>NC_039516.1:9244973-9942891 GCF_003672135.1 Ooceraea biroi
GGCGATATAACAAAATAACGCGAGTTTAAATTGGAACATTTATTTTACATGCAATCCCTAAACGCGACAGGATTTTCTGTGTTTACAGATTGCAAGAATATTTTTATAAGCAGTAATTGTGTCATAATTATATCCATAACATGTTAGGAAACAAGTGAACGCTAATCCAGGTAGTTACTGATCGATATGTTGTGTGGTGATCAAGGAGAAAAGGACCTATTATCATCCGATAGAAAGATAAACACTATGATATTGTTAATCGAAAAAGGTGATTATAGCACATCGACCCAAACCAGATAATGCGCAAGTTTACACAAGGAACATGATCATTAAAGAATCGGAGCATAATGTAGTAGCAGATTCTGATCGCAACAGAATCGTCCATATACATATCGACCAATAATAGCGCTGGAGATAATCGTTGAGGAAGATAAAAGACCACAAAGCACGGAATCTTCTGACCAGTGAAATTGATTTATTGATGGAGGTGAGAAGCAATATTTATATACACACACAATTATATACATATATATATACATATATTATATATATATATATATATATATATATATACAGGGTGGTCGCACTTAAATCGATCTCTTAGATATTTCACTTGTTTTTGAATGAACGAAAAAAATGTTCTAAGGAAAAAGTTGCCAACCATTCGAAGGGGCTATGCATGATAGACGGCAACAAAAATTTTTTCCAAGGCTATTTTTTCGGACGATTCAAAGGGTCAAAGATAATTTTTTTAAATGCGAATATACATATTTTGTTTGCGCAATTTTATATAGCCAACCATCGTAGAAGGATTGTCACGACCTATGACAACATGACCTTTAAATGATCTTGAACGCGGGAAACAGAAAAATCAAACTTTTATGCTCTTCAACACAAAAATTATTTAAAGAGGTTGTTCGCAATTATGTTCTGGCCGATTCAATACATTTTCGAATCACGATGCAACAAATGATACTCTACCCTTTTTATCCATTTCTGAATTATACAGCATAATTGATTCCAAAATGCGCTCTCTCATGTTTCTCTGTCTAGTTGGTACATCATTGTAAACAGTGTCTTTACATTTCCCCACATAAAAAAAGTCTAAAGGATTCAAATCAGTGAGAATGGTGCTGGCCAACTGATATGTCCTCCTCTTCCTATCCAGCATCCATGGGTTCAGTGAAAGTTGATTCATCGGTAAACAATATTCTGTTGAAGAAAAATTCGATGTGACCTCAACTGTGTAGCGCCCATTGACAAAATTCTCAATGGTCGATTAATTAAAATCATTTTCCATGAAGTTCATTGATGCAATGCAATGTGATATGAGATAGGATGAGTTTGGGGACGTTTAACAATGCGTAAAACACTTGTCTGGAAATACCAGTATTTCGTTTACTTTGTCAAGAACTGAGTATGATGGATTATTTTGCCACTGCAGCAAAACAGTAACTTCTGCTGCGTTCATTAGTTTTGCAAACGAGTCGCATTTTCTTACGTGGAACAAACACTCCATGTTCACGAGAAATTTGAATAAACGGTCAAAAGCAGCGCGAGACGGCTAAACGCTTTTCAGGGTTCTTTGGCCGTACATTCTCTGCCGCCTCTGTAGAGCTTCTTCGCTTTCACCGGTAATAAAAAGCATTTCCTATCTTTCCTCTTTCGTACTAATCAGTATATTTCAAACCATCTGAATATCGACAAGCTCGGAAATGAACTTGAACTGCAAAAAGCTTTCAACGTCAATAATATTCTAATACAGCATGACACACACGCACACAAAATGTATGGAATTATTTAATCTACATTCCATTGAATTTCCAGAACATGAGAATGTTTTAACCGATGAATCAATGTTTCACTAACCATGCGACAAGCTAAATAAAGAAGAAATATGAACTATTGGACCGCGAAAATCTAAGGTGGCTCGATAAGTAGAACGTCCATGGACCTTAGAAAATGTATTGAAAGTCGGAGGACCATCAATTTCGAACACCTCCTTAAATAAATTTTTGTGTTGAAAGCATAAAGTTTTGCATTTTTCTGTTTCCACGTTCCAGATCTTTAAAGTCATGTTGTCATAGGTCGCTGAACTCCTCCTTCGATGTTGGCCCTAAAATTGCGCAAACAAAAATATGTAGTTCCATTTAAGACAAAATTAATTTCTAGACCTTTGAATCTCCGAAAAAATAGCCTGAAAAACTTTTTGTTGCTGTCAGATCACTGATAGCCCCTTCGAACGGTGTCAAACTTTTTCCTTAGACATTTTTTCGTATCATCAAAAACAAAGTGAATATCTTAAGATGATCGATTTAAGGTGGACCACGCGCTGTATATTATATATATTATGAAGAAAAACAAGCAAATGTACTTACAGCATGTTTATTACTTTGATATTTGTAGAGAGCGTCCTGAACAAGGAACATTTGAAATAGCCAACGTAAGTTGTGACTTTCGTTGTGATAGCTTTAACTAGCTGTTTGTTACTAAGGCTTTCACAGTTCTATAAGACTTTTATAAATGCTAATAATAAAATCAGCCTTTTTCTGTACTAGTCTAAGATGACACCATTACTACAACAGTGCCAGTATCACTCTATAGGCTGTATAGAAGGAATGGCGAAAACGCGAAAAAAACAGGAAAAGTGATTTAAAGTATTCATGGATTGTGTTGATAAGGCCAGAATTAAATAATGTGTCAAGCAATTATTATAGAATGTGCTGTCCAAGCTATGCTGATCTGTTAATATACATATTCGCTGCGATAATTTGAAAACAAAAAATTTTAAATCCTAGCTCAAAATGCTGTAAGTAATTTTAAACCGAACAGCTAAAGTTGGCCAATTAAGTCATCTAATATCTAATTTATTATCTGTAGTCTAAGTTTGCGCCATTTTTACACAGTACATCGCAGATCGTAAAACTTCTCAGGCATTCCAAAAACTTAATTGATAGATTCTAAACATTTGTAGATATCAACATAACGTTTCTCATACAGTAATCAAAGAAAATATGGTAGCCTTGTATTTTTAATATTTTCGTCTTAAGTGTGTTGATCTTAGGAAAAACACATTATTGTTCAAGTAATCTAAAATAAAGTACTAATAGGTGTAAATTTAGCCACATCTAGATATATCATCATAATTACATTTCCATTTAACATTTTAATATTTTCATGCTTTAGGTGTGGCCAGGTATTATAAGACAGATACTTCCAGGCCACAAAATACTAATTTAAACTGACTTCACTGTACATGGTGCAAAAACATAATGTGTACAATGTGAGAGCGGGTGAACACTAAAGATAAAGAAGTATGATCCTACTATTGGATGATAATTTACGGGGAAACTATGTGGACGTGTAACTGACGACAGAACGGAGGAAAATTATATTAGTAGGAACAGCATGATTTCAGTATTGAGAGCGCCAGAAACGAGTGTCGAAATAATTATCTTGCATACGTTTTTCTCTCTTTATAATTTTGGAGACATGATGTCATCTTTATTGTACAGCGTTAATAAGACTTGCGTCATTTCATTGAAAAATTTCTACTCTTATACAGATTATACAAGCTGTACAGCCTCACGTCGTAGCCGTTGAATTATGCAAGCTAGAGTCGGTATTTACAGGCTCGATGAGGAAGCCTTGTTTTCTTACACCAGGACATTAGTTACAGTAAGGGTTTGTGCTTTATGTAAATTTCCTACGTGATGTGTTGCGCGCTTAATTGCGTTAATCGTTTCGCAGAAACTATCATGGATATCCGTCAAAGGGAGGGAGTTTATAATGGTTTCACTGCACATTTTATTGCTAAGAATGGCAGTCCACGTGGCCAAGCAAAACTCGATATGCCACCGGGAGGTGAATTTCGGAGGCATTTGAGGAGGTATAGCATTAAATGATAAAACATTATTTAAAAGAACGATTATTTCATTTACGAGTAATACGTTTTAGCGAAGAAAAATACCGAATTGTATCGTTCACCTAGTGACCGACCAATCAGCATAAAATGAAACGCGCGATTCAGATATTGTATCTTGGTGCAAGACCCTAAGACTGGGCATTGGCATTTGGCCGCTAATCGAAAGATCCCATTGACCCCAGGCGGATGTCGAACTTTGTAAAGAACGATCATGCTGGACGAAATGATCGCCATGTATGAAGGAACAATTCCCAGTTATGGGAGAAGTGTTCGTCAAGAGAGAGGATATCTTATTTAACGAATTCGTTGCAACTAGCCTGTTCAATCTTTCGCTACCAATGATCCCGAACCGACGCGAGTCCGTAGGAATCGTTGGTCTAGGCCACACGCCCGCATCATTGAAAACTGGGTAAAGTCATCGACCTATACACCTATAATGAGGTATTTATAAAATATAAAATATAAATATAAAGAGTAAAATATAATGTGAAATTTTTAAAAAACATTACGGATTACTAAAATCAATGCGTCGTTTAATCTCTCCAGTGTACCACCACCATCGTTGTCCCAGTAAAAATTTTAAAAGTAACCGTCAAGGCGTACGATACTTTTGGTGCTGTCAATGCGCAAGTTACAAATCCTAAAGGTACCCGCTACCATCACCATTTCACACTTTCCAAGTCATCGGTCGAGGGACTTCTCAGGTTGGTGCAGCGCGAAGGCGAATTTGGGTTTTACCTATCTAAACTTTATACATCTTGCAACAATACTTTCTTAACGGTACTTTTAACCTAATAAAGCAAATTTCTCTTTTATTCCGCGTGCTGCTTTGTTCGAAGAGTCTTTCGGACCTTTCTCGAATCGTTTTATTTTGACCGCACACCCGATTGCGGTAAGCATGAAGCTATCTGCTCTCTACTGATGAGTAACGAGCATTAGCCGCATAACTTTGAGAATATTTTTCGTTATCTACTCAAATCGTGATTAATAATGTAAATGTTACGTCTTAGAATAGGACTTGGACGACTCGTCAACATAAAGCGCACGTACATACCTGAAGTGTTACGATTGTAGCAAGTCTTCTTGAGAAACGTTCGAGCGTTTGCAAACCCGTTTCATCATCGCTCGTATCGTTTTGAGACATCGTAACGGTTACCCGAAATTTCGAATTATTATATTCGTTTTGTAATTGTTATCTATCATACGTAAAATTTTAACTGAGCTAAAATTATCGTTAATTTTATTAGAATTTGCACATTTTATTCATACCGCAGCCGCACAGATTGTAATCGTGGCTTCGAAAACACGGTACTATTATAGGAATGAGATTCACATATATTCCCCTTAGAGGTCGTACTGCGTGTTGTTTATATTTTGCACGTGTGAAAATGTACAATCATTTTGCTTTTGCACAACACAGTTAGACCTGTGTAAATTTCTGTAATATATGAAAAAGTTACATATTAAATTCGAACATAGATTAATTTTTTTAACGCATTAATTAAAATACATGAAATTATTACGTATTTTGCAGTTTTATCATAAACAAAATTTATAATAAATTGAAATGGATTATTTTCATTTAGCTTATGCAAGGGAAATTTAAAACATATATATATATGTGTATATGTTTAAAAGAGATATTTATTATAGAAGACAGACTTTATACATAAAGTATTTTACTTAATTTGCTTTGTTACATGATAAAAATCTAACTAATAGTATTCGTTCCTTAGCTAACACTTTTAATTGCTTTTGATGCAGTAATGACTAAATTACACAACAGCTGTTCTTTTATATGTACATACATCGTTATAACCAACAGTCGTATATCAAATATATGCAAATACAATGTATTATGTATTGACTTGTTATAAAGAAGCTTAGGACTCTCTCACACTTTTTACACATATAAATAATATAATAATCTTTGTTATGTTACAAGATAGCTGGCTGTTCCATGCGATGAATATCGCATATAATTTACACATTTTTCAAGATTAAATAACAGGATTTCTTAAGCGTTAACTAGTTTTCCCTTCTGCTCGACTTCTGTTTCCTCGATTTCCTTGTTGACTGATTGTTGTTGTTGAAGGGCCTTTATGTCGTTCAACTGATACTTTTGCTTCACGTATGTGTATCGGCAATGGCACCAGTAGACCAGGGAGACGCTCATGTAGGCTCCCAAAGCAACTTCCAGCGCTCGCCTTGGACGACTCGTCAACAGAAACGTGACCAGGCCGCTGCCGATGCCGGTGTAGATGCCGTTCAACATGCTCCTTTTGAAGCAGGGAATCTTCGTGATATCTCGGCCGAGTAACATCACCGGCTTGCGCTTGTCGCTCTCACTCGTCCTTTCGGTATCCATTCCGTATTTTACGTATTCCTGTCACTCGCGGTGACAAAAACGCTTTTACGTAACCTCCAAGAACGATCCGCAAAGTAAGGTTAAGTCAGCGAGTCCGTTCGAATTGCACTCTCGCGCTTCCTTCTCCATTCGTAAGCGCAAGTAGTGCAGAAGGGTGCAAGTCGGTGCAGGTTGGACGAACGAACCTCTCGAGCTTCCTGAAGCTAGCCGCAACGCGCGAATGGTACCGGAATCGTCCGCGCGAGGGCGCCGCGTGTACGAAAATCCGGCGCGTGACGACTCGCGCGCTGATTCGCTGCCGTTGCCGCGGAGGCGTGGAAGAGCGCCGGGTGACATCGGCACGACGCATGTTCCGTGCTATCGAATCCGTGTGACAGGTGGTGCGCGCGGTGCTGATCCGTGCACACTTCGTTCGTGGTCGATCGCGCGAGGACCGCGTCCCGTCGACGGAAACGGAGACTCTCGGTGTCGTTACGCGTAGAAAAGCTGCGACCGCGCCGGGAAAAGGGATACGCGAAGGGTGCGCGAGATCCGTTACGCCTCCGCGCGCAAATAAGAGTACGCGACGTGTACGCGTTTGCGCGTTTACTCGCCGTTTTACTCCACGTACGCGAGCGTGCCCGAGATAGCCCGTCCGTCCGTACACGCGGAAATCGCGGTGACATGCTCGCACGATCGGTGCGTCGCTACTCGTAGGTGCTTCCCGTGTCAGGTTCCTATGATGCATACCACGTACCCGTGCGACTCGCCCGGAAGATTTAGCTGCAGAAGAGGTGAGCACTTCCGCAAAAGTTTCTCCCGTCATCGTACGTCGCGCGTCTCGCCGTATCGTGTCCCTTAACCTATCATCCCTACGTCTGCGCGAGCGTTATTTCTATAATTTACTCACGAATTATCGTTAAGTTAAGGGGATGCTGGAGTTGCTAGTGAACTATTTTTTCACTATAGCGATGGTAATTGCAGTTTCGAAAATTCTCTTTATTGCTTGTGCAGAATAAAAAATCCTTTTCCACGAATGAAGTATAGATAGAAAGAAAGCCCGCTCTACAGGACTTTATATTCAAAATGGAAAAAAGTTAAAAACTTGCATTTATCTTTTCTAACTTTTTTCCATTTTGAATATAAAGTCCTGTAGAGCGGACTTATCTATACTTCATTTGTGGAAAAGGATTTTTTATTCTGCACAAGCAATAAAGAGAATTTTCGAAACTGCAATTACCATCGCTATAGTGAAAAAATAGTTCTCCTTAAGGGGATGCTAGAGTTGCTAGTGAACTATTTTTTCACTATAGCGATGGTAATTGCAGTTTCGAAAATTCTCTTTATGGCTTGTGCAGAATAAAAAATCCTTTTCCACAAATGAAGTATAGATAAGTCCGCTCTACAGGACTTTATATTCAAAATGGAAAAAAGTTAGAAAAGATAAATGCAAGTTTTTAACTTTTTTCCATTTTGAATATAAAGTCCTGTAGAGCGGGCTTTCTTTCTATCTATACTTCATTCGTGGAAAAGGATTTTTTATTCTGCACAAGCCATAAAGAGAATTTTCGAAACTGCAATTACCATCGCTATAGTGAAAAAATAGTTCACTAGCAACTCCAGCATCCCCTTAAGAAGGCTGGTATTCATCTTAGAACTAGTATACTCGCTCAAATAAAGTATCGTAACTTCATTCGAGTAAGTTACTATAGAAATCACGCTCGCGTAACGATGACAGCTATCGACGAGATGATCAAGCGTCAAAGATGCTGTCGGAGGATTCCGGCTACGCGGGCAGAATTTACGATCCTGCTATCGACTTTTCGATGTGTCATGTGTCTGCGTGACGTTCAACGTGCGGATGCATCTTCTTGCGAAATAAGCCGTGAGTCAAATGTGTACGTCGGAGACATTTAACTCGGCGTTACGTCAGCAGCGACGTTGAAGCGCGCGTCGCTGCAAACGACAGCGATTGAAAGCAAGCGCGACGCGCGCGCTCGTTTGTTGTCTTCGGAAATGTTGCTCGCACGTGTCGCGGAGGACAGTGAAGATTTTAATTTAATTGTTGTGCACGAACATTTTTCGTTACATCCCCCTCTTCATCGCGAAGCGCGCGTACGATCGAAGGCGGCCAGTTTCGAGCCCCTCGCATGATAGTGGACGACATTAATTTTTTTTCCAGTGCATTCGAGATTACTCTCCGGCAGGCCAGGCGTAAGACCTCAGGGATTTTCGTTTCTGTGAGTAGTTCACGGCATCGCGAGAGCGCGGTGTTACCATCCAGGTCCGCGCGCGTTGACTTCTAAGGGGAGAAGGTGCATGCACGCTTCCTCGCGGCTCCATCTCGGCGCACTACTAACCACATTTCGCTCTCTACCTCTGCATACTTTTCTTCCTTGCTCCTTCTACTCTCGATTTCCGCGAAAAACCTCTCGGCTCCACCGATTTGCGGTATCTTGAAGATAAAAGAACCTAGGAAAACTCTCGGGAAACTTGCGAAATTCAGGAAGTAAATTAAGAAAGTTAAAAATGACATTCTCGATTACGAAATCATTTTATTTCGAATATTCCTAGAGCCGAAATTTAAATTGGATGATAACTGACTATTTTTAGCAACGGCTTACGCGTAAAGTTGCGAAAGCTTTCACGGTCTTTTTTTTTTTTGCATTCGAACGACGAACTTTGACCGGATTATTTCGCTCGGGAGGAAATAACGACTGCGGTAATAACGTGCTCGCCGATTAGAATATTACACCTGCGCGGACACAGCATAGCTCTGGTACTTCGCGGTGTCCGCTGCTCGCTAACGGTAAGCGGAGATTTCGCACAGTCGCGGCAAGAAAGGTCAGATTCCATGCATTTATGGCGCGCCGCGGGAAGCACCGGCCGATGCAGGCAAGATTACCTGTCACTCGTGAGTCAACTCGGATCTGTATTAGAGAGAAGAATGACCCACTAGCTCGATAGATCATCGCGCTACTTTCGACCGAAATCTATCGATATGAGAGCAATAAGACGAAAGCGTACACACTCGGTGGTCTATTATTGTAACTTGATTTCAGGTTTCGAGATTTCTGTGTCTTTAGCCCACTTTACCGTGAAGATCTTGGAGTCTCTAAATTATATAATACGATCACGGCTCTTCGGATCAGCCGACTGTAATTAAAAGATCGCCGAAATTACAGTTTACCGTTCAGTTCCTGGTTCGTACGGTTTCTTAATGCTCTCTGCACGATAAATTGGGCCAGTGCCATTTATCGTCCTACATTTGGAGATCGTAGTACGCTCTCTTGTGTATGGTCACCTTTCACCATCTATACGATGCATTTAGAATCGAATTCTCGCGGGCGTTTCTGCGTACATGTTCTTTTGTAAGCCAACGGTCGATCGTGACTGCTATTTGTCTACAAAACTTGTTCACACGCGTTATATGAAGTAAATCGTATAAGAACCGAATAACAACAAATGTTTTTTTTACGTTGAATAGCGTTATTCGAGATATTCGACGTACCGCATAACGGTATTCATGAGATATTCATCGTGCGAGGAAGATTGAATACGCGGAGTGAGTCATTGCTATCATGTTCCGCATTCCAGGATCAATATTCTGTGCCGAATCGAACGTAGATTTGAAAAGAGGACGACACTCAAGAGTCGCATCTGTAAAAATTGATGCTCCATTTTCCGAATTTCGCACTATGTCTTGCAAGATTACGTCTGCCCCTATAATCTCAGTCAGCTCGACAGCTTAATTGAGAGCAAAGCGTTTTCTCTCGAACCACATCTTTTACATATTTTTTGGAGAACTATATTTTATTTCTTTTTATTATAAATTTTTAAATTTTATATTTATTTATATTTTATATTATATTCATATTTTATCTTTTATATTTTTATGTATAGAGGAAAGTCCCCGATTATGAGATACCATATCGATTTTGCCGAATGTAAGGAAATCTATAGGCAGAATTTTAAAATGTAATACGTTATCTTGAAGAGAATTTAATACGCTTTAGGTTGGTGAAATGAAAAATCTAATTTAAATATTATTTTTTCTGAAAATTAAACAAATTTGAAAAAAGAGCTTTACGCAGGATCGAGAAAGTGTGCTCCTAATATAAGATACCTCGAGAAATCGATGTTAAAAGTGCAAAATACATCAGTATTGCAAGTAAAAAACTTTATTAGATAGTTTTATAAAAATACTGCTGCCACAGCCTTCGCCAAATCTTCACGATTCCACTGTCGACGCTTCCTCGTTTCTCTAACCTCCATAGTCAGATTCTATAAAAATTAAATACACAAAAATTCGTAATATAAATTCGTATTAACTTTTCTTTAACCTTAAGTAGTATTTTCTTTCTTTTTATTACACTACATAATCTTCATATTCGAGCAATAATTATCTCATATTAAGAGTACCCTGAATATCTCATTATGCGAGCCACACGCCTAGCGGTTCCGCGATCATGAAATCTAACCTCTACAATTAAGCAATTCAACAAATCGCGTATTTTCCTGTTACTACGATTCTACTCTATCATTGCATACTGAATTTATTGCCAACCATTTCTTTATTATGTAATAAACAAGGTTTAAAGACTTACCTCAAGTTCCTTTGACATGTTCACAATTTCACAAACCTTTTCTTGCAAAGGCTAAACGCAATAATGAACAATGAATTTTTCACTAAATACATTTTACACCAAGAGAAATAAGTTCATGGTGGAACTAACAGATGGTACTCACTAGTTTTGCAGAAACCCCATTATCTCATATTAGGAGCAGATCTCATATAGGGGATTCTCCTCTATACTTTATACTTTATACATATTTTTTTGTATACTAACCATAGTATATTTTATACTAACCATAGTATAGATACATGCAAACAATGAATCATCGTTGTAAAAGATATACAGAGTGTCTGAAGAAGTCCGAGTGCCTTAAGCAAAAGTCTCTTTCGAGTGTTTTTGAGAATGCCTTCTCGACCATCTCGCAGCTCTTCGGAGACGCTCTGCAATATTGCCCCTGGCGTATCTAATGGGGACGCGCAAGTTCGCGACCTGGGATCAAGAATCCGCGCTGTGTAACGCGAAAGGTAATCATAGGCATTGCACCTCAGCCACACATGTTGCCGGTGCATCGTCGAGTCGCGCAATTTTCTCCTTCAGACTAGGTTTTACGTATCGATTAGCACGATACTTTTCCCAGACTTACACACTGGTGGCGGTGACTTGCCTCTATATACTTCTCTGTCTACTCTGCATATATTCCTCTGCTTCAAAAAAACTCCTACGGCTTGTGTATCACTCTTTCCTCACTCGACGGGAAATTAAGTAAGGACGTTCTTCGCGACGTCGGTCGACTGTCTAACGAAATGTTAAGGTGGATGGGAAGGCAGGTGTGCATGCAATCAGGATGGCGGCTGTTACACGCATACTTTACTCCTTCCGCCGTGTACGTGTCGGCGGCGGCATGTATACGGGCGTAAAGTAACGTACACATGAAATCCTTGCCTACTGATTTTCACTTGGATTGTCCAAGATCCAGTGCCTCGATCGTCTGCATTTCTGCGTACTTTCCCCTTCTAAAGTGGCTTCAGAATCAGAGAGTAGAATAGCGCGAACATAAAGACACGCGGTTTTGTCGATTCAACTAATTAATTCAACTGTTTTTGCATTCGGACAGCATTCGGTGCTGGGATAAGGTTGGCGGATCTATATGGGGCAATGCGTGTCTCGTAAGGCGGGCGCCGTCGTCGCAGCATCCGGTCATCACAACTCGCCCTCGTACCGTATCATGGACAAGGCCCAGAAACAGGTGAGTTTCGCCTCGATTATCCATACGACACAGCCGATGGCTGTTTCCCTACACGCTTTGCGATTCGCGTAGCCACGTGTAAGAAGACCATTGCGCTTCCCGTCCCGTCGATGGATCATTGAACTTCAAGGTTTCCCGCTTACAGGTGTCTCGCGTATCGGATCGCATTCACTCAACTCTCTCCCCGTCCATCCTCGATCCCCTCGTTGTACTCACGCAATATCGATTCATCGAGAGATCGCACGCATCAGTGTACAGGCGCATATCGCGCTAGTTACGCGCACATACGTGTGTAGCGGAAAATCCAGCTGATTGCCGCGCTCGCGCGGCTAGGCTGAAGGCCACGTTGAAGTTCAATGCCCTTCCTTCCAACCGCGATTCCCCATTCCACTTCTGCAACGGTATCACCTCACCCGCGGATATATCACGTCGCGCATCTGTCGTGTCCGACGACGCTGCAGTCGTCCTCGTCGTCGTGTACCGTTCCGCAACAAAAATACGCGTTCGGCGACGCATGACCGGGCGCATCGCGCCCGGATGCCGTTTACCTCGCCGACGTCAGATCGCACTCCGGTTTTCGTTACCTGCCGATACGCATCGACGTTACAGAGTCACGACCGGTTTTATCTTATGTACACGTGATCGCACGTGAAGCGCACACGCTCCGATTCAACGACAGCTTAGAATATCATGCCTGTTATTAACGATCCCGCCTTACCGCAACGATCATTTGCAATTGAAATCCGCTCTCGCAATGTACGGCGCGCAGCAGGAAAAAACCGCGTAATCGCCTCGCACGCACGAATGCTTCGTCTAATGATTAATATAATGAAAGGCCTTGATTACCCGATGACCGTCGAATTATCGTGTAAGAAGATATATCGATCTCCACTTTCGCAGCGCGGCGTTAACTTTCACGTGCGCGATATACCGCGCGACGTTAATTATCTCGGAACATCCGGGCGCGCGATACGATAAACATGCAAATCGCTTCACGCAGCGATTATCTACTTAGCATCCATTCTACTCGTTTCAACGCTACAACAAAGAGAGAGAGAGAGAGAGAGACGTTTATTGGCGCCCTGGGACAAGTCCCCTCAAGCGCTTAACCAACTTAAATACATCCATAATAATGAGAAACATGTAAGATCACAAATATTATAAAAGTGATACAGCCAAAAAAAGAAGGAAAATACAAATCAACAACGCAATACATAAAAAAAATAAAATAATAATAATGAAGCAAATAAAATAAGTGAAAATAGAATACAAAGTATAATATAATAATAATAATATAGCAAATAAAATAAGTTCAGCAAGCATTAAACATATATGTAGATACAAAGACAGATGAGAGTAAAGATCGTGATACCGCGAGAAATAATCTTCATGCGTTCCAGGCATTCATTAAAGACACGCAGCTTCAAAAATAACTGATTGATCCCGGGTATACCAATTACGGCAAATATAAATACTAAGGTTCAATTTATTCTTATCGCGCTTTGTTCCCGAGTGAGATTGAGCTGCGATTTGCGTGAAGTGAAATATCTATCCATGTGTTACTCGAGCGTGCGCTTTCCTGCGATAGGCATCAGCGCACGCGAACAATTCGCTAATGTTTATTCATCGATCAATCTTGCCTCTTTCAAGTGTCGCAAACAATCATGGGTCGCCGTTAGGTTTCTGCGCGTGGAACGGGATTTTCATTAAATCCGCGCTTTCGTGAGAACGCCATGTTCATTCGGAGATATTAATTCGCGCGGCCGATCTCGTTTTACGTGTTGATGTGCTTTCCATTGTTCGCCGTCACGCGTGTCGGTTCTCCGGTAGCTTTACACGCCGGCCGGAAACGGAGCGGCTGAAAACGCGAGGCTGAGATGCACGGTTCAGGTGCGAAGAAGGAGAAATCGCGGAGAACGCTCTCGCGGCCTATCTTCTCTCGTCCCATTGTCCTCCCTCTTGTTCCTCTGATGTGTCTTCGACTGTGCCGATTCGCACGGCGATCGCGCTTTCTGCCGATCGAACGCACGGCTTCCCCCATTGTTCCCTTTTGTATCTTTTCGCGAAGTGACTAGAAATCGTGCCCTCCTAGTCCGGGTGTGCGGAGCGGAAACGTACCTCTTCCCGGAGACGATCTCGCGAACGAGAGTCTTCACGCGAAAGTAATTCGCGCGAGTGAACCAGTCGTTCGCTCGATTGCTTTTAATTGAACGCTTCTAATTCTTATGTTGAAACGCAGGCTTTGCTGACGTTATACCGATCTTATCGTCGGCAAAAGTCTAGCCGTGTTGTTGATAAGATCAAGCAAAGTCCGAGGTCTTAATTTGAACTGGTAAAAAGAAAGCGCGGTATCGAGGCGGTATTAAAACCAATCTTTATCGAGTCATTATCAGAGATGTCATTATATATCATGATTAAGGATGGCTCTTTAATTCTTCATGGAACTCTATCAGTAACTTATGCATGTGGAAATGTATTAATTGGTTTACTCTAATGTTGTTCTTCGACTCAGCGTACCGCTTATCTGCAAGATAAATAAATAGCTAGAAGTTATGCTTGTACAATTCTTCTCGGCGAAGCGTTTCGATAACACGCAACCATTCGCGTGAAAAAGGATCGCTTTGCACAAGAATTTTGGCATAATCGTCCTCTCATGCAACATGAAGCAAACAGCTATTTTTTGCTGATAAGCTCATATAGGACGAGCGCTGAAATAAAGCAATCAGTAGCGAGAAATGTCTTCCCTCGCCGTCATGAATTTGTCTTCAGGAAAACGCCGCGTGAGCTCTCGCCGCAGGATTACCTCGAAAGCGTTTATCTCGAAATCAGCTTGAATCAAAAGAAGTTAGCGTGCAGACAGAGTAATACATGACGAATCAAAGATCGAATCGCTCGCGCGTTAAGACACCCCATATATCGGGAGAAACCCGGGCGCATCCGCAGAACCGTCCCCTCGCTGTCGTATGCGCGTCGACGTCGGCGTCGGCGATGCGACGGCGCACACGACCGGATCGATCCCGTGCTCGCTCTTTGTCGTCCGCTCGGCGATTTAGGCCGCGGCAGGGCCAGCGGTGCAAGCGAGACGCAAGAACGAAGACGCAGGGGTGACGGCGACGCCGACGACGACGGACACGACGAACAGCGACGTTGCGCATTTCCTCACCGTCGTCGGAATCGCCCTTACGATGCGATGGATCGCTGAAGAGTTCCTTGCCGTCTCTCCTACGTCGAGAAGCTCCTACATCGTCGCGCGACCTACGCTTGCCGTCGTGCGGGTTTAAAAATATATATTTGGGACATGGCAACGTGAACGGGACGGCTGGGCGGCCGTCAATCCCCGTGAGATCGATCGACGACCGGCTGTGTGACATTGGCCCGCAGGAATCATGGAATACCGGTGCGGCAGCACGAGATGCGAAGATGACTCGCTGGAAAACGAGAAGGGCCTTGCGGTAAGGATTTGCCCGAAATTCACGATTCGAGAAAGCTTCGTCCGTTTATGGATCTCTTTTTCCGCGGAAGAGTGTCGTATCCTCGCGAGTGGCTCACGAAGGTGTCGCTGTCGATGTCGGTATCGTCGGTAGAATGTCATACCGTGGACAATCTGGGACACTAATCCTCTCAATTGCAGATATCATCCCGACTAGAAACGTTGTCAGGTTTACCTAATATGTTATAAGGACCTGACGTGGTTGGCGTAAGGTAATCCTGAATAAGGTATACCTAAGAATATCCTCATCAGGTTCAAATATGTATGACCTTTTAGGGTTAAAATAATAAGGAGCATATTAGGACCTTCTTACGTTATGCCTGATATTTCAAAGTACAAATTTTGTTGAGGTTTACATTATTAGTACCTACTAAGGATCTTATTCCTTCATCCTGATATTTTTTCTAAATTTAGAGGTAAAGGTTTCCCACATCTGGTCCTACATCGGACCATACGTAGTTTATTATATTATAATGTACGTTATATACTTAATGTAGAAAGAATAGTAACTTCTACTTAATTTGCGAGTATTAATTATTTTTATATCATATACATTTCAATGTACTCGATTATGGAACAATAAGAGACAAAAATCAACACAAGTGTGTGTTTCCCGCCTCTGATTCACCAAGCGACCGATAGATGGCCAGGTCAGGCGTGACGTTCTCGCAAGAAACATTTGGTTAGCACCTTACAAATAACCATCTGGAAAATCGATCCGGTACTCTAATCTTCTCTTCTTTTGGACTCTTACTTAGAACATATACTAGTAGTATGTGTTCTAAGGCCTCTTACACTCACCGAAAATATCAAGTTTAGTGATCCTTTAGACGACTTGGTGCTGTCTGGGTAGTAAGGATTTAATAATTCAACCCGATATAAACCTGATGAGGATATCCAGATAAGGACCTAACTATTGTGCTGCGTTACATGACTGATCAGGTCCCGATGAATTTACCTTATCAGGACCTGATAATAAAATAAGGTCAACCTGATCAGGACCACTGGATAAATTTCTAGTCGGGATGTCGATTGATATTATTTAAATCTTGGTCCTGGAATTGAGTTTTTAATAATTATTTGGAGGACACGTAATCATCTTTAATCATCTTTAATCACTTGACGGACTTAGACTTTATCATTTTATACAAGTATTGCACGATAATACTGCATTTTGCATTTATACCGCATAATTTTTCAGACATTAGTGCTATCTAGCGCAACGTTTGAAAGTCGACTTGCAGCTGTCGCGAAATCGTGCAATATCCACGTTGCCTTTTCTCGGTTTTCACGTGCTGAGCGTGAAGATTCTCACTACTACGTTGAGCTTTTTCAGGGGCACGTCTTTACCCGCACGCTTCCAAAGCGCGATCTTAGATTCGTTGGATCGCCGGCCGCGGTTACTCTATTTCTGGATTTTAAATGGGGTTGGCCCAGCTGTATGGTGGCTCGAATGGGCCGGACAGGCACGACAGACACTCAGTCTCGACGAGCTGCATCGTGCATAAACGCTCGTCGTCGATCGGCTCGCTCATGGACAATGCGGTGCTCGCGTGTACATTGTTCCGGACGGAGAGTTTCGTCCGCAGTGAAACGCGGCTCCCCGTGGCGTTATGTAACCGCGTATATCTGTGTGGGAATATCGATTAATATATTGTTACAGCAGGCAGCCGCGTAGAAAGTTTACCGCACAAACCCCTAAACCTCACGAACGCGCGGTATGTGTTTGCAGTAAGACAGACATTTGGAGGAGCTGCAATACGAATAAAAAACGCGGCGGTGTAGGAGTCGGAATCGCATAGTCGAGACTGTGTATAATCGGCAGTAAAGTTCAGCCTGGCCTTTAAAACTCAATACTGAATATATATCTCTTTCACAGACACGACTCTGGCTGTTGTGTGACTCTTTGAACGCTACTAATAATCTTACTCTCCGCATCTTGGCGTGACGGTACTTTAGTAACACTATTTGCGGAAACGCAAAGAGCGGGGAACTTTTTTAATCAAAGTAAATCGAGCGAGGCCGCGTTGTTAAGGGGGGATTCCGGTTTTTTTCCCTAAAAATACCGCTTTTTGGGGGATTTTTTTTTAGAAAACTATGCAATCAATTACTTCCAAATTTTCAGCGTATATTTATTTACATTTAAGGTATGAAAAAAATTTTGTTTTATTATTTTTATGAAGAATTCCACCTGCTGACCCTCCTCGACCATGACGCCGCGCGAAATTCCGCGGTCGCTGGTATGCACGATTTCCCCATTTCCGGTAATCTGAAACAAAAAAATCAAATGGCATTTACTTCATACATATGTAGCTATCGTTTGACGAATAAAAAAAATAAATAAAAAGTATTTGACGAAATGGTCACTTATCAAACTCAAATCATCGATTTAATACAAAAAATTGATCGAATTTTTTGGTATAAAACAAAATGTATATAACGTATTGCTTTTTCCGTTCATCAAACGATAAAAAAATATTTACTTTGCATGCTGTACAAATTTGAAGTCGGTCTGTCCAATAGTTTTATAGATATCGTGCACACCATTCGCGAAAACGGTGTTTCGAGAAAAACGCGTTTAAAATTTCGAGTACAGTTTACGGAGGCATATCGAATACTTACAGGGTTTGTCTGCTAATCTGCTATACCAGGGCCATAAAGCATCCCTTCCTCCTCTTCGAAAAAATCATTGAGGTGCATTTGCTCGCTTCTACGCGCTGTCCGAGCCTCTTTTGTGGCCTCAAGGCTTCGTCTCGACGATCTTTCTAGACGGTGTTCGTTCTTCGCATTGGCGAATATTCTTGCTTGCCCGCCAATAACGATTCCTATCGTTGTCATCGTTTTAAGGACGGCAGAGAAGCCTTCATTAAAAATGCCAGTTGCTAAATAAGCCGCAATTTCGATCGTTTTTGAGCCACAGTGAAGATGTTTGGGCGCTAGTCGCCAGACAGTGGAATTAAAACTTTCCTTGTCGTTTTTTACCTGACCCAACCGTTAAACCAGACCTTTTGGATGCCATTGACTATCCCTTTGTATTTATAAACAGCTGAGCGCGACCGGAGCAGCTACCGCGCGCTCCAAAATTTTATACCTGCATACCGAGTCAGTATATTACCGCCCGTTTATGGACTATAACTTGGCAAATTTTGCGAATTTCGTTTTAAAATTTGTTACACATATTCTTAAGGTCTTAAAGAATAAAATAACGTTACAAAAAAATCGATTTTTTTAACAAGAAAAACCGGAATCCCCCCTTAATTAAATAGAATGATCATCTTTCGCTCACCCGATAAGTAAAAGCAAGCGTACTAAAAGAAAAAAGTCTGATGAGGATTCATGTTCGGTCTTCGACAATGTCGCATCTTAATTCGTTTCCGATGCAGCGTACATCACACTCCACTCCCTTCCGGTTTCCGAGCAAGGATGTCCCGTCTAACGAGAGAATTCATGTTTCAGGGCGATCTACGGGGCTCCTCGAAGCGCGGCGCGTCGCACACGCGCGGCACCGCGATGTCCTTCGGCTTCCGGCGACGACCCGCTAGCGGAATACCGATGCCCATAACGAGCTACACCGGCGCCGCCGAAAAGAGCTTGCTGCATCCACGATCGAAGTCGGCTGGTCCAGAGCAAGACCGCAGACGGATGATGGACGATGACTGCAACTGCAACGCGATCCATAATTCGTCGTCAGGTCGATCGACGCCACGACTGGCGCCGCCAAAGAAGGACTCGAGCGGAATAGGCGTCCGAACCAACCGCTTCGGTTACAGGCAGCCGCAGGGAAGGACCTTGTTCACGAACAAGGTCGGCGACATCTGCAGCAATCACACCATCACCCATTATAACCAGGAGAAGGTGCAGCAACTGCAGCAGCAATATAATCAGCAACAACAAGCGGAGAATTACTTTGCCAAGCAAACGAGCAGAGCGTCGCAACATCTATGCGGCACGGCCGCACCGACGAAGCCTCGCCCGTCGCCCTCAAACAACGTGGCTTACAGTAGTGGCGGTAATTCGATACAGCATACCGACGTGAATAAACGAGCCTCGGGGATCCCGGAACCCATCACTAGGTACACCCTGCATACCAGTCATCTACCGTTGCCTCAGTTCGCCGTGCGGGTGAACGACTCGAACTCGAAGATCGCGAAAACAGCGGCAAATCAGAGCCGAAAGATATCCACGTCGACGCAGAAAGGCTCGGGTAGCTCGAAGGAGGGCTCGATGACCGAGGACTCGGGTGTCAGCAGCCAACCAGCCGGTCCCGACGACAACGATAGGATCAGATCGGTGGATTTCGTGGACGAGGGAGCCACGAGGAGACGCGGAGTCGGCAGACCGAGGAACCTGCGTATGGTGGTGAACGGCAAGAGCTTTGACGTCAGGGATGTCCGAGACGACGACAGCACGGTCACGGAGATTTCTGTAATCCCGCTGCCAAAATCGTTCGTGAGCGCGGCCAATCTGAATACCGGTTTCGTGCGTGAGCGCGCCACGCAGTATCAACGTATCGTCAGCAAGGACAATCGTTACACGGACTCGACCGCGTCAATGTCCACTACGTCCTCGGAGGGCTACGACGAGGGATGCCTGAGCGAGGAGAAGGTCTACAAGGACCGTTCGCACACGGAGAAGATCCCGTCCATCAAATCGGATTTCAGTCCGCCCAGCTCCGACGATCCCGAGTACGGCCACGGCGAGGCGATGGCGGATGAGTACTCGTTGAGCTCCAGCGACGAGTGCCAGCGCTCGAACTCGATCATCGCTCAGCACGCGCAGCCGATCACGCAAGTCACCGCGAAGAACGGCGCCGCATCTAAGAACGCACTGCGCTCAGTGCTGCTGACTATCGAGGATCCGGCATTTGCTGCCGCGGCCGCCACTACAACTACACTGATAGACGACGAGACTTCGCCGGTCGACAGCCTGTTCGACAGTCCCACCGCCAGTATCACTCAGTCGGACGGCAAGCCTTCGAAGAAGGACGAGGAGCACGTAGAACGTTCGGACAATACTCTGGAAGATGACAGTCCTGGCACGCCGACGAACGCCTCCAACTCGCTGAGCTTGTCCGAGGGTAGAGAGTTCTTCGACGACGAGATTGCCGATCAGCCCGGATTGATTTTTGACGATAACAATTCGAGGGTCAGAGCCGAAACACAGTCCGCCATGGGCAGTCAAATAATCACCGAGAATAGCCACACTTTAATCGAGACAAGCTCCAAGACGAGTGAGTATGAATCTCCATGCTATTCTTGGAGTTCTCAGCTTCTCCGAGTGCATATTGCGCTCTTTTTAAGTTCACGAGCTTTTATCAAATTTGACTCTTTAAGAGGGCTCTAATCCGAGCGTGCATTTACACGCAATTAAATCAGTACTTACGTTCTTAATTAACGTGTAATTTCTTAAATATTCCGTGTCTAAAAAGAACAGAATATACTTTTTTGACAAATCATAAATGATAATGAAATGGAACATAAATTTATTTATAATACAATAGGTTTATTCAAAATACAAGTTCTTTAAATTAAAAGTTATTGTATCATGCTGATAATATATATTTGTAATTACAGGTGGTGCGCACGTCAAAGGCATGAGCAACAGTCCTCATCACGGACAGCGGCTGCATCGAACTGGAAGCGTGGACACTTTATCACCCTGCGAGTCCATTGCCTCGGACGATTTAATGTTGGATTACGATGCTAGCGACGCAAGTTCTTACGAGGAACAGCAGCGGTTAGCATACTTATTATTATTAGACGATACAATATGTTATAAATATACGCATGTAGATCTCTTCAAAGTGCATAGAGAATGATTGTCATTAAAATCGAATTCACACGAATTATTATCTTTCAGACTAAATTCTAATCCCGCGTTGCACGAGCTGGATGATGCCACCATAATATCCGAACTGGAAGCCCAGGGCGAGGAAGTGATGAGGCAGTGGAGCTCACTGTTAAGCACCGCGCACATGCAAGAGGAGGCGAACTCCAATACCGCCAACAACAATTCCGTCAACAGCGGGACGGGCAATAACAACAACCAAACCACCACCGAATCTGGGTGTGTACTCGCATTTTTCGCTATCTTACGCTTGCTTGCGACGTAAAAACTCGTGGTGCACGACGCTTCCTCGCGATCGTGGTTAACGAGACGTTACCACGAGTAGAGTCGCGACGCGTGACGTTGTACTTGCAAATGATATGTAGATCATCACATAAGGATGTGTCTTCCTCCGTACGGGACGTAAGAATATCTGTGAAACCGCTTCCCGTATGTTCCCGTATGCGTGTTGCTACGTTCCTTCATGTAGATAGAATCTGGTAGAGTGTAATTATTTAGTTCTCTTCTCCATAGTGCCTTTTCGTTTAACGCTATCGCTTAGATATCCTAATTGCAGCACCACCACCGTATCTATTTGTGCCTCGTAAGAGCGAATTCGTACACTTCGCTCACAACAGTCTCGTATGCTTTCCTGGTTACGTGACGTGACATCGATTACTATAACGTAATCTCAAAGTCCACTTTTGGTTAATTCCAACGCGTTTATAGCGAGATTTCTAAATACAAACTGTAGTACATGACGTATGAGAGTAGAGACTGTAGCAGGCTTTAATTAGAATCAATAAGCTGCGTAGGAGGATTAAAAGTGTATCTGGTCGATGCTGTGATATAATTAGCCGATAAAATGTTAATATATTGTGAAAAAAGGAGGTAAAGGTTGTGTCATCCGACCATTGATGTGTGTCCACTGTTTTATGTCCACTTGATTGTGTAAGCCAGAAACTTTGTTTTACATAGACATCTGCATACCAGTTCTACAGAGCCTTTCGAATTTTTCTTTTATCAATCTTTTGTGTAAATCAAAAATGTGTAAACTCTTCTGTAAAGATTGACTAAATGTTAAAATACCTATGAGATGTTTATGTGAAATTAAAATGACGCGTAAAGGTGGGGCATAATTTATGTGTTTTTTGGAAATATCACTGATTTACATTTTATTTGAAGGAAAATTGTATTTTCTGCAATTTTATTGCAAATTTGCGATAAAGATACTTTGACATTACACGTTGATATATTACTTTTCTCCGTGCGCACCGTGTAATTTCGAGTGTCTTTTACAATTATTTTTCTTTTAGTTGAATATAACGGTTTGCAAGAGTCTTTAGAGAGAAAAGGCGTTATACGATTATCATAACATATGTTTTTTGCATCTTTAATCATATGCTACGATTAATGAACACGTTGATCTTAATTAAAACGATATTAAGTCTCAAGGACAAATCGGAACAGTCGGTTATTCGCAGAAAAATCGCGCACGCGTTTATATGAAGTTCTAGTTCTCTCTGTTATCTTCTCTCTCCATGTGTTACTTGAGAAAAACTATACTCTGTATCGAGAGCACGAAGCTCTTTAAAAGCAACATTTCGGATCGTTTGCAATAGCGATCGTGTTACCGCGAGTCATAAATTTCGAGTACGTCATGGCCACACGCGCATAACAGCCTACTCTCTTTCGCGTCGATAGCAGTTCCTCTTTGCTCGGTAGTTTTCCCGGCAGATAAATGAGAAAAAGTCTACGTCTAAAAAATTAAGAGCCGTTCTCTCAAATCCCCGATATTTCCCCTGCAATTCCCTCATTACGTCTGGTTTCGAAGTCGGTCTGGTCTTTGTGAAGCTTTACATTGAGTCGCGGCACTTCGTACTGTTCGTTTTGTCAGTCATTTTCGTTCCGTTTCTCATTAAAGGCGATCAGCGGTTGTTGATGTATGTGATCGAACAAACAAATCATTAAACCTTCTGCAATTCTATTTTGAACAATGTTTATTTTGAACAATGTCTGTCAAATGTACACTTGATCAGAAGACTTAATACAGTCTGATCACACAGATAAATTGACTTGCTAATAACACGTGACATTTTCGTACAAGACGGGATCATTTTCGACGGTGATTTGTCTTTTACGAAGATATTACGAATTGTTAGCAACGTGTCAACGAACTCTTGGACCCGATTGTATTTATTCTTCTCTGCCAGGATTCATGTGCAAAACGCGCACGTACGCGGCAGTCTCTCTTGCTCCTTCCCCTTTGCTTGTATAAAAAAAAAACACGAAATAAACATGCATCCGCATCCGCCACAGGAGACGTCACAATTCAGCGAGAGTATTCTGTGTTCTAGCGCGCTAGTAAAACGGGTGAAGCAATTGCAAATCCCCGATGAGGACTCCGCGGGTGGAGACTACTACCAGCTGACATACCCTAACTAGCGGGCGGAGTCCGCCGGTCCTCCCTTGAATGTCGACTAGGCAAAACCGATAACCGCACGCAGCCGATTACCGAGATAGACGCAGGCTTAACCCGCGAATGGTCGCGTCTCGCAAAAATCAGAAAAGAAAGTTACACCGTGTTGCACAAACGAACGCAGATGCAGCGTCTAGTTCTATGGTGAACGGAAGATAAATGAATATTTATGTGTTTGACGTGTTCTCCAAAATGTATGGATATTTCGCAAGATAAAGTATTTCATTGTGTAAGAGGAGAACGACCACTCGCGGGTTAAATGGACAGACATTGCCAGGAGCGAGCGAGAGAAAGAGAAGTGATTGGGTGATTGAGAGAATCAAGCGAAATGAGATGACGATAACGCACGGTGTTACAACTGGGAGATTTAGTGGCTGATTATGACTGTGCACTTGTGACTTTCGCTTAGGGTATATGGTTAAATGGAAAAAAAAAGAGTCAGATATTTCCAGTATGTGCCGTTTTCAAGTTTGTTTCGAGTAGACTTGATGAGTATTTCTTAATTCTCGTAGGATGAGCATAGTGATAATTGTTATGTAATATAAAGCTTCCTCCTTTGCGTTAGTTTATCTTCTAGTCTAATAATTTTATACGTTTCTTAACGTAAACTCGTAGATATATTTTTCTAATCAATCGATGAACTCTTTGTGTAATTATCATTCGTTCGTTGTTGCGCTATTACCTATCGTTCTTGTTTTCGAAGTATTAATTTGAGAAATACCTATATCCATAGATTAATAATATGTGATCCCATCGACTCTTGTCCCATCGACGAGAATTTCTTTAGCTCGATTTCGATGGGAAAGATGCTACCTCAAAGGTACTAGTCCTACACCGACCCTTCACAAACCTGAAATTAATTATCTCGTTAATTTATGCTCCCCTTTCTTCAACCCAAGGGAAAATATGGCTTAACGTAACTTCGCGATATGAAGTATCGGCCGACTTCTTTGAGATTACAGTGCGTCCTTATTATATATAACTCGAAAGTTACTCTCAATTATAATCGAAGTGTAGCTGAAGCGTAGTACCGAATAAAGAGTAAACCGCCGGCACGTGTGAACCGCCGCGTTCCGCTCACGACGCTTACAAGGACTCGCTCGCGGCGCGGGCGGCACGGACCTTTGGTTCTCGGTCCTTGGCTCAGCAAGCTGTGAGCGTGGCGGTATGACGCGCATAGTAATGAGGATGATAGAGATTATTTTTCCAATTTCATACGATGGTCGAAACCCGAGTCCTTCCAGAATTGTCGTCCCAAACGTTCGCGTTTCCGCACTGGTCCAAATACGTTTCGATACCTTGTTAGACGCAGTCTAGTCCTCCTTATCTAGTCCTCCCAGTCGTTTTCCCAACGGCCGTCGCTTTTAATGGTGAACCATTGGTACTAGAGGAAAGTCCCCGATTATGAGATACCATATCGATTTTGCCGAATGTAAGGAAATCTATAGGCAGAATTTTAAAATGTAATACGTTCTCTTGAAGAGAATTTAATAAGCTTTAGGTTGGTCAAATGAAAAATCTAATTTAAATATTATTTTTTCTGAAAATTAAAAAATGTGAAAAAAGAGCTTTACGCAAGATCGCGAAAGTGTGCTCCTAATATAAGATACCTTGAGAAATCGGTGTTAAAAGTGCAAAATACATCAGTATTGCAAGTAAAAAACTTTATTAGATATTTTTATAAAAATACTGCTGCCACAGCCTTCGCCAAATCTTCACGATTCCACTGTCGACGCTTCCTCGTTTCTCTAACCTCCATAGTCAGATTCTATAAAAATTAAATACACAAAAATTCGTAATATAAATTCGTATTAACTTTTCTTTAACCTTAAGTAGTATTTTCTTTCTTTTTATTACACTACATACTCTTCATATTCGAGCAATAATTATCTCATATTAAGAGTACCCTGAATTCTCATTAGGCGAGCCACACGCCTAGCGGTTCCGCGATCATGAAATCTAACCTCTACAATTAAGCAATTCAACAAATCGCGTATTTTCCTGTTACTACGATTCTACTCTATCATTGTATACTGAATTTATTGCCAATCATTTCTTTATTATGTAATAAACAAGGTTTAAAGACTTACCTCAAGTTCCTTTGACATGTTCACAATTTCACAAACCTTTTCTTGCAAAGGCTAAACGCAATAACGAACAATGAATTTTTCACTAAATATATTTTACACCAAGAGTAATAAATTTATGGTGGAATTAACAGATGGTACTCACTAGTTTAGCAGAAACTCCAGTATCTCATATTAGGAGCATATCTCATATTAGGGGATTCTCTTCTATATTTAATACGTAGATTCTACAGTACGAGGATGACCACTGGGTACCCACTTCGGTGACGTCCGACGTTATCAAATATTAATTAATCGTGTACTCGCGGCGCATTATAGAGAGCTGCTGTTAGGTGTAGACGCGTAGCTTTGTAGAGGAGGCGAACGGTGTTTCTGCGAGTGCGAGCTGATCAAGCGATCAGCTCGACTCGACGACTCACCCTTCCCTCGAAGTAATCGCGCAAAATGAACGCCACAGGCTGACATACTTAATGACACGTATAATATGTAAGCGAAATTACATTCCATTAGCTTAATTAATCAGTAAGTATTAGGCGTAACTTCAAACCGTTCCAGTTTTCGATTCCAGACGAACCGTCATTGCCGCTTCGATTTTCTTTCAACCTTGGGCCTATCCTCCCTCGTTGCATCCAGACACTCCCACGTATTATCGTTTATTCCCTATGCGAATACGCATCGCATTTATTTTTGTTCTCCTTCGATTTAATTTCCGGTGTCCCCATGGTTCTCTCGCGTTTCTACTCGCTGTTGTATTCCGAAGAAATTAGCAGGTTTCGATGCACCTTGGCGACACTTATATCCATCAAGTATGTACTCGTTGTATCCGTAAATGTAAGCAACGGAGAGAAAGAAAGAGAGAGAGTGAGAGAGGGAGAAAAGAGCGTGTGGTGCTGACTAGCTCTAGACCGCGAAACCGACTTACGACGTACATTAAGCATGATTGTACATCATACTTCTGTCTTCCTCATGTGCGTATTATTGTAAGCGTACGACTCTCCATTGCATTATTAAAACGCACCTCCTCTCGTGAAGACCGCTTGTACTTTATTTCACGTCCATTTGGCGATCCGTGAGACGGACACGGGGGATGCTATCGGATTTGGGTCACGGAGGGTTGGCGTTGCATTTACCCGGCTCCTTCGCGTCGGCTCCTCCAGCGCGATGCAGCGCTCCGCAACCTTGGCCGTCGTGTTAAAAAGCCGTGGCTCAAGCCGCCCGACCGCTTAAACCGGTTCCTCCGGAGCCCGCGGTATGACGAACAACCCATCTCGTGATGTAACGAGACTCTTCGTCGCGTACATGTATAATGGTATCGATATTCGCTCGAAGTGGAAGTCGTGCGGAACGTCGCATAAGTACGGCGTCTATTTTTTCTTCAGACATTGACATGACGATAGGAAGTCGAAGTACCGGAAAGGTACCGTGGCTGGTGACGAAGACGTCGGGGCCGAGCGCGATTTCGTCGTTAATCAGAGCGTTGCTACTTGACCGTGTCGGTGTTCCCCTGCTGTTCCTTCGTCGTTGGGTCTTCCGTGTCGCCGTGTTTTATTTTAGCTCCACGAATTTAGGGCAACATTGATCGCGACTGCAAAATGGGAGAGTGTATCGATCAATCCGCGGCACGATTGATGGAACGCCGGGCGTTCTTTTTATAGAAGCAATGCGGAAAGATGGTAGAGACAATTTTCACCCGACCTGCCGGGAAAACGCTCGATTCATTTTATTATAATTTCCGTTTTTTTTTTACGTGATTGACTTGCGTTTCTCGGAAAATGTCAGTAGTATCGTGTCTGGTGTACTTATTGTCGAGAAAAGAGCGTGCGATTTTCATTTTCAAAGGTTCTGCTCTCTCGGATAAGTCGCGCTTGCCGTAGCGGAAACAACTTACGCGCGGTATAACTACGTATCTTCCTCGCGGTTTTCCCGTCTAACGGTGAACTCTTTCGGTCTATTTACTAAATGTCCAGCCTGACGGATAACCAACTGCGGTCGACGACGGAAAATAGTGCTTCCGATAACCGTTGACAGGCTTTTGCATCTCGCAGAAGCTCCACTAGTTGGACAAGGAAATCTACCTTTATTAAAAAACACCGCTTCCATAAGAATGAATTAATTAATAGCAACAACTAGAAAAACATGTTTGCGCACTAAAGCGAATATCTGCGAGAACTTTAGAAAACTCCACTAATTAATCTTTCCGCCCGGATGCAGTCATCCATTGTAAAACCGCGGAGCAAAACGAAATGGAGGATCGCTCGACGAAAGGGAGAGAGTCCCGAGGGATTCCGGTAGACTGCTTGCGAAAGGTTCACAAAAAACGAGCCGGTTACCATCAGGAATGAAAGCTCAGAGAGCCTCATAAATTCCGGATTCGTGGTGTCGATGCCAAGTCGGCGAAAAGCCAAAGTGCCAGGTTTGAGAGCAAAATTCGCGAGGCAGACGTCGCGCAATAAACGCCGTTAAGGGCCGAAGGACAGCCAGCTTGGAGTATTGATCGTTTACTTCAAGGGAGACTCTCGCCGTCTCCTCCTCTGATCCTTATTGTTTGAGCTGGTCCATAAACTGCTCCCGACAATCGTGGAAAACAAAACCCGCGAGACACTGCAACGAGAAGAAGAATTTTAGGGGGTTGAAATAATTCAGCGCTTTAACAAGCGGCTATCGTTTGAAATCAAAATCCAATTAACAACTTCATGTTTGTAAGAAATTAGATTTTGATACAGATGGAAAAATATAGAACAATCTCTTATCAATATTAGACGATATAGATATGAAATCAAGTTTCTTTATGTCGATATCGAAAAGCTATTTACTGCTTCAGGTAGACGGAGGTGGTCGTTGACCCAAGTGGCACTAATTTTAGCAGATCTGCCCGGTTAGAGTTGACAATTGATGAAATATTCATGTATTCTCAATTGAGTTAGAATTCAAAGACAAGAATAGCATCAACTTAACGATCTATTACTTTGTCGCTTTTCATATCTAGCAAACCTAGCGAAGCTTTAGCGAAATTCTTTGCGATGCTTATCAGCTTTAATGACCGAGAGACTGAGAGAGAAAATATATTAAATTAATTTGCCATAAAATGATATAATGTAACAACATCAAAATTACAATAATATAATCTGAAATACTTGTCGCTATTACATAAGACTAGAACTGATATATAATATTCTATAAAAGATAGAAATATCTAAAAACCGAAAAAAGAGAGCGATAGGGGATGACACACGAAAAGAATTTTCTAGCCAGGAATGCACAGGAGCCAACAGTTCTCTCTAAAGGGATCGCATTTGATATCGCATCAGTCCCTGCAGCTTTTTGCATTATCACCCCCACCGCATGCGCGTCCACCCCCTTCCGTGTGCTGTCTGCAGCTGTTCCCCCTACCGCTCCGACTTCTCTCTCCGCTCTCTTCCACAACGGCGGTATCGAGCGTGGCTCGTCATAGTGCGAGGTGCGCACGCGTTCTCGTTCCGCTTCTCGTTCGACGGGGTCCTTCGTGGTCCTGTCCACCTTCCTGCCGGCCACCGTCGACACGGACCGTCACTCCGGCGAACGCACCGGCTAATACACGTCGAGTTCCGTGTGTTCCGTGCTCTCCTCGACGTCCATGCATGAGTGCGAAGAGTGGCACGTGCGTCAGTCACTTGGAAGAACTGGGAGATCCTCGCCGAGAACCTCGTCGCGTCGACGCCAGCGAGCGGACACATCAGTCGTCTCGCGTCAACGGGAGCCTCCCTGGAACAGGAAGTGCGACGTTCGAAAACTGCAAATTAACAGGGTAAACTCGGTGAAGAAGAGGGAGGCCTCGCACCAGGTGCCGACGAATTCGATTAGAAAGCGTGGCTTCAGCTGCAGACTTTGGCCTGCCGCAAATTACGCGATGGGCGCGTAGCGTGACGTTCGGTTCAGTGCACAGGTAAACGTAGAAAGAGGAAAAGCGTCAACGCGGATCTTCCACGTTCAACTCGTCCCGAGCGTTCTTCATCGTCTCCTCCGTCGAGCGTCATGCTGTCACGTTTGTTTCTTCTCTTTCAGATAAGATTACTGTGAAGAGTACACAGCACGTATGACGTGATGTTAAGATTTGCGATTTGCGAGAAATCGCACACAATTAAACGGATCATCGGGTTGTGAATCAATGGGATTAAACATCGCTCACGCGACGCACCACTTCAGGAACGCTGAAATTGTGCCACACGCGAAGCTACGCTCCGATTAATATAGTTTGCGACAAGGCGGCCTGATTTCCGGAACTGATGGAAAATCAATCGTGGACTCGTTGTAGGACGACTAAGCTAAAGACTTCGCTGAACGATTAACGAGCGCGCAAGACGCCGCTTTTGTAACAGGTGTGCGAAATGTAGCAGGTACCCCGAAAGATTTGATAAGATAACTTTCACTCGGCAGGATGACTCAACTTGTTCGAGTTCGAGTTTGAAATCCTCCTGAAAATGAAGAGTGGGAACGCCAACGCGCCACAACGACAGAAGAATTATAAGACGGATTTCCCGAGGACGGCAAAGTTGTGCGACACGACGACGTAAACGTTAAGTGAGAGCGTCAATATTAAACAAATCGTCGACGTTTTAAGAGACTGATTACAAGACGACGTAAAGCGCTTGATGACCATTTGCGAAGCACACGATATATGTGCATAATTAGCGCAGATCTTGCATTTATAAATCGCATCTCGTGCGTTACGGTATATATTTGTCGCACGTGTGTACGTTACACAGTATATCTAGAAACATAAGCGCATTTACAAAGTAACTAACACGCGGTGCATCGTGGAAAAAACTCGTTAGCCAGCCCGCAAAATATTGCGCTACCGTTATCCGAGCCAAGATCTAAACCGATCTATCCTGTTCGCTGGCTCTCTCTGTGTTTTTCTCTTTCTGCGCTCGATTTATCTGCTTATCGACCTTGTCTATGGGTTCCCATTCTTTTACATCATTTTCTCATGCAGAGCTTCGCGTGCAGTGTCATCAGCGACCGGGACCGCGGCAATCGAATTTGCGTAATTTGACGTGAGGATTGCGGCATAGGACGACGTAATTAGACGCACAAACCAGGCGAGCGTTTCATGAAAGCGCACTGCAACCGTGCATGCCTGCCGAATTACTCATCGCCACGGATCCCGCTGCTCTACGGGCTCCCATATTAAACCCACGGCATTTTCTCTCTTTTCACCCTCTGCGGCACCATGATGCCACGCTCCGTTCCGTCCGGCTAAATGTGTTCGAGTTCCATCCTCCATTTACACGCATCGTCCTATTCTTGGATACAAAACCTTTCAGCTGATTGTTGTTCAGCGATAAATGCAGTGAATCGATTCTCTCATGGTCGTCGTCGTAGTTTAATGCGCGCTTCGTCGCGTATTCCCGCGGGAATACCCTCGCTCCGTCCGGACACTAGTGACTCTTCCAATCGAGAATTGAAATTAATCACTCTGAGTGCCGGACAGTTCTCCTTGATACGGGTTGGACTTCGTGATAGATGAAGATCAAGATCTGAAAGTGATTAAAGAGCACGTAATTATGGCCCGATGAGGCACGCGCGATTGTCAGAAGAGCAACGAGTCGGCTGAAGTGAACGCGCCATCAGGAGAAGGGACCTCACCAGCAGGATGGCCTCCTCGTCCGAGACCTCGAGGGGCGCCAAGAGACGCACCGTCGTCAATGGGTCGACGACGCGCAACCGCGCCAACGCGGGTTTGGAAAACGGAACTGGCGGCGAGGATGGATGCGACTCTGGCCTCTCCTCCGAGAGCTCGACGCCCACAAATGGCTCGCCACCGCCGCGACAGCCCAAGACGCCGAGCAACGGCCAAGTCGTCGTCGCCGGTGCGGCTTCCGCCGCAGCTTTGCGGGCCAAGAATAACTCCAGCAGGTAGTGCCTCCTCGGCGGAAGTGGAGCCTCTCTTAGATATCATCTGTGATAGCGCTGCGAGAGAGATGCAACTGCGAGAAGCGCGAAGAGCTGCTTCTCTTCCCCTTTTTCCTTTTTTTTCATTAGGATTAGTGCGATGAGAACTCGATAGCATGCGAAATACCGCTTCCTGAATTAGTCTCCGCATGATCCACGTTCATTTGCGGAAGCTTTCACTGCTTATTACAAGAGGTGGACACGAAAACACGGTAGATACAATATATATAGCAGCTGAGAAACCTTTAATTAAGTTTTAATTCAGTCAAGAATTTTAATTGTCGAGGAATTAAGAGATTTCCCTCCCTCTTGTGTGTGAAACGACGGACAATCACAAGCGAAGACGTGAGAGATAACGTGGATTTCATTCTTTTTGTTTCAGAATCGGAAGTGACAGGATGTCAAGGCTGTTTCGCAGCAGATCCGGAACGGAATCACCGCGTTCACTAGACAACATGCGCAACCGTCAGGTTTCTAGTCCCATGCGATCGTCGGGGAATGTTAGTCGGGTAATTATTTTTGCTTCTATAATCTCTGTTTTAACCAGGTCCATCAATAGCGGATATTAGCATCTAACTGGTTGCAGATTTCATCGCCATGTGTCGATTCCGGAGACGAAGCGAGCCTCAGGATAGATCGCGGAACGTATCAGTACATGTTCCAGGACATCGTCTCCATAAAGACGATGCTCCTGAAACTCAAGCGAATCCTTCAGGAGGTATAATAGGCGCTCGCGTCCGCTTGTATTCCACAGAATTTTGCACTTGTAGCTTCTTTGCGTTCCATAAATGCAACTTGTGCGTTTTGCCAAGATTTCAGTTGACTTCACGTTATTATTTCGCAAGCATCATTCTGTGTTACCTGTATACACGGTGTCCTTGTCTTTTTTATTAACACGACTTTTTTATTTTTCATTTTTGTCGTCGTCCTTCCTGATTTTGCGTCACAAGTCAGGAGAGAACGATTTGACGAGGGTACGTTGCATCGATTTTCTTTTATCATTTATTTTGTCACTAATTTATGTGTCACCTCGCATGCGCGTGTGTGTGCATATTTATTATTCACGGGACCGAGTATAAAACTTATATGTAAAATTATATATAAACCAAGAATTAGGTTGAATTTTTACTTTTGTAATTTTGTATTACTCTTTTAATTTTGTATTCTTTATTATTGAATCTTTTTATACTCTGTTCCGACGATGTACATACTTACGAAAATTATCAACTAATACTAAGGATAAAAGCGCAAACCGCTAATATTTCGGTATCACTTTTTATTTTTTAGACGGAAACTCTCAATCCATTCGACAATGCGAAGGTTCGTACATCATCTTATTCGAGTAAATTACTAAAAACAAGACTATTAAATTTAAAAAATGCTATTTCTGAAACTGCAGAATGGCCTCTTCTGTAACCTGAATGAAGGTGGTACCGGTACCATCGACGTGAGCACCTCACCTGGCAGCGGTGGTAGCAGTATCGCGGACGAATTAGCAGACTTGCGGAGGCAGGTGGTGTTTCTTCAGGGCCAGGTGGAGGACCGGGATCGCACCATACAGCTACTTGAGGTAAATAACGAGGTAAAATCGTACCGCGATTAACTGTACTGTTCTGTGTGAGAAGCTTGCTCTTTGATGAAGTCTATCGGAATCTCTTGTCTTAATGAACCGTTTCTGTAGCGATAGAAATAAATTTAGGCACTGTCTGACCGACTCGAATTGTTCTCCGCAGCTCCAAATGTCGAAGCTGCAAGGGCCCAAGAACGGCGACGTTCAAAATTGTATCCTACCGACACGCAACATCTCCTCCGTGGACACGTGTAACGCCGCTACGCAAACAGAGAAGGTACAGCCTATCACGTAACTGAATCGTCCTCGATCCCTTTATCGTCGTTTATATTATCGTCCACGGTCCATTTCGTGATCGTATTATTACCACGTTATCGCACCTCTCGCGAGTAAATTTCGTTTACCATTGCCATCGTTCTTGACGTTATTTTATGTCGCCAATTATTTTATGCACTCGATTAAAATAGCGATTTTCAATTGTGCGGCTGTAGACACGTCCAGTGTCGGCGGGGCCCTCGCTCCTGCAGTCACTCCCACAGGATGGTGTCATGGGGCCTCTCGTTAGGTGAGAGTTATCTTTTTATTTGTGCGATCGGTTGTTGGTACTAATTAAACTCTTATTACACGCTTAATGGTATAATCTTTAACGTAAAATATTTCTCTCGATCTAAGATAATCTCGAGAAAACATTTTCACGATTGATATTTTGTGTCATTGATTGTTGGATAAAGATTACATTCGCGCGGATCACGTCACTCTGACAATAGCAATTGAGATGTTTCTCTGTCACGCGCGTCATGAATAATATGTTTCTTTTTGCTGCTCTGGTCCCGCCCCTTGCTCGGGTGATTCCGCACAAAACAGCTTCAGGATCGGGAAGGTAGAATCTGTCAGCCTGTGTGACTTAATATTGGGATATGTACTCCTCTTTGCATTTAACGCCCTCATATTCATGCACCTCTTTTATATTCGTGCCACTCACTTGACTATCCATTATTGACGCTTGTGTTCAACCTGCATGGGACCAAGTGCTCCAACTTTTTGTTCATTCCACGATTTCCAGCCGTTCGACCGCAATCAATCTCAACAGATATTAAATAAAATAAAATTATTTTGTGATAATATTGTACGATTATGATTGATCGAATGGCCGCGAAATTGTAGCGTTACGATTTTCGTGCTTGTAATTTCTTTTTTTATTCATTTTCATGTCATGTCATGTTCAATAAGTTTTTCATCTGCTCCGTTTTCTTCTTTATTTTCAACAGAAAATAATCAAGCGATATTAGATCTGTATCTGAAAAGAGCCTAAACCGTGTAGAAATCTATATAAATTTTAGAAGAAAATCAATCTTGTGCTTGTGCAATCCATATCTGTGAAATCGATCCCTAGGTTCCTAGCATGTACTAACGGTAAAGTGTGTGTGTATACCGGTTTGCATTTCTCAAAAGCATCTCTTAAAAACATACTCATACTCCGACATTCCCAATGCTTTGCGATAATATATTCGATTTACTATTGATGATGTTTCACGCTGCCTTGAACAGCCGTGTGCGGTGAGTGCCAAATATTCTTTATAATCGACTTGAGATTTGTTTTTTTCAAATTAAACTTTTTTAAACAATGCGCCCGCACTTCTAATAATAATTCTGAAAATAATACGGCGCTTCTCAATTGCAGTTGGAGTGACTCGTCGGACCGACAGCGACCCTCGCTGCTCTCCGAGCTTAACTCCGCCGGGAGCCCTCGCAAGCCAATCGAACGTTTACCTCATACGCTAAGACTCCGCCAGGAACAGGCCCCGGCGCGGCGCGGCAACGCGCACACGAGGAGGCACTCGTCGGAGAGCGTGACCGGCTCACCCAGGTCGAAGGACTGCGCGAAACCGCCATGCGACTCGAACGATATGGAACAACGCGACGCCAAAATAGAAGGAAACACAGTCAAGTCCCTCATCCCGACGCCCAGGAAACTCAGACTTTAACAACTAAGAGGGCCAGGGGATGGCAGTGCCTGATCGACGTTATCCCTCCATCGTCACTCCCGTTGCGGACGTCTGAATCTCCGTGAAGCAGAAAAATACGTCAGACGGATCAACCGCGAATCGATAGATCGCTCGATCCATATTAATACCTTCTGATAGATGTTATCTACTGCTTGGCTATCATCCTGCAATTATCCGTGATTATATATAAGTTGCGACAGCTGTTTGCGTTGCACTTGGATTATATGAGTTTCAAGTGGATTTAAAGATTCATTTTACGCGGCCATGCGGCTTCGTTAACGTTCCCACGTGTCGTGTGCCGTGCAATGTGTGGGTTCAGACGTTCGCACGGAACGCGGGAAGGGCAGACAGTCTGCCCTTTGCTCGTAATTAAAGTTCTCCGCGCGTCACGAAGTTCACGTTCCTCGTAGCGCATAATTCCTCGGCGCTCGTTACGCGCACGTCCGATATAATTTGCCGCGCTGTACTTACATGACGTGCTGGGCAGAGAGTGTCGCGCGAAGTCGGCTATTCCTGAACGGGTATTTCGGGCGGCGTATAATTTCCGTGGCGCGGCTACGCGCGCGAGAAGACACTACGGACACGTTGACTCTCCGTTAACATTAGCGATTAAATTTTCATTTTCTCAAACCTGATCTCAAGCGCAAAATTAGGGATTAGTGGATGATTCGCACTGTGAAATTCGCCGCGTCTGCTTCGTCTGTCCGGCAAAACGATTTGGGACCTGCGGTACGAACTGTAGGTGATGCGTTAGCCCGTATGTGCGCGTGGAATCCTGCACGGATTCGCCCTCGGCAGCCGAGGTTCTGCACGCGTTTTTAGTTCAAATGAAATCTTAGTTACGGTTCTACTGTGCAAACAATTTTGTAATATAATTTATTGTAAATATAAGCGCAGAATTTTTATTTAAGTATATAGTGTACACAATTATTAATCGAGAAATGATATTTTCTTGAAAATGAGAAAGAGAGATGATTCGGTCTTTCGGAGTGGTAGATTCTTGGAATTCGCACGCGCCTCGAAAGTTACGTTTCTCATGATTTCTCTGTACATATTTTCAGATCTGCATTTTTCAAACGGAGAAAATTCCTCCAAGTACACATTACTTATCATTGTGCATTTATCAAACACGAATCTTCTCCAGCTGACTGTGATTCGGCGAGGATTAGGTGCAATTTACTTATCGCTTACGTGCAAAAGGAAAAGTACAATTCGTTTATCCGCGTTATACAGACACGAGTGCGTCCGTGTGTGTCTCGGGAAAAATCGCACGGATGTGACACTTGGGTGTCTGTAGACACGCCGCGTGACAAACGGACGAGAATTACGTACGGATCGTAATTAGAGAAGCCAGGGTATTATGTAAATTCCACGTGTCTTTTAATTTATTGCGTGTTTCGTATGTGCTTGGTGCTAGCAAGAGTTTGTATTCAATGTATGATGTTTAGACTCTCCTGTCTATTACAGGCGTAATAGCGTGCCGGTGGACAACACTGACGGAAATTGCACTCGCAAATAAAACAAGCAGCTTCGACTTTGCACACTTGCGGATGTACCATAAGCGTACGTAAAACGTTGTGTACTCCACTGTATCGTGAAAATGTGCATTCGTATGTATAGCACTAGATGTAAACTGTACTTATGTACGCTAGACGTATTTTATGTACGCTTATGTACGTGATATAGCGCAAATATGCGAGATCGTTGTTGGATTGTTCATTATTATACTCGTGTACATTTCCTGTCCGGCTTTGTCTACCGATTCACTTGATTATATCAGAAGAGATTGGAAGTTGGGTGCAGCAGCTTGATTTTAGAATTGATTGCACTGTATTTTTATGATCGGAAGACGTGACCTCGAAGAAATTCGCGATCCATCTGCACAGATGCGCATTGTCGTACAAAGTTTCTTTCCTCTGCGAGATGTGACAATAATCATTCCTACAAAATACGATATCGTAAATCTTTTCTCATTTGCGTAATTCAAAATATTCTTTCGATGATTCTGGGAGAATGATAGAAAAAGAAAATTATATTTAAGAGCCAGGAGAAGCTAAATATTATATAATCATTGTATATTCATTTGTCCATATTTTAATTTATATATAGTGATTGTATATGCGTAAATATAAGAATGAGAGAGAGAGAATGAGAGAGTGAGAGAAGAATAAAAAGAAGAGAAAGGGATGTGAATCTCATCAATTTTTTTAAGAAATATGTAATAAAAATGCGAACTCTATCTGTAGAAAAGTCTTAGTTCTTTCGCAGAATTATCTTCGCAGGACATGCGAGATCAAATATTTATGGAAATGTATTGAGTAGTTCACAAACATCCGCTTACTGTTAATAACGGAACATGCGAATCAATAGGTCAATAGATCTGGTATATATGGAATAAGTTAAGTGACAATTTCATTGATATTATCGGTAAACGACCGAGACTTAAATGTTGATCATCTTCTATGGCTGTTACACATCTTCGAAAAGCGAAAATTGATCGAATCTACATAACTAATGCGATGATTCTGAAAATCGCAGATCCATTTTTTGTCGCATCATATAAAGTTATGGCAAATAAAAAAACATACGTAACATAGCTATTATCTATTTATTCCCTATGAACATCCAGTTACCGCTTTTAATTAATAAGATTTTCTATTTTCAGATTATCTCACGTTTCGGTTTAAGATTATTCTAAGCTAACATTTAAATTAGCCTAATGATTTGTAGGAAAAACAATTCTGATGCAAGATAAATGAAGTTCTCTCCAGATTCCATGGTTCTTTGTTTTAAACGCGCATATCACATTCTCGCATACGTCGCTCGATGAAACGCACAGATTCCGGTGTATCCTTCATTAGCTGCGATTATTAAGCTTGAGCTTTCAAACGTATTGTCAAACTGACGCTGTGTCAACAGCGTCAACTGTCTCGCGTAATCTCTGTATATAAAGTGGGGAGAACAATGTGTACACTCGACGAGGTACGTTCGACATTACAACATTTTTCTTCTTGCCACTTACAACGTTACCACGCATTGCAGAAACGTGTTTGGTCCTACGCCTGGGACATGATGGACGATTTGAGCTCTGTACCGCGAGGATATAGTACGCACGCATCCTCCGTTTTTTTTTTCCAACGAGATTACTGTCCATCCGCTTCCAAACTCCTCTCCAAAGATAAGACCCTATTGGCCCTTCCTTCACGAATGAACTCAAGAATGATCCTGATCAGTTATAGATTATCTCCTGGAACGTTTGAAACATGGTCAGATTTATACGTGGGTCGGCACCGTGCTGCTGGCGATCAATCCCAACGACGAGAACATCTCCACCGAGGACATGTACAACTCATCACGGGCTGACAGCTACCGCAATGTCAACACCGCAAGTTGCAGAGAAATGCAACCGCACATATTCGCCGTGGCGGCCAGGGTGCATTATAGACTAATCCAGGATCTTGGGAAACCGACCCAGGTAAATCTGTGCTGTTTGCTCTTCCAGGACTTTTATTCATGATCTTCTTCTTGAGAAGAAGATTTGTCGATTCGTCTGCCTGCATGACTGGAATATTCTTCTTCTATACCTCTCATAAAGGTGATTATCCTGAACGGAGAAACTGGTACGGGAAAGACCTTCAGTGCATGGAAAGCGTTGGAGTTCTTGGTCGCCACCGCGATTGGAAATACGTCCACTGACATTCAAGAAGTAGATACATCTTATGATATCGTGCGGAAAGTTAAGGATGCCTGTCGTCTGATATCGGCTTTCACAACAGCGCCCACCGAGAAAAATGAAGTCAGTTCAAGGCACGTGCAGGTCGTGTGGCTTGAATATAAAAAGAATAACATATGCGGCGCGAAAATAGCTTCCTATCTTCTGGAGAGAAACCGAGTTACGAAGGGCTGCTGCACCTACCAGATTTTTAATCAGGTATCAAATTTCAATTTAATTATTAAATTAATAATTAACTGAATTAAATATTAAAATTTATTTTGTCGTACATATCTTAGGTGATGACTGCATTAGCAGATATAGAATTCGCGGACACTGGATTATCGAAGGAGAAGCAGTATTTTATAGTAAGCGATTTGAATCCCCTCAAGGAACAACAGTTCCGCGAAGGATTTCGCGACACTCTGCGAGCGATGGATATGTTAGATTTTACGATAAACCAGAAGAAAAATATCTTCCAAGTTCTGTCTTTGATCATTCACATGGGCAACATACAATTTATCCAGGAGGACGATTGTTGCAGAATCGATACTGATAGCGAACGTACGTAATCAACAATAATCCTAACAAGCTGCGAAGCTTACATAGCGCATTTCTCGATAATGCGATTTAATTATGGAAGCTGAGTAGGCATTACACGTGTTGCAGAATCCAGAGAAGCCTTTGAGAATACGTGCAGGCTGGCTTGTTTGCGGAGGGAGGATCTGGCCGAATTGCTTACATCCACCCTGATAAGCCCGCAGAATGTGAGGCGTCGTCACAGCATGTGCCGACGTAATCTGAGCACGAAGGATGCCTGTTACCACAGATTGCACAGTATCATCCGTCACCTGTACGATCTCCTTTTCCGCTGGCTGATCAAATCCGTGAACGAGATCTTGTCCACCGATTTATGCCAGTGTAATCGATTAGGTATCGGAAGTTCCTTTGAAATTCCCCGTCGCGATCGCCAAGGCACTCACGCGCGAAACGATCTTTTGTGCCTCAGGGATACTGGACATTTTCGGATTCGAGTGCTTCGATACGAACGGCGTCGAGCAGATCTGCGTTAATTATGTTAACGAAAAGCTGCAACAGTACTTCATAGAAAAGTATGTGACCTCTTGCCAGAAAGACCTACAAGAGGAGGATCTTATTGAGAAAGAGAAATCGTTGAATTGCTCCAATATCCTGCAATTGTACGAGGACCGCTTAAACACAGTCAGGAAGACGCTGTTCGCTGCCCTGAACGACGTAAATCATTCCGTCTGCCTTTCGCAAATCTTTCTCTCTCTCTCTAATTAACAATATTTAATGGTATCTATTAATATAGAATTTTAATTGCGATCGTTTTCGTGTATAGACATGTCTATCGACAGTTCCGAGCGACACGGGCACGTTAATGCGACACGTAAACGCCACGTTAAGCTCCAATCATTCGAGGAGGCGATTCTTGAAGGTGAAGAATGAAAATTTCGTTATACGCCATTACGCCGGCAGTGTAGAGTACTCCTGTGACGACCTGTTCTCCAAGAATACCGATAAGGTACGTTGAGATTTATAATTTTGCGCTTGCCAGCTGAGAAAAAAATCTTGATACGTTAACGTGCAGGTTCCGGACGAACTAACGATCACGTTTAGCACGAGCAAGAACAAATTTCTGCACTTCTTGATGATCGAGAGCGATGCATACGGGAAATCGTCCGTGAAGAAACGCACGATGCTCTCCAAACTATGCTACAACGTGGACTGGTTGATACAAGAACTGAACGAATGCGACGCGCATTATGTTCGTTGCGTTAAGCTACGGTAGAGTATTTCATGCAAGAGCGAGTTTAACTCTCAATTATTTTCTAATGAAAATTACTTCGCGCAGCCGGAAACGTAATACAAACTGGGACCGAAAAGGACTCTACAAGCAGCTGGCGAACACGGGCATTCTTCACGCTCTACCTTTGGCCAAGTGTGAATATCCGGTCTATTTCCGCTACGAGGACTTTTGCAAACGCTATTACAGGCATTCCGGGAATTCCGGGAATTACGGGAAATTTATGAGTAAAAAATTCGAATTTTTCAAGGCATTCAGGGCACGTAATGCGCGTTTATACTACTGATTTATTTTCCCGCAGAAACTTGTGATATAATTTCCAAGATAAGCGAGTCGTTTCCTCCAACAGAACTAAAGAAGGCTGACTCGTCTGTATATTACGGGAAGAATTTCATTTTCTTGAAGGAGGATTTTTTCTTAATATTAGAATCTACTAGGAGACAACGCCACATCGAAAGTGTCAAGAAGATAGAATCTTTTTGGATTAAGTACAGTAAGTACTTCCTCGTGCATTTTGATATTTCTGTTTTAACTATTATAAATTTCACGATACAAGACCGCAGCTGAAATTATTTAAAAAATTCAGAGAATAGGCAACTAGAAGTAAAGCGAACGGACGCCGCGACCAACGTTAGCGAAGCGAACAGTCCACCTCAGGACAACAGGAATAACGTTGTAGTCACAAACTATCAATCGAAAACTCCACCTCTTATGTACGGGATAAATTTAGTCGCTTCGCAACTAGGAAAACCGAATACTGGTCATAAGGTTACAAGGGATTGTGCCATGTTTAGGCGTGCCCTGTTTGATAATCAGACTATACAGGTTCCTGAACCCTATGACTCACTACAACATAAGACTTCATATATAATGAAATGGTTAAAAGATATAAGCGAAACAGCGAATATCATGGACAATACTGAAGCTACAGTGTCAAAACAGTCGTCAGTAACTCATGATCACAACCAATCCGCTCATACTAGTCGCAACAATGGCAATCGATCAAAATCTGCGGACTCGAATGGCGATAGAATCTGCATGTGGAGGAAACGTGAAAAGATCTCTGGGTATTACGATAAAGTACGTAACTTTAATAGCACAACAATATATATATTTTACCAGTTTCTCTATTCGTTGAAAAATCTGATTTAGGAAAACGACATGTACATCATACCGCACGGTGGTTGCACTCTTTTCCACAAAAGTGGGATCCTGAGCCGTCGTCGTCCGCCAAGGGTAAATAAATACTACTGGAGTCGGAATTGAAATCACGAGGGAACGTTAGAAAATTAAAAAACGTTATTATTTTACAGCTACCAGTAAAAGTACACACTCGTGTCACATGCTTAACTAACTCGCACTATTCGGTACACACGGAGTTGCCGCAAGGTCTACGGGATTGCCTTTGAAAGAACATTTGTACTGTGTAAATAAGATTTCGAATTTTATATATATAATACACATTATCGTACCGTTAAATGTATCGCTCGCGTATAAATAGTTTATAAATTAAAATTTATGAATGAAAAAATATGCGTAAAGTGACAAAAACTTTTACAGAAACTTGGAAACTGATTCGGACCGCTAGAAAAGTAGCCCCATAGCGATCGGGGCGACAGGAGATTAAAAATTCTGCGACAACAGAATTTTAGGACGCGGTAACAACAATTTCTCTGAATTTGAAAGCTGTAAGCCGTTAGATGTAGCATCTAATAAAAGTTCTAATTAGTGGATAATCTGTGATTCGGTACTCATGATTTGTGTCGCGTGTGCATGTGATGCTAGGAGATATTCCAATGACGAAGTAATCTAATCTACAAACAAACGTGTGCCAAATTGTAGAAGTCGGACCTTTTGTAGGACCTTTTCTTTTTGTCCTTGATCACCAGCAGCCTGTGCGAAGCAACTAAGGCGAGAGTAGCCTGGAGATCGCTCCTCAGAATCTGATAGTTTGCCCTCAGACTGACGCGTCTTAGATTGCCGGCTGGAACCGGGCGGCCACCAGCGAACGCGAATCTACAATACATAAATGTACCATGCATTTAATTTTTTTTATTTAATTTATTATATTTAATTTATTATATTTCTTTCTTATTTATTATATTTAATTTATTATATTTCTTTCTTATTATTTAATTTTTTATTTATTTATAATTTATTAACATTTCTTTCTCTGCTTTAACGATGCGCACCTTATCTCTCGCCTCGGTCCTCTCAGGGTGGAGTCCGGAAATGCGGTTTGCCGGTCCCACAACGTTCTGCTGTTGAGCAACGGACGAACTTTAACGTACTTCATCTTGCCCTTGATAATGATTGGCAGCGTGCCGACTTTCTTATCCCTTCGTTTTCTCGTATTGCTGTCGGAATCGACGGGCAAGTAAGGCAACAGGGAATCCCCGTAATGCTCGATCAACGGTGCGAGGTCCAAGGAATGAGAGTGCGATCGCAGGAGAGCGCAAACGGTCAACTGCAACGATTCGATGCGGAATATGAACATCGTACGTGGAGGAAATTAGAATAACGTGACACTCGGTACTTACAGCTATTCGCTGCCAAATCACCGAACCAGGCGAAGCGTAATAATTCAAGATGTTCTGTATGCAAAGCGAGTGCTCGGTCTCGTACTGGAAGAATACAAGGGGCTGGATACTCGCTAACAACTCCACCACCACTGTCCTCTTCTTGTACAGGTCAACGTTCTTCGTTTCGCTCTTGAAGAAGACGTTCTCCAGCGTAGGTACATATCTGTTAGCAACAATCAATCATCGCATCATCTGCAAGACGTGCACGGAGATTTTTTAATGCTCGCATCTTACTTGTCGGCGATGGAGGGCCACCGAAGCATCAGTTTAAGCGCGCACTCTTTAAAGAGCACTTCCATATTCGGATTTATGAAACTCTGACCCAGCAGCAGTTCCAACAACAGCTCGGTCAGTTTATCTACCTATGTAATCAAACATTGAGATTATTTTTTAACGAGAATTTTTTACGTATGTAATTTTTTTTAATTACTCACCGAAGTTAAGTGATACGGATAGACGGCTTCGCTGTTGCTGGCGATAGCGATAATCAACTGACACGTCCGCGTGGAAACGCGTGTGTACTGCGCGTTATTTGAGATTACCATGGACCTGGCAATGGACATCAATTTATCTATCACACCCTCGTCACCTAAGTGTGCATTGGTGGCACAGTCATTAAGTAAAACCTGAAACGTCTTCTGCGAGCCGTTGAATAAGGTTTTCAGCGCGCGTTTCACGTAATTGTAGCGTGCTTCTGTGAGTTTCACGTCGCATATCTCGGATTCTACGAAAGAAAAGAACAGCAATATTTGGTATAGTGAATTAAGATACTAGGGACTATAAAATGATACGTAAAAAAATTAAGAGAGGATCACCTTGTAGAAATGGCACGTTAGTTTGAGGCAGACTCAATGGATCCTTTATCTGGTGGGTAAGATTAACGATGGATTCATTAGGCACGTACACCTTAGCCTCCGTGTGATACTCCGGCATGGATTCTGACGCACCAAGCACTGGGTCCGTGTCACACAAGGTAGTGATTACCGTATTTACATCCGTGGACGTTAAGCGTTTCCTTTTACTGTGCCTCAGTCTTGTGACACATTTCTAAAATGAATATAATATTCACGTCGCACTTATTATACGTTTCAAGTTATTATCAAGCATAAAATTCATCATGCTTACGTGCAGGACTTCTCTTAGGCGATAGGAAGCATCCTCCGCTAGCCTCTTTAACAGCGGATCTGGCAGCGGATGTATACCTAGCTCCTCACCGATGGCAGAGACCCATTCCGTGCTGAGCATAGCGTACCTCCTTGAATTATTGTCACCTGTAATACTACTGGTGCCTGCATCCTTATTGTTACTGTTGACAAAGGAAGTACTGTATCCCGTGGAGGTCTGGTTTCCCAACATCTCTTTCATGATTCGCAGCTTCTAGTAACCGATGTAATAATCGTTAGATCCTGCTTAGCGCATGGAATCCTTCAGGGAAATCTCAGTCACCTGTACGTCAAAGCAGACCACTGTTAAAATGTTCAGTCATGCGAACCGCAACTATAACTGTATTCGCTAACTGCATCGTCATATTTTCATGCGTAAATGAGACACCGAGATATGCTTACCTTTCACTCATTCCAGCAATTTAATCATATTATCAATAAAAAGAATGTTTAAGGTCAAGGATTGACAGGTGAGATCGCGAAAACGTCGGTGAAAATCATGAACTACAAACACTGTATACAGCAGTGTATACAGCAGCACAGCCTGTCATCGGTCTCTCATGTTGATATTATTGCTGAAATAAAATGTGAAGTAGGAAAAGATCCAACGACGTCCCATCCGAGTGTTACTCTCTCTTTCCTCAACATTGTTTAAAACCCATCATCAAATCGTGTTATCAGAAAGATAATTTTCATTCGAACCCTGAAATGTAGAGAAGGGCGAACCGTATCCCTAACCTAAAATAATGAAAGAATTGTGGAGGACTCGCTATTGACCCATACTACTACGTAGATTGGGAGAAGGAGCTCCGTCTGACTTGCCGTTGAGTCGCACTACTACCTCATTTTTCAACCGACGACAGTGGCGGCTCGTAGCGGAGTTTCTGGGAACCTTCGCTGTCAGGGCTGCTCATCCATGATCATTATTCTAAATGCGTTTGCAGATGCTTTTGTAGCAAACACTTTATATTTTTCTCCGAGTGCATAAAATATCTAAGTAATTTAGAAATAAGAAGGAAGGTACAATGGTAGTTTGTTGCATTTGTGGCATCGAATGGATGCCAGACAGCGTTAGTTTTCACAAGTACGAATATAATTTCTTTAATTGTAGAAATGTTATTGTTACATTTTACATTTATGTACAAGTTTTAACAATATAGGAAATTATTATTATTACATATTTAAACATACGTCTCTGCAAGACGTTTGAATTTCAGTAATGGAATGCATAACAATAATATATCTCCTACCATTTTTAGATTTCCAAAATCCGACAATATAAGGAATCGCTGGCTTGCAGCTATTAACAAACGGATAACGAATTTTACATTGAACAAACACGCGAAGATATGTGGTCAGCATTTTGCACTGGAGTGTTTTATAGTAACGGAAACTGGCAAACGTTATTTGAAGTCGTATGCTGTGCCTAGTATATTTGATATGCCCTTAAAGAAGAAATACATACTTACTCAGTCTGTAAGTACACAGTACTTCCTCGTATTATTTTATATTCATATAGTTTACTCGTTTTATGAGAATATTGAAGTAACAATATTTCCCTCTCCGTATGCTTGCATTTATACTTGTTAATAACACACATTTTATTAATATTATTTTATTAATAAACAGGTACGAACAGATGAAGGTGATCTTGCAATTACTAATGAAGAGCCATGCTCAGAAGTAACTGTAGGCACCAATGAAGTAGCGGAAGATAATTCGCAGGAATCATCTGTTTCTATCGTCAAAGATCCAAACTTGACTGAGCTCGATACTGTACATAGGTAAAATAATGAAAAATCGAAACTCTACCGATTATAAATTGTCCATTTGTCACATACGAATATTTCTTGCATAGTGGGATCTTTAATATCTCGGTCATTAAAGAAGAGGTAATTATTGAGGATCATAATGCAGATCAACATGAAATTGTTCCGAACACTAGTCATGAAGAATTACATTCAGAAATTATGAGTGTTAAAGAAAACAGAGCTAATGGCTCGACCACCAGACGACAGCGGGCGACTAAATACGGTACCATACATAGGTAAAGCAATAAGAGAGAGCAAAATTATGGTAAATTTGTGTTTTACAAGTGAGCATTCGTTACACAGTGGAATTGTGGATATTTCACTCGTTAACAAAGAACTAGTGGACGCACAACGTGCAACAGAAAAATGTAATGTGCTATTGAGGAAGAAATTAAAAAATTCTCAACAGAAGTGCAGAAGATTACAAAGAAAAGTCACATTTTTAACTTTACTCATAAAACATTTGCAAAACAAGATGTTGTCGCAAGATAGTGCGAAATCATTAGAAGTAAATTCAGGTTGGTGCCTTGCACAAATGTTTAAATATGAAAGACAGTTATTGCATCTGGCAGAAAATGTATGAAGAATATACTTGTTTCACTAAGAGCATAAATTTATTTTTTTGTTGTAGAATAGTGCACCAGGAGTGGAGGAAGGAGCGAAATCAATTGATCACATTCGCAAGGAAATGGTTTGCAAATATTGTATATTATAGATAAGTGAGCAAATAAATTGTAATTTTTTTAAACAAATTATGCGAAGTCTCATGAATTATAAAAACCTGTGTGCATTCACGAAAGCAATCGACGCGCTTCCTTCGAGTTAAGATCTTGTGCTGATATATATATAATATATATTGAAGGGATTGTTTTTTATTGCCGTAATAACATATGTTGCATAATATTAAAGTAGTAACAACGCTGCTTATTGCATACTTTAAGGTACAATTGTCAGTGAAGCCCAGACACACACTTCTAATTATTATTATTAATTTATTCCAGTGAATCTAATACATACACAAACGACTTCTTTTTTCCCTTGTAATAATGTTCCATTCACTCGATCGCTTTTCTCATTTTTCATATCGTCCCTCAAATTACATGGCTAAAGTCTAGAAACTAATCTTAGAAACTTAGTTATGCCAAAAGCAAAATTTGGCAAGTTCGTTCGTTAACAAAGAAAGTAAATTGGTTCTAATGTTCTGAAACGGGGTAGAAAAGACCGAACGATACGCTTACTTAAGAATCGCCGCGATTACGTTAGTCACCCTAAAGTAATGCATGGGATGCACGGCATGGTGTCTCTCAATTTACAAATCTAGTACGAACGTGCATTATGCCGAATGTTCCGTCCTTCTTTATAAATACGATGACAATATGTACAGATATCGATGTCGTTACATGTATACATAGAGCAACGACGGCTTCTAGATTCGTTTCCGAACTATACGAACGTCGAGAAATGCATCAGTGTACATGCGTGTACGCGCGCGCGCGCGCGCGTGTGTGTGTGTGTGTGCGCGACTTATCTTAAATCTTAAAGAACATTAAAAAATAACGAGAAAATCCACGTAGAAAAAGTGGCTTCCTCTCTTTCTCACGAGCAATCAAAATGCGTTTTAAAATCATGAAGAGAAGAAAGTGAAGATTTATTTTTTTTTAGGCAATCCTTCGAATTTTTCCTTTTCTTACAGACAGCTTGTGTGAAATTCGCAATTCTCGTAATCGGTACCAAAACCAAAAGCAATGGAGTAAATAAAAATAAAGATTTCTACCGCATCGAAATGATACGACCCATGCATTACAATAGCACATCACGCAGAGAGAGATTTGTCTCAACTCTCAGCCCGATGTCAGTCTTGACCTAAAGTGATCGCCGTTGTTCACCGTACTGAATGACGTCTCCGCGAATGTACAATTCAAAATGAACCGCAGGCCTCGAAGTGTCGTGAATGTTCTAAAAGCTTCACGCGCAATCTATTGTCGCGAATTTATAGCGAATAAATTACAACAATGTTTTTCGAAAATCAGCACACCGTAAAGAGATGAAAACTCGCTCGTTTAAAACTAAACATGTCTTAAATAGACTTAAGTAATGTATTCTCGTTACGTGCAATATTAAACGCTAGAGAGATGTAAATCATATATATCCATAAAGACATTTAAGAAAATAATCTATATCGCTTATCTATAAAGAATGTATAAATACATAGAATGTGAAAACTTGGTTCTATATGCCGAATGTACACATAATAAATACAGAAATAATGAAAAAACTCGATAAAATTACGTCTTCACTTGCAAATCTCTTCGTATCATCTTTTTCTAGAAAAATTCAGCTAAAAACTGTAATTTACGAAAAATAATGTTAGAGCGCAAACGATTCTCACGGGATAGTTCAATTTGCGCCATTTTTAGTTCTTGTTTGAGCCACCGTGTTGCAACACTTAATATTCAGGCTGTAACATAAATGACATCGTGTTATACACGTGAAAAAAATTATGATGATTCCAAGGTCCAAAAATTAATTATAATAAATAACTATAATGCAAGTAACAGTGGACGAACATTATTATTTCACGTACCTGTGAAACCTTGTGGTGGTTGTCCCGGTACTGAGTATTGTGGTCGAAAGTTCCCGAAGTTAGCGGCACCCGCGAAGGTGGCTGGCAGTTGTCCGCCAGAGAAGCCAGCTGGGAATTGCTGCGCGAGCAATGCAGCCTGTCCGGTCTGAGAGCTGCTACCACCGGGTGCCGTGGCCGCCAGTCGGCTTAGTATGGACCTCTCGGACATTTGTAGTCTCTGAGCAACTGGGGGTATGCGGGCCAGCGTCGCTGGTAAGCGGCTAACATCCGATTTCATGTCGGACAGCAATTCCTCCAGCTGATTCAGTACCTGAAACAATCCGACCCACACGTTCAGACGCGTCTGTTCGAGGCATATTCCAGGGAGATTTATTCGCGCGTGACGTTGAAATCCAATAGCGAACCGACCTTATGTAAGACGGCATTGGCCGGCTTGTTACCGGCAAGGCTCTCTTTGCTAAGGTGCTGATGAGATTCTGCAAGACACTCGACTTCAGCGAACCGTGCATTCAGGCTCATAGCAGGATGATTAGGATCCTGCGTGAGGTTCAGGTAAGCGGCTCGTCTCAACTGCTCCTCGATTACTAATGCCTGCTCCAGAAGTTTGAAGCGCCTGGCCAAGAATTTATTCTTAATCTCCAAAAAGTTGCCTTTCCCCATGTCCATTTTGAACGGCTCATTGATAATCGCGAATCTGCAACAGGCGCGATTCGATTATAGCTATAAGAAACAAGTAGCGTTATAAATAACGGTGTTACACGGATATTCTTATAATAAATGCCAATGACTTGACATTACATTAACTTTAAATAATAATATAAATAATATATAAATAATTATAATTTATTGCAAGTCATATTTCGTAAAAAAATATAAGGATATTTTCAAGGATACGTTATAGGAAACCCCCAGTACCGTATATCATTTTGAATGTCCTGCCAACGTCCATAGCCGTGTGTGACGATACCAGCCAGGAGCCAGTAATCATGCCGGCGATGCCAGATGTCATACTCGCGTCCGGGAACAGCGGCCTTTTCTTCGTTCAGCCAGAGCGTATGTAATTCCGTGAATCCTCCGTCGGCTATGTTGAACATGAACTTACGCTTGGGCTTAATCACGTCTGCATCACAGTCCTTGGTATCCTTCTCTTTGTTATCCTTCTCCTAAAGAAGCAAGGGAATGATGTAAGTTGCGTTGCTAACCGAGGCAAAAGGTACGCTTAATTTCGTGTAAATCGATATACCTCTCGCTTCTCGACTTCCTCTTCGTCATCCTTAACAATAACAACGTCTTCCTCAGATTCGGATTTCATCTTACTCTCGCTACTCTCCGCCTTGTCATCGTGTTTCGCTGCTACTTTCTCATCCTTCGTATCGGACTTATCTTTCTCCTTCTCCGCAGTCTCCGTTTCCACGTCCTTCTCTTCCTTTTTAATGTCTTCCTTCTCCTTATCTTTCTCAGAAGTTGTTTCCTCGTCCTCTTTAGAGACCTTCAGGTCCTCCTTCGAATCCTTCGCATCAGCACTCTAAAATAAAGCACCCAATAATAATCCATTAATACGTTCATGGGAAATAACTGCAAAATTTGCATTTCTACAACTTATAATTTATAAATGAGACAAACCTCTTTATCTTTCGACTCGTCTCGGGATTCTTTGACCTCAGAGGATTCAGAATTTGTTTTATTAACGTCGTTGCTCGTCGAAGTAGAGGTGGGAGTCGGCGTGGCAGCAGGACTAGGGCTGGGAGCGTTCGAGGTGGCTGGGGTAGCGCTAGTGCTACTGGTACCAGTCGCCGCATCTCCGACACCCTCCACTTTGACGGGTTCTACTGGCTTGCGTATCATCTCCGGCATAGAGTAGTATCCGTTAATGTGCTCGAACTCTTGAACCTGTAGACAACCAGTGCATTTCTATGTCTCTCTAACGTTCTTTTTCATGAAACAGGAAACGGTAATCTGTTGTGTATGACTGATGGTTGTACCTTCTTTCGAATCAGAGACATCACGCCGATTCTCGTCAATACGTGCTGCCGGCTGAGACCCTCTCGTGGCACGCCGTCAGCGAATGTTTCCGCATTGTCGGCGCCCGGTTCGCAAAGGTGGCGCATAAAGAGTGAAACGTACGCTTTGAAATTCTTCTCGGACTTGCCACGTAAATCGCGTACCAACCTGACGGTAATTTAAATAAAATAACAATTTATACATAGCTACATTAAAAATCATGCAAATTAGGATACACGTATGAAAATAATAATCTTAAGAGGCAACCACTGACCACTGAGAGTTGAAAGCATCTTGCGGTGGCATCCCGTAACGCATGATTGCATTGAGGAACGCTTTCCGTTGCCTGGCATTGAAACCTAATACCTGCGTACACGAAAAATTCGACTTGGTTCTAAGGCTTATTTTATTATAATATTCTACTAGATAACAAAATTATTTACTCCTAACTCATTACTCACAATAATCATCTTTTTAAAAAAAATTATTATATCTTACTATTCTCTTTAGACGGACACTTACCTCGATGTTTCCGTTCACTCTGGCAAGCAGAGGCGGCAAGGGTCTGTCCTTTTCGTCACGTCTCTCCAGCCTTCGTCTGCTTCTACGAGACAGAAGATCACCATCGCCTTTCTCATCGAAATCGTCGTCCTCCTTATCGTCGTCGCTCGGTGCGCTAAAGTCGCTATTATAATCGGACAGATTCTCTTGCCACGGCTGATCGTCTCTCGCACCTTGGTCACCGGTTACACCGCCGTCGGTGTAATTAACTTGTTTGCGTACTCGTTTGCCTGCAATCAATTTGTTATGCGTGAATGTTCGCACGCTCGCTCATCGATTTAACGAACTTGGCGTCGGCACGAGTAAAACCTACCTTTTCCGAGCGTTCTGGCGATGTCCTCCTGTTGCTGCTCGTAGTGGTGTCTGAGCAGCTTGATCCAATATGCCGGATCCGTATTCTCCGCCTCCTGCTTGATGATCTCCGTGTCCGCCTCCTCCTCCGTCTCACCTTCCTTCGTTACGTACGAGGCAACCTTGAAGGAACTTAAGTACTCGTTGGCCCAGTTCTCCTTCTGCTCTATACCCTCCTTGCTTCTGTCCAGCAACTCAGCAACCGCCTTGTCGTCGTAATGTATAGCTTCGTCCTCCTTGCCCTCCTCCTCCTTGAACAATTCCTCCGTACCTGTGAAGTGAAATTCATTAATTAAAATTTATTTAGCGACAGTTTCAATGATCGGACATCATGTTGGAGACATCAAATCGGTAACTTACCGAAACGTAAAATGTCGTCCAGCTCCTGTTTACTGAAATTGGCGCCTTTGCCGCCCATGCCCGGCCGCACGACCAAGTGAGTGAGCATCATCTTGCGCTTGGCCACCTGCGTCACTCTTTCTTCCACGGAATTACGTGTGACGAATCTGTATATCATGACTTTGTTAGCCTGGCCTATTCTGTGGGCTCTGCTGAACGCCTGGATGTCGTTGTGGGGATTCCAGTCGGAATCGTAAATGATTACGGTGTCTGCCGTTGCTAAATTAATGCCCAAGCCACCAGCACGCGTGGAAAGCAAGAAGACGAATTGCTGCGCGCCTGTAATACGATTGTTTAATTAGAGAGTGAATAAAATCAGTATTCTACTTCATCACAATGTTATCAAATCGATGAATCAAAAGAAAAAAAATCGATTCCATTTATTTTAAAACCATGAAAATACTTGCCAGGAGCGTTAAATCTGTCGATAGCCTCCTGACGTTGGGCGCCAGTGATGTTGCCGTCTATTCTCTCGTACTTGTACCCTTCGCCCTCCAAATAATCCTCGAGAATATCCAACATCTTGGTCATTTGAGAAAATATAAGGACTCTGTGTCCATCGTCGCGTAATTTCTTCAGCATCTTGCTCAGTAAAACCAGTTTGCCGGCCGCTTTAATCAGCGCCGACGTTTCGTAACTTCCGTTCGGTCCGGTTGGTGCCTCTTGCGACGCAGCGGGGAACAGATACGGGTGGTTGCAGCACTTCTTGAGATCCATCATTATGTTCAGCAGTGACACTTGTTGACCGCCCCCCTTCGGGTTCAGAGCCTCGAAGTTTCTCGTTAATATGTACTTGTAATATTTCTTTTGCATCGGCGATAACTCGACTCGTACAATAAACTCGGACTTGCTAGGCATGTTCTGCAAAAGGAAAATCGCGTTTGTCGCAATATTGCAAGTATGATGCACCAAAATCCTGATTGTATTTTTAAAGATGGAAATATAGTTTATAAAACACTTCCATATAATTGTTTTCATAATTTTCCGAGAAATGACAAAACGCGTAACACGCTAAAATAAAATTTTTAAAATGTAGAACATAACTGACCTTTAATACGTCAGCTTTCAATCTCCTCAACATGTGCGGCCCAAGCATCTCGTGCAGCTTCTTCACTTGCTCCTCCTTCGAAATGTCAGCGAATTCGTTCTGGAACGCCGCCAGATCATTGAATTTCTCGCGACACAAGAAATTCAGCAAGTGGAACAGTTCCTCCAGATTATTCTGCAGCGGCGTACCGGTCAATAAAAGTTTGTACGCGATATTGTAAGACGCTAGCAATCTAAAAAACTTGGACTGATTGGATTTCAGTCTGTGAGCTTCGTCGACGACCAGTACCGCCCAGTCAATTGAGCCTAAACACGCCGAATCTATCGAGATCAACTCGTAGCTCGTAAGCAAGACGTTGAACTTAATTGACGACCCGCGGATCTTCGAGGCCCGCCCACTACGCACCGCGCCTTCCTCGAACGACAATTCATTTTCGCGGATCACGTTACGGCTTTCCTTGTCGCCTAAATAAAAAAAAAGAGACAATTATTTAGCTTCAATATTTTTAATTTTAATTTTTGAAAAAAAGAACAAATGGTTTTTACTAACCTACGTAGGTGACGCAATAGAAATCAGGGGCCCAAGTCTCAAATTCACGTTCCCAGTTGATGATGGTCGAGAGCGGAACGGAGACCAAAAAGGGGCCCTTGCAGTGGCCCTCCTTGTACAACGAGTACAAGAACGTTATGGTCTGAATCGTCTTTCCCAGACCCATCTCGTCGGCCAAGATTGTATCTATGCTCTGGCCCCACGAGTACCTCAACCAGTTCAAGCCCTATGATTGAAAATTGATTGAATTTATCATGCGAAACTTGAACTCGGCAGACCATCTTGATCCCTCTTGCTCGATATTTACCTCCAGTTGGTACGGATGCAACTGCATACCAGTTAGATCCAGATACTCCGGCTGTCTCTCGTACTTCTTCTTGAGATCCGTCGTGGGCTTGTCCGGCGGTGGCGTGTAACGTTTCGGGGTCCTCTCCTCGTCGTCGATCAGCTCGCGCGTCTTCGATTTCTTTCCTTTACCTGGATCGCAGTTCGTTTTTTTTCTTTAGAAGAGCAACCGCGCGTCACGGATTCCGTCACCGTCACGTTTGCTTACCCTTCTTCCCCTTGCGCGAGGTGGTGACGTCGCAGCAATTCGCGGCTCTCAAGTCCAGATAATACTCTATAGCCTGTTTCAAGCCCGGGATGTCCTCGTGCTCGTCCTCCCACGTCGCCTGATCGTAACCCAGCTCCCTCCACTTCACCATGTACTGGGCCCTGCCATCCCTCTGCAATCGATGGTTGATCACTCTGTGAACCACCAGCCATTCCGGGCGCACGCCGTAACGGTAGAAACGTTCCTCCAGGTTGTACTCGTCCCTGTTGGTCGCACCGTCTTGTTCCTTCAAGCGCTTCACGCGCGAGTCACTTTCATCCAGCGGCTCCTCCAGCTTTGGTGGCTCGTCCATGTCGGATTTACGGAAATAATTCCTAATCAAACGAAAATTCACGTATCATAATTGATTGTATGCCATATAGTAGATAAAGCTGAAACATCGTCGACGGAAGGATCTCCCACCTGTACATAAGCGGATGGAAAACGTCAAGCTGCAGCTCCGTTATCCAGTCACAATGCCAGTAAGATAACTCCGCCCACTTAACGAAGAATTCGCGCACCTTCCTCTGCTTAGGTGCGGCCTTGCTCGTGGAAGGCTCCTCCGATGGGGTATCCGAACACTCTTTCCATCTCCAGGTTAGTATTTTCGCCACTAACGAGAAAAAAAGAAATAAATTACTGGAACAAACTGTGTTACGTGCCTTTTAAATGTTTCCTCCGTATTTCTCGACAAAATATATAATAATTAAATTAAATAAAAATGGACAAATTTAATACAGAGTTAACGACGTATACCTTTGCCTTTTAACGGTGGGCAGGAACATCTCGGACATTTCCAATCGCCATCGGGGATCTCGGACAGAGGAGGGTTCAGGCAGTGCGTGTGATACGCGCTCGTGCAACTATCGCAGCACAACAGCTCGCCGCCGTCCTTACACACTCGGCAGAACTCCATGTGCTCGTCGTCGTCCTCCGCTGCGCCTGCGGAAAACAAATGTAGCTGCGTTAAAGCCGTCGTTGGAGGCTGAATGGATGCAAGGACTCGTTCTAGGAAGCAGGAAGGAGTCGGGAGTCAGGCGCAAAAGGGCACGGATACCTGTAATACCTTCTCCTTCACAATGGGGACAGCTCCATTTTCCTTCGGGCGTCTCCTCCAACTCCGGCTCCAGGCATACCAAGTGATACGCTCTGGGGCACGTGTCGCACAAAATGATCTCGCCACCTTGCTGACACACTTCGCAATAATCCTGATGGTCAGTCTGTAGAAGGTAAACAGAAAGATGACAAATTATTCTATTTGAATATCAGAGAGAGTTGACACGATAATGGAAGATGTGAAATGGCAGCATGATAATAGTTAAGCATATTTAAAGCGTTGCATAAGGTTGATTATGCAGCTTTAAATATCAGAAGAGGAGACAGTGAGAGAGAGAGAACATCTACAATTATTTTAAGGCAGAGTCAGACAACGTAGCGTATGCGTTCTTGGAGTTCTCGAAGTATTGAATTGCGTGGACACGCTTGTACCGCCAGCCCTTTGTATCTCGTACACGTAGAAACGTTATTTATCATTCTTTTATTGAATCATGATATGATATATGATACATGAGTCGACAGATTAAAAACCTGGAGACGTTTATGCGCATGTACTCGAACGAAAATTACGGAAAGAATGACAGCCAGTGGTAAATACCAACAAGCACAATGATTGAACATGCGTCGTCTAGATGTATGTATGTAGCAAATTATAAATAAATCTCCAAAGCCTTTAGTAATATATGAGGAGAGTAATTATTACGTGGCAGTTCATGATTTGCAAGCACGTTTAAAAAACAACAATGAACGCATAAGCGGATGCTGCTTAACTCTACCTGGAGACCTTCCTCTCCATCTGGGAACTTGGAAGTAGTTTTCGTCTTCTTCTTTTTCTTCGTCTTGTTGCCGATTTTGGTCTTCGCCTTTCTGCGGACCGGTGGCTCGGCCGGCGGTTCGACACCGGTTTCCTCGACGTTGCCCTTGTTATTCTCGGCGCCGGGTGTCTCCTCCGCGTCGGCCAACATCTGCTCAAACTCCATGTCGGAATCCGCCGCGGAACCGGCTGCGCTACCCTCTGCCTCCTCGTCCTGAATCAATTTTAATGATGCAAGCGTAAGAAACAAATCGAGATTTGACTCTAACCTAGCGAGAGTGAACGTGCGACGTACCGAGCTCCCACGTTTACGTTTCCCAAGCTTGATCTTGAGCGTTGGCACCTTCGACGCCTTCTTCCCCTTTTTCGCTCTCGAACCGCGCGATTTTCTCTTCCGATCACTGTCCTCGTCATCCTCCTCCTCCTCCTCCGCTTCCTGCATAGCGCCACTACGATTCGCCCTTGCATTTCTACTGTCGTCGTCCACGTTCGTAGACGAGACGTCCGCGTCCGGTTGCGTGTGCGGATTCAGCTCGGAGAAATCGCGCCACTTCGCCGCCACCAACATCATGAGCTTCGACATTGGAACCTGGTCAATAAAATGGAAATATAATGCAATTAGTGGACTATCGAACTATCGTGAATCAAATACATAGCGAACATGACGCAGAAAGGTGTACATACCTTTGGATTCTCTTTTGCTAAGAGCGGTCTGACGTGCTGCTGAAACAACTTATACGTCGTCAAGTTTTGGAAATCCGCGTCGGAATATTCGATTTGTACGTCTGTCAAGCCAAACGTGTTGCACACCTCCTCGATCGTAGGCATGCCGGTCGTAGGTTCCTGACTTTGAGTGGTCGGTGCATTGTGACTGGAAGATTTCCTCGACGACGATTTCCTGCTCTTTCTGTTAACCGCGTAATCGCTGTCTTCGGCTGCCGCGTCACCACCCGCTTCACCGCCCCCGAAGTCGCTCTCCTAAAAATACGTTAAATATGCAAACATTAATCCTTTCGTGTTTACGAATTTATATATAAGTCGGGTGTTTCGATGAAACAATCGTGGACCGAAGGGACACGTGCTCGAGCGAATATACGATCAATATCATATGTGTACCGGGATTGAAAAACACAACATTTTAGTCAGTGCTATACCGCGTAAAATATTCGGAGCTAAAGACAGTTAAATGATACACGGCACAATATATCAGACCAACAGATGTAACAACTGAAAATATATGTGACAACTTAAGTCTTCTTACATCTCCAGAATCGGATTTTTTCTTTTTCTTCTTTTTCTTTCCTTTCTTATCCTCACTACGTGCTTTTCGCTTTTTTCCCTTCTTTTTTTTTCGTTCTTCTGGTTCATAGTCATCATCTTCCTCCTAAACAAAAATTGTCGTACTACAAATTTCTGGATGAAGAATAAAATATTCGCAGATTAAAGATTGCTAAAATAATTATATAGAAGGCAAGATGTAGTAATTATTTTTAATCAAAATAATAAATATTATTAAATTTATTAATGTGTAATATTAAATATAAAGTAAACTTACTAGTCTTTGTGACTCTTCAGCATCAGTTGAGCCATCTACCTGCTGACCCACAGTGGGTATCGGACCTGCAGTCTCATCCATGTCATCCTCTCCTAAAAAATTCATTTTACATTAATTTTTCAATCTCTCATTGTCTGTAAAATATATCTCACGTTTGTGGATGAAAAGAGCTAGCATAGATCAACTCTCTCAATACTCTTTCGATAGTTTTTACAATTTTATATAACTCTAGTTCACTATATCTATTTTTATTTAGAATGTAACTAGTTTCCTTGTAATTTATTATATGCAGAGACTAAAAGTTGACTAAAAGTAAAAACTGTTACGTTACAATAAACTCGTTAAACATATTATACAATGCACACTCATTAAAAATATATAAATTTTTCATATAAAATCCCTGTTTACAAAACATTGTTATTTTCTATAAATTTTATTATTCTCTTGTCTTATAGACATATTTTCTATTTTTAACATTCTAACCTTGTTCATGCATAAATGCTAATCTTTTGAGGATCAAAACTTTTGATCAATTTCTCGACTATATCTCAAAGAAAAATCCGAGAGAATAATTAAATGATACCAAAGTTAAGTTGAATTAAACTCGATTCAATTTATACTCTAAAATACTGTTAACAAAACTTCAACTGACTGAGGCACATAATAATGACCGAATCACTCACTCTACAATGTAGCAACATACAACAGTGTACCTTTAATGATACCCGCACGCGATGAGAATCCTGGAAAGCATGAACTCAAAAAAGAGAAGAGAAGAACGTCGCGCCGAACGAAAAAAACCTGCGATTGGCGAGCGGAAGCGAACTCGTGCGAACGCAGGGAGGTGATTTTGAATTAATCAACGTTCCTTGAATGCTTTGTGCGAGTGTGCGTCCGCCATTTTCTTTAATAGGGCATACTACATTTGATATACAGATATACACGTGTACATGACACACGCACACGTGTGCGCGCACACATACACGTATCCGTTCGCTCGCTCGCTCGTTCCGTGCCACGCGCATACTTTCGTTACGCGCTTAATTTCCGCCGATATCATAATTAATGAAGGACAAAGAATACGATTGTAAGGCCGATTCGCACGGCGAGTTTTCACCGGAGCCGCCGTGGTCGTGAGGTTAGACGCCGGCTGCATTGCACGATGTGCGTGCGTGTGTGCGCTCTCGTATGGCACAGCACACAACACCAATGCGGCGCGCGTACGTGAAACGTGGATCCATAACTTTTTTTTGCGCGCGGACGTGTAGTGTATACGCGTTGTAACATGGCGTAAACGCAATTACGCTCGGTCGATTGGAAACCGTTCGGACCCGGACAAGCTGTAATTACACGGAGGAGGAAATCAATTTTTCCGCTGCCGCGAACATTTCGCGCTCGCGACGCTGTTGCGATCCTCGTTGTGTTGGGCTAACGGAAGAGTCGGTTTCCATTAAAATTACGGGAGGAAGTACTGGTTATTGTAAATATAGAAAGCGGACGAGATGCAACCATGTTTGCAAATCGACCGTGGCTGTGCGCGCACGATTTTTTGTCCCGACTTGTTCCCCTAACGGTTTTTTGTGACTTAATTATGAATATTATGATTACGGTCACGGACGGTAATGCGAGAGAGAGGAAGAAAGACACGTATAAAGTAAAATGACGTCAAAACTAGAATACATCTAGACAATGGAGTATCAGATTTTTTTATATTGGATACAAATACCGAATTTAACGTCAAAACGATACTCGCGATTTTTCTCATCGATACAGCGTCGGAAGCAAAAATTCTAAAATTTCCGCAATTTCCTTCTACGAAAGAAATAATAAATATAACTGCCAAGTAAACACGAGAGCGAGTCGATCATCGCGGCAGGCTACAATCGATGGTAGCCGAGAGGAACAGAGAGCACCATGTGATTCCCTTCCGAGATCTAGTTGGATCTCGTGAAGGATAACCTATCCGTCTTGCACGGCGGGAAGATTCGGCGACTACGCTAGAAATATATTCGACAATCGGCGAGGGTTAGTCGCGCGTCTCCCGCACATGCCAGCGGACGCGTTCTCACCGCCGCGCGAATGCGGCGACGGCGAGGACGCCGCTCTCCGGGATAACGGCGTGGCGGCGGCGGCGGCGCCGACGGGATACGAGCCGATTGACATGGCAGCCATTGATGTACGAAAAGCGCGCGTCTCGCGTTACACGGCGTTACACGCTACTCGGTTCGTGCGATACCCCGATGCCGCTTCTGCGGCCACGTCTCTTTGTCCTTCTCTTGCCTCTCTCTCTCTCCCTCTCGTCCGCTCGGTATTTCTGTCTCTTTCCTCCCCTCCCCCCGCCCCTCAGACTCTCAATCCCTCTCTCTCACTCGCTCACCTGCGTAGCTCTCGTCCACCTCCTCGTCGGACGCCATTCCCCAGCGAACACGCTTCTCGGCACCGACTCGGCACGAGCACGACTATCGCACAGACGCGACGGCGACGACGACGACCGCGTCAAGTCCGCCGATCCCGCTCGACGAGCGCGACGACGGCGACGCTCTCTTCCTCCTTCTGCTCTCACGCGCCTCGATCCGTCCGCTTCTCGACACCGCGACAATGAAGCATCAACGCCGCCGCGGCGAATGCTCTCCCGCTTCCGCGACGCGCACTGGATATATCTCGGCTCCTCGGCTCCGTACGCACGCACGACGCATACACGCACACCCCGTCCCAGCGGTCCCACTACCGTATCGCTACTGCTACTGCCCGGCGATTCGTCGTCGCTCCTACCAACTCTCGTCGCGAGCGGTGCCTCCCCTCCCTTTTCACTCACCCTCTTTCGAAAGCTTCTATGAACACAACGCCATATGCACCCGTATCCTCCGCGGATTTGCGGGCGAATGTCTCTCCTTAACGAAGCGACGGCCTTTCTCCGGATCCCTTCCTTTTTTTCCCACGTGCGCTTTCCACCTTGCTCGATTTGCTTCTCTATTTTTTTCCCACCAAGATTTCGTAATCTGGCTTTTTCACGAACGTGCAAAATTGCAGTGCGGCGAGACGTCTCTTTTTTCGTTCGTCCTAGCTGCCCCTTCCTCTCGTTAATTACGTGTCGCTATGTATTTCAAGCAAAATAAGCTCGTGTCTCCAAGAGAGCGGACGCGTGGAGTAAAAACGTCGGGCATGGTTACGCGTATAGTTAGCATGGAAAAATCAACTTGCGCCAATAAAAAAAAGGATAACGCATTGCGTTTCGTATACGATATACGCGATTGGTTGTCCCTCCGTCACGTGTCCGTGTAACTGTGCAAATTCACCCGAAGGAGCGGTAAAATATATAAACGTAGTAACTTTATAGTAAAAATGAGCAAGCGTTTCGTCCTGGTTGATACTTCTGCGTACAGATGGCGACGTGACGGGGGACGGGGAGGGGGGGGGGTTGACTGGTTGGTTGAGTAATCCCATCGCATTCGGCACGAGGAAGAGATAAAATCTTTCGTAAAATGGTAAATAAGTTGAATTATTAACTAAACCGGTATCATCCGATAACGCATTCTCGCGACTGACACGCCGTATTCGTGTCACTTGACGGTCAATCATCGATTCACAATCGAGTTCGCAAAAACCGGTACTTTTCCCAGTGACGCAGAGGTTATCCCCTTCCCGAAAGTTTCCGTTTCGCGAGCGTTGTATTTAATTCATCATTAAAATCGTTTTGCAGTGTCAACAAGAGATTATTTATTTATTTATTTGCGTGCGTCTAGGGCGAATTGCATTAACGCTAAATGCACACCGGGAAGCTCGTGCTGCCTCGATGGAGCTGATTATTTAAATCGTAGCGCAATTATTGATCGATATTCGAGTGTTAATTGAGTAAAAAAATCGCGGATAGTTTATCGTCGATGCAACTGCACGAATAACCGTTGCTGTTGGTTCGAAGCAGTGATTGTAACCGATGGTGTAACAGTTGCAGAACATTGCATCTTGTAGTTTAAAAGGAGCCGCGAGGCGATCGACGACAGGCTTGAGAAATGGCTCGAGGGAACGTTCGTTGTTACGTGCGCATCGCCCACCGTCGACGGAATTGCTCAGTGTACAGATGCAATCGGTAAGTTCGGTGCACGAAAGATCTGCAACACCGATGCAATCAGCGATGTTACTTTCACAGACGACTCTACGACAGTATTCAAGCTCGGGGCGACGGCCGAGCTTCATATCCCAATTCATCGACAATATCAGGCAGGAGATGCGAAAGAACAAAGAGATGCAAGACTCGTTAAAAAAGTTCAGAGAAGAGACCCAAAAACTGGAGCAATCGGAGGCGTTACGGACAGCGAGACAGAAATTTCAGGCTGTCGAATCTGAAGCTACCAAAGGATCAGAAGTTATTAAGGAAAAGCTGGACACATTTAAAGAGAAAGTATGTGTATACTTGTGGCTAATTTATATTAAGAGCTTCTGTATATAGAATCATGTGTTTATATATAAATTTATTTATTTTTTCCATGAAAGATGCAAGAGGTTATCGAAGAGGCGAGCAAGACTGAACTAGGTAAGCGCGCTGGCCAGTTAGGCGAAGAAATTACGAAATCTGCCAAAGGCGCGGCGGAGACGATCTCTGAAAAGGGCCACGCGCTTGGTAAAACCGGTGCGTTTCAGACGATCTCGCACACCGCGGAGGCCGTACGGAACGAACTCGACCAACACGGGATTCTAGGTAGATAGATTTGGTTTGGACTAGAACGACGCTAGAAAGCAGATTAAATTTCATTGTTGCTCGATAGGCAAAGTTTATGTTCCGCTCAAGAAACTACGGAAGAGAAACGAAGCACCTGTGGAGCCTAGGGAAATTATGCCCGACGACAAAACGACAGGTGTGGAAATGCACAAGGACTTCATGTTCGCCAACGCTTGGCAAAACTTCAAGGTACTTGTTGCACTTTTCATTCAATATGCAAATATTACATGATATTTTTTTAAAAAGATAAATATTACATTATATTATTATTTTTTTAAGGATAAGAATCCATACGTGAATAAAGTAATGGACTGGAAGATTAAATACGACGAGTCGGATAATGCCGTGCTGCGGGCTTCCAGATTGCTCACCGACAAGGTTTCAGACATTATAGGCGGACTGTTCCAAAAGACCGAACTGTCGGAGACCCTGACAGAGATCTGCGCTCTGGATCCGAATTTTTGTAAAATACAATTTTTGAAAGATTGCGAGACGGATTTCATCCCGAACATTCTCGAGGCGATGGTCAGGGGCGATCTCGAGATCCTGAAAGACTGGTGTCACGAAGCGCCTTACAACCTGATCGCACTGCCGCTCAAGGAGGCGAAGAAGCTAGGGTATCATTTGGACAGTAGAATCCTCGGTATGTCTTTACGCATTTATAATTTATTGATTGTTGAGCTTTATTTCGAAGACAATAAACGAGGCATCATATTTCAATCGCAGACATCGACAACGTGGACTTGGTGATGGGCAAGGTGATGGAACAGGGTCCGGTCCTGATCATCAGCTTTCAGTCTCAGCAGATCATATGCGTGCGAAACGCGAAGAACGAGGTGGTCGAGGGCGATCCGCAAAAAGTGATGCGCGTCAATTACGTCTGGGTATTGTGCCGCGACCGAACGGAACTCAATCCGAAGGCTGCCTGGCGCTTGCTCGACCTTAGTGCCACCAGTTCGGAGCAGCTGGTATAGTGCGCGAGCCAACGAGCGCGCCAGAAAAATGCGAACACTCGAGAATCCGTGCGGCATCGTCAGGTTGAAGCGTAGCATTTAGTGTTGTATACATCGTTACTACCACTCGCATCGTTGAAATAATAAAAAAAGACCGAACGCTGACCGAGAACTCCTTGGCAATCGTCAAGCGATTGAACGATACGTAATGCAGGGCGTGCGTTACTTGTAAATTGGAATGTTTACTCGTGTACATGGAATTCTAGCAAGGCCGACGCATGTAAATTTTACGTGTGCGCGATTGTAAGTACATATAAATACACGACATTAAGTTGCAAGATGATTTACGACTTGTAAATGCACATTATTCAATGTATGACTCGCGATTGAATTGATTCCAAACATGTAGCTCGCTATTATTTAAAGGTAGCTCATAATTAGGATATTGTTTTTATCGCGCGCGTACGTGGAGCGAGTATCGAGTAATGATAATTACTCACAAGTGCGTTTTACCGATTAGATTGTTAGATATTTTACGTCTAGCCAAAGTTTTGTATCATCCTCTCTGTACATACGCTGACATGTTGAATTGTACGTTATAGAATAATTTATATATATATATATATTACAGATCTTTCTACGAACACCAATTTTCATACAATATAATCGCGGAGATGGACCTAATTCGTAATTTATTTTACAACTGCTGCGAGACATATCTAAATCAACATTTCTCGATGACATCGTTAACAAAATTATTTATCACTCCAATTCCTTCATTATTTTGTGTTCTATGTATTAATGGAGAAAGATAATTAAAGATATCCGTTTTCCTTGCTATGCTAAAATTAGTAAAAAATGGAATTGGAAATATTAATACTTACAAGACGGTCTTCAGGAGGTAAAAACATCCTTATTGCAATTTTGCGATATGAACAAATCCAATATCTGATATATTATATGAAAATACGTTTCGATTTAATATTTGTTAACGCAGCTATAAACGTGTATAAATGTACATATGTACAAGCTGATATAACCAATTGTAATGTACAGTGATGAAATTGTTAAGAGAAATATTGATTATTTTTTAAAGATAGTATGTTGTACATGTTCTGCTAACATCAGTTTCACTCGAAACGGAATAAAATGATACCCGAACGAAGAATAAACAATCACGATTTTTCTAAACCACACAAGAATCACTATAGCCGAATATATTTCTATAACAAATTTTTCTATGGGAATATACATTTCACAAGGGACATAAAAGGGATAAAAAGTATGAGAGACACGATAGAATATTCTGAAAACTGCTCCTTTATTCTTACGCTTTATGATATTTTGTACATCAAATTAAAATATGTTAGTTTGACGGATCGATAATAAAAAAGAGAGGCCATGTCCGAAAAATCATGTTTTATTCTAAGAAAATTTATCACGTTGCGTCTCAGAAGCACCGTTATTACAGCCAATGATACCTCAAAACTCGGAAGGTTTTATCTTAAAGTGTAAAAGTAACGCGTGACACATTAATATCTTAGTAAATATTAGTTTTAGAAATGTGTTTAAACTTTAAACTTTAAACATATTTTTAAAACTAATATTTACCAAGATATTAATTTGTCACGCGTTACTTTTAAACCTTAAAGTAAAACCTTTCAACTTTTGAGGTATCATTGGCCGCGTGTTACTTTTTTAAAACACATTTCTAAAACTAATATTTATCAAGATATTAATTTGTTATTTTCTTTTCGTATACTAAGGATATCTCGAAAAATAATATAGTTACAATCAAGCGGTCGATACGAACGAAAACGGAATGTTTATGTTTGCTTCCTTCGGAGCTTGTGCGCGAACGCGGGACTCTGCGGCTCGGTCAGCTGTTTCGTCGCCTTTTCAATAACCATCGGCTTATATACCGGCATCGGCCTGGCCTTCACTTCCGTCAGTTTACGTAATTCTGCTTTTATCCGTTTTTCTTGTTCCACTTGTTTTCTGTTTTCTTCTTCATGCTTCAGCACGTCCTCCATCTCCTTACGTTTTACCTTCTCGTCAAATTCCCGTCGTTCCTTCGCCCGTTTATCCGAGTGCAATTCTATCGGCAGAGCCCTCGCGTTCTCTTCTCGCTTCTCCATCAGCGGCGTCTTATCAATGCATGGGAGACTCATCGTTTTCTGCATAGATGTGCTCTCTGTGTCAACGTTCGGCTCTCTATTCTCCTGGTCCTCGCACTCCTTGTCTGCCGTCCTCGCGCTCTTATCTCTGATCGAAAGATGCTCTCTGGATCTACCGCGCACCAACACGGGCTTGAAGACCGGCGCCGGATTCGCACGGAATACGCGCGCTCGCTTGTCCTCGTCCAGCAACGTCTTCTCTAGCTGCTCTTTCCTCTTCGGCAATTTTTTGTCTCGCTCTTCGAAGCTGAACGGACAGGGCAGCACAGAATTAGACTTCTTCAAAATCTGTTGTTGTTTACCCGTTGACGTCGGTGCCTTCGAGAAATTCGGCGCTGGTCTAGCCTGGAATCCCACCTTCGTTTTGCTCGCCTCCTGCAGGCTCTTGAGTCGCTGTTCCCTCTTCATCTGGAGATCCTTGTTGCGTGCCTCGAAGCTAAACGGCACAATTCGCGTCACGCCCTTCGTCGCGCCAGTGTCCTTGGGCACGCCAAAGAACGTTATCTCCTCCTGTTCGACGATGATGCCCGTAGGATCGGTCACCAAGACTTTCGTGACTGTATTTTTGGGGCCAGCAGCCGACGTCGCCTTGTCGTGATGTAGCGACGTCGCCTTCAATTGAAACGAGCTTGGCAGAGTGGCGCGGCTCTTTTTACTCAGTTGCGAGAATGAGGATGCGGTTTTCGTCGTTGCCTGCTTCTTCGTGGTGCCGGCGACCTTCATGCGGGGGCCCTGCAGCACGGCGCGCGGTATCGGATTCGCCTTTATCGGGTGCTTCTTTATCTCCTCCATCTGCTGCTTCTCGCGCTCCTCCTGGCTCAGCACGGTGACGGCGCGCGTCCTGTTCTTCGACATGAGCGCTGGCGAGATCGGTATCGTCGGCTTCAGACGATTCTGCACCAATTTCGACACGTTCATCGTCATGCCGGCCGCGTGGTTCTCCTTGGTGCTCCTGGTGCGGAAGCGTTTCGGCGTCTCCGTCTGGAAGCGTGATACCGCTTCTGCCAGGCTGACATACTGGTTGTTGGCGGGCCCGCTTCTGCGTTTGTGCAGACTCCGTCTACGGTTTTGCCAGGTGAGCACCCCCAGGCGCTTGGTAGGCTGTGTTTCATTGTGCTTCTCGGTCTTGGCGTCCACGTTGTCCTGACCGCATTCTTCCGAGTCGTCTTGCGAGGCTGTAGCATCTTCCTGGTTACCTGTCACATAATATAATATATAACATATATCAAGTGATATATATATATATATATATCTATCTCTCTAATTTAATTTATATAATTTTTTTTAATCGTCACTTTTCCAAACTTGAGTTATCATAACCGAAATAAATGTCAATCTGAAGGCAAAACACTGAATGAAACGGACCGTTAGAGTGACTATACCTCGTTCTTGTTCACCTTCTTCGTTGTATTCGTTATTATCGTCCTTCTCATGTTTTTCATGATTTTCCTCTTCATGTTTCTCACTTGCTTTCTTATCGTTCTTAGGCTCGTCTACTGGATCATTCGGTCTCTTGGAAGTACCATGTTTCACGTCACCTTTATCTTCTTTAAACAGGGAGCAGCTGACCGATGCTCTCTTCGGATTTACAGGCGTGCCCCTAAGTGGCGTGTTTCTGTTAACTTTTACGGCTCTTGGTGCAGAATTCTGGCCGTGTGGAACGTTTAGTCTAGTTGATGCACTGTGATAGCCGACGGATCTGGACGACTTGGTGATGGGCATGCGTGGGGTCTTGAAGGTATCAGCATGTTGAGTCGTTACTTTATTCAGTACATCCCGACTAGCCCTAAGCGGCTTTTTGCAGAGCTCTAATTTTTTCATCGCGTCGCTGAGCACCTGCTCGTAAGTGGTCTCTCCCACCACGGTTTCCTTGTTATTACGATGTTTTGGGGAGATCACCTTGACGGGGGTACTTCTTATGATGTTTAAGTCCTCCTGTGCCTTTGTGCTGACGGTACTCCGTAGAGCCGGAATGTTATTCTGTGATCCTGCAGGCTGAACATTCTCCGCGTTCTCAGCGGCGGAGTCATTGAGCGGGCGTTCATGTACCGAGTGGACCGTATCGAAGAAATCTTTGATCGGAGGCTGTGGACTGCAGTTCTCAATAAAATCTATCCATTGCGGCGCGTGATAATCTCCCATTGTGTGTCAATATTTAATTGTCCTTTTATAAACCGATACTACCAAGTCATAAAGAGAATTAATTACTGCCGTATGTCAAAACATGTGAGATTTCTCCAAGCGACACCGCAACTAAACGTTAATCTGTAACATAAAACACAAACACACGAGATCATCGCAAATCGCGTATCTCAATCTCAATCCGAAGGCAAAAGACCGAATAAAACGGACCGTTAGAGTGACCATACTGACTACGTGTCGAAACACAGGATTAAAAAAATCGACAACACTTCACACGTTTCGCATACCGAAGTTGCGAGGAAAGGCAAGGCAGGAAACGAAGCAACGTGGCGTACTTACATTATACTGTATGTTGCCCACGTTCCTCGTCCGCAATCGCGATCAAACGCAAGTGTCGTATTGCTCCGGTATTTTCCTGCACTACAGATATCTGAACTTCTATGTAGCAGTCATTCTCGTCGAAGGTCGCAAGAGCGAAAGGCCGAACACCCAACGTTCAGAGTCAACGACGGAATGAAGTATACGTTGCACGCGTTCAAGTTTGAATTTCCCGATGGCTTCACGCGGATTGGCTGCCGTGTTGCTAGTCGGGCTGAGTGTTACTGCGCGTGCGCGTGGATGCGCTGTCAGTGACGTGCTTAGCTCGAGTCAAAAGGGTGACTTCGTCTCGTTCGTGGTTTCGCCGTTGCCGTAATTCAGATAAAAGTATTTTCCATAAATAAATAAATTTGATAAATTTTAACAAATGTTAAAAAGTGAAGTTACTTTTTGTCGTATCTGTGAAAACTTATCTAAACAACGCCTATATTAATTAATTAATTCCATACGTCACTGAACAGTGCCATTGCATCGCGCATGTGCGAGAAACCCGCCTATTTTGCAATGCCCTCCGGTTGGCTGCTGTTAGTTGTACAGCTTTCACGGAAATTATTTGGAGAGGGTCTTCAACGTCATTGACATAGGAATACATGGACGGAGCCTATGCTACGAACTTAGGCAAGGGGTTCTGAGATTTGCGGTAAGGAGAGGCTGCTGGCAAATCGGGCGAGTTCGGCTGTTCTCGACGTCGCCCGAATGATACTCGATAAAGTTTTGTAAAGTTGTGATACTGAAATTACATGCACGATGAGTTATTGTGTTGTGTCGGAATGTAGCAATCGCATTAATGCAAAAAGGAAAAATTGGCAACAACTTATGAAAGAAAATGATCCGAAAATTTCTTTTCATCTGTAAGTAAAATACATACAATTGTAGGTTATACACAATGCCGGTAAAACGTTTCAGATATTGTTATGTGTTTATTATTATATTCATATGAATAATTGTTCGATAACAGTTTTTCATTTATAGTTATTATAATTCATATATTTAATAATAATATATACGATTTGACTATATATATATTTATTATTAAATATATGAATTAATAAAAACTATAAATGAAAAACTGTTATCGAACAATTGTTCATATGAATATAATAATAAACAAGCCAACATTCTTTCTTAACACTGCCAGTAGATAATTTCAGTAAACGAGTACGATTAATATTCGACACAACTGGCTATAATTCTCTTTATTAGAACGACGTTTCGACCATACGGGATGTGGTCCTCTTCAGTAGGTGACAATGTTACATCTAAATTACGTTAAAAATATAATAATTAAATAAGATTGTCTTTCGGTGCCACCATTACTCGGTCTAGGTGTATAATCAAGCCAAAATTCTTTCTTAACACAATAACAATAAATTTAAATAATAATAAACACATAACAATATCTGAAACGTTTTGCCGACATTGTGTATAACCTACAATTGTATGTATTTTACTTACAGATGAAAAGAAATTTTCGGATCATTATTTTCTTTCATACGTTATTGCCAATTTTTCCTTTTTGCATTAATGCGATTGCTACATTCCGACACAACACAATAACTCATCGTACATATATATATATATCACTGGCGAAACCGAACATACCCAACAGCCGAAGTTACACGAAGTGCCAGTGCTCTCCCCTTACCGCTGATCTCAGCTTCCCCTCGTAAAAGGCTCCGTCCATATATTCCTATGTCAATGTTCAACGTCGCTAGAGCATTTAAATAATTATGATTGACTTAATAATTTTTATTTATATTTTCTTCTACATGTTTATTCTATGATCCCTTAGCATTACATATAAAAGTATTTATTGCAATGGTATATGTACACAAAGTACTCCAATCTTGAAAGAAACATGAGAACAACCGCGTACAACGTGAAAGATTTCTCCGGAAATTTACTTTCTGCTTTCTTAGCACGCGTTGCGAAGTCTAGCACACAGAGGAATGCGATTCTCGTGACATAATATTCTAACGTCCATCAAATGCTGTCAAAAAATACACTCGATACCGAAACGACTCTTCAAAGAGTGCAAAGGGTGATTTGCGCCGGCAAAACTGTCTATCGTGAACCCGTTACAATATTGCGCTCTTAAATAAAAAAAAAAGGGGGGGGGGAGACGATACTATGTCCTCTCGGTATTCGAATATTCGAGAGGGAGGATGACGACGATGCGCGAATAAACGCGCATCAAAGCTACTCGGACTTGGACTTCGCGGTGTCATCTCTGTAATGGAGGAACACGAGCGAGAACAGGAACACGCCGCCCATCATGGAGAACGCGCTTATGTAATACGGGAACGCGCTCGGTATGAAGCGCTCGTACTGCGTGTGCTGCAGCGGGCGCACGGAGACCTGCGTCGTGCTGTAGAGGTGCGTCAGCCCGACGCGCGTGTAATCCACCTTGAACTGGTACACCCCGTACACGTCCGGGATCTTGAATCTGCCCTCGTAACGACCGTTGCCGACTGGCTTCATGGTCATGCGGACGAACGGGTCGATCCGCACGAACTCCAGCTGCAGATCGTTCGTCTCGTAGGGCACCCACTTGCCGTCCGACAGCCGCTCGACGTCGATCGAGTACACCACGTCGTCCATGATCGTGTACGCGGCCGGCGGCTGCGACTCGCCGACTCGGTGATGGTGGACGGACGACACGCGGATCACGCCGTTCTCCTTGAACACCCACTGGGCCATGGCTTTCGCCACCATCTGGTTGCCGGACTTCTCGTATCTCTGACCACCTGCAGGAGCGATTAGTTTCAGTTTAAACAAAATGAATAATTATTTTAATAATTTTGATATAGAAAAATACTCTAAGACTAAATAAAAATGTCACGTTTCATTGCTATCGCGTTTACCTTGTCCCTTCTGAATCGGGCTGGTGAACGCTTCATCGCTGAAGAAAAACAGCGAACCCGAGAACAGGACTCGAGCATTGTTCCTGGCTTGCAGAGCCGCTATCAGCAAGGTATTCTTGCCAACGCCATGCGGATACTCCTTGACTGGCTGGTCCGGATTGTAGGTGTAGGCCGAGGTAGATGCTGACAGCAGACGTAGAATTAAGGGATTATCCGTGTCCGCGATCAGTCCGGTTCCCTGGTAGAGCAATGGTGGGATATCTTTGCTCCCAATGATGACCGGAGCGTCTATCAGGTTCGCTGGGTCTGCTACTATGGTGGTATGCTGCCCGTTATCGGAAGCGTCATAATTCATGTGATCGATCACAGCGGAGCCCTCCTCGTCTATCTCCAGGCCGCACTCCGAGGCTAGCTCGTGCAAAGCGTCGCCGGATTGCGAGGAGCCGGCAATTAAGACATTCCCGCCGCCATCTATGAACTCTGTGATCGCCTCCACGCTCAAAGCACCGCCAAACTCCTCGACCGTGGGTGCAAATATTATCAAGTGCTCGTACAAATATTCGCCGTACTTGGAGAGCTGCAGATTCGCATCATCAGCTGACTTGAAAGTTAACACGTAGCCACTATCTGTAAAAAAATGTTGAAACACGTTATTGAAGAATGCAAGCGTGTATTATGTTAATATAAGTTTCGTTTACTTATTAGCTTATTAATTTTCAATTATTTAATTAAATTTAATTAAAAGTTAAATTCTGTGAATTTATATGGCTACTACACGCTGCGATTGATCGGCGAATCCGACATTACCGAGTTCAAGTAAAAATAGACTAGAAATACGCCGAAACATATGTTATTAGCTGTCGGTTTGATTTTTACACACACTGTTAGCGTTTAAAACGCAAATTAACGCTAACAGTAACGTATGATATTAAAAAAACTGCAAAAACTGCTATTAAGGCAAGCCGACAAGAGTGGCGCAACAATTAGCAAGATAGCGATGATAACATAGATACCTTGCAGTGTTTTAAAGAATATCGAGTGCGTTTCCTTGATCGCGAGATTGTCGAGTAGAACGAGAGTCGGGCCGCCCGCGTTCGCGCCGGCGAGCACGAAAAGCAGGCAGATTAACCTATTCACCAGCCTCATCGTCGCGCACCACCGTGACGGGACCTCGCTTGCCACGAGTCGGACACATCGGCTTGTCGGAGCAGCGCGCGTTCGCAAAAGCGGAGCCAGCGGACTTAAAGGCTCATCCAAATGTCCTCGCATGCGACAGCGACCGAAGGAATGCGTATGCGTCATATCGTGACATCGAAACCGCGCTTAATGAGTCTGGGCGTGTGTTTGGGTTTGTCTGAAATTGATCAGTTGTTCGTCACCCTCTCGTCGACGGCTGAGATTTTCACGTTTTAATTTGACTCCCCTAAATGATCTAGCATAATGAGACGCTACTTTTTCATGCTCACACTCGTGACGTGCCTCACTTGGCATGGTAAGTTGCTCCAGTGTTGTACAAAGTGATGTTAAAACCGCGGTACGAGCGCGAGAGCTAGAGTAGTCGCTGCACTCTTGTTTATTGCACTTTAAAATTTAATGTTTCTAATTTGTCATATCATGTTCATGTATCGCACAATCAGTCGTGCGTGGTATATTTCTAAATCGGAGCGTGTTAAATTTGAGGGGCCTTAACATAGATATATAATGTTAGAAACATATCGTCCTTGCATTTATTTATTTATATTATTTGATTTACACTATTAGTAGCAAACTTTTCTATATTTTATATAGCAAAAAATACATTTATTATAAATTTGGATTTTGGAATATGCTCACGTTAATACTGAGAGACCATGTATTATTTGCCAGTTGTCAGAACACAGAACACAGGGGGTTGCCATATACCTCTGGTCATCAGAGGATCATGGTTCTCCTGGGAAAACGGAAGGAACACCCTGACTGAAATAAATGCCAATAGCATGACTGGCCGGGGTACATGCGTGAACGTGATGGAGGAGTATCACGTTAATTATACGTTTGTGTTCCGCGACGCAAATACTCCGACTTCCTACGACAGCTGCTACCACTGTGTGAAGCTCCTCGTCCGAACGGTGAATGTACTGGAGAAGCTCGAAGTGAGCTGCGTAAACCTGCCCAATGGGATAGAACCCACGGTGGACAACGTCTGCAGAGGCTTAAACGCGAACCAGCACCTGATAACGCTGTTCTCGGAGAATTATGTGCCCGTGAACTGCAGATCCTCCTTGGAGGGGGTCTGGCAGTTCGCCTATCAAAATCGGTTCAGATTTACGGGGGAATGCAACAATCCAGACGCGCAGATAAAGTCCTGCCAGACCGCGGGAACCCAGTTTCTCATAACCAATCAGAAATTCAACATCACGTACAAGAGATGCCCCGGCATGAAGGGAACCTTTGACGGGCTGGTAGAGTACAGCTGCCTGGGCGACTGGTTCGTCGACAAGAATCACTTCTTCGCGGTGGCGAATACGAAGGAGTCGCGGAAGGACGAGAAGTACAGGTGCTTCTTGAAGAATCGCGACGACGACTTGTACATCGGTGTGTCGATCACCGCAGAGTGCAACACTCTGAAAACTGTTGAGAAGAGCCCCGAGCGTCTGCGAATCACCCCGGTCAAGGCGGAGATAGTTGAGCCGGGCTGTCGCTTACCCGAGGACATGTCTGGGAATTGGATCAATACCGCCAACATCGACGCAGACATCTTCATCAACGAGACGCACATCATCGAGACTTGGTACCCGGACGTAGGGCGGTATCGACGAACGATTTACGTTTGCCGCGAGCAAAGGGACTCCAGAGTCATGATGGCGAGATTGACGGTTGATGGATGGTACGTTTGAAAGTCTTTGAAGAGAAGCATCTCCCTATTTGCGCAAAGTGAAATAAATATATCAAAACTGCTTTCACGTACTGTAAAAAAAAATTATTGCGTTACCTGAAATGTGTTTGCAGCCAGAAGGACTACGTTTGCTTCGACTTCGTACGGCGACATCACAACGTCATCAGGTATCGACGCGGGGTGGCTGTGATAAAGGACGATTTTCATACGGTGTGTTCCTGGGTTCAGTTTCCCAACAAGGAATCCTGGAAGTTCGACCTATTTTTAGGTAATTGTAATAATAAATAATATTCAAACAGCGTCGTACATTTAGCAAAATCGTTAATTGACCGTGCTACATTATTTCTTACGTTTATTAGCGAAAAATCCGGTCCCGGTGCGCTGCCCGATAGCTGGGAAGTACATGTTCCATCAGAAAGGGGACGTCATGTTCGAGACCAGGATTCTGGGTGGCGTCACGAAATCCCCTCGGCCGAACATTTATTGTAAACAGAATATCTCGGACTTCTCGGTGTGCAGTACTGATCAGAAGGAGATCGCCATCGATGAAACTTACTGCCTGTCCGTGGACCACTTGGGAAAACCAGTCGACATCTACAGTAAGCGTCGCTGACGTCTCACGTCTGAGCGTACAGTCTTAATTTACTCGCAACGTCGTTGTCTTCACAGGCGATCCGGATTACATAATGAAGTGCATCGGATATTGGAAGGAGAATTTGAAGTCGTATCTGATTACGTACGATGAGTTGGATCCCTTCAGTAAGTACCGCTGCTGGGTGTACCAGAGGGCCGACTTGAACAGGGTGCTCCTGTCGCAAGCTATCGGTCCGTTCTGCGATCTCAAGCAAGACGTGTCGAGTCAGAATTACACGGAAGGCGCCGCGGTCGCGCTGGAACTGCAGGTGAGGCAAAGCTTCATCCGCTATAAATGAGGAATTGAAAAAAAAAGAGATTACAGAATTTACCAAATTTATGCGATACGTTCGGAATTAACAGGAATACGAGCGAGAGCGCGACCGATGCCCGATGCACTTCGATGACGGCAGCAATCCTTGGGTGCAAACGGAGAATTTCGTCAACGTCTTCCACTTCGGCAGCGGCGCTAGCATAAAGAGCGGTTTCCCGTTCTTGTTTATCGTACCGCTAGTGGCAATATTTTATTTTAAAAGTGTGTAAATAATTCAGAATTCGCACGAAAAATCGAGCCGTCCGTTAGTTTCCGTTTAAGACCCGTTACGACGTCACGATAGAGATTTTAGACATGAAAATATCGTGAAAACATTCGAAACAATTTTTACACGCGGGCTTGGCACGCGCATATCCACATAGTTCCGTCCATTATGAGATTTTATGATGATATGTGATCATAAGTGCCTCAAACACTATCTCACATCATTTTTTAGATAGATGATGTACCATGTAGATATTGTTCAACTCACTCCAACGTATCCGAAATCCGTCCAAAGGGAATCTCTTACGTGTAAGAAGTGAATTTGCAACTCACACGCTAAACATTATTTTATCTTGAGTGTGTAAGTCGAAATGATGATGTCAAACAAGATCTTTTAGTCAAGTACTGCCTGATAGATAACAAGGATCGTAATAGTCTTTTAATTGAATTAACAACATATTAAAAAAGGACTCGAGTGGTAATTTTATAATTTTTAAGACAGGTCAAATTTTATTTTAGTATATTTTAGAATTTTATATATATTTTTTTCTTAAATGTGTTTTAATCATATGCACATATGGAATATATTTATATTTAAGAGAAATTTTAAAAAGTAATAAAATGCGCAAAACGACGAATTTCTTGTCATGTGCATCGTGTGCAAGAGCGAATGCATGTCACAATTTTACTAAAGTTCTTACATTTAAGAAAACACCATTTTGTACAATTTATGCAATAATAAGTAAAATTGTTTGTAATATTTTAATTGTATTATTAATAATTTGATATTTATCACGTGAAATGCTAAAAAATAAAAATAAAAGCTTATTGTGTTATTTCAATTTATAGCCGAAGACAGTGGCAGGCTTGGATTCAAATTTTTTGAAACTAGGCTATTAGATGAAATTTTTATTTTTTTTAAATGAAACAATTTAAAATATTAAAATTTAATGATTGATGAAAAGGAAGCTATGAGATTTACATAAATGAAAGAAATATCGCTAGAACAGATATATAACTCGTTATAGATATAATTATGCTATAACATCATTCCTTACATAATACCAATATTACATCTAAAGTGTTAGTTTTCTTAATGAACCTTAAGATTAATTATATACAATATAAATACGCGCACAAAAATATTTCTGAGACATGGAACATTTATTTTGTCCAGCTCACTTTGGGTATATCAAAGTGTTCTGTTAAGCTATCCAAGTGTCGATTAAACTCTTCCACTCGTTGCTTGTGCGTCTTGGAGGCTTTTTGCTTGATTCTTTCAGTTTGCTGAAAATAATATTAAAAATAAGCAATATTAATCAATATTGAAAGTTACGTTAAAATGTAGTAATTTATGCACATGTTGACTATCACATCAAACTGAGCCAACACATAAATGCACAAAAAAATATATTTAACAAGTTTTACATGTTATATCGATTTCAAATCTTACTTTTGATAATTGCTATTTATGCCTTACCATTTTCTCTTGCATTTTCTGAAAAGCCAATTCTGCATTTGTCCGTTTCACTTCTGCCGTCTGCGGCTTTTCCTCCTCAACAATCTTTGACACCTCCACTAACTTCTTCTTCTTTCCATGCTTCTCCTTTTTCCTGTAAAAAGATGAAGATAACCTTTAATATAAATTTAATCGCTCATTTAAAAGAAATTATTCAGAATTTTTATTTCATCGTTTCAAATGATGTTTAATGGTCTGCTATTAAGATATTAGTGGAGCATACTTGAAGAGAACGATACGAAGAGAAATTGTATTGATGATCCATATACATAACCTTACCCAATCAATGAAATACTTACTTCTTGCTTACTGTTTCCTCATTCTTCAGTTTCAGGCGTCCTGGTGCAGCCTTTGCATATAGGTCAGTTTCAGTATTCGTTGCAGGCATCGTGAATTGATAAAAAGATCGATTGTGTGACACGAATCTCCAAAGACTCGTTCAACAAAACGTCAAAGCACGGTCAAAATGGAGACTGCTGCTAATTTGCCCGAATGACGCTTCAGTGGCAGTGATACAAACACAAATTCACTAGACGTCGAAAGTTACTAGAACTAGACGTGGAAAGTTTTATATATAGTTGACTAACCTGTTTGTTTTTAAAAAGAATCGTCACATAACCTTTACGAGAGGAACTCGTAAGTAATAATTGGAAAACTTTTTAAAATAATTTGAATACTTTTTGAAGTAATCGAACACCTGCATTTTCAATAAACATTCATGTTTAGTGTTCTTTATTTTTTGTATCATGAGGTTTCAACATTTCATTAATTATATGTTACACGTCCTTTTAAATTAATATTTGAATAACATTTATATTTATATATTCTGTCAGTATACTGCCTCACAATAATAAATTATATTTTTACTTGGGAAATAATTGCGATTATTTTATTCTATTCTAGTTTACGCTTAGAAAAATGTGGCCTCTGATAGTGAGGTCTTTCGGCAGTTTTGGCAAGTATCTTACACTTCCTATCGTGGCTGTTATTGGAGCTGTCGGGTACTACGTCGAGAGTCGTGTATCCGACCGTTACACGCCAGCGACAGCACCTATCGTACAGCAACGGCAGGAGAGATTACTGGAAAATATAGATTCGGCTAACAAAAAGAAGCACAATCCCTTAGAAGTCAATCTCTCACCGTCATTGTCCAGTTAGGTGTGCATGTTACATCACTAGTATCATATAAAATTGGAAAACAACAATTAACACGATAGAAGGACTGGATATGAATTTGCGTTCCAAGAAGATACGTTACCAAGCTTTACAAAATATATGTCTATATTATAAATTATATGTATATATTATAGATGTTTAATTCTTATTAATAATCATGATTACATAAGTAAAACAGGATAGAATTTATTATTTAACATCCGCTTTCCAGTTCGCGATGAGAACCCAATCGATATCAGGCTTCCACTCCAAATTTGTAAATAACAACATGTTTGTACACGTCGCCCGGTCGTATTAGGCTGTTCGGGAAGTTTTCCTGCAAAAAGACACGTCAAGTGTCGTTAATTGCGAATTGCAAGTGTTGCGAATCGTTCTGAGAAGAGACTTACGTGGTTGATGGCGTCGGGATAATTTTGCGTCTCCAAGCAGAAAGCGGCGTGCCTGTAGTACTGCGTTCCCTTCTTGCCGGTGATGCCCACTTGGTCTTTTTCAGGCAGGAAATTCGACGTGTACAGCTGGACGCCCGGCTGATTCGAGTAAACATCCAGGCGACGTCCCGAGGCCGGATGCACCACTTTGGCAACGAAGCTCATCCTCTTGGGATTGTACGGTCCCGGCAGGCAGAAGTTGTAGTCGTAGCCACCGCCCGGTACCTCGTCGATGACCTCGCCGAGCACCGTCGCGTTCCTCAGGTCCATCACGGAGTCCTCCACGCAGCGGAGCTCGCCGGTAGGAATGCTCTCGGCGTCCGTCACCGTCCAGCGATCCGCGTTCACGATGAACACGTGCTTGTACAGCTCCTCCGCGTTCATGAAGTCGCGTATGTCGTACAGGGACGTGTCCGCGTCGTCGTGACCGATTCTCGTGGCTGACAACTGCGACACAATTTCGATGATTGATCGATTAGTCGAATTGGAAGAGAATTCGTTACACGTACCCCAGCAAGATTGAAGTAGCCGTGATTCGTCATGTTGATCGGCGTCGCCTTCGTAGTCGTAGCCCTCATCTCTATGCGCAACTCTCCGTTGTCGTTCAGCTGGAAAGTCACCGTAGTCGTTACCGTTCCCGGGTAGCCCTCGTCGCCATCCGGACTGACCAGGGTCATCACCACGCAGTCACCCTCAACGGTGGCGTTCCACACCTTCCAACTCCAACCGCGAGTACCGCCGTGGAGGCTGTTCCGCCCCTTGTTCTTCGACACGTGGTAACGCTGGCCATCGATGATGAAAGTCGCTTTGCCGATGCGATTCGCGACGCGGCCGATGGTAGCACCGAAGTACGGATTATTTTCTGCCCGATAGCCTGGAAATTATTGTCCACTGCAGCGCATTCTCGGCTATTTGCAATTTATGTTTATTTTACTTCACTTGCTTCTTTTGCTATCTTGATTTCTGTTACTTTAAATGTATTTGTAGACAACCTGTGATACAGTTCTTCAAGTTTTCGATTTTTAAGTAATTTTAAGTTCCATTTGTCAGATAACAAAAATGTAAAAGCAGCCTAATTAATTTCACGAAATATTCTTTTTTGTAAAAATATATATACTTGTAGGACAAGGATATACCTTTTATATCGTCGAAGCCAAGCACGACGTCTGCTACGTGACCCTCCTTATCTGGTGTTCTGATGGCGGTCACCGTTGCGCCATACGTTATGACATCGACCTCCTGACCAGCGCTATTCTTCAGCGTGAACTTCTTGATCTCCTGATCATTTATGGTACCCCACGGTTCGGTGGTCACCGTAACAGACCCTGCTTTGCTCGGTGACGTTGTCGCAGCCATCCTTCACGAAGACAAAATCAGTATAAATCAGAGTAACAAGATTTCCAGAACTTGTACAAATTATCAGAAGATTTAACGTCTTAAAAAAAGATACAATTTCGACGTACGCTCATCGACAATTTTCTTAATTCGCAGATTAAAGACGCACAAACGCAAACTTCTAGCAGCGATTGATTTTTCAGAGATGAATCGCAAGACAAATGCTACGCGCATCGACTTGATGGTTCAACCGGCCGCAATCATCGAAGATAAGACTCGCGATATTAATATCAGACGCTTCCCAGATAACACGCATGTCGAAATGACATCTTAAAGACGTCTTAAAACTGACGTCTTTAAGACTATATCAGAAAGATGTCCTTAAGACGTCGTGAAAGAGACGTCTTAAATTCATTATCAGATATCCTTAAGATGTCTTAAAAAAATGTCTTTAAGACTTTGTCAGAAAGTCGTCCTTAAGACGTTATAAGATAGACGTCTTTAAGGGGAAGCTGGAGTTGCTAGTGAACTATTTTTTCACTATAGCGATAGTAATTGCAGTTTCGAAAATTCTCTTTATTGCTTGTGCAGAATAAAAAATCCTTTTCCACAAATGAAGTACAGATAGAAAGAAAGCCCGCTCTACAGGACTTTATATTCAAAATGGAAAAAAGTTAGAAAAGACAAATGCAAGTTTTTAACTTTTTTCCATTTTGAATATAAAGTCCTGTAGAGCGGACTTTCTTTCTATCTATACTTCATTTGTGGAAAAGGATTTTGTATTCTGCGCAAGCAATAAAGAGAATTTTCGAAACTGCAATTACCATCGCTATAGTGAAAAAATAGTTCACTAGCAACTACAGCATCTCCTTAAGGAGAACTATTTTTTCACTATAGCGATGGTAATTGCAGTTTCGAAAATTCTCTTTATTGCTTGTGCAGAATAAAAAATGCTTTTCCACAAATGAAGTGTAGATAGAAAGAAAGCCCGCTCTACAGGACTTTCTACTCAAAATGGAAAAAAGTTAAAAACTTGCATTTGTCTTTTCTAACTTTTTTCCATTTTGAATATAAAGTCCTGTAGAGCGGACTTATCTATACTTCATTTGTGGAAAAGGATTTTTTATTCTGCACAAGCAATAAAGAGAATTTTCGAAACCGCAATTACCATCGCTATAGTGAAAAAATAGTTCACTAGCAACTCCAGCATCCCCCTAAGACGACATAATGTTATCTGGGTTATTGATAGATAGCGGTGCAAATACGCGCAAGTGCGTGCCAGAGTACGTGCTACGTGAGATTACATTCGGATGGCTACGATATCGCGCGATGAATCTCTGCGAATCTCGATCCGTTATCATAGAGATATAAGCCGGCTGTGTGCCGGCAAGCAATTAAGCATTGCATAAAGGATTAATTTTGAGTAAAACAATGTAGAACAGCTGCTCCTCTTACCAGCAAGGATGGACCAGAGATATGACACACAGAAGCAGACAGTACACAAACATCGTTAACTAAAGATCCGAAAAGTCCTGGAGGCAATCTTTGATGTAATAAGGCGCGACGGTGTAACGGTGTAAAAGACCACGCGCGCTCTGCAGCACGTTCTGCGAGAATCTGACTTTTATCCGTATCGTCTACGTAGAAAGTCATTCGATCCTTCTTTTTGCAAGTATAATGTTCGCAAGTGTGCGCGAGTGTGCGCGAGTATCATACAATGGACCAAGGACGACAATATTACCGCGCGTCAATGCGTAGAATACGCGAGTTGCACGAGGTCGTATTTAATAGGAAAATATTTCAGAAGACATTATTCAATTTATAATGCTATTGTCTTGTTGTGTAGGAAAATCCCACAACAATAAATAGATAAATTATAAAAGATATTAATAAGAACTTCCTTTGCAAAATTTGCATAGATCTGATCGATCGTCAAGGAATTCTTAATTTACGGAGATATCTTCTCTATCTTAACCTACTTATTCTTTATAACAAAATAAGCAAAAGTTAAAATTAATCTTTTATGCAATGCTTAATTATATAAAATTTTGCATTAATAATTTCTAAAATCTTGACTCTAATATCGAACGTGTAATTTTGCAAGTAACATAGAAATTGGTTATAAATTCAATATTTATTTAAAAAATTTATTAAATGTAATTTAATACTGCCTCCGCCATATTTGGCAGACTTGGCAATCATACAGTTTCTTATTTTTTTATGTTATTGAAATACTCTTCACACCTGGTTACTTCATTTCTATAAACCAATTTTCAAAAGTGACTGTTTAATAATTAATTCACAACTGTTGATCGTTATTTGTATCAATCGCTTTTATCAAAGCATCGGTAACGTGCATTTCCTCTTGGATGGCTTTAAATTTCTTATTAATAGCGTCTGTGGCTTTCTGAATGGCTTGCAGATCCTGTAATAAATTCAAGCAAAATATATCTCAATAAGACGCCATTCACGTGTACTACGTGTAGTAACTACTGTGTTCACAACGTATGACATCACCTAACCATTTTTACGTTGGTCAGGAATGCCAGTTTCTGTTCCTCCGTATACGTCTCAGTAAAGGATTGCAGAGATGATGAAAACGACGTATTGGCCATAACGCAAACAATAGAAAATACTAACGATTTGCTTTAATCAATCGTGCGCCGAAATGGACTGCCAACGCCGGTCAACAAGTTTGATGTCACAAGTTCAAAGGCGGATTTAAAAGTTTCTAGTAGCGCTCTCTGTCCACTGATGCGCTAAATTGCGAGCGGGATGTCGGTAATGTCGATTACTTCTTTCTTAGTTCCAGCCAGATGATGGCGCTTTCGCGACGCGGAGCTGGCCTGCTCGCCAGCTACTCCGGGCAGAGAGAAACCTGAGAGCGGCCACCAGCCTCCACGGGCACATTTCCTGACGTTTGACGCGCCGCCTGACAAAGTGGACGTGAACTAGTTCGTTACGCTCGGTAATGATACATGATTCGTGTCCAAACTATTCACAAGGAAGCTTTCCCATGTAAACTCTACTTTCGAACGAGTCATAGTGCGTTCGAAAGGGAAGGTAAAAATATTAATGTCGTGTTCGAGGGTTTGGGTGTATGAGCCTTGGGTTCGGAGAAATTTACATCTAAAAGTGAGCATTTTCCAGCGGTACCGAAAGTACCATGAATAGCTACAACTCGGCGCGAAGCGCGGTAGTCCAGTGGCTAAGCGCGAGACTCGTGTTTTGCCATCCGCGCAAGTTGGGTTCGAAACCGAGTCGTGATAATTTTTTTTCTTCGGATTTTTGTTTCTTTGTGTTTACATTATATTTTTTTATTATATAAATAATAAATTATTATGTAAATAATGATTTATTATGTTTTATTATATTTTGGAGGTATACGTATATGTATAATGAGACATAAACATATACATTTAACATTTGTAAATTTTTTATTTATTTATATCGTTTGTATACTGTCGAGTGTTTATTTATTATAAAATTCTGACTCATTAAAAAAAGTGTCACAACCTCTGTGACTGTACAGTGTTACGGATGAAAATTTATATAAAAGCATTTATGTTTGTTATGCTTTTATATAAATTTTCCATCCGCAACACTGTACAGTCATGTCAGAATTTTATAATAAATAAACACTCGACAGTATACAAACTATATAAATAAATAAAAAGTTTACAAATGTTAAATGTATATGTTTATGTCTCATTATATACGTATACCTCCAAAATATAATAAAACATAATAAATCATTATTTAAATAATAATTTATTATGTACATAATAAAAAAATATAATGCAAACACAAAGAAACAAAAATCCGAAGAAAAAAAATTATCACGACTCGGTCTCGAACCCAACTTGCGCGGATGGCAAAACGCGAGTCTCGCGCTTAGCCACTGGACTACCGCGCTTCGCGCCGAATGGCAGCTATTTATGGTATATACTTTCCGTACCGCTGGAAAATGCTCACTTGTATCATTACCGAGCGTAACGAACTAGTTCACGTCCACTTTGTCAGGCGGCGCCAAACGTCAGGAGGCTGGCGGCCGCTCTCAGGTTTCTCTCTGCTCCGGGATCCCCTCAAAAAACGTGCGTGGGAGATTGTCGACCCTGTGGGGGTTGCCTGCATCTCCGCGATACTCTCTCTCTTTGTTCATAGATTGCGACTAGCCTGACGCGGGAGCTCGTGGATGTCTACGTTCGTCGATATTCCAGCGCGATCGTAATGCCGATCCGCGAGTCGGCAGCGCACGTGTCCGACGTTTTGTCGTCGCGAGGGCGAACATAACCCCCCCGAGACGATGGACCGCCCCGTTTTCCTGGGACGTTCTCGTAATCGTGCGTGAGATACGACGCATTCGTGACGTTTGCTAACGCCTTCATCTGGGCCTCCCCGCTTTTAACGTAAACATGGGACTGCTGTTCGCCAAGCTGTGGAGCCTCTTCGGCAACGAAGGTGAATCATCGAGTCGCGAATGTCAATCGTTCACCTTCCCTTCGTCCATTTCTTTTGTACGCAACCACCGTGTGTATTTATGACAACGTGTGCAACGGAGAATATCACCGCGCGATCCGATAACGTCAATCATCGGCAGTATGGAATTCCATTAGGTGGCTCGCACCTGACATCCGTCAACACACGTACATCGAGCTCCAACAAACACGCGAGGCGCGCTTAAACAGTTCCTACTTCCCCGTCTCACGTCTCGACAAAATGTTTGTGCTTTTTACTCGATTTTGTTATCTCAAGATCCGTACGAGTCACCGTACGAGTAAATTCACGGGTGATTTCTGCAGAATCATGCGGCTAGTGAATTGTATCCTGTTGACTGTGCCTTTTAGAAATTTCATGCAAATGTACACTGGCCTACTTTCTAATCGCTCGGTTAACATATGCTATCTTTTGGCCCAGTGAATTTGTACGTTACATTTCTGTACAATTACAACATCAGTTGCCTCATTGTTTTTAAACAATTTTTCTGCCACATAACGTTCATCAAGTCGAAGTTACGTGCGTGTCATTCGCATTAATCCGCATGCTGGTATCCTATAAAATAAAATTTTTGTGCGCCACTAATTTTTGGGAGATATCTCAGTCGTAACAATTATTACAACCGCGGGGAAATTTGCTTCCAGAGCATAAGATAGTCATGGTCGGTCTGGACAATGCAGGGAAGACGACAATACTGTACCAGTTCCTGATGAACGAGGTCGTCCACACATCCCCGACCATCGGATCTAACGTGGAAGAAGTGGTGTGGAAGAACATTCACTTTATCATGTGGGACCTGGGCGGCCAACAGAGTTTGAGAGCCGCCTGGTCCACCTACTACACAAACACCGAGTTTATCATTATGGTCATAGACAGTACCGATCGTGAGAGGCTCGGTGTGATCAGGGAAGAACTGTACTCGATGTTGAACCACGAGGAGCTGAGCAAGGCCAACGTTCTGGTCTACGCCAACAAGCAGGACTTGAAGGGCAGCATGACTGCAGCCGAGATTTCCAGGCAGTTGGATTTGACGTCCATTAAGAAGCACCAGTGGCATATACAGAGCTGTTGCGCTCTCACGGGAGAAGGGTAAGAGAGCTGATGATCCGTTGTGCTCACTTAGCGCGAGGGGCGACGCGATTGAGGCGTCAAATAAAATATTGGAAAAATGTTTCAGGTTGTACCAGGGGCTGGAGTGGATCGTTGGACGTTTAAAAAAGACATGACGTACATTATGAGAATCGCGCGCGCGCGCACGCGTGTCCACGAGTCTAACGAAATATTCAAAATGTAAAATATGTTATCGAGATAAGTTATTTTAGCCACGCGCTTTGACGGTTATACGAAAGAAAGAAAAAGAGAGAAGGAGCAGGACTGTCGAGTTTCATTAGTCATTATTTAGATCTTCCGTATGACTCTCAAAGTGTATCCAATCATGTCATTTACCGCAGCAGATATTTAATAGGTGGACGGGTAATAAGCCTGTTCTTTAGCTACCAATTGTGCAAACGCAATGCAAACGCGCGGCTGTTGTTTGTACTGTTGTGGAAATTCGATATCGAGCGTTGTTTACGATCGAGATAAAACCAGATGGAGATAAATGCAAATAGACGAGACAAAAATACAGATTAAATTTATATTACAAATAACGATTATCACTTTCCATTTCTTGTGGCATCTAAAAAGTGCACGTTTGGATTGGTCAATTAAGTAATTACCGTAAATTAAGAAAATTACCAACCATAAATCACTGATTCAATAACCTCTATTTAAAAAAACATCATTAATTGTTTATAAGCTGTACAAGCTTTATCACGACAAGGGCGCGAAAATCTCTTTATCCCGTCCACCTGCAGTGAACGAGCAGATTGAAAATGGATGAGGACAGTCGTTATTTGTACTCGGTTGACATAAAAGAGCGCAACGGAAATGCATCTGTGTACATAGTTTTTTATACTTCTTATTAAGAAGACGAGGTCTATAAAAAACAAGAAAAAAAAGACAAGCAAGAATGAAAAGTTAAGCGGGAGACCGTAGAAAGCACAGACAGATTTTACGACGTTCCCGTACCGTAAGAGAAACCGAGAGCCCGAGCAGATTCACGGCAAGATCGAGAGCTCCTCTCAAGGTAGAATACGAACTGCTCTGTGATACGTGGATTCAATTTTGAGACAGTTGTTTGCTGGGATAGTACGAGGTGCGACTTACCTCACGCAAGCAGCTAAATCGCTAGATAAACTGATAAAGTCGGACGGAAGATAACCGATAACATCTTCAGCACGTGAATGCAAGTAAATGGAAATTTTTTGGTTTTTTTAAAGGTAACTTTTATTTCTGATTCATTCATTTGCGATTATTCATTTTTGTCTGCTTTACTCGTTTCCGATGACGAAATTCGTGAGATCATGTGCATACGATATTATTGTTATGTTTCTTGCGTATATATAATTATTATTAATATACTTGCGCGAAATATTTTTAGTTATTAAGCAAGACGCGAAATTTGGCCGTTTAATGAAGCTTATTTTTCGAGCTCTTCCATTCACTTGCTGTTACAATATACGAAGACGATGGAAAACGGAAGAACGTTGATTCTAATCTACACGGATCTTCTCATTTCCAACTGACAACTGTCTCGTTTTTGTTTTATTTAAATCATAAATGTAATATCTTTATGTAGCGTAAAAATACTCCATTTAGGTATATATACAATTAATTAGCATAACTAAGGAAAAAAAATTATCAACTGGCTCTCGTTTAACAGCTAAATAAGCAAAAACAATTGTTGTATAAGAGTTTTTAACATCACTGCACGCGAGAGACAGAGAGAGAGAGAGAGAGAGACAAATGCCGTCTAATGCCAGAGTGAGATCGTAACAGATTTAAAAGTTACATAAACGTTAACGCTACTTTTCTCATATTGAGAAACAGATTCTTCAATGTTGATGACATAAGAGAGCTGTGTCTCGTGTACATTGTTTGCTTCTCGAAAAATTCTACGCGGAATATAATAATAAAATCGTATCTTTGCCCGTCGAATTTATTCTCGGATGTGTCCGTCTTCATTGTAACGTAATTGTGTAAAAATTTTTTGTGTAATGTAAAGTACAATACATAGGTTGTTTTGACACGTCGGCAGAGTGAGCGGACGCATGAAAATATGATACACTGATTTTACCAATTTCTTTTTTATATACGGCCCGATCTGCGCCGTGTCTAACGATTGTGGAAGCCAATCAATTCCGATCTATTGATCTTTATCTAATATATTGTATAATATAAGCCAGGGGGAATCCTGTACAACTCTATTAAATAATAACAAGGAATAAACTACACAATGTGAAATAAATGAAGTCAGTTTCTATGGATAAGGAACAAGTCTGTTCTCTTTTTCTTCCCACCATCTTTGCCAATTCCTATAATTTGCATTTCCTCGAAAAGTTTAATTACGTAATATTTTATATGATTTGACACGATTTTTAGATTAAATAAGCGAGAGTTTATTTGAAGTTATTTGGCATTGAAATTTACAGCGCGCTACTGCGAGAACATTAAAATTTTAACTTGAAAAGTTTTTAATATTTTGATAGTATTGAAATGATAAAAAAAAGAATTACTTTTAAAAGTATACGTATTTGATGTCGGAGATGCCAGTTCCGAGACCGCCGATGTGCCAAATGAAGAACGAGATGGATTCAAATCGGTTTACTTTTAGATCGTTTATTTTCACGTTCATTATAAATAAGACGTTCTCACACACATTCGCACATTCATTACTCGGTAACAATAAACCCATCACTGATCATGCTTCTTAGTTTTACGCGTGAATTACGGCGACCCGTAACGACGACGTGATCAAGATCGCATCGGTCGGTCGGCGAAACTATAACTGCTATTTTTAAGTGCTTGCTGTTGCGTCACTACTTGCTCCTAAGTATACTGTAACTGTAGTAGTACCTTGCACCGTTTTTATCATCATTTTAAGGACAAACAGTTTCGATCACGCCGGGAGGTGGGATATTAAATAAGCTAGCAGCCAGGATATCTATAATCAAGCTAATTCGCGCTAGCTCCTTGCGTCTTTCTGCCGACTATCACCCTGCATCATCGTGTTCTCTATATTCACAAAAAGTGCGACAGCGTTTCTGTCGTTCAAAAATTCGACAAGTCCTCCAAAAGAAGCTACTCGATTGAAAGAATCTACGGACTACTCCCCGGGCAGTATACCTCTCGACTGGCGAGACAAGACATTATACAATATTAATGTAATACATTGTTGTAAGATTAAACAATATTAATATAATACATTGTTCCAACAACGTTACATTAAATTATATATTTCTAAATCATTCCATAAATGGTCGTCGGACTACGCAAAAGTCACAGATATACGAAAAAAGCTGCTTAAATGACATCCGATCGGTCGGATTAGACTGTTGTCTCGAACATTTGCAATTCTATTAATTTTATTAATTGATCTATCACTGAGAGAGTTCCACGTTATTCTCCATTGCTTTTGTATCGCTGAGATTACCGCTGACACGTTAACTATCGCTGTCATCGATTTTATTTAGACACAATTAGCTTCTTTCCTAGCGGTAGTCAATATGTTCCGAGTATTGAGCGACAACGATATTTACAATAATGGTTTACTTGTATTTCTGATGCGTCTTCCTGTCTCAAGTGCGCGTATTCTCAAATTCGAAAAGACGTTTTCCAGACGTCTATAGTAAAATTCATGTTTAGAGACATTTATCAACTAAATATATATAGAAACCTTGTTTATTGAGATCGAGAGTTTAACGAATTCTCGATATTTAAATGTCTAAAAATATTTTAATACGTTTGAAAGGTTTGTAATTTTCTAATTTTCCTATTGCATTTCCACCGTTCTGCATTTTCTCACGGATTTGGCAGTTTTTCGAATCTAACGGATTGATTTACGGTTTTGTTTTTTTCTACGAAAGCGACTACAGGAATTACATCCCGTCCATTGTTATACTCTGCGATCGATACTTTTTAAGTATCAGCAACTTGAAACAGTCGTATCAATTACGTGTACTCTACATTAATTATTACACTATAATTATACTAATTATGTACTAATTATATACTAGTTACATACGGCGTCAGTATCGCAATTGCTTATACTCAAAAAGCATCAAACGTAGCAGAGATTAATGCACACCCGTTGGGATGCGCGACATTGACATGTCCGCATCGTAACATGATTTTACATTAAGATAATACATTTTGTTACGGTTTAATTATTTGTCGTTTTTTTAATACCTAGCCTTGCAACTCCGTTTTACTCTTCCGCTTTCACTCACGCTTTCTCTCGCCATCATTCGCTCTGTTTCTCATCGTTTCTCATTCGCTCGTTAAGGCGGACTCGTTGAGGTGTCTCCATCAAGATCAGTATCAAAATCGTATCTTCCCCGGCAATTCGCTGTCGATGATTAAACGAGATCGAGGCCGGGACGAAGAGACTTGGAAAAAAACTGCCGATCGTCGATTAAATTTGGTGGATGCGTGCCTTAAGCTTTGACAGCCTTCATGAGGAGATCGGTGCTGAGTGACTTGGGCCGCTCGATCGGCAGCCCTAAGGCGCGGTCCCAGACCAGAGAGGCGAGCACACCCAACGCACGCGACACGCCGAACAGGACCGTGTAGTAGTTCATCTCCTTCATGCCGAAGTACTGCAGCAGCACGCCCGAGTGCGCGTCTACGTTCGGCCACGGGTTCTTCACCTTGCCGGTCTCCAGCAGGATCGGCGGCACTACCTTGTACACCTGTGCGACCAACTGCGAAGACGAGATACTCGTTAATAAGAATAAAACTGAATGAATAAATTAAGGAAAAATAAAACAGAAAATAGACAATTGAAGTTTGATTATATTCGAGCTCGGGTTTCGAGACTCGGATCAGGAACGCGCGACTCACCTTGAACAACGGGTCGTCTGGCAGGTGCTTCAGTGCGAATTCTCTCTGACATGTGTACCTGGGGTCCGTCTTCCTGAGAACAGCGTGTCCGTAGCCGGGCACGACCTGCCCGCTCTTCAGCGTGTTCCAGATGAATTCCTTTAATTTGTCGTCGCTGGGATTGTCGCCGACCTGGCCGCGCAACTTCTCAAGCCACACCAGCACCTCCTGGTTAGCCAGACCGTGCAGCGGACCGGCCAGGCCATTCATGCCGGCGGCGAACGACAGGTACGGGTCCGACAGAGCGGATCCCACCAAGTGAGTAGTGTGGGCGGACACGTTACCGCCCTCGTGATCCGAGTGGATCGTCAGGTACAGGCGCATCAGCTCGATGAACTGCTGGTTGTCGTAGCCGAGCATGTTGGCGAAGTTCCAGGACCAGTCTTTGCCGGCGTCGACCGAGCCGAGACCCTTGCCGCCCTTGTAGATGTTGCGGTAGATGGTGGCGGCCACCACCGGAAGCTTCGCGATCAGGTTCATCGAGTCCTCGTACACGGTCTCCCAGTACTTGGTCTTGTGCACGCCCTTGTTGTACGCCCGAACGAAGTCGCTCTCGCTGTTCAGGATAGTAATCGCCGCGGAGAACTGCGTCATCGGGTGCAGGGTCTTGGGGAAGTTGTTGAGGGCCTTGACTACGTGCTCAGGCAGGGAACTCCTGGACGCCCACTCCTGCGAGATCGCCCTCACTTGCGCGTCCGTGGGCACGTCGCCGGTGATCAGCAACCAGAAGAGACCCTCCGGAAGCGGCTCCGAGCCACCGGGCGCCTTCGGCAGGAGTTTCTGGCACTCGGGGATGGATTTGCCGCGGAAGCGGATACCCTCATCCGCATCGAGCACCGACGGCTCCCACACGAGACCCTTGATGCCGCGCATACCGCCGTACATCTATAAATAGAGAAAAGTTTATTAATAATTGAATAATGCACATCGATTGATAATTAATATCTGATTAAACGCTTTTTCATTAGCCAGATCTTCGATTTATTGATGTATCCTCCCATAAATATTCATAATATTAACTTAGAGTAATCGCAAATATGTGTATATGATATGTACCTATATACAGGGTGAGGCACCTAAAACATAAAAAATAAATAGAAAATAATTTACTTTATATTGCCTAGAGTTCTCTGCTATTAAAAATACTATAAACTCAGAAATGAAAAAGTTCTAGCCCTTAGAAATTTTTTCTTTTTCCGCGAAGTTCTGAGTTGATGTTATCATTATTTTTTATATTGCCTAGAGTTCTCTGCTATTGAAAATACCGTAAACTCAGAAATGAAAAAGTTCTCGAGTTTAAAATTTTTTTCTTCTCAGAGGAGTTCTGAGTCGATGATATCATTATTTTTTATATTGCCTAGAGTTCTCGGCTATTGAAAATACCGTAAACTCAGAAATGAAAAAGTTCTAGTCCTTAGAAATTTTTTCTTTTTTCGCGAAGTTCTGAGTCGATGATATCATTATTTTTTATATTGCCTAGAGTTCTCTGCTATTGAAAATACCGTAAATTCAGAAATGAAAAAGTTCTAGCCGTTAGAAATTTTTCTTTTCCGAGAAGTTCTGAGTTGATGATATCATTATTTTTTATATTGCCTAGAGTTCTCGGCTATTGAAAATACCGTAAACTCAGAAATGAAAAAGTTCTAGCACTTAGAAATTTTAGCCTTCAGTGACCTTGAATGATTTTGACCCGTAGATCAATGTGCGCATCTTCAAACGCTCTACTAGATGGTACGTAAAAAAACATATCATACCATTTAAAAAAACGAAGTTGACCTTTATATGACCTTTACGCGTCCACCTAATAAAAAATTATTTAGAACAAATTATGTGTCCCTCGAAACCATGCAAGTTTGGTCTGACACATTTTTTTCTATCACCGATAACAGCCGAAATATTCAGGTGGCCTGTTTTAGGTGCCTTACTCTGTATAATAAAATTAATCAAAACAGCGAAAGAAACAGCGAATTCATCAAAGCATTCATCAATCATTAAAATATTCTTCAATCAGCACCAGTGACTATCGTTACGCTCCATCCCTCGCGTATGTACGAATAAGATATCGCCACGTTAACATTAATTGACCACATGGGAAGATTAGCGACAAGTAAATATAGACGCGGAGCGATAAGTCTGGTCTTCACGTGCGGCGAGTAAGACTGTCACATGCGAGTTGTCGGATAATGATTAATCGTTGTTCGTTGCATTCAACCGATAATTAAACCGGGAAAAATTTCTTATTTATTCCTACCGGCGCGCCGGTAAGAATTGTCAGTATATATTACGTTTATCACGATCACATAGGAGGCACGCGGTCCCGCGATTGTTCCGCAGTCTTTATCGAACGATACAGTCGTATCGTCAGGATAACGAAAAAAATAGCTCGTTATATCACATCAGGTCCCCGCCCCCCCCCCCCTCCATGTAAAACAAGTCAGTCGATGATCGTTCACGAAATTCGTACCAACTTTACTAATCAGTAGTACATAGTATTAAAATTAAGTGTGAATGTTTTAATTGCCGCAACGTGATTAATTCTGGTTGATGGATATGTGCGTTAAATCGTTAAAAAGAGAAGATAAGTCACATTTTTCTTAGAGAAACGAAAAGAGCTCAGAAAAATAAAATAAAATCCGAATTAAATTTGAATAAAAATAATTTAACTTTCTATCATATAAAATTTTACATGATATATGTTTAGATATATATAGAATATTTTCAATTCGTTGATTTTAAAATACATACCATGTCAACGGTGACTTCTCCGACTTTGGTGGCACCATGATCCTTACGGAACAATCTGACACGCTCTTGTTCCTTCGGGATTTTCTCGGAAAGAACCTTCTTCAGATCCGTTGACGCGTCGCTCAGTTGCCGCGAGAAGACCGTCGACGTTATTTTCTGAAAGGAAAAGAAGAATTTTGTGATTAAAGGCTGCAAATTACCAAATGTGTTATAAAATGTCGATAATAATAGAAATAAATATAAGTAAAAATATTGTAAGTGTTAACTAGCACAGAAATTATATTATAACATACACTTATAATATAAACTTTTATGTTTTAAGTTAACATAATTGTACAAATTTTCTCTTCTTAAATTATTTTTAAATTCACACATTTTTGTCTCATCCTATGCTTTTATCCTTTATAAGGCATTTTTCATGCGACGTACACGTGTTGTGTAAAGAATCATTACGATGGAGGACACATATCTTACGTAAAAAATTATCAATGGGGCACGCGTTCATTGTGATGCTAAATTGTGATTTCGTGACAATGACATGGCAGGATATGATTTCTAAAAATAGACGAAATTTTTCCAACGATCCACCGTATAATTTACGAAATTGATATTGAGCATACTTATATAATTGATACTGAGCTAGACACTTTACAAAAAATTTAATTTTCAATTACAACCTTGGACAAGTATACTTTTATAAATTCATTTGTTCCTAAACAAAAAATTTAATAGAAATTACTTAATTTAAAAATTCAATTGTTACGTCCCGACAAATGTCTCTTTTTTCCAAATTCCTTTCCTATAGAATTTCACCCTGACACTCTACTTTCTGCGAACAATTTATCACCATATACGGACATTATTGTGTCACGTCCTGACAAATCTCTTTCTTCCCAAATTCCTTTCCTATAGAATTTTATTTTCTCTCTGCGAATAGCTTATCACCATATGCCAATATTACTGCATACCGACGAACTGTTTTCTTTTACTGGTCTCATCCCAAAATTCCTTTCCAAACAACCTTCCAAGGGACCAAGGTTGCACATTTGGTTATAATATGGCCACTTTCCCCGACATAGCGTATAAGACTTATGTAGACGAAATATATTTTTTTTGCAGTGTCTTAGTTATATTAAAATATCGATCAAGCAATTTACCAATACGCGATTTATTGTATAATAAACACAATATTTCATTAATTAAATACTTAATTAATATTTGACTCTCCAACTCTCACATTCCTTTTCTGATTCCGTTTGGTCCTTCCTCCTTCTTAAATACAACATAGCTCGAGTTCCCGGGGTAAATTGCTTAAATGCATTAACTCCAAAAAATTAAAATATTAGCGTTACATTCCGTAACACAATATATGCTGTTATAAAGATTATTTCCAAATTGTTTTGCTTTTCATCAATTAATCAATGAATCAGAATGTTGTTTGAGAAAGCGTGACGGATACGCTTACGTATGAAACATTACGCGGAATTTACATGGTTGATATATATATTTTCTCATTGAACTTTTAATCACTCTTTGTGATGAGGCAAAAAAATTCGTGATCGTTTCTCATCTCGACACGCACCATCAAACGTCATCAAGAACTCAGATAACGGCGAGGTCATTATCGTGCCATTCGCGGAAACGTATTGATGAGGATTAATCCTTCATTCTCATCTTTCGAGGACTAATCGTTATAGTTCTGACACGTAAAAGTAGCAATAAATTATAATAAAAATGTACTTATAAGAAAAACACGGTAATTCTAGAACTAGTAAAATAAAATTAATCCATTGCTAATAATAACGATGAAAATGATAATTAAGATAAGTGAAACATGCGGTGGAAATATTCAGATTCTTTGACGAAAGAAGATAAAGATTGAGTTTTGTTATCACGTAATCGGCACGTATGGATGGAAGCACGCGTGTGCGAATGCGTGGACACTGGTAAACCTCGTGATTTTGATTCTGGCACGTTCAACAGATATGGAGATCGGAGGAGATTTTATCTTTTTTTTTCCACAAGCGAAGCGAAAGTCGCACGATGTACTCGCTTATCTTTTATCTGCATTATGCGACGGACTCGGAATTCTTTCAGGAAAAAATACTTTTACCAAATACTTATAAGTATTCCGTACTGATAATAATATGGGCGAGATACATTTGTAGAGACTTAATAATTGAGCCACTCGATACACGACGAGTACGTCCTTCGCACGTATTATTGTATATTCTTATTGACAAGATGTGTTCGTGTTATTGCCCACTTATTTTCGTATCATTGCAATACGACGAGCAAAACGAGAAATCGATAAAAAGACTGACGAATGAATAGAATAGAAGGTCGACAGTGAAAGGTTGAATTGCGACGATTACGAATTCATTTTGTCTCCGCGATCTTGTCGCTTTATCTCGTTTTATATAATGCCAATACATTCTCAATAATACAATATCCATTACACCAACTCGCGGGTATCGCTATTATCATCCCATTTACCGTATCATTTCCTTACATATTGAAATAATTTTTATAAAATAAGGAAAAATATTTTTATAAATAAAGAGAGTGCTACTTCATTTGGACAATCGGACTTTATACCTTCACAGTGACGTCAGTTTCTGATAAGCGTTTCGAATCAGTCTGTTAATTAGCAATTGTCTGCCTGTCTGGATATCATTGACTTATCACAAAACTTTTAAGTCATCGTAAGTTTTGATGACTTTGTCAAAAAATTGCTGAAAACTTATAAAGTGCTTTATTATTTTCACAAAGATGTATTTTTTTAATTAAAAATCTTATTAGCTTCAAATAATTTTTGTTAGATATTTCGTTTAATTATCCTTTCTAATATTTGTTTTTAATAGCATTCACAGTTATTCGATCGCCATTCGACGAAGCGATGTATGATGAAACACGTTTCAACATAAAAAAGACAGTGACATAACATCTCGGTTTTGCAAAAAAATAGCAGACGCGGAAAGAATATTAAAATCTATGTAAATTTATGCACGATTAAAGTATGAGAAACGATGTTCAAATATTAAAATAATATCTTAATGTAAATGATGTTCAAATTAGCACATAAAATGTCATTGCACTGTGAAACTGAAAAATTATTGCTCTCTCTAAAAGATCTATTCCTAAATTGGAAAAGAAAAAAAAGAAGAAGTAACGTATGTTGCATTAAAACATCATTTACATTATAATCGCAGTGCACCTTTAAATTCGAGGGGCTCGGTTCAAAGATCGTTCCTCGTCGTACGCAACGCACTCTTATCGTCTGCTCGATAGCGTGAGCTCCACGTTATTTTTACGCAAATGCATGGTAGCACGAGCGATTACGTAGCGCCGGGACGCACTTAGTACAAGGCTTGCACTTGAATGTAGTCCGTAGACGACCTTGACCCTTATACAAAATGCGAGTTGTCCTTTCGATAAAACAGCTCTTCCATTGATCTCATTGTGAATCATTGGATACTTGACCAAAGTTTAGAAAGGAGTTGATGAGAGGTGTCATTAAAGTTTAATCTAGAGATGCAGAAAACTAGAATATCGTAAATTTTAATTAAAATGCGATATTTTTTAATTTTATGCCATAATTTCGTATTTAAATATAATTTACCTTAAGAAAAATTTAAGTAATAGCTATACATGTGACAAGTAATATTTTTGCATTTTGAATAGTTAAACAAGAACATTGTCATTGGACGGAGCGTGAAATCTGGGAAGCAAGCCAATGGCACGGCTAAAAATAAAAGCACTTCGACTTGTCGTGCAATTCGGGTTACCATGTACGACACGAGAATGATAAGAGAATCGATGCCAAAGTGTCAAAAATTCCATGTGTCCTTCAGGATAATAATTCTTTATTTTAATTTCGAATAATTTCGAAAACATGTGCTTAAATCATTTGTATCTGTTTATAATGTATATAAACTATAAAAAAAACTTTTAATCATGAATAAATTAGCAATAACTTCAATCTGATAGTAACTTAAGAATCTAATGACAATAAGAATTTTTATAGTTTGTGATAATTATCTTAATCGCACGATTTTAATTGGCTTAATATTTAGTTGTTAAAGAAATTTGATTCTCAAAGATGATTCATATCCGTCAGAAATATCAGCGCAATTTCCTGTTTTCGAATTGAGAAGTAATGCATATCAATCTGTCATGATTCGATTTCATGAAGGCATTTAGAGCTGCGGATCAATTGAATGGCAATTGAAAGATCTCCGGTCTTCGAGGGTCAATCATACCAGTGACAAATGTGATTAACCCTTAGAATATTCAATTAACCCATTAAATTGTCCAGTATTGATATTGATACCCATTAAACTGCGGCGGTTGTATGAATCTTATATTAAAGAGATTTGGTCTTTACCTATTAGTAATAATCAAGAGTCTCTCTTACTTACACTTGATATTAATACATACAGCGCACCTAATAATCTTAACTATTACGTAGCTACTTTTATTTCATTTATTGCGTTAATACGTCCTAGTAGTGGTATTCCTTTATTATGTACCAATGATGCGATAACGATATTCCACGTCAAAACTCACGAGTCAACTTGATGACATGTATCTCTGATAAAATATGCAAGCCCATTATGCGAGAGGCTTCCAGTGTGCAACGTAAGATTGGTATCGGATTAAACTGCAAACGAAGCGATGATATTGATATGTATCGTGTGTATGACACAGAGAGAAAGAGTTCGAACTTTCTTGTCTCGATATGCATTTTAATTTTTCAGCTGCATCCATGTTACGTGTAAAAAATTAATACAAGTTTGCAAACATTATCGTTAAAAAAGAATGAATATATAATGGAATATAAAATGATATAATCTCATTATTATTTTTAATACGCTCTTTCGGGAAAATAAAAAAATTAACTATCAGAAAAGAAGAGTCGCGAATAACATAGTGGCTGCTGGCTGATAAATATTTTAATGAGTCTAGACCTTATTGGCAAGTGATAACGAAGTTTAGTCTGACGGGCAAAGTTCACTTGTGCGACTTCTCGAGTACAGATTATGGTCTTCCATATGACGTAATTATAAATCATATGGACAAAGAGCACCTTTTTTCGTGATTACATTTTCTTAAAGCCAATAATAAGTTTTTTGGTAGAGACTTCGCTCTCGTTTTTATGCCCTCAAATAATTTCTGTCATTCACATTTACTTCGTATTGCATTGTGAAACCGTAGGTACGTATGAAATGAGAAAGTACAATTAATTCTCAGCTCTTAAAATAATATTAAATCAAATATACAAAATTCAAATATATTTAAATATAATAATTATGAATATGCTATCATTTATAATAAAAATTCTATTACTAGATTCTTTATAAATAAATACGGATAATACGTAATTTCTATAAATACGAATTCCGATAGATCAGATTATAATTTTGCAATATTTTATAATAAATGGATATCCATTACGATTGTCACCCGGAAACCAAATGCGATAAGTGTTTCCTATCATGCATATATGTACATATAAATGTGTTTCGTAGGCGTATACAGAACACGCGCAGTCACGTTATCATGCGTATCGTCATCGATACGTGGCAAAAACGATAGCACGCGTGAGAAAGAATAGGGAATGCGATGCCAAGGTTTCTCACACGTAAAATCACACGAAAAACCAATCCTTGTTCCGATATATCCAAGACAAAGTCCTATTACCGAAAATAAAATCCTGTAAAACAAGCAACACATACACAACATGTGCTGCATTGCAAATATCTTTCTTGTACGCGGTGCGTCACCAGACTCACGATCTTGGAATATTATAATTAAATCCGGTGAGAGGAAAGCGATCGTCCCGCTAGCCATTTCTTGGCACACATACCACCTGAGTAACAGAATTAGCGAGGCACAATTAAAATCTCTCTCATCCGTTACGTCAGTAGGAGGCGTACCTCTGTCTTGCTCATATCGATGATGATCTTAGCTATCATTGATGTCATTGACAAGCCACATAATTCACGTGTCAATGACGAAACGCTCATTCAACGATTAAATGACGTTGCCGGCAGATTTCCAGGCATTGCTCATGATTGCTCGAGGAAAACGGATCGTCCCGTATGCTGACCGATATATTGGCGGATTTGACGTCATTTTATGGCCCGCTACTTTGCACCGTGACTCGCATACTCACGCCTGGGTACTCCCGTCCGTGAGCATTATCTTCTTTCGAGCGTATAAAACCATCTCTAAACATGACAATGTCATAGTACAAGATTGAAATGTCTCTCTCGTTGCTCTAATAAAAAGTAATCGCATTATGAGTCCTGCTGGTCTGGTAACACGAAACTTTGTCACAGAGATAAGATCGATTACTAAATCTAAAACGATCCCAAGTGTAATTAAAATGAATATACATTTTATGTACATACATTAGAAAATTATAAATATTTCTGTTCGACTACATGTGTGAAACCTTGACACGAGCACATGAGTTGGGAAATCAGACTGCGGGTTACTCAACCGGTTACGCTACACGTTTCTAAAAAAAAATCACGCAGGAACAAAGGTGTAAAAGCCAAGGCAAATCCAACCGGTTTACTTCGACTAAGGTCGAGGACCTTATTCGGATTTGACTTCTTTCCTCGTCAGTCCTATTCAATTTGACAATATAACATTAAAGACACGAAAGGCCTTTTGCTATTGCCTGAATAGCTTATCTTCGATAATCGAATAGAATAGAATAGAATTATTAAATAGAATAGAAAAATAAAAAGATATTAATATTGTACAATTAATATAAATATTATATTGCATCAAATGCTTCAAGTGCTGCAGAAGCGCAGCCTTCTGCTCTCAATGATAAAGATAGAACTGAAAAGAGGTTGAAACTAGAATGCCATTGATAAATTCGACAAGCTAATCGAGTTTACGAGTTCATGGTGAGAGTGGCAATGTGGCATACTTGCTGTTTAATCTGATCAAAGCGCGCTGACAGTACGTTTGATTAATTGTCACGAAGTCATGTGTGCCACATGTGATAATGATCGCGTTATCATCGATTACGTAACCAATTCGCAATCGGAGCGAAGGGCAGCTGAAACACATCTGCGATTATATCTAATTATTAATTATTATTAATTAATCTTGTGTACCATATAATCATTTGGGATAGCGTTAAGTGACGAGAGTCTGCAGGGTATCATTATTTGCAAATTCATTTTGCAAACGCGAGTTTCGCTTGCAGATCCGATAAATTAAAATGTTTTAAGTGAACATTGCCAAAATGCCTGGACACTTGTTTAATTCTAAAAAAAAACTACATGTCGCCAGGTAATACTACAGCCAACACTGTTGCAAAAATATGAAAATGAGGTTTATTTGAAGAGAAGTAAATTAGCATACATATGCACGAAAATGTATGTAGACATACATGTCAGTATTTAACCACGTTCTTAATACTCAAGATAATATAATTGTGTTATCTCTAGGTTGATGTTTGCATTGATTTTGCAAAGAAAGATTAAGATAGTACCCGCATATTTGGTGAAATTAAATATAGACGTACAATTATACGTTTACATAAAACTTCGACATTAAATAATATCTTTAATTAACATATATATTTAATGATTTTTTCCCGCTAATCATAGAAAAAAATCTTTATCGTGATTCGCTTGTGGCGAGTAGTGCTCACTCCGACGCTTTTCAATTTTGAAACTGTGATATAACTGAAAGCATCCAAAATAGCGTCTTCGGGAATTCGCGTTAGCCTCGAATTCTGTTGATCGCTATTCGATCCCCGGCGGAATCTTATAAACAGAACAAACTACTAAGAGAATTTACTGTAACCCAGATTTACTAAATTTTTCAAAGTATTTTGCTATCATTTATTACAGAGAATTTAGCAATAATGTGCATTTCCACAAAGCTCCCCGTCCATGGAAGATAATATAGTGATTTATACGAGGAAAAAAGATTATCTTGAGAAATATAAGATAGCGATGAAACATGCTCCAATATCTGGAGTTAGGTCAAAAAGAGATATCTAATAATAGACGACGTATTTGGACTTGAAGTGAAAGGATCACTCCTGAAATAGTTCGTTACGCGATGCATTTTGTGTATCGTCGGCGTTAGGTAACTGATGAGATGTATATATAATCGCACGGCGGAGAAAACATCAGGTCTGCCAAGAATCGTGACATAATAAAATTCGCTATTACTTTTAAGTCTCATTAATCCCTTCCAGCAGACACTACATTGATATAATTATCGTGATGACTTTGACAAGATTGCTAGTGACACGTCTCGCGATAATCTTCTTCTTGAGATCTTGAGATAATTGCTGTGCAGCAGTAAAAGTATTCGATATCTTTTACAAATAAATTAAAGCAAGCAACCTTGAAATTAATCAATCGCATCCAATTAATGCACAACGCGTTTCTTTAATTACAAAGTTCCCGATATCAAGAAAAAATTCATTGCATTATCGCACATATCTAGTAAAAAATATCTACGTTCATTCTGATGCCAAATGCAATTGCATGGCATCACTTTTTTTTCTTTTTGTCAGGAACAAAGTCACAAAGAACTAAATTTCTGACAAAATAGAAGCTTTCATTGATAATTTCGAGTGAATTGTATCTTAATTATTCAGATAATTAATATTGAATATGGACTTACGAAATAATATCTTCCAAAGAATTCATTTTAGTGGAAAAATATAAATGAAACTAATCATGATGTTGGATACTATTAGATACTTGCCCAAGCAGAACAGAGTCACGATGACGTCAATATAATATAAATAGCTATCAAAACTCAATTTTTAATCTTTTTTATATCATTGTAACTTTTATATAACTTTTTGTTCTGGGGTTTTGTCTTGGGTTGTGTGGCTTTATTACTGACAAAAAGAAAAAAAAAGTGATGTCATGACAAGATTGACCAGATTACAGTTAATGTGGATTACGAGAGCAGAACCCGTGTGTCGTAATCCGTCCGTACGGATTTTCGACCTCGAAACCGTCGCTAAAATTAGCGAACGCCTTACTAAAACTGTTCAATGGACATTCTGTATCGACTACGCAAGGGAATTCTGTCAAGTACGCTTTTCTGCACGTATGCCACGTGCGTGAACAAAAGTTCCGCTGTATATAGATGCGCGCGCGTTGTGTAACATCTCATATTATTTTCTCATTAGACACACGAAAGGTAAAAACCACGCGTTTCTAGGAAATCGAGATATCACGCGTTTACCTGCCCTTGATGTTACCTCGAGAATAAAATTCGTTGAATTTTGTATTGAAGTTTATATTGAACGCAAGTTATATAAATAAGAATTATATATTCATGAATTTTCATGATGATTCTGATTTTATTACGGAATTACTTAACGTGCATTGAATTCAATGATTGTGAAAGATTTTTGCTTTGAATTGACATGTATAATCCTAATTCAACGTGGCTCTCAGTCCCCGGGCTCCCGGCTCTTTGCTGTCTAAAAGAAGCTTGCAGAATGTCTTCTGTTCTAACGCGTTGTGACACGCTTTGTTGGATACACACAGTGACGCGATTCTTCGTAGGCAGAACATATTTTCTACAACGTAAACGTGAAAAACACTTTTCGAATATTGAGCAGGTATGTTCAGAACGTTTAACTTTTGGTAATATTATAGGAAATCATGTACCTAACACGTAATATACGAAGCTACAGTTAAATTTCGATTTAATATAAAATAATACTTAATTAAAGCATAATTAATTAATAATTATTTAACTGTTCAAATATATTGTAATGCTTTAAAAATCAGTTTCGCACGACACGCGTGAGTTGAAAAAGCGACTTCGAAGATGCGCGCACGTATAATCGTGCATGGAAATTACGTTTTTTTTTCAGATGAGAAATCAATCGACCGTAAATGCGCGAATCCTATTGCTATTCCTTGAACAGAGATTAACGCACGAAACCGCAATCCGCAGAGAGATTCTGTTTTGTACGAAACACCACGTGAAATTCCTCTATGTGGTTAATTAGGAGGAAAAAAGTCTGACGTCAGAGTCTGACGAGGAAAAGACATCATCAACGTGTTCGAGAGCTGACTACACTTTTAAATATTTTTCTCTCTACGCCCTGGAATAAAACGTAATCTAGAAAGCTCTTTTTTTCAAGTTGCTGATATCTATATAAATTTCTTTTGTTAATGTTTGTTTGTTTTGTACGTATTTCAATATTTGGTAATTATGTACTTTAACGGACCCAGCCCCGATGACCTTGACATATGTTGTTTGCTAAAAAGTTATAAACAAAGAAAATTTAATGATTTCGCACGAATTTTTAGCTGTCCACGTGAAGCAAGAACATGATACTGACATATATTACAAAGGTTACCTTTCCGAATAACCCGCACTAGGTTTTAGTCGTCGATCGTTGTTTATGAAAAAGTTATTAACAAAAGAAATTTCGAAAATATAGTAGTTTGAAAGAATATTGAATATTGAAAGATATAAACGACAGATACGTATATGAACGAAGAAAGGAAAGTCATTTCTTCATTTAAAGCAGTGAATTGTTAATATATAGAATAGTTTCTTTTAATATAAGTACAAAGTATTCTTCACTTTAACCAAAAGCACAAACAGTTAAATACAAAGTATTCTCTGCTTTAACTTAACCTAACCTAACCTAAGCTAAAATTCCATCAAATATACTCTTTCGTAAACGTATATGGTATCGTAAAATTATGCTTTATTCATTAAAGATTTTTGTTAATAACTTTTTAACAAACAACGAGCGAAGGGTGAAACCTAGTGCGGGTTGTTCAGGAAGGTGACCTTTGTAATACATGTCAAACTCAAGTCCTTGCTTCGCGTGGACAGCTGAAAATTCGTGCAAAATTATTAAACTTCTCTTGGTAATAACTTTTTAATAAACAACGAGCGACGGCTAAAACCTCTTGAAGGTCACTCAGGAGGGTGATCTTGACAACATATGTCAAGGTCAAGGTCATCGGGGCTGGGTCCGTTAAAGTACATAATTACCCAATATTTTACTGACAATTCAGCCTGAAACACTGCAATTAAATAAACAAAACGTGATAATTGTCATGTGTATCTTTAATGATGAATAATATTCCCGTATCGACAGTCAAATATTTGACGTCATTTCGCTAAAATATTCGTCACGTAACAACCACAATTAACGAACGTTCATTCTAAAGGTGGAACGAATGCACAGGTGCAAAGAGACTGGAGTTACAAATGGCACAAGATTGCACCTGATGAGCTCTAACAAGCCAGCCAGCAGTAAAACAAGAGTATGAGAAATACGGAAATCCTTGAATTTAAATATTATTGTCACAGAATGTTATGCAATTCCTTCAATTAGGTATTCAAAATATATTTATGAGATATAGTTTTAGATCTATTTATACTACTGGCACACACGTAAATTACATTAGAAGTTAGACTGGATCCATATCTACACTGCAAGGAAAACCTTTAATTTTTTAATCTTCCTATGAATAAAATGTGCAAAACAAAATCTTTGTAAAAATGTAGGAGGCAAGACGTCAATGGGAAACGTTTACGTGATTAAACAAACTCAATTACGAGTATAGATAATTTGGAAGAGCTCGAAGCTGATGTGCCAATCGATCCGGGAATCCCGGAATCGATTCTCACAGCGCAATATATTATTTGCACGGTCACCGAACGCTGCTGAAGCTTCGCAAGAACGTAGGTCATCGGATCTCCCGCGAATCGATCGGCTTAAATGCTTAAAGGCGCGAGAACCCCGAGATCCTTATGTAATTCTCTACAGCGTGTCCCAGAACTTCCGACCTTGACTTCGGTATTCCAATCCGGTGGGCAGATTTAGAAACAATCTCACTGAAAGAAGCTCGAAGAAAGAAGTTTGACAAAGAGCACGGCATTAGATTCAGCTCCAGCGTTTTCGAACACCAGGTATATGAGAACCCAGCCACACAGATCCAAATCCCACACAAATACTCCGGGCCAAAAAACTCTTCCGCGATGAAGATTCTATTACTTGCACAAGGCCACGTATACCAGGCAGGCTACTTTTTTATAATTTTTTACGTTTTTAAATATAAAGAGAAAATAATACGCGACAAAACCGGAAGTATCTATTATTACTATTGTTTTCAATATGAAGAAGCTAAGAGGAAAGAATTCTGTACACGTACGAATCTACCTATCCACGCGCGCGTGAAATTAAAATCGTTCTTCCCGGCAAAAGTGAGAGCCACGCGATTTCACCGAACAACGAAAACCCCGTTCATAAAGACTCACGCAGTGAGACTCGTGTCCTGTGCACCAACCACGCACCTGCGGCATACAATCGATCCACGCGCGTACCAAGTCGCCGCACTGTTCTCCCTGAGACCGCCGCTCTCATTTTCCAGCAGGTGACAGAACGCACCTCCGCGATCGCGGCATCGAGCACGATTGTCTATCGACAAGTTTGGAAGCCTGTCCAGTGGACACTCGTCGGCTCCCGCAGACGGGACGGTACCGTTGCGCCGGTCGATAGAAGGCCGCAGCCAGCCGCCCGCAGCGGCGGAATCCGCTTTGCGTCGCACCGCGACGAATCCGCCCCGAACTGCGGGAGGTCCTCGGGTGTCCGTGGCGAGTCTCGAATTTCGAATTTCGAACGACCTGCGCCCGCGAATCGAACGATCGCCGGATCGTTTGAAAGGCCAGTGCGGCGCGAAGCCCGCACTCGCGTAGGGGAGGAAGGATGACCTACCTGAACGTCGAGGCAGCGTTTCGGGGTGAAGCGAAAGAGCGCCATCCTGTCCTGCGTTCGTTAATCCTGCGCGGGAGTCCCTCGTCCGTCGAACTGACCGACTCGACGCGACCGTCTAACTGATCGACCGGCCACGCGACGATGCGGCGCCCCAACTCGACTGACTCCGGTCGCGCCGCGACTTTCACCACCGTGCCGCGGTCTGCGCATGCGCCGACCGCGCGCGCCTCGTGGCGCCTCGACTCTGCGCGGTCGCACGCGCCGCTCGGGGCGGGCGATGCGAGGACGTGTCTTTCGCGTCGGATTTGAAGAAGTTTTATTTAAATTTTTCTTACATTCCCAGATAACACAAACACTTTCCGTGAACAGTCAATGAATATGCGTCGAGAATATTAAGAATATTCTAAAAATGTACTAGAAGACATTCCATAAATCTACATAAAATGTTGAAATGAGACCAATTTAAATATTCTAGATAGATCCAAAGAATATTGTTTAGCATGTTTCAAGAATATTCATAGAAGCTGTTTAGTACAATCTAAAGAACATTTACAGAATATTCTACAATTGAATTATATTCAGGCTGCGTTCTTCCAAAATTCACTGTCAGTACTGAAAATCTATAGTGTATGTCACATATACTTATATAGTATAATATATAGTATACGTGATATAAACTATAGATTTCCAGTACTGACAGTGAATTTTGGGACGCAGCCTTAATGAAAACAACAAACTATGTTTTATCATATACATGTAATAAAAATAGTTATGATATAGGATAGATTGCAATTGATTATTTATAATATATGTATATATAAATTCACAACTAAATTAGTATATTACACTTATGTATAGGATGACTTATATATAACATGATGAAACATATTTTGATGTTATTTTTTATCTTTTTTTATCAACATATGTATTTGCATCTAACTGATCAATGATGGAAAAATAAATATAATTTATATACATATAGTATATATTTCAAACATGAACACTTGCAAAATGAACACTATATATGAACACGTAAAATAATTTGTCGCCAATTTGCGTATGGTAATTCGCCAGTGCTCCACGTGAAAGTGAAACGAAAAAGAGATTAGGTTATGAGTTGGTATTTCCTGTGCTTTCTGAACGCCATCTACATTTTCAATACATTTGAACATTCTGTGAACATTTATAGAATATGTAAAGGATATATTCGTATTGCTGATATTTTAAATGTTGTGGGCAGATTTATAGACTATTCTTTATAAATAAGGATATTCTACAAATGTGTATGGATGATTTCTTTGAGAATATTCTCAAAGAAGTATATTCGAAGCTATTGGGTTGTTCGGAAAGTAATTTCGTTTTTCACAAAGCGATGTCGTTAGTCGCGTTCCTCGATACTTAACCTTACTCTAAGCGGCAAATTCGTTTTATATTTTGACAACTGACATTTCAGACGTCATTTAGTATCTTATTGTGTTGCGATCTGTCAAGTAATTGTTTTTTGGCATCACATCAAACATGGAAAATCAAAGTGAGCATTTTCGTAATATTTTGCTTTTTTACTACTGAAAGGGTAAAAATGCAGTGCAAGCGAGACAAAAATTGTGTACCGTGTATGGAGAAGATGTATTGAGTGAACGTCAGTATCAGAATTGGTTTTCGAAATTTCGCACTGGAAATTTCGATTTGAAAGATGCACCACGTTCAGGTCGGCCAATTAAAGCTAATGACGAGAAAATAAAGGCTCTGGTGGATGCAAACCGTCGCATAACAACACGCGAAATTGCTGAAAAGTTAAATTTATCGAATTCGACCGTTTACGATTATTTGAAACGCCTTGGATTCGTTTCAAAGCTCGATATTTGGGTTCCACACAATTTAAAGGAAATTGACTTGATTCGACGCATTACCATCTGCGATTCATTGTTGAAACGTGGAGAAAATGAACCATTTTTGAAGCGAATCATAACTGGAGATGAAAAATGGATTGTTTACAACAATGTTAAGCGAAAACGATCATGGTCCAGGCAAGATGAACCTGCTCAATCGACATCCAAGGCAGATATTCATCAAAAGAAGATCATGCTTTCTGTATGGTGGGATTGGAAGGGAATCGTATTTTTCGAGCTACTACCAAGCAACCAGACGATTGATTCGAAAGTGTATTGTCGTCAGCTGGATGAATTGGATGCTGCCATCAAGCAGAAGCGACCAGAATTGGCGAATAGGAAAGGTGTCGTATTCCATCACGACAATGCCAGACCACACACAAGTTTGGTCACTCGCCAGAAGCTTTTACAGCTTGGATGGGATGTGCTACCACACCCACCATACTCTCCTGATCTGGCACCATCCGATTACCATTTGTTCCGGTCTCTACAAAATTCTTTGAACAATGTAAACTTCGATTCAAATGAAGGCGTCAAAAATCACTTGGTTCAATTTTTTGTCAATAAGGAGAAGGACTTCTATGAGCGTGGAATCTTAAAGTTGCCAGAAAGATGGCGAAAGGTAGTGGAACAAAATGGCCAATACATCACTGAATAAAATTTTTTCTAAATATGAAAAAACCGCCTTTCATTTTTCCTTGAAAAAACGAAATAACTTTCCGAACAACCCAATATATAGAATATTCATAGAATATTGTGTGTTATCTGGGTTTATTCTCGGCGACGATATAGCTGATAAAATAATTAATAAATAAATAAAATAATTAAAAAGACATAAAGCATACATCATGGTTGTGATTTCTATTTTGTTTTTTTGTACAGAGAATTAGGAAAAATTATTATCTCGGTTTGGCATTTTGCGTAATGCTTTTTAAGCGTAAATCAGATCACTAGCGGGTTTGCGCTAGTTTCCGAACTCCGTTTTGAGAAATTCTATACGTCTATATATTTCCGCCACTAGCGGTAACCTATAAATACGATGGGTGCGCAGCGTATATTTTTTCTTTACATCTTACTGTTATTTAATTTATAACATCGTTAACATTTTACCTGTTCAACGTAAATAGATGAAAGCCACGTGTAACCCCGCTTCTGATTACGTCCGTCATTATCTGCATCGCCAAATCGACAGCAAATTTTGTCACCGCCTCGTCGTTATCCCTCACTCGTGACAAATCGTCTTTTATCTTGACGGGAACGTCGAGTTTGCAAATGCTCGCCATTCTCTCTAAACACTCGTAACTCATCGGCACGAAGATTCCAAGGACGATTGGAACTCGTATGCCGATCTTTCGACAGTCGTTCACGAAGTCTATTATAGCCTGAGATTCGAAACAGATTTGAGTTATGATGAAATCGGCGCCCGCGTCTACCTGGAAATTCGTAGTCAAAGATAGAAAAAGATAGAAAAACAATTTACTGCGAAACTATTGTACTTTTGTACAAGACTCGATTGTTACTTTCGCTTTTAGATAAAGCAAGTCGAGCTCTCTCGACGGTGATTCCGGGTGCATTTGCGGGTAGCCCGCCACGCAGATGCAGAACGTGCCGCCGAATTGTTCTCTAATAAAAGCGACCAAATCCGCTGCGTGCTTGAAGTCACCATCCTCTGACAAGGAATCTGCAATTCGACCGGAAACGCATACTTCTCTACATATCTGATTGATCGGGTGATCGAATGTATCAAATTCGGAGACACGTTTTATCGTAAATTAAATTCTTTCAGTTCTGATAATCGCGAAGCCGTGTCGTTATTTATCACGTATTTGTAACGCAATATGTGTTCACGCAGAGTATCCCCCCCCCTTCCCCACTAAAATGACAGATACGCTTCAATGTCTAGATCGTATTTCAAAGTTAAAACGTTCTTTGATAAATCGAGCGTCACGATTTGACGATTGAAGGATCAATGCGAGTCATGGAAAGTGGCTTAACGGTGGGTCACCTCCTCGTAGCGCAAAAATGTTAATTGTTCCAAGGGCAAGAGCTTTCCTCGAGATACGAATCACTTCGTCACGCTTGAAACTCTTTGCCGCTAAATGTAGCAGAGTGTTAGACGGAAAATTCTCCAGCAGATTCAAAGGTAGATAGTTCTCAGTGTCGGCAGGCGCTTCCTCGTGCCACGTTAACGCGTAAAACAAGGGCGAATATTTGCCCATCTCCTCGAGCAGTCTGATGCACATAAAAACATCTCAATTCAAGACACAGTTCCAATTATTCTAGTCACCTGATCTTATTAATTTCAAGTTCCTCGATACGAACCTCTGATAAAATCCACTGGGTCTGCTCGCGGAGACGATTTCAAGGCCGCAAAATATCTCGTTGCTACTAATTTTACCCTGCAACGCACGTCGCAGGTCCACGATCTCGCACCGACGACGTGCAGTGCGAACGTTGTCGCTGGAAGAACCGCCAGCGCTGTCGCGTCTAGCAACATCACTCCTCCGACACGTGTCCTCGTCAACAATCAAATTTCTCATTACAGATCAGCGTCTAGTCGTGAAGGGGAAACGTTAATACTTCCATTTTCTCTGATTCACGCTAATGAGCCATTACATCGTATTATGTAATGGGTGATATAGGGATATCTTGCACAGTGATGTACACGCATGTGCAATGAAGAAATACAGACGATTGATTTCAAGAGAAAAAAAAACAAAAAATAGGTAATTCGTTCATTGACGTCGAGAACCATTTGACTATTATACAGTAAATTTATTAACAATAAATATATAAAATAACATAAATATTTCAGAATGTCTGACATATTTTGGTCTTATTTTTACACTTGTATATATATAAGCGCTTCTCATCTTGGAAATGCTAGAAATCCCGTTTCTCAAATCGTTATAAATTACATTAATAGCAATATAAAAATTCAGCTTTAGAAAATTTCGCGAGAATACTCTCATCAATTATTGTTCATTGTCCAAAAATTTTACTCTTGGCAGTTGCCAGATTAAGGAGTGGCGTGTCATTTGTACCAAATTATACATCTTTCAACAAAAAAAAAACAAAAAACAAAAGAAAAGCAAGTCTTCAGTCATCGATTAAGAGCTGTTTTTCCTCAAATATAACTTCCTGCTAACTTCTGTTATGGGTATGTCAAACACAGGTGGTATCCCACCAGGGATGGTCTCGGTCTTCTGCAGGGCATGCTTATCCGTAACGGTTCTCATGTCGTCGGTATTCGGAGTTATCAGCATATTGACAGCCGGGTAAATGAGAAATGCGAACGTGGCGAGAGCAGTCAACGCCCATATGGGGATCGCGACTGCCCAATATTTCGAGGGCCAATACGACAGTCCCAGATGATCGTGCAGCACCTCGTCCGGCACGATTGCCCATATCACGTACAATAAAAAAAGCATGTTCGAGCCTATGTACATGGCGTAACCGTAAACGGCTCGGGGAGCGTAAGGCGCAGGGGTGTGCTCCATAACGTTTATCGCATATTTACAACATTAGTAAAATATAATCGAAAAATGTGCGTCAGTTTCAGTGATGATTGTACGTCGGTTCAGGCGGACCAAACTGACGAATGGTCTCGATGACTAGCTGCAAGCTATTGAAGAACGACGTAAGTCCTACGCGCACTTTCCGTGCCTCGTTACCGCTAAATGACCTGCAAGCAAAATAAAAGTATTAATATATCAGCGACATGCGCGACACCGTTGTCATCATTATCTACTCACACTTCTAATAGGTTATTGTTTAATGCGAGTTTCTTGGTGACTCCGCCTCTCGACGGCTCCTTATCAACTCGCAGTACTTGGTATGCGACCTCTGCTTCCCTAGAGCTCGGAAAAGGCACGGACAGATCTCTGTGCATCGTTAAGGTTCATAATTTGCAGGCTGACAATTGTACGAGACACGTAGAAATTTTATCGTTAAAAAGGAATGGCTTATTAGCAAAAGGATACACCTTGAGGTTGCTCATGACAGCATTCTCCGAGGTCATTCTATGATAACACTAATTGGTCAAATCGAAATTTCTGCCGCTAGTATCGCGTTATCTTGCAACTGTATCTGTAATTATAAGATAAAAATTCTCTTCATTATATTCGAACTTATTTACAATAAAAAAATTAATATAAAGTAACTCGATTTAGTATAATCTAAACTGACTCAAGATTAACCTAAAAATAATTTAACGAGATCTTATGCGATACGGTCGCCACTCTTGTCCAAATAATAAGAAGACCGTTTACAATAATTGTAAAATAATTAATGAAATAAAAAATATTCGCAATTACTTTCACAGTATCAATTGTTACAGATCGATTTGCGTACGTGGAAACGCGCATAGCATAGGCGTTGCTGACGTTGCTGCTGGTGCATTCGTCTTTTTTGTTATGGCGTAATAAACATTCCATTTCGCGTTAAAAAAAAGAAAGGGAAAGCGGGCTTGCATTTACCGTATTTTATATCGTCCGGCCTAGGAAGTGCCCTAAGTGAATAATACTCATAAAGTTTATCTTATCTGTTCACCTATGTAGTCTAAACTGTCGCCTTTTGTTCTTTGTAGGTTATGACTCACAGCCATTATTTACTATCACAGTCGTCACCATCGCCAGCTCGCCTGGCTGCATCCTACGGTCTGCGGTCCTTCGTTCATCGACGACAGTGAGCGGAGAAACGTTCAGTATTATGTGGAGTGTCGCGACCGTGATATCAACGAGATGCTGCGCACTTAGAAGACGCAACTCGCCCGAAAACCGCAGAAAGATGGTTTTACGTGCTCTGCTCGTTTAGTGAATTTATTTAATCGAGATTTTAATTATTGATATTATTTTGGATATTTCATACTGGATGTCCAAGCGAAGCGGGATAGATACATTTTCCAAGCCCAATCTTCTGGATGTATAATATTTGTATATATGCACTCGTTGCGACCAAAGAGTACAATGTAGAACAGTGCTTTGTTATTTAACAATCAGAGATTTAACGTACACGTTATCGCGTATTCGTGAGAAAGAATTATACACAAAGAGAAGTATTAAATATGAATGGGCCAGCGAGAGATTTGCCATGGGGCGTTCGATGTCTGAAATACATGTCCAATGGCTGCTGCGAAAATCGTCGTATCAATTGGATGCTGTGGCACCAAAGTGGAGTGCTGGCACTCACTTACCTAGCATATACTTGTTACCACTTGACACGAAAACCGATATCCGTGGTGAAGAATGTTCTGAGCCAAAACTGCAGCAATTTGCAGCCACCTCCAGATATCTTAGTGAATGACAGCAATCGGGATACTTGGTGCGATTGGGCTCCATTTGGTAAGAACAAACTATTGTGTCGGTGAAGTTCGCCTCGAATTTTACTTTATTGCACTCGTAGGCAAATTATTCGTCAATCAAGTAATTTTCTATGATTAGACATTAATTGCTGTCACATATGTTACATGTGTGTATGAATCAAACCAAATTTTTTGACTGACCCAGTACAAGTATCGTAGAGATACAATAGAAATGCCATAAAAAATAAGAAATTAAATTATCAAATTAAGAATTCAAGATTGTTATTAATTACTTCCTATATCCATATATGCATAATCTATTTGTTATCTTTGTAGACACACAGGATGCACCAGCATTACTTGGCATGCTGGATTCGGCGTTCCTGTTCGCCTACGCTATAGCTATGTTCCTCAGGTAATGCCTTTGCAATGAGTTTACTCCTTGCCACAGTATACAAGTACATTTCTGAAAAATATCTTTTATATATATATATATATATCTGTGCAGCGGATTTATAGCAGAGAGGGTAAACTTGCGATACTTCCTCTCTCTCGGTATGCTGTTATCTGGCATATCGTGCTACCTCTTTGGAATCGCCAAGCCGTACAACATCCATAGTCTATGGTTTTTCATTCTCGTACAGGTAAGCGTTGAGCTGACGCGAGATCCGGCACGTGCATATTTTTTATACATTTTTATATATTTGACATATCGTTTTTTTCCCATAGGCGATGGGTGGTATCTTCCAGACTTCCGGCTGGCCGGGCGTAGTGACAGTCCTCGGAAATTGGTTCGGCAAGGGCAAGCGCGGCCTGATCTTCGGCATCTGGAATTCCCACACGTCCCTCGGGAATATACTGGGCAGCTTAATCGCAGCTGCATACGTCGAAACCGACTGGGGCCTGAGCTTCATGGTGCCCGGCGCGATAATGGGACTGATAGGATTCATGATCTTCCTGTTCCTCGTCCCGTGTCCTACCGAGCTGGGATACAGCTCACCGGCCGCTGCCGGCTATCGGAAGATTGACGTAACGAATAGCTCGGACGATGACTTGGCCGATGTAGGTTATCATTCTCAGAGTGTTGTTGAGGATGTAAGTTGCTTGTAACAACCATTCGTATTTGCACCTTTTGTTCAGTGACTAGGAGCGCACATAGATGCTGTCCCTTGAGATTATCAGCAAAAAGTAGAATTGTACTGCAACGCTAGTTCTAGTCAACTGACGCCATGATAGCACGTTGATGATTCAACTAAACGCACGTTTTGGTTTGAATTATAAGCACTTTGTCTTTCAGTTTTTCTTCTAGATTAATGTTTAACACGATGTTCGCACCTACCCGGATGAATTGTCCTTCTAATTGTTTTTAGTAGAATTATAGTTTGCACTTCCGTAATAAGTAAACTGTCTGCTGTAGCGTGTCATCTATCGCTGCGTCTACCGTGAACAACTTGCTGCCGACGTAAGTGCATGCCACTCTCCTCTATATATAGTAGCTAACACTGTACTCGATTGTTCTCGCACTAACACAAACGATATGTTATTTTATATATATATATAAAATTTTATATATATATATATATATATACAGGGTGTTTCCTCTAACTGTAGCACTTAGAATATCTCTGCTTCCTTTGATGATATGAAAAAAGTCAAAGGACGAAAATTGTTCGATTCAAAGAGACTAGTACTCTGGTAAGAAAATTATTTTTTTTAATATGACCTTTCACAAGATATCAAGGTCATGAACATTTTTTTAAATGAGATGGTATATTTTCCTTAAGGAAATGATGTAGCTTGTAAAAAAACAAATTCAACCATACAGAATATGTTGACCTTCAAATGACTTTGAACCACAAAAATCACGTTTAGGAAAAGAAACTCTATTTATTGTATGTATAACTACAAAGATATACCTTTTTTACAGATGTTCGAAATGATCACCGTTTACTTCGATACACTTTCGAATTCGATGAATAAACGATTGTTTTACGTTTTTGAGAGATTCCGGAGTAATTGCGGTGCACGCACGCTGAATTCTTTCTCGCATATCTTCAGGTGTTGTCGGAATATCGCGATAAACTTCATTTGCATATTCTGTATGGTTGAATTTGTTTTTTTACAAGCTACATCATTTCCTTAAGGAAAATATACCATCTCATTTAAAAAAATGTTCATGACCTTGATATCTTGTGAAAGGTCACATTAAAAAAAATAATTTTCTTACCAGAAGAGTACTAGTCTCTTTGAATCGAACAATTTTCGTCCTTTGACTTTTTTCATATCATCAAAGGAAGCAGAGATATTCTAAGTGCTACAGTTAGAGGAAACACCCTGTATATAACAACGCGAGATTGCAACAGGCGATGATGCATGTATACTATGTCGCGCATATTTCGCTCGACTCGTAAGCTGCGGAAAAGCATGCATTAAGCGCAGCGATGTGTTTGTAACATTCATCATGTTCTCTGTCTCATCACGCATCGCGGATGACAATTGCAGCGTTAATAACGAATAAATTCTCATGTTCGAAAGGGTTTGGAGAGCGGACAGTCCGAGACCAGTCCGATGCTCTCGCGACACCGGCGCAGCCAGTCCGAGAACAGCGCGATCGGGTTCGTAGGAGCGATGAAGATACCAGGCGTCATCGAGTACTCCTTGTCTCTCTTCTTCGCGAAGCTCGTCAGCTATACATTCCTCTACTGGTTACCATTGTACATCGCGGCATCGAGTCAGTATCTAGCTCAAGCTTACTCTCCGATCGGCAGTGTAGTCTAACTTGAATTGAATTCTCCCGTAGCTACGTACGGCGCGACCATGAGCGCCGATCTCTCGACTCTGTTCGACGTCGGCGGCATCGTAGGCGCCATAGTGGCCGGGGTTCTCTCCGATTACAGCGGCATGAGCGCGTTGACGTGCGCCGGGATGCTTCAGCTCGCAATTCCTTCAGTAAACAATTTCCAATCAAATTAAAAGCCATTGACATAGGAATACATGGACGGAGCCTATGCTACGAACTTAGGCAAGGGGTTCTGAGATTTGCGGTAAGGAGAGGCTGCTGGCAAATCGGGCGAGTTCGGCTGTTCTCGACGTCGCCCGAATGATACTCGATAAGGTTTTGTAAAGTTGTGATACTGAAATTACATGTACGATGAGTTATTGTGTTGTGTCGGAATGTAGCAATCGCATTAATGCAAAAAGGAAAAATTGGCAACAACTTATGAAAGAAAATGATCCGAAAATTTCTTTTCATCTGTAAGTAAAATACATACAATTGTAGGTTATACACAATGCCGGTAAAACGTTTCAGATATTATTATGTGTTTATTATTATATTCATATGAATAATTGTTCGATAACAGTTTTTCATTTATAGTTATTATAATTCATATATTTAATAATAATATATACGATTTGACTATATATATATATTTATTATTAAATATATGAATTAATAAAAACTATAAATGAAAAACTGTTATCGAACAATTGTTCATATGAATATAATAATAAACAAGCCAACATTCTTTCTTAACACTGCCAGTAGATAATTTCAGTAAACGAGTACGATTAATATTCGACACAACTGGCTATAATTCTCTTTATTAGAACGACGTTTCGACCATACGGGATGTGGTCCTCTTCAGTAGGTGACAATGTACATCTAAATTACGTTAAAAATATAATAATTAAATAAGATTGTCTTTCGGTGCCACCATTACTCGGTCTAGGTGTATAATCAAGCCAAAATTCTTTCTTAACACAATAACAATAAATTTAAATAATAATAAACACATAACAATATCTGAAACGTTTTGCCGACATTGTGTATAACCTACAATTGTATGTATTTAACTTACAGATGAAAAGAAATTTTCGGATCATTATTTTCTTTCATACGTTATTGCCAATTTTTCCTTTTTGCATTAATGCGATTGCTACATTCCGACACAACACAATAACTCGTACATATATATATATATATATATCACTGGCGAAACTGACATACCCAACAGCCGAAGTTACACGAAGTGCCAGTGCTCTCCCCTTACCGCTGATCTCAGCTTCCCCTCGTAAAAGGCTCCGTCCATATATTCCTATGTCAATGTTAAAAGCAACCTTAGTCCTCGAATTCTGGCACTACAATTGCAAAATAAGTCGAAGGCCGCGATTGATCACTCGTACTGCTCGTTTCAGTTATTCCTGTACGACTACGTCGGCAACACCAGCCTAGGTGTCAACATAGTATTACTACTGGTAGCGGGAGTATTGGTGAACGGTCCCTACGCACTGATAACGACCGCCGTGTCGGCCGAGCTGGGCACTCACCCGAGTTTAGGCGACAACTCGAAGGCTCTGGCCACAGTGACTGCCATTATTGACGGAACCGGCAGCATCGGTGCGGCGGTCGGCCCGCTGTTGGCGGGCCTGGTCTCCCGGTGGGCTGGATGGCACAATGTCTTTTACATGCTCATGTTCGCGGATCTGATGGCCTTATTGGTGAGCTACTACCACCAAAGCCTGCGAGAATGATATTTTTATGGACGACGTACAAGGATCGTGTCTCATTGTTTCAGTTTCTATCGAGACTGGTCTACAGAGAGGTAAGAGCGTGTGTACGAAGACGAAGAGTCCTGGAAGTCTGAGCTCCGAGATCAAGTTTATTAGGCGCTGCATGGAGACATGTGTATATGTATATATACGCACGTGCATTCTGCACTAGTTAATTCCGATATTTATAATTTATCTCGTGCTTTTTTTAAAAGCGTAGAATATTGTGCAGAATTCAGAATCGAGATTATGATTTGTGCATAATATTTAAATGTATCGAAATAAATGGTATATTTTTTACAGTACATTATGCAATTGCATATATATGTGTGCACGTTATGTAAACAATTTCGAACAGAGATTAGTTTGAATACTTTTTGAGATCATTTTGTAATATTATTTATGTATACCTATTTACATCTTTATACGTGTATTACGTGTACATAACGGTTTTGTTGACCACACATTAAATAGAAAATGTAAGCTGCTATTATATTACAAGTTACATAATTCATGATTCTTTTATAACAAATTATTAATTATACATAAATATAAAGGCTTAATATTAAAATTATCATGGAATACCAGTGGGAATGATGTAGCTAATAGCATCAGCAAATTCACCCCATGCAGCTCTGTACGTTTGAAAGATAATTATCCAAGTTATTAAGGCAGCTGTCCAAGCGATTGCTCCTATAGCGGAAAATATTACATCTGAAAGACACAGGAATGCAGATTGTAATGAAAAGAGAGTACACAGCTCGCTCGCTCACACGATATGCATCACACATTAACGTGCACAGAAAACACACATTCCAAAATTAATTACTACCAACATCTCTTAATCTGTTTTTGTTCCTCGTAAGGTGGCACGACAAAGGCTTCTTTCAAGAACCAAATTGCATTCACAGCCCATAGGAATGGCAGTAGTGCAAAGCCAGCTGCAATAAATAACATAATAATCAGTAACGGATTATGCATAACAATAATTTATTCTTTTGTCTACACTATATTTTGCACGTAAAATATGTGGTCCAAACTTTTGGAGAGAAAATCGAACAAAGAATATAACAACGAACTGAAAGTGAAAAGTGTAGCCAAGAACGCTCCAAGAGAAATGAAAAAAGGTGAATTAAGTGACGGACGTACCACGGAAATACCACTTGCAAAGATATAATTTTTTCTCGTTCGATATTTTGGATAGATCCATCGTGATGACAGTTCTAACCTGCTACACGGCTGTCATTCGCGCTGTCAAAAATCGCTGTATCTCGCTCTCGATTTCGCCCGATTGAACGACACGAAACGCCGTCGCGGCGAACGCCTACCGTGAACGGTGAATCGCGGTAATTCCTAAATGCCGCCCGCAAACGGCACATTCGTGGAAAATAAGAAAAAATCGTGAACAACAATCGGGCATTCGAGCACCCATCAAAGATGGCGCGGCGGCCGTGTGACGCGCACGCTGGCGCTAGGGGGTGTCACGTGGTGTGGGCCTGTGGGTCACGTGGCCACGGACGCTCGACTCCCCGCTGAATCTCGTGTTCTCGTGTGGGCAAAAGCCAGCCATTTTGGTCTGTAACATGGCGTCGCCGCCGGAGATTAATATGGCGTCCTCGGACATAATAACCGAAGTGGAGATTCAACCGGATATCCAGGAGGTCGAGATAGAGACGATACCAGTAGAGATACCGTGCGAGACCGTGGAGACGACGATCGAGGGCGAGGACGGGCAGCCGATGATAGCGCTGCAGCCGCTGCCGGAGCCAGGCCGCGAGGAAATCATACTGCAAACGCAAGAGGAGATCGTCGGCGCGGACCCGCTCAGCGTGTACGACCAGATCCCGGTGCCGGAGAACGACATTTATGTCGAGTCCAGCCCCGGGCCGTCGCGCAAAGCCGCTAAGAAGGCGCGCAAGAGCGGCGGCACGCGCTTCCGCGCGTCCGACCACGCGATTTTCGGCGAGATGGCCACCGAGACCAAGGCTAGGAAGTGGGAACAGAAGCAGGTGCAGATCAAGACGCTCGAGGGCGAGTTCTCGGTAACGATGTGGGCGTCCGGCACAGACGATGGTGAGTCTCCGGTACGACCGTTCGCGCGCACGGGGCATTTCCCCGATCACGATCTGCCAGGTCGGCCTGAACCTCCAGGCTCTCTCCCCTCGTCATACGCTCTCGACCGTCATATCCACGGGTACGGGCGGGTACGCACTTCCGGTACGATGCTCAGATCGATACTGCGTAGAGACGCGCGCGCGATCGCCAGCGAGCATGGCGATCGAGATCGGCGATCGCGCCTCGCCGTCCGCGCGTCGCCCGGCTTGACAGGCCGCGTTGTTTGTTTTGATCGTGAGAACGCCATTACGCTGCCACGGGGGCAGCCATATTTTGAAAATGGCCTCTTTTACGCGGCCAACTGCCCGCCCGCTCGAGCAATGGCGGTCCGTGGCGGACCCCAGCGGCCGACGCCACCGGACGCACCGGGTAGCATCGCGTTTCCTCCTTTCCGCCGACGTTCTCGTTCAACGTCGCCGATAATGTGTTGCAATTTTGAATGTCTTGTATTTAAAGAGCAATCGCGTTTGGAAACGGAGGAAAGAAATGCCATTAACGTTGCTAGCCGAGGTCCACGGCCGCGAGAGAAGTCCAAGCGAGGAGCTTCGACTTCTGACGTCACGAGGGATCCATGCTGCCTCGCGAGCGTATGTACCGGGTGTACCAGATTAAGGCACGTGGACAATGCTTACTATAAAGTTCATTGCGTTAAGCGACACTGTGAAAGAATAGATAGAATGTCAAGTTTCCGATGGATTTCGGTATCATCGTCGTCGAGAATGGCGAAAGGATTTTAAATTTATACTTTGTTTTTACGCATTGTCTTACGTTATCCTTATCCTTATCCTTACTTAATATACATATATATTTATATAGTTAATTATATAATTATATACCATTGTTGAAACATAACTAGCTCTTGTTCGAGACCGTTCTCCGTTTGTTGGTTGTTAAAGGTAGTGTCCTATTAGCGCCTGACCCGGATGTGGATGTTCCAGATGAGGGCTCGAATCCGGAGCCAGATCCTGACTACACGGAATACATGACGGGGAAAACAAACACCAAATTCAACTCGAACAGTTCCGTATCGGATGGCATGCCCGGCTTAGATCTTTCCGATCCGAAACAGCTGGCGGAATTCGCGCGACCCGGCCATAAGCTGAAGGTACGCAAACCGCCGGTGATGGACGGCGTGGAGCGTACGATCGCGTGCCCGCACAAGGGCTGCACCAAGATGTTCCGGGACAACAGCGCGATGCGCAAGCATCTGCACACGCATGGGCCACGCGTGCATGTGTGCGCGGAGTGCGGCAAGGCTTTCGTTGAAAGCTCCAAGCTCAAGCGGCACCAACTGGTACACACCGGCGAGAAACCGTTTCAGTGCACGTTCGAGGGTTGCGGCAAAAGGTTTAGTCTCGACTTCAATCTACGTACCCACGTGAGAATTCACACCGGTGATCGGCCTTACGTGTGCCCGTTCGACGGATGCAGCAAAAAGTTCGCGCAGTCTACGAACCTGAAGTCGCACATCCTGACGCACGCGAAGGCAAAGTAAGCATCTCGCTGATTCCCGTCGACTTGAATCGCACCGCTCGCGGTCGATGCAGGAAACGGAAATTGAAATTTAATTAAATTTCTATCTCGCACGTGTCGTTCCAGGTCACGAAACGCCATTGGGAGACAAGTACAACAAATCCAACTTCAACAGCCTCAGTTTGTCCAAGTTGAAGTTGCAGATGTAGACAATCAACAGTTCATTGTCTACGCCGATTAGCCCCCCTAAACATGGATCTCGTATATCCCGGCTAACTGAACCCTATTACTGAAGTATCGTAATCATTAATTATTAATCTTAAACAGTGTAAATATTTTCACGGCGCGTACAAGCGACAATGTCAACAAAGTGGCACAGTGGCGGTTATTAGTTGTCTTAAGAGAATTAATTAACCGAGAGAAAAAAAAAACACGTTATAATTGAGAATGATACCTCTGTGCTTAGATACGAATTAATCGACGAGTAAGCTGGAGCACTATTATTATCACGAGGAAAAAATGCAAGCGGGCAAATAAAGTTAAGTTACATTAATTAATTAAAAAAAAGTAAAAAAAAAGGAAATATAGTGTACCTTCCGAGTAACGCAACTAGAGTGTGTCGAGCACTGCTCAAGGAACAAGTCAAGTGGAGTGCGCTCGCACAGCACACGCATATACATACATATATATATAACACAAATATATATACACACACACACATACACACGTACTCACGGACACACACTCGACTGTACATATACATAAGTACAATTAAAATAATGTATACAGTATATTTTGGAGAAAATTCAGATGAGAATAAACCACGAAGATGCATCTTTTTCCGTCGGACTTATACTGTACCATCTTATATAGTAATACTTACGACTTTTACACTTGTATAATGCTGAGACTTGTTATTGATAGTTATTAAAAATGAAAGAAGAGAAAAAAAATTTTACGCGTGTGTAATGTGTACTGCGGTAGTCCATGCATCCATGGGTCAGACGCGTACTAACTTTTATCACGGCACTGTTTTCCTGACATCGCTGATGGGGAAACTCACAATACGGGAGGTGGTAGTGTGACGAACGTATACGGACTGACAGAGGAAGGAGCGGACAAAGTATGGGAAAGAAATCGTACGGAAGAAAGTTATATCGAGTCGGCGCGAGTCGCACGCGTGATTTTTTGCGAGAATATTGTGATGTATGCACGCGCCATCAGTCTAACGATAACTTCGACGGTACTTGACACTTACGCGTGACAAGCAATAGCTGTGAATAAATTTAATATCGATTAGCATAGCGATTGTTGCGTGTACCTCTCATCACATCATTGACCATGATTGTTCGCATAATAATTCCGTATATTATAATTTATGCGCGCGCCGCGACGCGCGTATACTTATGACCGAATATATGTATCGTCTCGTATATACTAACTCCTATCTCATCGCTAGATGGATTTTAAATAATTTATTTAAATCTTGTAAAAAAAGTATATATATTCTTTCATAAAAAAAGGGTTTTTACTTTGCAGCTGCGTGATTCTTAACTCGTCTGCTAATATTCTCTTGACTCGATGATTGTTTTATAAGCATGAAAAATGATTTTTCAAATTAATTTGCTTTTATACATATACATATATATATATGAGAGTTTCAAACTCCAAGTTTTAGTCAATAAACTTTAATTTCTATTTATTTCCGCCCGTTTTGGAATATATTTTTCCTGGGAAAAAGAATGTTATTGCCATCTACTCTCACGAAGAAGATCTTGTAACGATGTGCGCGATTATAACGATGCTCCTCGTCGAAAATCATCACTCGAAATATATAACTTTCGGAGTGCATATTATAGATTTTTACATTTATAAACATATAACTCCGTGCGTAATTTTTCATGATATATTTAAGTTCGATAGTTTATATGAAAAAATACAGCAGAATGAAATATATGTATGTTTCTATACTTATATATTTTATATTTGTTCCGTTTATCATGATACAAATTAAATAACTGGCTTTTCTTAATTATCTCGGGGGATTGCCCGAGTCGCTGAAAGAAGAAATTCGGTACTCGATTGGATCTCTTATTCCGTTAATCTTATTCCGTACGACGTCAATTTAATAATATGAAAATTGCTCCTCACCCGATATATCGTTCTACGCGATAATTTCATTATTCGCGCGACTTCAGACGCCCGGCTATGCACAATTCACTAGTCTAGCGATCATCCTTCAAGGGTTATTCTCGCGTAGAAAACACTTTAGTATGACTTATAACTGATTGAAAAATACTGATTCCACAATTACGATCGCAGTACATAATAAATATATATTACGAAGATGAGTATTCTATCATAGACAAAAAGACAATGTTTAATAGTCTCTCCGTTCAATCGAGCCATCGGAATGCTCGCATTCATATCGAATGGAATTGCTTACAATTAATACCTTCCGGACCGTCCGTCTCTACCCTTGTCGTCCCTCTTCCGGCGGTCCTTGGACCTCGATCGTCTGTCACGCGATCGGGATCTACGCTTGCGGTCTCGGCCGCGCGATCGCGAGCGCGATATCGACCTTCCCCTACCGCCCTTCTTGCGACTGTACAAATAGCGGCGCAGCTCGCGCGAGATCGGCTTCAGGTGCATGAAGTTGCAGAATCCAGACCGCGTGCATTCTCTGAAAGAAAAACAAGTATCGGGATAAGGGGACGTTGAATTTTTGATTGTCGCGCAATATCATGAACGGTTCACGCTACCCCATTTCGTATTGACGGCAGCAGGCTTCCCTGAAATCCGTCACTGGCGAGAGCTCGGCGTAAACGGGTCTGCCACCGAACCAACGATTGTTCAGGTCGTTCACGGCTCTCTCGGCATCCTCCTCCCTGCGAAACTTTATGTAAACGTTGCCCACTAAGTGATCGCCAAGATTGTCGCACACGTTCATCTCCTCGATCTCTCCGTACTTGTCTTCACACTCAACGAAGACATCCTCGAAGAAATTGTCATAGTGCTCCTGCATCTCTTCATCCGATACATTCGCGACCACTAAAGCAGTAGATAAACATCATAATTTTCTTATTTAAAAGAAGAAAGCTTTAAACGTTGTTAAAACAACTTGAGCATAAACCAACAATCGCGAATTGAGTGATAATAGCAGAGTTATGTGCAATTAACTTACAATGCGAGCCGTCTGCACTCTTTGCGGAATTCTGGGGATTCACGTAGAGATTTTGTAGCAGGCATGTCTGAAAATCAGAATTAATTTACTTAGAAGGCTGAAACATTTCTATACTTCTCTTTTTGTCGTAGAGACAAAATGAACTGGAGAATAAGGAGAGTCTAACCAGCTAAGCTACCATCGCTACAAGTTACATATAATTAAAATAAAATTAGATACGTTAATTAATTAATAATAATCCACGTACCTGACTGAATGTAGGTTTATTGTGAATACGTGAACAGCGGTCACCGTGGCGGCATGCGCCAATTTTGAAATAGAAGGAGCAGTTTACCCTAATAACACAAAAATAGGTTAGAATGATACTCTTCTTTTTTTCTTCTTACGTATTAAACCAACTTAGCAAATTAGTTTTCTTACTTGTCCTTTTCAGTGCCGAAGATCGATGCTAAATATTCTGCCATGATGTACACCCTACGCTCGAAAATCGTAATTATTTCGAAGTTACTGCAAGACCACTCGAAGCGATCGAGAAATACACGCACCGTACGCCGGCCGACATTTTATTCAAACTTGATAAATCTCTATCGTTGAAACAATGCTACCAACTCGGTAAATTCGATAGAACCCATATCGACTGGTGGCGGCTCGTAGCGGGGTTTTCTGGAACTAATATTGTGATATAAATTCATGGAGAATTATCCTGCGAAAAATACGAAAATTTATTACAGCAGTTCTCGTTGCGCTTTGAATGCAATATAATACAAATAACTATACAAATTTGTAACTTTGAATGGTTAAAAAATTGTATCTCGATAAAGACTCTTTATAAATGAAATATAAATAAATTAAATATTATATTAGGAATATCATTAGAGAGAACGTTAAAATACAGTTGTATAATTTTATTAGAAACGAGCTTTGTGCACAAATTACAAATTCTTCATCATGATATAAAGTAACAACAGTACGCGAGACATCGCTTCCCTGTTTCTTTAAATGCAACAAATTATAATTTCTTATTACAAGTTCTCCTCGCTGTGATTATCCTTTTAGTCCCTAGTTCCAATATCGCAGAAGAAAATGTTTGATTCCAAAGTACTCTTTCAGGAATTAAATAACTATTTTGTTTAACATTATATAAATACACGCAATTGAAGTATCCGTGAAGGAGTTACAAAATTAAGTTGTAGCAAGATTTAAATTACTTTCAGAATAATTTTTGCGTCCTGGAATCGACGATTTGACGAGTCTTTTCTTCTCTTATACATAGAATCGTAATACAGATGAAAATACCTGCATTCAGTTTTTCACGATTATACAATGAGAATGGTATTTTTGCGATACATTAATATCTCGTATAATACAATGATTATTGATTCACCTAATGAGTATCATGTCAACGGTAATGCGATAATGCTTACTAGTAATATGTATTACACAGTTCCAATCATTTCAGACTTTCCAGTTCAGTTATACTATATATCGCATTCGCGATACGAGAAGCGAAGAAAAATAAATTAAAAAAGAAGTATACGAATAAGATTTTTGTGGAAAAATACTTTGAATGTATTAATGTGTAAAACATGCTGCATCTTCTGTATTTTAGTTACATACTCAAAAATTTCATGTTACATTTTCTCAAAGCACACACCATACAATACTGACAAATAAAAAGTACTTCAAGATCACTTGAGCAAAATAATATTTACATATAATACAACGAAATAATATCTCCGCGAAAAGAAGATTCTTTTTCTCTGTGAGAGAACAAAATCCTTTCGTTCTTGTTATCGAATTCTTCTTGTTGTTAATCTCTTTAAACATATTTGGATCGCTACGCTGCAAAATGATATCCAGAATCGGTTTTTTCCCCGGAGGTACACGTAACTTCACTTATTCCAGATGCATTATCCTCTCGTCACGTATCTCGATTCGCCTTCGAGTTAGTAAGCTAAGTACTCTGGAAATACTTGTTGCGTCCGCATTATTAAATAAAAAGCAAGAAACTGGAAAAGAGTAAGCTTCGTGAAATAAAATGTACTCCATGTATCATGTTGCAGGATGCCGCGGGGCAAAAAAAGAATGTATTTTCACATAATCATCAGTTGGAGGTACGATGCGACTTATGACTAGTAAACTGGCTAAGATTGATATTGTTTGGGCGACTACTGTTTTGTTTTTTTTTTTTACTCGTTTCGTTCACATTTGTAAATTTGGGTAACACAGACTAGCTTCCCCGAATTAAATTGCTGTCGCAAATAAATAATTGTTTCATCATTGAACACGTTCATATACAGTGCAAATCGACGAGAAATAAATGTAAAATATACATAGAAATGTTTGGAAATGTTTTAGCTGAATTATGATTATTTACAATTAAAATATAAATTTAAATCTCATATTGTTTGCTTGTCTGTTTCAGTATATTAAGAATCACTCCTAAGAAACGGCGATGAACCAAGCTGTATAATATGTATTATTTTTCATTTGCATTTTCCTCTTTTCTATCTTCTCACGCAATTAGATAATACACATGTGATAAAAACTAACAAATCGATAATTGATGCTTTTGGTAACTGGACGCATTACCGCAAGTCCCAGAGTGTACGACGTAACTTTTCTCGCGGAATTAAAAAGAAATAATTTAAAGAGAGAGACGTGTTATTTTCTCTCAAGAACGAGAAAACGTTTTATCCTTAGAATACTATCTAAGGCGTATCTTACTTTCCGTATCGAGTTAATGGCGAAAAATCATTTCGAACACAGTGGGTTACATAATCGTATCTTAAAATTAAATATCGTCATTATTTATTATGTCGTATACATCGATATACGGCAAAATTTATATATATATATGTATATGTGTATATATATATATATATCTCGATGCTTTCGCAATTTTCTTTTTTATTTATACTTCTTTTAAACTTTTTTTTTATTTATAACGCGAAAATATGCACACTATATATACATATACGTTTATTCGCGCGATGCTCTTCTACCGCGTGACATTATTTTTATATTCACTTTTACTAATATTAACCCCTTGCTGCACGAGTCGTGGTGCGGAATCCGGACTGAACATGAAAATCACGAGTCAGACTCGTGGTAGAGATTACGGGCCAGACATAAACGAAAGTCAGTGCGGCCCGCGCGGTGCCAACTAAATCGTACGGCAAGGGGTTAATTAACTGATATTAATTATAATGAATAACGTATCACAAGTTTCTTAAAAGTGATTCCTTTTGCTACTTTTGCGGCATTTACCTGCCTTTCTTCCCCCTTCCCTCCCCTTATACAATTACTTTTACCTTAATTCGATTTTAATCAGTCGAAACAGTTTGCATCCTTTGTTTTTTTTTAATATAAAACGTTAAAACGTTTGCACAGATATATGTATACGCGTGCAATGAGAACTGACGAGATTAACGCAGCAAGACGATGCCTTACATCTCGCCCCGTGAGGAAATAAAATGAGAATGGTCGAGACAGATCGTTCACTCGTGATGCATGGACATTTGTACTTTCAGCCAAATTTTGATCTTTGCACCGAAACAAAATCTCGCGCTTTGCTATATTTGATTGATATTGGGTGGCCGCTGATTAGCTCCAGATATTGCACTCTGAAAGAAAAACAGAAAGTGAGCATAAACGTAACATATAAATTTATCGTCTGGCGTCATTCGCGATCATTCATAATCGTACTTCAAAATAATGACACAATCCCACTTTTAGCGTCTCTTGTTCCTTTGGCGTCGAGTGCTGCGATTCTTCTTGTGACTCTTTCTGCAAGTGCAAAGCGAGTTAGATCCTACGTTCCGATTGCACGTGCGCGATACGTCTCGATGGTAAAGCGGCATACCTGATCCTATTCGAAGGCGGAAGTGGGGCATGCTCGGCGATGGCGGGTAATACGGATATAAATCCATCAGTCGGACGTAGGATGCTGGCAGTGCGCGACGACAATCGCCAGATCAGATTTTGTCTGTGGGGCGTCTGCTCCTCGGCATTGTACTTGTTCAGCACGACGTCCACTGCTTCGCGAGTACAGTGGAAGCTTTTCTCTGAAATCTAAAGTGAGGGGCAAGCGTTATTTCAAGATATTAATTTCATCGATGAATAATACTGAAATATCACAGATCGAGAAAATCGATAAGCTCACGTTGCATTCTCTTCGAAGTTCCACGATGAACCGTGCGAGTCCGTTCTTCAGTATCTGATAGGCTGGCGTGGTAGCTATGCGGTGTGCGATGGCTGATCCATCAGTCAACACGTTTACATCTCCACTCGCGTCCAGCTGACGAAAAGCGTCGTCCAGGAAGATGCACAGCAGCACCAGAGCGATTTCCGATGGCTTGAAGCTCGAGCAATCGCCGTTGCAAGCCACCATTTCCAAACTGTGTTCCAACTTCGATTCCTGAAATAAGAGATGACGTTTACAAACGTATGTAATTTAAACTTAAACAACACGCAACAACAGACTGGATACAATTGTATTGCGCATGAAATGATGAAACAATGATTAAAAAATTATGAAAAAAATAATGTTTAATTTTGAGAATCGTGAGATTTTTCTCCGATCATTTGGTAAATGATTGTAAGACAGAAAACTGGCTTACCACGACGAGACTGGCATACAAATCACCGAGACGCAACTGTGCCGCCACCGCGTGGAACATATCGTTGAATAATCGCAGAAAAGTCAGCGCGGTGATGGGTTGAGTGCCGGACGCCCATTCCAATTTACCTTCTATTTTGTCTCTCATGCGTTTCAGATCGTCGGCAGTGCATCTGCACTGCGAGATAGAGATCAAGTGCTCGATGTCCATGGGCGTTTCCAGGGTGCGGGAGGCCATGTAAAACGCGCACACGCTGATGCAGGCCATGTGTCTCTGTCTTGCCTTAACCTTGGTCAAGAAACAGTCCATCAAATTGATCGCCATGAAGAACACGTCGGACCGCGAGTCGTACAGCACTTTCAGGCATCGTAACACAGAAGCAGATTTGTCCCGAACATTCATAGTGATTTCATCTTCCTGTAATCCAATCGTGGAATCCATTAAATTGTTTACATTATACATTATTTTTATATCATACGATGATGTAGCGCAAATTTTATCACGACAAGGCAATCTTATCACCGCATCAGATTTTTACTGCAACTATTATTGTTTATGTCGATTTTTTACCTGCGTTGCGGTGGATAATTCATGGAGATTTGGTTGAAATTTAACTTCCTGGATCAAGTTGATGATCAGATCCTCCTGCAGTTTCTCAAGCGGAATTGCATCCGGTACAGGCGAGCCCGATGTGTCCATTCCTGCGGTGTGTGACATCGCAACAGCTAACTACAACGATAATTCAAAGTGCAACGATAGTCTGGGGACGGCGTGTAGTGTGGCTGATGGGAAGAATCACACAACAAGAATGGCGCAGCTGGCTAGCCTTGTATCTGTGAACAGCGTGCAAACATCTCGGGATTAATTTCACGTGTCCACGACACGTCATCCAGCTATGCAAGTAAAAGGATTTCTTTTTGGAGTAATATTAATGTCAAATCCTGTTATCGTGTTCGAAAATTTCTCAAATATAGAAATATAGTTCTATGATTTGCAATCTTACTTTTCATGATGGGCTACAATTTATTTGTATATCTTTTGTCACAAAAGTGGAGTACTATCTATACCCAGGAAGTTGAAAGAATTTTTTAAATTATCATAAATAAATAATAATAATAATGAATACATATATTCTTAACATGTGAAAAGATTCTTTACATACATTGTTTAATTATTTCATTTTTCTAACGTTGCGAGTAATATCCGACTATTGGCGCAAGTCACACGCACGGCGATTTAATATTACGCGTATATCTCTGCTCACGCCCACATCACTGAAATAGCCCTGTCATGCGTGAACGGACTCTTACGATTATGCAAGATGCCTTTTTCTCTTTTAACACGATTGCTTGCAAACGTAAACAAAATGTTACGTGCCCCTTCGCGCGCACGACCCGATTGGAGCGAGTCCGAGCCGTTTCAAGGATGCGCCAGCTTAGTAAGGCAGGTTCCTTGATTTCTCTGTCTTGATCACCTCCAGACATAACAATGCAAGCGAGAGCGAGTTACAAGACAGGTATACATGTATGAAGGAGTGGATATGAAAAAGAACAAGAGAAAAGAGGGAAGTAAAGAAGATAATCTCGGCGTCACGGCCAAAAATAAAAATACGCTTTCTAAAACGCAAACGAAGGTTGCACTGCGCCATTTAATTCTGAGATTGCAATAAGGCCAAAACGTTGCGTTTCCATTACTTAAAAACATTTTACAATAAAATAGATTCAATATGCAGTTAAAATTTTAAATTTTACTTTATAAGTATGACAATCTCTAATTTTTAATGACATTTAATAATAAAAATTTAATAAAAATTTACGTTAGATGATAAAGTGCAATCTTAGTAAATGCAGCAAATATTATTCTTTGCACATTTAAAGAGCTGTGTCAGAAATATTGCAAATATTTCCAGTTTTATCATTGAAAGATTATAAACTCAAAAACAATATATACGAATATATTGAATTTATGCTAATCGTTGCAACCATTCGTTGGCATAATAAAAGATAATGCGACGTTAAAAATTATTGAGAGGCAGCCATCTCCAAATTAAGACAGAGCGACGTTAATCTGACGTCACAACGAAGATAAGCGCTTCCTCCAGCGAAGGAAAAATAATGCGTATTTTCGAAAGTGTTTGCGTCGTCAATTAAAACGCCGAACAACAGTGAGATAATTGTCTCTTGCGACGAATATTCTCGAGAGATAAAAACGTCTCGCGAGTAAGAATATTTTCACGAGAAGATTCCAGCGCCCTGATGCAACACATCGGGCTATCCTCTCGTGCAAGAACGCGTGCATGATTTATGCAGGCGTCATTACTTTCTGTAAAGATACATATCTCATATTGGTGCACACAATAAAAAAGGAGATATAATAAGATAGAAAAATAAGATGGAAGATTAAAGTACGATTAGAAATAAAATGTACATTCGTACATTATAAAATGCAATTATTGCAAAATATATTTTAAACATTTATATTCTATTTTTTGTCTTATTATTTATACATCTCCTAATAATGTCGTGCCTATGTCGACTAAAGAAAGCCGTGAGGAATGTGCTAGAAACATCTTGTTCCGAGCGAGCGTTATCGTGATCTGCGGATCTACCTATCTAGGAATTTGGTTTTCTCTCAGACACTCGACTGGAAAACTCTCGTACGCTTTTCACGCTACTCCAAGACGTTCCACGAGAAGAAACATGAATGCAAAAGGAGTGCAACTGCCATTAACACAAGCGAGGCTGCCAGAAAAGTTTCATCTTGCATTATCTGAAGGTTCATTAAACCACTGATTTGATCGTGCTAAGTTGCATCATCAATTTTTAGAAATATAGTGTGAATCATACTGAATCCTTGAAATAGTAAAATTTTTATAAGACAATAAGTAAGAGAGAGAGAGAGAGATGAAAAATATTATTAATAAAAAAAAATAAAAAGTTTATTATTTCGACAAAGTATAATATTTTGTATCAACGATCTAATTTTTATCACAATTTTCTGAGACAAGAAACGACAATTTAAATTTAAAACGTAAAACAGAACAGTGAGAGACCGAGATTAAGTATTTTTATTTATCATTGTTATTATAAAAAGTCAGATTCGCGTCAGCGGGGAAATGACGGCGTGTAAAACTAGCATTTTTACGATTCATTGGGAAGTGTGCAAATGCGTGGAACTACTTACGGAAAGACAGAGGGAATTGAAGAAAACAGTCGCGTTGCGTGCGACAGAAGTGCGTCAAGTATTCGAACAAAGGCGGCAGTGTTTGTACACGGCTGATGCAACAGAGGCAGAGCTGTCAAAACCTCGAGTGGCGCACGAACGTTTGTCGGTTGCACTTTCGCGCGCTGATTATCCGGGTTAAAAGTTGTGTAAAAAATAAACCGTTCGTGCGTATAAATAAAGTCCGTTTCTTGTAAGTAAAGATTCTAAGTCAGTCTCAAGAGTTACGATTTGATTACTCGATTTTTTCCCCTCCTCTCTCCTTTCCTCGTTCAAGTGTCTTCAGTCTCGATGATGCGTACGCACGTTCGCTAATTAGTGTCTAATGAGTTACACGTTTGGCGGGAAGACTGCTCTTATTGCGAAATAGGAATATACGGTTGCGTGCGCGGCACATGCGTGTTTAATTTAAGAACTTGTTTTTTTGAACTTGAATTTTCCGTGAAAATTGTCCGCACTTCTTTCTCTGTTGTATTTTGCGCAAACGCGAAGAGGAGAGCGCGCGAAAGCGAAACTCACCCCACCCGCGTTCAAACGTGAACTGACGAGCGGAGCAAGTCGCGAACGCGATATACGAGTAACGGTCGCGGCACCGGCGGGAATCGCCGAGCGCGCGCGGGACCGCCCGAAGCGCCGCGGACATGAAAGTCGCGTGTGAATCACGGATAAAAAATAAGTGAAGGGAGTGCAAAGGTTACTTTTGGGCAAGGGAATTAAAAGATACGTAAATACACGAATTAAAGGAAGGAGATAACGCATTTGATTGGCCAATCGTTGTTTCATTCCGAGTGAAGCGTGGCACATTTCAGCACGGCTGATTTAAACAGCCGAATTCGCGCGTGACGTATTGCACAAGAAAATGATGTGGCGCATTTGGCGTTCCCCTCTCGCGTGTCCATTACGTCTCTTAGACGTAATATACTCCTGTCAATTACACAGGCTGCAAAATTTCAAAAACTTTATGCGTTTTGGAATTGAAAGGCTATTTTCGACGTAATTTTGTCCGCTGAATACGAATCCGGCCTTACAATTTCTCTATCACGTCAGGTTTTCGAAATAATTAGGTTTAAATAGCCAAAAAATGCCGATTTTGACTATATTCAACCGATTATTGCTAACAAAGTAATTTTATTTCAAGAAATTCGCAAACGGCATCTTAATGTACAACTCTTCCCCTTCAAAATCATATACGATTTTTTATTTTACGATTACTTTTAACAGAGATATGCAAATTTAAAAAATATAACTTTAAGTACAATTTTCTTGGACATTTTACTGTCATTTTCTTTTAACTGAGGGACATACTGAAATTCTTATTATCCGCAAATTCAACGTAAAAACATTGGAAGTTTGATTTAAAAAATTACAGTAAAATTTCCTAGAAAATTTTCACCATGTGAACAATGATGTTTAGTTGGTATATGTATATAGTATTATAAAAATAGCTTCTAAAGAATCCTATCTTTGTGCTTTCATTTTTTTCTCACTGTGTACTATAAAGTACTATTGTCAATAAAGGTCATTTCTTACGTAATTTTGTCCACTGAATACGAATCCGGCCTTACAATTTCTCTATCACGTCAGGTTTTCGAAATAATTAGGTTTAAATAGCCAAAAAATGCCGATTTTGACTATATTCAATCGATTATTGCTAACAAAGTAATTTTATTTCAAGAAATTCGCAAACGGCATCTTAATGTACAACTCTTCCCCTTCAAAATCATATACGATTTTTTATTTTACGATTACTTTTAACAGAGATATGCAAATTTAAAAAATATAACTTTAAGTACAATTTTCTTGGACATTTTACTGTCATTTTCTTTTAACTGAGGGACATACTGAAATTCTTATTATCCGCAAATTCAACGTAAAAACATTGGAAGTTTGATTTAAAAAATTACAGTAAAATTTCCTAGAAAATTTTCACCATGTGAACAATGATGTTTAGTTGGTATATGTATATAGTATTATAAAAATAGCTTCTAAAGAATCCTATCTTTGTGCTTTCATTTTTTTCTCACTGTGTACTATAAAGTACTATTGTCAATAAAGGTCATTTCTTACGTAATTTTGTCCGCTGAATACGAATCCGACCTTACAATTTCTCTATCACGTCAGGTTTTCGAGATAATTAGGTTTAAATAGCCAAAAAATGCCGATTTTGACTATATTCAATCGATTATTGCTAAAAAGAATTTTATTTCAAAAATTCGCAAAGGATCTTAATGTACAACTCTTCCCCTTAAAACATATAGATTTTTTATTTTACGATTATTTTACGAGATATGAATTTATATATTAAGTCAATTCTGACATTTATGTCATTCTTTTCTGAGCATATATTATTATGAAATTAACTAAAAATGAAGTTTATTTAAAATTCGTAATTTTAGAATTTTCATTTGAAATATTTTTTTTAGTAATATATTTAAATAGTCAAATCCTATTTTGGCTTTATTTTTTTCTCACTGACTATAAGAATTGTAAGGCATTCGTATTCGCGAAAAATACTAATCTTATCACGTCATCGAGATAATTATTTAAATAGCAAAAAATGCCGATTTGACTATATTCAATCGATTATTGCTAACAAAGTAATTTTATTTCAAGAAATTCGCAAACGGCATCTTAATGTACAACTCTTCCCCTTCAAAATCATATACGATTTTTTATTTTACGATTACTTTTAACAGAGATATGCAAATTTAAAAAATATAACTTTAAGTACAATTTTCTTGGACATTTTACTGTCATTTTCTTTTAACTGAGGGACATACTGAAATTCTTATTATCCGCAAATTCAACGTAAAAACATTGGAAGTTTGATTTAAAAAATTACAGTAAAATTTCCTAGAAAATTTTCACCATGTGAACAATGATGTTTAGTTGGTATATGTATATAGTATTATAAAAATAGCTTCTAAAGAATCCTATCTTTGTGCTTTCATTTTTTTCTCACTGTGTACTATAAAGTACTATTGTCAATAAAGGTCATTTCTTACGTAATTTTGTCCGCTGAATACGAATCCGACCTTAGAATTTCTCTATCACGTCAGGTTTTCGAGATAATTAGGTTTAAATAGCCAAAAAATGCCGATTTTGACTATATTCAATCGATTATTGCTAATAAAGGAATTTTATTTCAAAAAATTCGCAAAAGGTATCTTAATGTACAACTCTTCCCCTTTAAAAACATATAAGATTTTTTATTTTACGATTATTTTTGACGGAGATACTGAAGTTTATTGATATTGAAGTCTATGAGACTCATAGACATTATATGTGACAGTCTATTTCTGTAGCATATATTATTATGAAAAATTAAAACCAATAAAATGAAAGAAAATATACTATTTATATATTTTCTTTCATTTTATTGGTTTTAATTTTTCATTTTTTGAAATAAAATTCCTTTATTAGCAATAATCGATTGAATATAGTCACAATCGGCATTTTTTGGCTATTTAAACCTAATTATCTCGAAAACCTGACGTGATAGAGAAATTGTAAGGCCGGATTCGTATTCAGCGGACAAAATTACGTAAGAAATGACCTTTGTAATCCAAAACGCAAAATCATGCAGACCTGTTATTTTTTTTTTTTTTTTAATCTTTATAGTCCAAACGGTTCACACTCGCACGACAAGATTCGAGTTTACTTCCGCCATTAAAATTTGATAGTTACTTCTGGAACAGTTGGCAAGTTACCCACGAGCTCGCGCACGACGCGATTACGACATTCATTATTTGTTTTCCTAAAGTTCTTTATTATTACTCGAAGTTTCATTTCTTCGATGCAAACGTGTTACCATTGTATTGCGACAAAAAATAAATATCGAACGGATGAGTCGAAAAATAAACAGAAAATCTTTCGCTTGTAGGAATAAAATTCTTTTTCACTTTAAATTATTTAGGCGTGCATTATGGCTGCGATACATCTCTGGTTGCAAAACTCACTTAACGCAAAGGCTGATAATAGAAAACGGAATAGCAATACGTACGTTAAACTGTCTCCATTTTGAACACGCCATGACTAGTAATTGCTTAGCCGTGGATATAAAATTCAGAGATAATGAACTCCATTAATTATATTGAATTATGGCAATCAACTTATCGTTTAGGAGCAGTGCAATTATTTAAGCGTGCAATGTTTTTCTTCATGAATTTAAGATCTCTTTATTCCCTCGAGATAAACTAGATGGATCATTCAAGAAATGCGTGATAGCCTATGTGATCTATGATTCAACAACAACAGGACTAGCGTTACGTCATCGTAGTGTGCACCGTGCGAGTTCAACGTACCCGCGTACACCAACGTAAATGTTTATCGATCTTCGCATGTTGCACGTGTAAAGTGCATCTAAAGTTCACCTATTGTTGTGCAGCTCCGTTTGCAAATTGCCACTCGTCGCTGTTACGTGCTCATGATATGACGAGTTGCAACACCTTCGAATTATGATAATTACTTCGAGTCGAGATTAGACCAAGGTTATCGTCGCTTTGTTAAAATAAATGATAAATATATTTATTGTTGCGTTATTTGGTATTTTAGGTAGACAATGTTTCGTCGATATCGGGGATTGGCTTTCCGTCATGCGAATATGATAGAATAAACATCACCCTATCATATGAATTTACGAGAGAACGAAGGAATAAACATACGATCGACTGCAGCTGAAACAACTCGATTTGACTCAAGGGCAACATGAAGGCGCTTAAGGGGATCCTGGAGTCGTCTGTATTACCGGCGGAATTGGTCGATCTTACTGTACTAATTACTCTTTAATGATTGTATAGAATGAAAAATCCTTCTCCACGATTAAAGTATACAAAGAAATATACCGAGCGAAACTCGACTTTATGTTAAAAACGACCAAAAAAATTTACAGTTTTATTATCGGCTTATTGTGACGTCACCTCGTACATTAATGTTCTTAATATAAATGTTTTGCAGTTTGTGTGGCCAAAATTCGATAATCGCAAGGACGGAACAAAATGAAAGAATATGGGGAAGCTTTTAGAAATGAGTTTAGAAGCCTAGTGTAAAAGTAATTAGTGCAGAAAGATTCGTGATCATTTCGTGCCTACGTATGCCCGTGAAATCGTGGCTGAATAAAAAATTGTGATTTTTTTCCGTTCGGAAGGTTAAGTCCTGCTTTTCACATTACATTATTGCGTGTACTTTCATCGTGGAAAAGGATTTTTCGTTCTGTGAATTCAATAAAAAGAAAATACAGGAAAATCATCGATTCCGCCGGTAATTCAGACGCCGCGACGGAGTTCACTGGCCACTCCAGGATCCCCTTAATGCACTAAACGCACAATAAATAACGTAGTCGGCCGTTGCGGGAGAAAGAGGAGACCGATCGTGAAAAAGTTCCAAGCGCAGCGAGACCAACCTTCGACCAACAACATCGGATACTCGAGAAATCCTGGCGTAGACTTTGCAATTGTTTATCATTCTGATAAAGCGACGAAGAAAGAGCGCGGCGAGATGACGAAAACTCACCCGGATGCTTCCGAAACGCCTCCTCGTCAGCGGATCACCCAATCTCGGCCCGTGTCTTGTGGCTCGGTCCGGGAAGCTAAACACAAACTAAATCGGGGGCTACATGGGTCGACGGTTATAGCGAACAATGAGAAACAGCCGCCTCACCCTCCCCTACCGTTTATTGCGCCGCGATTCAGCTGATCGCAGCGCGTCAGCGCGCGCACGTCACGAGCGAAGCGTTCTCGTTGGCGCGAACTTCAAACGTGCGAATTTTTCTTTGGTTGGAAAGATCGAATATTTTTAACGTATTTACGACACGCTGATATGTTCGCATAAATGCTTGCAAGAATTAATCGTGGAAATTATTATTGCACAATCGCAAATGTAATTCCAGGCAGAATTACGAATTGCATAATTTACAATAGAAAGAAGCTCACGCTATAGAAATTTCCGTAGAACACAAACTTTCATCGAACATCGTTGACGCGAGAGTTTCAAGTACAACGTAAAAATCTTATGCAAAAATATGATTTATTTTATTGATAAATAAGATTTATTTTTCGTCGTTGATCACTTGCTTGTAATTGTATGGAAATATTACAAATGTTTTTTATCATTACTTTGTGCAAGGATATTTCGTTTTTTTATTTCTTGCACCAATTGCACCAATCGCGATCTGTGTAATCAGAGTCGCCCCCGCAACGATAAAAGCTTTCACGGCTCTTTTACACACTCTTGACTGCAGTCCAACTAGGGGCAAAAAATTAAGTAACTGCAGTCAGTATCGATCGATGATGCAATTGGCTACGTTTTCCTATTACATCTATCGCGTTTCAGGAAAATTGATCCAATTCCAATACCTCCTCCCTTTCCTCCTCTAATTGTTTGACGGCTCTCTCCAGTGCAAACAGATGTTCGTCCTGCACGCCGGGGGCTATCGTACGCATTGCGGATGCCAGCTTGTAGAGATATTCCGTGTTGGAGCCGCTCATACCACGCGAAACGAGTATGTGGCTCGCGATAGTGTCCAGATTTTCTATGCCGGCGTAATTTGGATTATCTTCTTCGCCTATGTAGATAGTGAGGTAGAATGGCGCCTCGTCCGAGGTGTTCGACAAAGACGCCGTCGAGAGGCTCGTCCTCGAGAGATCATTCAGAGCGACATTGGCGTTCGAGCCGCTCTGCACGAACTTGGTCAGGTCGCGGGGATAGAAGAGTACCGTTTTCTTCTTGTACCCTCCCTTCTCCCGAAAATCCAAATGATTGACTACGTTATCTATGTTTTCCGAGGATATCTTGTACGCGACTCCCCATACCTCGTCGTTGGGATTTGTAGAGGCAAGCAGCGTTACTACGCGTCCAGGCTGAAATAGACAAGAACGGTGTTTAATGCAATTAAAGCAATTAAATCTCAGGAATGTATTCCTCTCTACGTGGCAGAATGTTTAGGAGGCAAAAGCGTCTCCTTAAGGAAGGGCAAAATAAAGGAAAAAATATGCTTAGTGAAGGAGGCTATTGGAGACTGAAGTAAATTGTCAGCTGTTCGCTTGAGATAAGAGCGAATATTTCCTCGAGAGAAAAACTCACCTTAGTGGGCACCCCTCTGTGGTCAGTACTTTTTTGGTAAAAGCGCCTGACGTACCCCTTGATGTGGCCGACGAGCTTCTTCTCGTACGGAAAATCTGCTTTCCATATCAGAGAGCCATAACCAAATACCCACATGCTCCCGTTTAATCCCGATGTTTGCCAAGCACTTCACCGACAACGATAATATCGCGAATTATGTCATGTACAAGTGCGAACTCCGCCTGACGTCCCCGACACGATCGCCTCTCAATCCCGCGACATAATTTGCAAGAGGTTTCGCTCCGAAATTATGCCCCATGTTACACCCGACGCGTCCGTTCTGCCACGCGAACATAACCCTTTTTCGTCAAGGCTTCTCGGCGCACGTGACGTGTAACCAGCATAACGTAAACACTGACAGCAAACGGGGAGGGATTAGCACGATTAGTGACAGAATATAATTTATGACGACGATGCGGTGATAACGATTTTTCCGATGAAATAACAGATTAGCACGTTCAAAATGTTTTCCAAATCGTTACGCACGAACGTTCTCGCTATCCGATGCCTAGAGAATCTCGTACTTGCAGGTTAGTGAAGTTTTCCGAATATTTAGAAGAAACAATAAATGTAACGTGGAGAATAAGTAAAATATAAATTGTTGAAGCCTTTACGAGACTTATTTATTAACACAGGCATGGGATCCATACTATACATCTATGAGAAGGATTCCTATCAACTGAAAAGTAATCTGGATTGTTTGTATCCAAATAATATACATGGAATTGTGCTGGGGCCGAATAATAAATTAGCTGTATTCGGTGCCAAGTCTATATGTGTCTGCAGCATTCTTAAGGAAGAAGAAATAATGTAAATATGTGATTTCAAATTGACACGACAGTAGAAGCCTGATGTTTAATTCAATTTCCTTATAGATTTAAAAAACAAACTACTGATCAGTTTAACGATTGGATAATTGCTGTAGAATGGATATCGGTTAAGAAGCAAGCACAATTGGCAATTCTATTTGCCCATAATTATGTGTGTATATATAACGTATTTGATGGCTCTTCTCGAGTTGTATACTGTAAAGAAAAATGCATACTGTATCCTTTTATGTTATTTATCAATTTCTATTTGCTACAAAGATAATTGATAGCAACGTAAAATATGAAAGAAGAATTTTCTTAATTAATATGTAGTTATGGCGGATCTATATCGGGAACGTCCGATGAGAATTTAGTCATTTTTAGTGGCACAGTGTTTCAAGAGATTTTAATATGGAAGATAAACAATAATCCAGGCAGTAATGAAAACGTGCCAGTTTTACATCGTTTAACGGGACACAAGGTTAGCAGTCATGCTCCAAAAAAGCCAACACAAAAATGCTACATGGCATACTGATTGCAGGGTGTGATTTTCTCTGTCGTTTATTGTCCATACTCGCGACTTGTCTGTTCCACGTCCGATGACAGGACTGTCAGGTTGTGGAAAGTAACAGAGAGGGATACTTCTGAAGGCAGCGATGTAAATTGGCAGATGGCTGAGATAACGTTAATGAAGACTATGTTCTCCCATACAGCGAGAGTTTGGAGAGCTGTGATCAAAAATGATGTCATTGTAACGATAGGGGAGGTGAGGCTTTTGTGAAAATTGCAGTCAGATATAATATAAATGTTAATTTTTTTGTAATAATAATTATAATTGTAATATTAATTATTATATTAAAAAATTTAAGCACTTCTCAATATTTTAATATTTATGTTCAATAATAATATATCATATTTTTTTTAGGATTCACTTATGTGTACATGGTCACTCACGGGTGAGTTGCTCAATAAAGTTCACGCTCATCGTGGAGCGCCTATATGGAGCATCGACATTACAGAGAACGGTGAAAAGATATTCACAGGTGGAGCCGATGGTTCCGTGTGCGCGTGGCCAACAATGTGTTGCCGCAATAATCCAAAAATAATCTCCTTGTCTAGCAATGACAAGTGTAACGTTCCTAAATATATATCCTACTTAAGCAGTGGCACGATTTTGATTTTCAACGACACGGGAACGTTGCTCTGCTATGATAAAGAGGCGACCGTGCCAAAGGCGTCTCTGCACCTGGAGAAATATTGCGCTTATTGTATCATGCAAGTGTCACCGTGTCGCTCTTTTGTCGCTCTCGCATCTAGAGAAGGAGAAGTGACGATATATAAAGGTACGCGAATATTTTTCATGATACAAAAGTAGTAACGCGATGCAGCGTACCTTCTTACAAAGAACTTCTTCCTTCAAATTTGTATTCCTTCAAATTTCTCCTCAATTAAATTATTCAATCAAAATATACTTTTAGAGATTATTAGCGCGAATACCTGGCATCTGCGGCGGCTTGTCGAAGAAAGAATAATGGAATCACAAATCTTTTCTTTGCAGTGGTTGAGACACGACACCTTAGTAGCGTGTGGCGCGAACGGTCGTTTGAGAATTTTCAATTTTACGATGGTCGACGGTGTGTATTAACACGTACAACACTGAAGCATTTTACGGTGCACCTTACTGTTGGAATTTTTTTAAACAGCTGCGACTCGCGTGGAGGCACAGTGCACTTTGCCCGCCAGTCGAGAACGTTGGCTGACCGCGGCTGTAATCTATGAAGAACTGTTGGTTTGCGGAGACAGAGCCGGGAACGTTCACGCGTTCGAGATGAGCGACATGAGCGAGGATGCGAAACCTGTTCAAACGTTCAGTAAAGTCCACGGTAAGATAGGAGTCCAGTCGTTCGCCGTGGTAGACGGGAAATTGATGACAACCGGGCGCGATGCGATGCTGAGATTTTACGAGTTGAGTAGTGGAGACAGAAGACGCTTGCTGATGCTGCACAGAAAGAAAATGCCAATGGACTGGATCGGCGGCGCGTTAACGGCGAACGGAACTGTTCTCGTACTTGGATTCAAGGAGGTAGAAATTCGCTGATCGGTGACGAAACGGCACGAGATAAAAGAACGAAGTAGAGGAAATATTCCTGATAATAATAATAATAATTCCTCCAGGTGGAATTCATGATGTACGACTTGCTGCACGAGAAGATACTGATCAGGGTTCCCTGCGGCGGTGGTCACAGATCGTGGGACTGCACGCTGTTGGACGGAACGGCGAGTTTTGCTTACGTACGAAACAAGCAGGTTTACGCGCTCGATTATCCTCTGGAATCTCTAAAATTGCCCATTTTGCAGGTGCGTGCAATTAAAATTCTTTTCAGAAAATTGCACGAGACTTCTAGGTTTTTAGTTTAGTCCTTTCCGTCACTCCGCTTCCTTCTTTTGTCTCCAGACTGGCTTTCACACAAAAGAGACATGCTGTCTGCGTCGCGTTCTGAGGCTGGATGCGCAAGACGTTTTCGTGTCTGGCAGTGAAGACTGCTCCCTTCGTATCAGCTGTGCTTCTGCGACATCCCGAGACGATCCCTTCGCTTTTTGCAATTTAGGAATTTTTGACGGTCATCTCTCGGGCGTAAAATGCATAAGCACTGTTAGATTACGAAATGACGCTTCTGATAAGACAAATAACAGGTACTTGGTGTTCTCCGCTGGCGGGAGAGCGCAACTGAAGGTCTGGGAGATGAAGTTCAAATACAATCAAAGGATGTCGCCGAACGTTGACGTGTCGTGTTCCGATGTAAAGTCTCACATGCTCCATGGGCAAGATCAGTATCGCAGGAAGCCTTGGCAGGAGACTAAGCAGTTTTATGTCGTGGAGCCAGAAACGCGTTACATGGATATTTGTGCGTATTATCCTGCCGAGGATCCGAAACATGTATTAATATTCGTGGCCTGTGCGGATGGATACTTGAGGTAACTGATTCACGTTTTACGAGATATTACGAGAAATTATATAAAATTATATAAAAAATTTTATAATTATTAAAAATTATATAAAAATAATTATTATACGAAGAAATTATATAAAAATATTTAGTATCATTATCTTTCCGTTACAGGCTACTTGTATATGATATCCAGACTAGTAACATATACTTGAAAGTATCTGCCAGATACGTAAATCGTTGCATCTTGAAGGTGCATGTTTTACCGCACGAACATAAAATCATCGTGTTAACAATGACAACCGACGGAGTGCTACGTTTCTTCGACTTTACCGAGACCGTCTCGAAGATATACGAGGACGCTCACTCGGAAAATCAGGATAACGTGGACTTCAGTAACGCCCCTTTTGCAGAATTTAGTTTACACCAGTCGGGAATTAATTCGTTTGACCTAAAATCCGCCGATGAGGACAAGTATCTCCTGATCACTGGCGGTGACGACAACCTTCTCAATCTCGTTTGCTTTCAACTCTGTGTGTCGCAAAACGACAAACTGCTGTCGCTAATGCTGTCCAAATGGAACACCGCGTCCGCGCATTCCGCACAAATCACAGGTACGCGTGAAATATTTGTGTAATAATTTTTAAATACGAAAGACATATTCCGATATTGTTTCTAAATTGTAAAAGTTACAAGGACGTGTTAAATAAATTTATTATTATGATCGATAGGTCTGAAATTTAAAAGCGGAGATCAAATATGCAGCGTAGGAATAGATCAGCGAGTTATTATCTACAGTTACTTGTGGCACGATGGAGTCTTGTCTGCAAATATCTTAAATCAAGTATTTACATCTGTCACAGACGCGCAAGGCATGGATCTGTGGTCTTCTGACGAGTAAGTCTCAAACTGTATCGAAATTATAATTTTAGATTCTTTCTCTTCATTTTTAAAGAATAAATATTCGGTTTACAGCGGCAGTGACATCGTGTGTATATATGGAAGAGGATTTGAAGTACTGTCTATCTAGAATCTTGCAAAAGTTATTGTTCGAATAACAAAAGGTATTTTCTACACAAATGTTTATGTTTCGCTCATTCATTCATGTAATCTTATATTATTGTATATAAAAATAATCTGAGAGAAACAAGTGGATTGTAAATTTCACGGTTTTAAAAACACTGCCGATTTTATATAGAATAATACAAAATTTCTTAGCTTCTCGAATAAAATTATCTGCTGAGTAATCACCGATTACCGATTTCTCCCTTGCGTCCCAAGATGTCAGACCGACCGAAAAAGATGGCGATGCAACGTACACAAAACCAGCGCGTCGACAGCACGGTATCCCGGGCGGTGTAGCATCTCTTTTCCAGCCGTCGCTTCACTCGTGACAATTATATGACATAGATAATTAGTTAACTAAAACAATGTCCGGCATCACGATATCGGCCATACGACCGCGGACCAGCATCCTCGACAAGTCGCTGAGCAAGGGTAAGGGAGAGGTTAGCCTCAGCTGTTTCGCCCTTCTCTTCTCCGAGCTGGTGCAGTACTGTCAAAACAGAGTCTACACAGTGCCCGAGCTCCAGAACAAGTAAGGATAACCTGCAGCACGTACGAATCGGCCTTCGACGCTGACGCCGAATAATTAGTGAATTACTGAAGCGTGTCTTCTGTCCGACGCGACCAGGCTGGCGGAGATCGGAGCCGAGGTTGGGCACAGGATCACGGATCTGCTGGTGATGAGGGAGAAGGGCGGCAAACGGGAGATAAAACTGCTGAACGTCCTGCTGTTCGTCAAGAGCACCGTGTGGAAGTCGCTGTTCGGCCGGGAGGCCGACAAGCTCGAGCACGCCAACGATGACGAGCGTACTTACTACATCATCGAGAAGGAGTCACTGGTGAACAAGTTCGTGTCGGTGCCCAAGGACAAAGGCAGCCTCAACTGTGCGTCCTTCGTCGCGGGCATCGTCGAGGCGATACTCTGCGACTGCGGCTTCGTGAGTAATTCTTCATCGTTGATCTCACTTGAGTTATATACTTTCACGCTACGAGAGGATTGTAGAAATCGTTCTGACTCGCAGCCTGCAAAGGTGACGGCACACTGGCACAAGGGCACCACGTACATGGTGAAATTCGACGACGCTGTCGTCGCGCGGGACAAGCAGCTGGAGGATCGGTAATGAGAAGCGAACTCTGGAAAAATTATCGCCAAAGGAGAGGATATGTAATATCTGTACACGAGGTAGACTAATTGTTGAGTTAAGGGGGGAGCCTGCTTTAGAACGTTGAAAACAAGGTATAATTTTACGAATTTTTTTTGAAGAAACTATACAGCGGATCATTATAAAACTTTGATGCATTTATTAGTACATGTTTAAAGATAAAAAAAATTATTTTTTGATTTGAATATATCGCCTGTAGAGGTCGTCCTGGAGGCATCTTAGTGCAGCTGGCATTGTAAATTGGTAAGCATTCTCCTGCCTCCAAATTTTATCCAAACTGAAAAATTGAAATATTTTCTTGTTATTTATGAATTCCCATCGTCGATGAACCTTTAATATTCATAAAAACATTAAGTTAAACAATTATTTTTGCATGAAAAAGTTCAAAAACTTTGCCTAAAAATCGTATTTTTGTGTTCTAAGCTCCACCATTTTGGCACTTTTCAACTTTTTTCTTCTCTCTTTGGTTCATCGACGATGGGAACTCATAAATAACGAGAACATATTTTCAATTTTTCAGTTTAGACGAAATTTGAAGGCAGGAGAATGCTCACCAATTTGCAATGCCGGCGACGCGGCTGCACTAAGATTTCTCCAGGACGACCTCTACAAGCGATACATTCAAATCAAAAAATAATTTTTTTTATCTTTAAACATGTACTAATAAATGCATCCAAGTTTTATAATGATCCGCTGTATAGTTTCTCCAAAAACAATTCGTAAAATATACCTTATTTTCAGCGTTCTAAAGCAGGCTCCCCCCTTAAGTACCGAACGTGTGTTCTTGGCTGTCGAGTTAGTCACATGTACATATATCACGTACGAAAAGCTGTCGCGTTATAATATATAGCTAGATTTTCTTTATAATTATATGTTTATAAATATCTGTATTATTGCCACTTGGAAATATGATTTCAATATTATGCGAAACTAAAATTATATATTTCAGCAGTTTATTTCTTTTCCCCCATACAATCTAATATATTAGTCACGCTTACTTTCTACTAAAATAACATAAGTTTAAACGAATTTAGGATGTCTATCTGCATAACTAACTTGCCCAGTGCGATATCTGAGTTCCTGTGCGCCCTGTGGAAAATACAAATATGCTTCAATATTATGATCAGTAGTTACGATCGATTTGTATAGGTATAGGTATATAGCACATATAGCATATTTGTTTAAAACTGTATTGCTTACTCTGGTCGTTTCGAAGAAGTAATAAAGACTGAAGATTGGAACGAATACCATTGCTGTTTTTATCAGAAAATTTACTGCAGTAGGCATGTAGAATTTAGATAACGTTGTTCTCGCTGCGCCATATCTAAACATCCCTTGGTCAAACTATATATTGCACAGAATAAATATACATATAATATTTTACACCATCTTTCAATATACTTGATATACAGTAAAAATAAAAATAAAACGTACATAAAATCAAATACTTCAAGAGTAACAGGAGTTGCATAATAAATTATAAAATTCACGTATTGTGTCGAAGAATAACAAATTGTCTCTTGTTGAATGATGTCAGACTGTTGTTAGTCTATTACATAATTTTTCTACAGATGATTCGATGTTCAAAATATAATAATCGAAATGCATATGCAATTGAATGTAACAAAAACCTCTACGTGGACAACAGAAAGATTACGTGAAGATTTATGAGATTTTGCACAGGTTTAGTTTGCCAGTGCTGTACTTTAAACGTTAAATGTTCAACGAAACGACCTGTTTCAACTATGTTTTAGTATCGCGTTTAACGTTACATGGTGCACGACAGTTCAAGATATTACCACACGGACTAATAATAATGATAAATATAACATCTCAAGAGAAAAATAATCATAAATATCGCGTATTAAATAAAATATGGACATTCGTCGTGGATCATAATAGGTTATATTCCGCAAGTTTACGTACGAGAAGATGCTTGGTCGGGTGTCCCGAATCCCTCAGGTACAATTCGCGCAATTGTTGTCGTTTTGCATCTCTCCACAAGGCGACCTCCTTTTGTTTCTGTGTAACATCGTAAACTTTATTCGTATCCATGATTCTCTCCTCTGCGAACTTCTCGATATTCTCGGATTTCTTGAATCTCTGTTTTATCGTACGAGCCCACGTGCGGCGACTCTTACCGACTGCGAGAATTGTGAAATTCTCCCTTTTTTAATTTTGATGATTTTGATGACGTTGTTTCTTTACGAGTTAAAAATATCTTCTATTGAGAAAGATGTTTTGTTTTCGATGGATTTACGTCTTTAGTTAATAAACTGAAGAAAGTTTAATGCGCAGGCGATTTTTTAATTTTTGATTGATCGCTCATAAATTAATTCGGCAACAGATAACTTCATCTATTTTAATTACAACGTATTATTTCTCTACAGTCTCTACAAAATATAATATATTATTAACAAGCTATAGCTTATTGAATTAATTTCTCAAAGCAAAAACTGCGATAAAAAGTTAATCGTCAGGGGTTTTGATCGCGAATTATCATTTCCGCGTTCGTCGCGAAAAACATTGCTTCGCAGCTTCTGTGGAAACAAATGACGCTTTTTTTCTCCTTCTTTTCATGGAGATAATTGGGAATTCGGGTTATTCGATACTGGTTTATCACGAGCACATGACTGGTGGGCGTGACATATCACATGACGAACGATCGTGCCGCGTCTGGCCGCGTCTCGCCTTGTGTACGTACACAGTGGCACAAAAGACCACGCATTGGAATTCGACAGGATACATATGCAGCGCATGCATTCCATTGTTGACAAAGTGCTTAGTCACCGATCAGATACCAAGTTTGATGATCTCACGGAAGTTTCACGATTTGAAAAGTTCACTCTACGCTAGCGCCCCGTGAAAACGTGCGGCGAAAATGAGAAACAGTAACCCGAATTGATTTAAATGCGAGACTGGGAAAAACGCAAGTCCGCAGAAATATATAATATAATTATGCTATATATATGTATCACCTGGCTAATAATAAATTCTCAAATTCTTTCATTATAAATTCTTCATTCAAAAATATTAAATATATCAAATAGTTGGAACGGTCGGTAATGTCAATGCTCTGTAATAGGCTGCCATCTGTAGTCATTAAATCTGTGGGCAGAAAGTTTTAACCTTCGAGTCCGCTTATCTTTTACCGAGAGTTAATCGATGACGTAGGCTATGGAGACGGATGACAACATGCAGCGGAAGTGGGGGAGATATACAAAGAAGAAGACGCGACCGTTCGTTTGTTAGCAGCCGTTAGTAGTGTTATGAGATTGCTGTCGCTCGTTCAGTTTGATTCTTGTCTTCCCGTGAAGAAGAGTTCGCGCTGATAATACGTAAGTATCTACGTAGTTATTTGCGCCATTGTTTGCGATTGGAGTCGAACGAAGGGCGATATGTCGCATTGATCGACGGTTTATTTATCAAGCAAATCGGTTTTAATCTTAATTTTGAGACTCTCTTGGCTCTCTTTTGCCGTGCAACAATGCAAAGCTTAATATTTTTAACAAAAGAAAAAGTCCAGGTCTAAACGAACAGAATGAATTTCGTTTTTCGTCTTCCTTTCTTCCTTTCTTCGATGTATTGACACCTTGTCAATGTCTTGATTTTGCTGCATGGCTTTTGTATACAAAATTATGACGCTCGTCTCTCGTACATTTGTTTAATAAAGTGTCGGGTCAGTGAAAAAATTCGATTCGATTTTGCGCAAATTTTACTTCACTGCGTCCAGTAGAAACAAATTATTCACGAACCAATCACCAGTAATTTATGATCATAAACAACGATGCTGATTACTTGATTGATGAATAATTTGCTTCTGCTGAATGCGATAAAATAAAATTTGACGCAAAAAGCGAATCGAACTTTTTCGACGCGATATATGCCTGAAAAAGATGAATAATTCAAAGGACGCAGTAATATGGCGTCAGTTACATCATGTAGCCGTTACATCAGGTGGACTATTATTCTCTTCGCATCAATTTTTCTGCGTCAATTCAAAATTTGTTTCAAAATAGTTGAAGACCACTTCAGAAACAAACAGTTTCGATATATAATCGTAACAAAAGAAAGCATTGTTACGCGGCCGTTTATATGGTAATTATTAAATTATGAATATATTATAATTATAGTAATTATGAGAAGAAGGATGAGATGCGAGGTTGTTTCTGAATCGCGTCGCGTTCATCTAGCTGCGATATTTTTTATGCAGAATTTTCGTCAAATCGCAGTCTCGGTTTTCAATGCACAATCTGATATCTTTATAAAGAAATTTGTTTATAATTCGGATACAAAAAATGGCACAAATGAGTAAAACTAAAAAAAACGAAAACAATACTAATATGAAATTAAGCAAGTATTAAATTTCACAGAATCATGTCGATCGCGTACTTCCTTGTTTCGATTAGAAAATAAGATAACACGTCATGTATACATGACACATCGGTTAGATTTTGACAATGCAGTCCCGTATGACTCGCATTAAAATTAAGCGATACTGTACAAATACTGTGTATTAACAACATGACTAATCTTTAATGTCGAAAACACAACAGATAAAGGAAGGTGACGTTATCTTGTATTTATTTAGGTGGATAATAGCATCGTATGTACATATACACACACGCATGTGTTTATTTTGCTTGGTCGAATTTCGTAAGAGATCGAGTTCGAAGAGCGTATTCTGCGATGGATCTAATGATCGTCGAAGGAAAGCGCAGTAATTAATTCGAGAAAAAGTAGAAAGCCACGCATTTAGTGTGCAAATATTCTGGACATGTTTCGGACATAGCTTTACCTCGAGACATTTTTTGGAAATAGCATTCGTATAGATTGAATCGTGAGAGGTGAAAACTTGTGGAATTGTGAAAATAAAACTTATCAATTATCTATTTTCGTAACTTGAATATTTAAGAATTCCAATTTCCAGCAGTAGATAATAATAAATAGCTGCTGTGTAACCGTTTATGCGGGGAAGAGGCAGTAGAGTCCGGGATTATGTAAGCAAGTAAGAAAAACAACCTGGGATTATCCTGGGATAAATGCCTGGGATTATCGCGAACGGTCCACGTTTCAGGCATTCTTTCAGATATTGTTTCTTTTTAGCTGAGCGCGCCGTTAGCAGGTCAATACTTTTTCGAGTTACATTGTGCCCCGCTATCGCTTCTTTCATAATATCTTCTTCCTTTGTTATCTTCATCTTTCATAATATCTTCTTCCTTTGTTATCTTCAAAAGATGATGGTCTTCGACTGGACTTTGACTCCAAGACTAGATAGCTATTCCAGACATATGCGCAGCTTGTCGCAGATTCTTTTTCCGCGATGCATCCGTTGCAGTTAGCGAGAAATATGCGTCACTCACAATACTGTTAAAACTCACAAATACAGTGAGTAATTACCGTCTCTAAATGGCTCCTCTATCTTTATTCGCTGAGAGCTATCATGCACGGTTGGAAAAGTGGAGCTGACCGCGATCAGCACGATTTAGATTCAGTTTGACCAGGGTACCTCAGGAGGTACCTTTTACACACGTCGCATACGTATATTCTGCCCAACAATGACAGAATGAGTGGCGTAGCTTTCTCGCGTGATCGGTTGTTATCTCGGAAACGAAGTAGCTCTGCTCTAGTGCAAGAGTCACGATGTAAAAGTGATGGACGGTTGTGCTGACGCAACGTTTCCCACAAATAGTTACATGCAATTCTCAGAGTTTTTCGATTACTCGTGCTCGTGATGTCGAAGCAAAATTCTGTTGATATTGGAAACTGTTAATTTCTCAGTATTATGATGAACTTTGACTTCCTTCAATGAAGCAACTCAATCGAAGATCGATTATTATAAAGTTTTCACATACTCATATTTGATTTACGATTCAAAGGAAACGAATAGTGTAAAAGTTACGTCCAAGCTTTGTCTAAAATTTAATCAAAATGTTTTGTGCTTTCAGGTAGATTGTTCTATCAGGAGTAATCATGAAAGCTGTAATGTCCTTGCTCTTGCTGGTCGTGCTTGCCACGATACAGTGCTACGCCATCTCCTTTGATGAATTATTCGAAGCAGACTGGTTATTCTTCAGGGTATGAGATGATAATAATTTCGCATCAGTCTTGAATCATATCAACGCTTGTGTGCATCGTAATCGTTAATATTCAATTTCTTACGTACGCAATAGTGTCATGCACATTTATAATCCATCGTATCAGTTCTAGATTGCTTCTGAACTGGGATCATGTTTCTTCTCTAGCAAGAATCTACCAGTGTAAACAAGAAAACATGATCCCAGTCAGTTATCTGTTTGCTAAGCTATAGACATTACAGGAGAAATATAGATGCGGGATAAGATTGCTGCAAGAAACGAGTCTTAAGGAATTCTTGATTTCTTAATCTTAAGGAATTGACTTTATTTTATTTATTTTATGCTTGTTCTTTCTTTTTCACGGAGAGTTTTGGGGTGTATTGACCCGAAATATCCCTGTTTCTAATTCAACAGTCATTCAGAGTCAATGGAAGAATTGTGTTACCGTTTTAGATGCGTCAGAGGAAGTTATACCCGAGCAAAACTGAGGAAGACTTCAGGAAGAAGATCTTTACGGTGAATATGAAAAGGATCCAGGAGCATAACGACAAGTACGAGCGTAACGAGGTTTCTTTCAAGTTGGACATTAACAAATACGGAGATATGGTGAGTTCTGAGAAATGCGTATGATGAGAAGATTAACGTGGCGGGCAATCTTCTGCAAGGCGCGTGTTTCTTCCTTCTTGCAGTTGCCTAGCGAGTTCGTCAGGTTCTTAAACGGCTTCAATAAAAAGGCACTTGCGAGTCGTAGAGTGGGTGCTAATTACATAGAGCCAGCTAACGTCGAGTTGCCAAAAGAGGTCGATTGGAGGAAACACGGTGCAGTTACCGGCGTCAAGGATCAAGGACACTGCGGATCCTGCTGGGCATTCTCCTCGGTAAGTCTGCTTCGTTTGAACGACCTTTTAATTAATAACCAATTTAAATTAATATAATTCAGCCTCGGATGATGTTAATATTTTTTCTAATATCGATGCTTTGATTTATGTTTAAATATATTTATTTTAATATTTTTATTAATTTTCGAGTAAAAACTTCTTTTCTAATCTAAAAATTCTTCTCGCAGACTGGTGCTTTGGAGGGACAGCATTTCCGGAAAACGGGTATTTTAGTGTCGCTGAGTGAACAAAATCTGGTTGACTGTTCCCGCGCGTACGGCAATAATGGATGCAGCGGTGGTTTGATGGATTATGCGTTCCGATACGTTAGAGAAAACAAAGGCCTCGATACCGAGAAGAGCTATCCGTATGAAGGGGAGAACGACAGGTGCAGGTGCGTTATCGATCGTCTTTACATAATGGAGTTTATCTGTAGACTGTGATGATTTATTGATTATCTGAAATTATTATACAGATACAATCCGAGAAATAGCGGCGCCACCGATCTCGGCTATGTGGACATTGCGCAAGGAAACGAGGAGAAACTGAAGGCTGCGGTTGCCACCATGGGCCCGATCTCGGTCGCCATTGACGCTTCTCACGAATCTTTCCACTTCTACAGTGAGGGTACGTATTATTCATAATTTTTAATAATAAATGTAAATTTATAAATTTTTTATCTATCACCCATTCTTTTCCCTTTTTCACTGAGAATTTTTTTGCCGCTCGTAGGAGTGTACTACGAGCCTCAGTGCGACCCGGAGAACCTGGATCACGGTGTGCTGGTTGTCGGTTACGGCACGGAGCCGACTACCGGCGAGGATTATTGGTTGGTGAAGAACAGCTGGGGTGAGACATGGGGCCAGAAAGGTTACATCAAAATGGCCAGGAACAAGGACAACCACTGCGGCATAGCGAGCAGTGCCAGCTACCCTCTCGTTTAATCCTCGTCGACGAGCGAGTCCCAGGCGCGTCGAGATCTGCTCATCGAGCGGCAGATGACAGACATAAACCGGGACCTAGAAAAACAAATAATGAAGCTCAGAGATTTTTGAATAAGTTTTCTGCGTACTTTTCTCCTGGTGTACCTTCGAAGTCACGTGTTTGACCAGTCCGACTTCCGGTACTAGTTACTCGTTCGTTTTTATGCGCCGTGAAAGAAGCTATCGTTATAGAAGATAGTGAATTACTTGAAAATCGCAGGATTCCGGAAAGAAACTATAAACGAGCAAGAAAAAGAAAAAAACGACTCGCAGGAACTTTGGAGGATCGTGAGTAGTACCTAATGTCATTTTCTTTTGCATCATTTAGTGACAATTGTGAACGTTGATATTACGTTTAATCCTCATTTATTCGTACTCGAAGTGATTTTTTTTATTATTACCCGAGGTATCTTGCAGGACTTTACTCAAGACTGAAACAAGTCTTACTTTTAGTGTCGAACGAGTGCAAAACCAGCGTATGATAGATTATTATAATAATTATTAGTAAGATTATAATTTAAGCTATGCGGAAAATTATAATTGACTGTGTGTACTTCGGGTAGTAATCCAGGGTTGGGCCGTTGTTTGCTAGGCAAACCGATCTCTTATACGGAAACGGAAAATAAAGAAATTCTTAATAACTCGATCACTCATTCGCGCGCTCGAGACGTTCGTTGTTAATTATAAGTCCGATACGTTATCGATAGAAGTGCGATGCGGTGTTTTTTTTATATGTTTGATACACTGGTGGCTAGTGCGCTTTATTCCGACGTACTGACGCGGAAACTGGGACGACGATTGATAGTCGGGTTATCGCGCGAACCTACCGGTGTTATCCGTTATGCATATTGCGTCGCATAATTTCCGACAACACTCGCTGAACCGGGAAAAGTGAACTTCTTTGTTTCGTGCGCCGATGTCGGTTATTACGTTGGACTTCTTACGCAAATTGCCGATATATTCTCGTCATTATTGAACCGAATTGTTACGCAGGTCCAATCCGACGAATAAAAGAGAACCATATTTTTCACAATTCCGTTCGTCTGATATTCTTGTCTGATTTATTAGTCTTGTTCTTAAAATGATTAAAATGTTTTTTGTATTATTATCGCACAGAGAGCGAAAATTGGATTCTGTGTTCTCGCCGCCTTTGTTCGATTCGAACAAAATGATTCACGATCGTAATCTAATTCGAGGGTAAAGAATGCGATAATATAAATTTTATTATCTTATTTCTGATTGTTCTGTATTGTAACTCTTAAATTTTGGAAATTTGTATTTCTCGAAGTCGCGTTATGTTTTAATAACAATACGGTTCAATCACGAAATTGACTAATCGACTTATCGACATTTCCTATCGCTTACCGGCAACCTACCAGGCGTTTCAGTCTTCCTTGGATAGATGGTGCTTGCTGTACAATTGTGCGCGGCATTTAAAAAGAACCAAGTGGCGCCGGGTAAACTGGAATAAATACACGAAATCACGACACTGCAAATTTGAACAGTGAACTATTATATTTACGACGTTATGTGATAATATTCGGTAAAACTGAGGGAGACGGGTCCTCCTCACCGATTTCCTTCTAACTTTGTAGAAATGTATATTTTGGTCCTAAAAAAAGATTGCGAGAAGGAAAATCGTCGCTCTCAAGTAGAACCAAAGCACAGTATAATGATATACAGTAGGGACAAAGAGCGTCGGCACCTTTGATCTTTTTCAGCCGATCCGCCATGTCTTCGGGCGGCAAGTAGCGTATCAATAATATTAGAAACCACCGCTATCAGCAAATATGTGTTTTCTTAAAAAAAATTACATATTTTATAAATGCATAAGTAATGCATACCTTTCTTTCTCTTTTGGAAAGCGAAAAAATGATATATTATCACTGTGAATCATTGTGAAAACAATTTTGCACCGCACTCGATGCATTCTCTTAGACATTGTTTTTAACAAAAGCACAAAACAAACAATACAATACAAATGCGAATTTTTATGTTTGGTTATGTTTCTCTATCTATATGTGATCACAGTTACGGAGATAACGTGCGTTCTTTACTTTGAACGGGATTGGAAGCCGCCCGAGAACATGGCCGCTTGGGATGCGCAAGCAAATCTGCGCGGCTGACTCGAAAACGGGTGCTTGTCCCTACCGTATATCCTTATACTGTGACCAAAGTTAGAACGTACTGAAAAATGAGTTTCGAGGTTAGGAAATCTGTCATACCGGCGGTGTACAGGGACAGCGCAGAGTGACCGGGCATGCGTATATTCTCTGCTTTAATGATTAGAACAAAAGCTGTTTTCTATTCATTCTTTTTTATTACACTTCTGAAGTCACTTGGAAAAGATTCATTATATCCTTTATTTTATTTCCATTGTCAATAACCACAATTTTTAAAGAGATGTTGGATCTCAATTTTAATCCAATAAACGAATCTTAAAATTAAATATATTCTTTTGCAGTTTTTACTTTCGATTAAAGTAGAGAATAATTTCTATTTAACTGTGACTTTGATTTTGGTTAAAGCAGAGAAAACTGTATTTAACTATTTGTGCTTTTGGTTATTTACTTTAACGATTCGATTTATATTAACAATTCACTGCTTTAAACAATTTTATGTAATATACATGCATAACAACGCGCATGTCGGTCAGTGTGCACTACGCCCGTAGACCGCCGGTATGACAGATTTCCTAACCTCGAAACTGTCATTTTTCAGTAAGCTGTAACTTTGGTTCTACTTGAGAGCGACGATTTTCCTTCTCGCAATCTTTTTTTAGGACCAAAATATACATTTCTACAAAGTTAGACGGAAATCGGTGAGGAGGACCCGTCTCCTTCAGTTTTACCTAATATTCACGAGGCAGAAAATCTCGAGAATGAAAAAGTAGTACTTAGAAAGTCTCGAATATATTATAAAATCGTATGCGCGACTGACGATCTCTCGAATTTCGAAATTCGAGTAACGAGTGCTCTCGTTAGCCGGCTCGTTTTTGTGACCGACCTTTTCTATCATTTTCTATCTTTTCTCTTTCAAGAAGAGAAAAAGAGAAAGTGTTTTATTGCCTGGATTACAGGCCCAGCTGTTATTGCGTCCCCAAACATAACCTAGCGCTGGCATGGTCCAATAACCCGGCAGCTTTCCGTCGGATCGGAAAGTCGAAGGGAAGGATCGCATGCGCGGTCGACATCCTCTCGTAGCGAGCCGCTGCGATAGGCGGTACACTGAGGTGCATAAATGACTTCCTTTTTCGGTGTAAATGGTGTAGATAAGCGCGCCATCTGCGTGGTCGAATGTATGCTGCGCTTATCTACACCTATCTATTTATGCACCTCAGTGTACTTTCGTTCAAAGATTACGTGCAGTCGGCGTTGTCACATGTGCATCTTGTCTCGCGTGCAATATTTTTTTAAATCGATTAGCTTTCTTACTTTCATAATACCGTAAAAGAGCCCTTTTAACGAAGAAATGAAGGTTATACTTGTGACTGGCGGCTCCGGATTGGTCGGCAGAGGTATTCAAAGCGCCGTCGAGCTTGACAAGAGAGACGGTGAGAAGTGGATATTCGTCGGCTCCAAGGATGCGGATTTGTGGTGAGTCAATTAGCGATTAACTCGTCTGCAAGGCTGACACGTGCGTCGCAGTATATTTTACCGCAACTGAATTTGCAGCGACAAGGAGAGCACTCGCAGACTGTTCGAGCAGCACAAACCGACACATGTCGTGCACCTGGCTGCCATGGTCGGTGGACTTTTCCACAATATGTCACACAACTTGGACTTCCTGGTGAGTATCCTGGGTGAGTATCCTGGGTGAGAGCCCGGCGCACCTCACACCAGAGGCTCGACTGACTCCAATCTCTAGCTGCGATCACCGTGTCGGTCATGGACTTTCGATTTTTTACCGCAGCGTAATAATATACAAATGAACGACAACGTACTTCACACCGCTCATGAGCACAACGTCGTCAAGGTTGTTTCGTGCCTTTCCACCTGCATCTTTCCGGATAAGACGGTCTACCCGATCGACGAGACTATGGTGGGTAGTCAACTGGCCCTTCTCCCTGTAGATGTGGTATATGCGTGTCAGCAAGGTCCGTCGTAACGAGAGACATAGCTACCAGCTATATGTGTGTGTTACAGGTACACAACGGACCGCCGCATCCTTCGAATTACGGTTACAGCTACGCCAAGCGGCTCATAGACATCGCGAACAGGGCTTACCACGATCAACACGGCAGAATGTACACGAGCGTGATTCCGTGCAACGTGTTTGGTCCCCATGACAACTTTCATCCCTCCGCGAGTCACGTCATACCTGGTCTGATGCGCAGGCTCTACGACTTGTGCAAAGATGGTACGAAAGATATCATAGCCTACGTGATTCTTGTACATACTTGATTCGGATGTTTGGTTAACTAGTCGATTCTCGTCACCAGGGAACACGGAGGACAAGGTGTTTACCGTGCTGGGCTCGGGTAAACCTTTGAGGCAATTTATCTACAGTGAAGACCTGGCGGCACTAACAATTTGGGTGTTACGGGAATACGATTCCGTGGAACCAATTATATTATCGGGTAATTATAAATAAAGTTTGGATAAAGGGCAGTTAATGGTTCAATCAGTCGCGGATAATTAAAAATGATTGTTAATAAAAATATAAATAATAAAATATAAAACGTAAAAATGATTATTTCCAGTGGACGAGGCGCAAGAGCAATCGATAGCGCAGGTGGCCGAGACTCTGGTGCGAGCTTTTAATTTCAAGGGCAAGGTGGTGTACGACACGTCAGCGGCGGACGGCCAGTACAAGAAAACGGCGAGTAATGCCAAGTTACGCAGGTACTTGCCCGATTTTCAGTTTACGCCTTTCGAACGGGCGATTAAAGAGACCGTTGACTGGTACCTAAAGAATTACGATCGAGCGAGAAATTGAAGGAGATGCCATGAGATTAGAATTTAAATTAAATTACCTTTATCCATGCAATTCCCGTACAGTTCCGTAAATATGTGCATTTTCCGCTCAGATGCGTTGTGTCAGATTCATGTTTTTTCATAATTGCCAATCCGGGAAGAGCTGGCAGTTGTGTCCAACGATTTGACAACCGTTAGACCACTGATTTGCTGTTACGATTGTTCATTGTATTTTTGTTAGAACACAATGTGGTTTATCATGACGTTTCATATATTTTCATCTAGTCCCAATCCTGCTCGGATAATTTACTAATTTAACGCTGCACGATACAAATAATTGTTCGTTGAAATTATGGGAGACGAGAATATCGATATTGAGAATATATATATATATATAATATATTACGATTACGTATGACTTTGGCATATTGTAAAATATTCTATTTTTGGAATAAACGGTTTATGCAACGTATGTGTTGTTCGTCACTGCAGCAGCTCAACGAGTAATTAGTATCAGCGTTTGCGGCTGAGTACTATCTACGATAATATATCGGTAAGTATTATATTCTCTTAAATAAATTCCGTTGGTAGACAAAAAGAGAAAAAAAGAGAAGAATTAGTCGATATATGTCAGTATAATGACCAGCCCGAGAGATCTCGAGTGCAAAGACTGGGAAATAAAAATTTAATGAACAGCTGCCTTTGTCTTTAGACAAAGATAAGCACATTTTGTGCTATCGCGATCTTTGTGCTTTATCGGATTTCCAGTATATTGTTTACCGTTCGACCTACACGATTAAATGTCAGGGATGAGTGCGAAAACAAACGGTAATGATCTCAAGGGAGAAAAATAACAGTCAAGTGATATTTTAACATTTCTAATTATCTTTTTTATTTGTATTATTATTTATAATTATATACTATTTTAATATTGTTAACAACGTTGTGTATTGACGAGTTACGCGCCTTCGAGCCAGGCAGAGCGAAATGAGAAATATTATACAATATACGCATTCGAATTCAAGACTGACCTAAACTTATCGAAGATCGCGTTGCAATGTCTCGATAGACCAGCGTCGCATCGGTAATGCGAGTCTCTTCGGGCCCGTTGCACTGACATTACTTCGTGCTCGGCACGGCCAACTAAATTTTTCCCCTTTTTAGAGAATCTGCTGTAGTTGTCGTCGTTTCTTTTGGCGGTAATCGCTTAACGGTAACCATTTAATGATAAAAATTGAAAAACTGGTAAGTAAATCACGAAATCTCTGAATTCGCAGATACAATTTATATAAAATACTTTTAAAGATATTCATTTTGCCAAGACGATAATTGCCAATTTAATTCTGAAAGTTTTTTTTCGATTTTAACAGATAGTCGAGTCATTCGAGCCATTCTGTGTACAAAGGGCGCCATGGAAAGCAACAGCAAGTTATCGAATTAGTTAACCGAGGCCATCGCACTGCACACACACACACATAGACACATACACACATATACATACGCACGCACGTACACAACGGGTCCTTGGTTGTTTAATTAATTGTTTATAATTAAAAGATAAAGAGAAGTAAGAGAGAGAGACGTGCACAATCGTATCTCATGATTAGCGGAGTATGAGAAATGGCCTACGATGCCACTATCCGCATTAAAAGTATATATATAAGAGTGGCGAGAGAAAATTATATATACGTAAAGGAAATAAGATTGCTGTCAGACTAGCCGGAGAGAGAGAGAGAATCCTCGAGAGAGGCGTTTATACCGCTAAATCGTGTAAAACATTTTATGGTACCTAATTAACCACTTAAATATTTGCCCTGCGAGAAGCGGACGAATCGGAGGAAAAGCGTCAGGGAGATCCATCCTGAGAAATTCAATCTTAGATCGCTAATCGAGAAGAAGAATCGATCTCAGAGTGAATCGCCGCCGAGTTTCCCGGAATTTATTCCTTTCTCTCTGCCGCGAGCAACAATGGACTGACGCAGGTCATTCTGCGGGTCTTTCCGTTCTTCCTTTCCTCATCTTTTTTTTTTACAAAAAACGGCGGGTGTGAGAGTCATTAATTTTAATGCGAAACGCCACGATATCGCCGTCGACTATCGGCTAGACCATAAAATATTTTATAAGCTCGGTATAAGTCTCCGACGTTCGCGCGTGTTCGTCTCGTGCGGATTTTCTCTTATCGTGCCTCTCAGGGAACGACTTTTTCGTCTCTGTCAAGCAGCCTCTGCTTATCCCCCGCGGAGAATACTCGAGAGTAAACGCAATTACGAAAGCCCCGAAAGTTCCAACTCGAAAGCGATCTCTGAAGATTAGAAGACATTCGCGCGTGCTGCGGAACCGTTCCTCTCATATTCTCCGCGGGGGCTCGCAAAACGCATCTCCGACGACATCGGGGACCTGCGACCGAAAGCGAAGCGGGTTAACGAGTGTACGTGTGTGTCTAATGTAATAAACGCTTTGCGTTTCCGAGGAAGCAGCCGCCGTTGTCGCCCTTCGCCGAGCAGTTGTTCCTGACACTTCGAGAGAGACCCGGTACATCCCAGCCAGATACTTTTGAAGACACTAACGGCTCGTATGTATCCTACGTAAATTTGCCCCGTGTGCATTATATTATTCATCGAATATACAATTCGTTTAAGTAGTCTCGCACGATACGGATCGCTCGGTCTTCGAGCCTGACGGCACGAAAGGCCGGACGAAACGCGGCCTGGACCCCTGATTTCAAGCGAGGGAGCGAGAGAGAGAGAGAGGAGCAAGGGGATGATTACTCTCGAAAAAACTTGCAGCAACTGGTGTCCGCCACTTCTTCGTTGCAAATTTCTCTCTCTCTCTCTCTCTCTTCTCCCTCTTTCTCTCTCGAATCCTGGAGTGGGCCTAATCGGATAGAGAACGGTATTGCGCAGCTCGAAGCAACAGCGATACAAACTGTCGTCTCGTTTCCCGTTATGCGTATATCTCTATTTATGTATAATTGTTACGTTACCCCGGTGATGCGTGTGTTCCATTACATACCAGCGAGTATCTGTAGGCTTGAGCGTACGCAGTTAATTCGTTCGCACACGTATGCGTGATCAGAAGAAAACTAGAGCGATCTCTCTTGTAAGGGCGGCCGCCCACGCGTGATTGTACAGTTGCCGTCGAAGAAGACGCAGCTCCTCGAGAGTGCAGACGTCCAGTCTCACTTCCGGTAATAATAATGGTATATATCGCGCTTTGTTAATTTTATTCATACTTTATCTATGTATGTGTGTGTATATATATATATATATATATATAATATGTACAAGTACGTGTGCGCAGACAGACGCATGTACACCCACGGCCGCGCGTGCACACGCATCGTAAATCCGTAAGCATCACAAATCCCACACTTACGTTATTTTATGTATATATAATACAGGTTTGTATATTATATATATATATATATATTATATAAACATTTATCGATTTATCGTCACATCTGCGTTGAATTTTCCTATGCCATGTATACGTATGGGGTGTGTATGTGTGTTGGTGTATGCGTGCGTGTGCACGCGCGCTCTCCCGTGTTCTTTTTATATATATATAATTTTAATTGACATATAATTCTATCATATATGCCTCGTGAAAACCAGCTCCCGAGGATCCCGGATCCGTTCCTGATTCCTGATCTGCGAGTTCGTCGCCGGCCACCCTCGTGGTCGCCGCCGCCGAATCGTCGCTTTATCCCAATTATCTTCTTTCCATTCCGCCTCCTTGTTCTTTGTCGTCTTTCACGTGCGCGAACGGAGTTGTCAAGCTTGTCAAGCACAGAAGTACTACGGTCTGATTAACGGTCGTCGGTACAGTAATATCGTAATAACGCTACGCGGGCCTAATTTATACTTTATACACGTGTCAACATCGTCGCTCATGCGGCGCGGATGTCTGATGGGTGCGCTTGGATATTCTCTGGGATGTTCCGATGAGTGCAAGCACGCCGTTATTGTTGTAAATAAAATTTCACATGCATTTTAGCTTTAGTATATATTTATTTCTCTTAAATTACGGATTTTGTAAATGACTCCAAATTAAATTCGTTTCACTTTCTGCGAAACTGCAAAGCTCTCTCAAATACGCTTATTATTATCATTATTATCGTGTATTGTACGTGGTATCCTAATGTGTGAGCAGAAAAAAGACGTTGCGTTAGACATCGAATGTCCGAGGAATATCCAAGGATACCGACCAAAGATGCTTTGAGCGCTACGCAACCTGGGATGCTTGTAAAATGGGACTTCGACAACGCCACCCGATTCATTCGGTGTCCGCTAATTGATAATAGGCACTATAGGTCAACGTGAGGTTGTGGCATTTCAGCGGCAATGTCTCTCGTCTATGCGAAGAGAGGAAAGAAAGAGAGTAGCTAGCGATACGCGGGGTGACAGTGATGCGGGAAGTCGCACCGGGAAGGATCCACGCGCGGAATGTCAGAACGTAAGGCTTCTTCAGGGTGAAAGAATACGAGTTGCAAGAAGAGCCCTTAAAATAATTCGTTGTCCATGGAAATTTTAATGTGCGCCCGCGTGTGTCATCTTCACTGCTCGTTGGCAGCTCTAACGAAACCTAGCGAAGCCAGCCTCACGTGTTTTACCACTGCGCGAGATAGTAATAGCGTAATAGCGAAGATGAGGGTGTCCGGGCTCCGGACGTCAGCGAGACGCACATTTCCCATGCTGCTTCCAGCAGCATTAATCATTACCAATGTTCGTTAAGCTTCAGGGAACAACGTGGACTCGTGGACGTCTGAAGAGCCGGTCCCGCGAGAGATTTTGGATATCGGGATGCGTTGGTGGCCAGAAAACCTCGGAGGTACGAACATATGAACCGCGTTATTGTGCAGCGAGTTTCCATCTCGTTTTGTACGATTGAAAAGCGTTACGTGACAAGTAACGGCGATCATTCATGACTTTGCATGATTTTGCAGGCTTGAGAAGCGAGTTCTTCGCGCGATTATGCTTTCATATAAATCACGCTCGTAGATGCTGGTGTATGCAATTGTACGTAAATAACGATGGAACGTAAGCGAGATGCGATTGCAATTTCACAGGATTACGTCGAGGCTTTATATTGAGAAAGTTTAACATTCGATAAGAGAGACTGAATTATCGCTCGCGATTAATTAATCGCTCGGCTTTACAAAGGAATTTAAAGGAAATCGCGCGTAAAGTCGGATATTATCGGCTACCTTTCAAGCCAGTTTTAAGAACTTCATTAAACCAATGCTCCAGTTAAAACTGACGTCTAATCGTCTACAATTTTATCCTCGACTGCGACTTGCGATATTGAAAATCCTCGAGAGGACGATTGCAAATCATTGACGTTCGATGTCCAGCGAAATATGCTTCATCGTCAAAAGTCGCAGTCGAGAATAAAAAGCTCTTAAGTCCTTCAACAATCCTCTCATATTTTTACCTGCTCCAGAATATCTCGTGAAACAGTCGTAGATCATTCATAAACTTTCGTTCATCTACGTTTCTACCTACAGAAAATTGATCTACTCGCTCGTTTCGCGCGAGAATCAAACGATTGAAAGAAGATATATAATCCTTTAACAATTTTATCTGAAAATATGCGCCATATAGAAATTCTTTAATGTCCTTAGTTTTATATATATATTCGGCACTAATTATTATTATTATTAAACTTATTAGGCGACTCTTTTAATGTGACGTTAGAAGGATCAAGTCAACGCACGACTACGCAGCTATCGAATGTCGAAGATGTGCAACGAGAAACCCTCCGTGACACGGCAATGTCTCGTTTTTGTGCGATGTTTCGTCTTTTTGCAGCTCTAATTAACTAACTGCGTAGGGAACGCGAAAGTCGAGAGAGAAACGTGAGTAAAAGCACCTGAATGAGCTAAATTGAAAGCTAAAGCTGAATGAGGATGTGGGCGTGCATGAACGTTGCCTTCAACGTCCATCCTCGCTATGTGCACAACAAAAACGTGTCTAATTAATCGAACAGCTATGGCAGTACGATGTATAATGATCGTCGCGAGGTGTTATGAATTTTTCGTCCTGCGGATCGCAAGGAGATCCGCTTTGCGCTCTGATCAGCTGATCAAACTGCTTTTTGCGATACTCAACTCAAGCGATGATTGCACGTACGGGGCTCCCGCGAATTGAAGGACAATACTGGTTCCTTTCTGATAAAATTCATACGTTCCCTTTCTCCCTTTCTATTCTTTCTCCCTATCTATTCGTTTGACGCTATTTGTATTTTTGAAATTCGATGCTAATTCGCGGGAAGCACTTTATTTTCGGTACGTAGTTTTGCATTTTTATTTGAACATTTAATTGAAGTTTTGTGAGAGAGGTACAACGCGTTACGTATCCAGTTTCTGACTCAACCGCGGGACACCCTGTGTCATTATGAGGAAAGAAACGGAATCGGAGTACTTTGATTACGCGACAATTATCACGATCACCGAAGGAAGCCACATTATCTCCTTTGTTTTATTCGTTTTTCAAGCTGTCTCGCCGTCAGTGACGTCGCGAGTAATTTACCCTAAGATTTGAGGCAGTACTCTTTTTGTATACCGGTAAAATTCGTTCTTCGTAGCAAACTCCGCGCGGTCTGCGTTATCTACGTGCTAACAACCTAGGTCTCCTGTTTTTCCTTTTTCTATTTTTTGAAGAGAAAACCGTTCAACGGAGTTGAATGTGCCCAGATTTGGTCCGACCACCCTTAATTACGACGTAAGAGACAAGGATCACGATGTATATAATTGTAGAGTTTTAGTAAAAAGGTAGTTTCAATTATCCTTACCGAGATGCATTTCTACGCGCGCACGCGAGTGCAAATGTCGCCTTCACGATTATTTGAAGCCATTAAATCAGTATTGGAAGCTATCAGGCGATATCTGAAATTTAGTGAAATCAAGCAACAACGTCACAATGTTATCTCAAACAAGCGATTAAAATTGACTGAATCAATTCATCATAAATTTTATAACTGTCACTAATCTTACAAATCAAGTGTTCAATTTAGAATCTTGATATTTAGGATTGTAATCTCTAGATCTTTGAAATAACTTTGAATTTTCAGTGTTAAAAATTCTCACTTTCTCAGCATTCAAAATTATTAAATAATTTCGATGCTCTGCGTAAATAATTGCTGTTCACGTACGGATGCTCAATGCTGTGATTAAGTAACTCTACATTTTTGTTAAAAATTTATCGAAGAAGCAAGTTAACGAATAAATCGAAAGCATGTTTTTACCAGGGTAGCGTAACTTAGAAATAGTCGCTATCTCGGAGGAAAATCCGATCGTATCCCAAACTAGCTATTCGTGATTGATTAACGATAATTGATTATGCGATTAGTTCAAGTATTGGCAAAAAGCGTCGCCTTGATGATAATCTCGTACGAATTATTTAGCCTAATGTACTCGCAATGTAATTATGTTTCTCATTTATTAATTACTTCTTTCTTGCGACAAAACTAACGTTCAGATTGCATCTGTTTGTGTACCTTATATTTAATATCAGTTATACGTGGCGTAGACAAAACTGCTACTGTAAACTAATGCTGCGAGTAGTTTGTACGGGTCGGTATGACCCAAAGGCGTCGGAAGTGCGCGATTAAACTCTATTAAGATTCATACCTCAAAGTATTTCTTGTAAAGCGCTAAATTTTTAGAATTTACGATAATATTAATGATTCGTCAATCGCGTTAATATTGATCTCTTTACGTAGCAAAAATTAATAGTATAATAAATCGTTCGCTATATATTTATATTATGTACACTGGCGTGTCTAATATTTTAGTTCAACTCTCTACTAATATAATAGTATGATAAATATTTCTCATTAATCGAACCAATTGTCAAAATCGATCTCTCATCGGTAATGATTACGGCTCAATGCTCGAAGTGAAAAAAGAAATGATTAAGTAACACTACAGTTATTTATAAATTATAAATTATAAATTATTTATAAATTAAGAAATTAATTCTTGTTTCGAGACAAGAAATGAAAATTTAGTTTTGTATGACTAATATGAAAAGAGAAAAAAATTATTTTTAAGCTTGTGTTCGCTTGGCTTTTTAATCTAAGAGGTTTATTAGGCTGAAGAACAATGATTTAATTCACTTCGAGGACTGATGCCTCTTGGCCAAAGTGTGCTCTCGCGTTGCGAAAACGGCTATTTCCGCTACGCTGGTAATTCATCCTTATACAATTCATTCGTCGTTACGACGAATTCGGCGAATTTATGGTGCATGCATTTCTGTGAAGAAGCAAGCACCATCGACATAGTAATGATGCCCGAATTCCCCGATACGTTTATTTGTGATTGTGATAGAAGCTATCGACAATTTCTTTGCGATCTCGTCCTTGTCCCTTCCTTCGTCTCTTAGTGCAATGGCTCTCAACTTTCCTTTTCTCACGATAACGAAGCAAAAGTTTGCTCAAGAATTACATCCTCAAATAGGCAGATGCTCAAAAAGAAAATCGTGTGTTCGTTTCTTTCGTAGCTAGTTTGCTAAGCGGAATTTTTGAAATAATCGCGACGTTTTAATTTAATCAGGAATTAAACGTTATGTCTGTCACTTCTTACGTTGTAAATGTTGCATGTAACAAGATTGCGCTACGTTGTTATACAAAATTAGCTCCCTTTGTCGTCTAGTCACCGATAATCGCATGGACACACTTAATGACAATCAGAAAGCATTTCCTTAATAGTTACGGGCGCTAATCGTTAATTTTTGATCACATCGTCTCTAACCGGGAACGTCACAGACTCAACAAAACGGTACCGCGTTTCTAAGTGAACGGACATCCGCGAAAGCAGTCGCCAACTTAACGAGGAATCTACCATCCCATCGCCAATGATCTCCACGAAATCGGGGGCCGAGAACCATCGCCACGTACAAAAACCGTCTCGTCTCACCTGGACCACACTCGCACGTACACACGCATACACGTCGCACTCACACGCCGCACTCCGTCCCGAGGAGAAGTCGCCTCGAGGAAGCCATCGTCGCCAACCGGACGTCGTCCGCATTCTACCTCTAATATTACGTCTGTAGCGCTGTGTGAAAAGTTTACACGTACGTATACGTAATCTACGTATGTATTTATCATCGAACCGCGCGCCGCGCCGTCGCATCGCTGCTGATCATCGCTGATCGTCGTCGTCGGAGGACCTACGCGCCTAAGATCGACTAGGATCAGCTGTCGTCCGGCGCGTCCTGGTACTCCTCGCTCTCCCTGTGCACCAGCACGTGCACCACCGTCGCCTCCGACTGCTGCCTGAGCAAGGGCGGCCTCGTGGGCGGCGCCGTGTTCTCCGGGCTCGGCTCTGTCACCAGGATGCTCACGTCGCTACTCTCGACCGGCAGCTGCACCGGCTCCGGCGGTGGCGCCCGACGTCTCAGGCTGCCGCAGCGACGGTTGAACGCCTCCTTGATGTCCCGCTGCAACGTGTTCAGCGAGAGGGTGGTGCCGCTCGGACGCAGGGAGCCGCGCTTCGAGACCGGCGGGCTGACCACATCCTCCTCCGGGTACTTCTCCACTGCGTCCTGCCGGCCCAGCGTGGAGCTCAGCGACCTGCAAACGGGGTTGCATCGAGTAAGTCGAAGCCCTCAAGGGGATTGATTACGTCACGCGTTTCTCGAGATTGATTTATATTTTATTATATTAATCGTGAGCTGTGTGTGTGTGACGGGTCCTGTGTTTTACAAGAGGTTCTCCGGTATTCTTGAGATATAATGCATTCCTGAAGTACCATTCCATAGCTATGAAATTGATATATCTATGTAAGTGAAGCGAAATGCGTCAAATGAATCAGCAGCATTAATGCACTCGTTGCAACAATGAAATGTCTGATCTTTGATTCGATTGTACCGATTTTATGTCATGTAATGAAATATTTTCAGCATGCAAAAAATCGAGGTCGCGTGTTCCGGCAGGAGAAATGGCTTACTCTTGAAGCTGCGGCTAGACTGAAGCGTGACACGATGCTGACGAAATTACGCTAACGATATGAATGTCATGAACTGCCTATCAATGCTTTGGAATCAGTGTAGTAACAGTAACGATAATCTCTTTACTCGACTACGTACCATAAATCGATAAGCGGATGGACCATTACGAGGATGTAATTATGCTCAACGAGCTTAGTCTATAACTTGCTAAAGAATTTTTTCTTTGTCTTCCTTTTTCTCTAATCTGCTAAAACGTTTGTTAAATTGAAATTTACACAACGTTTTATTTTACAACGTACTAATCTCATGACCATAAATGAAATACGACAAACAAATGGTACTACAAAATACTTCGCCATATCTCGAACACTGCTAATTGGTATTTTAATTCTCAACTCATGATACAACAAATCGAACGAGATAAAATTTGAAGAATTCTAAATATACGTTCACAAGTTTACCTGCTCGTTTTCTTGCCTGAGGAGTTTTGAAAGAAAAAGGATCTAGATTAATTTTGTGCATGGTGTGTGACATGGCAATAGTGTAACTCAATTATAGTACGATATATTATGTAATTGATTAGTGCAATTGTTAACATGTGCGAACTCCTCAGGCCGATACGTATCTCGTCCTATGCGTAATTAATTGAAATTAAATTTAAAGTGAGTTGGATTAAATTTTGGGCATTTCATCATATAATAATATACGTTGGGTATGCAAATTAATTTTTAATAGAAATGAAACTTCATTTATACTAAAAATTAAGTTTACTGTTATGCATTTTGTCAACGTTGATGGCAACATTTCAAAATCGTAATTTAATTCACGTGAATTAAAATTTAAATATTTAAATCCAGAATGATTATTACGTATTATTACGTATCTCGGAGAAATCTCGGGAAAAATAAAAGACTTCTAATTAATTTGCACCTCCAATAAATTAATAAATTGATTCGCAAACGTGATATTCCTGCAGCGGTTTACCGTTTATTCGCATTTATCAATTATTCTATGAGTGGCGTGAATGAGCTTGAAATAAATGTGCATACCTAACGGTACCATGGGAATCCGAGCCAGAGCTGGAGGCGGCGGAGGGTTGTTCGGCGGTTGGTGAGGGACGGGACACGGTCAGTGCCGGGGGTTGCAGGTCCTCGTGGGTTCCTGTGGCGCCGGAGAGCAACAGCAGAGGAAGATTCGGGAACAGCCACGCCGAGGCGGTGCCAAGTTCGCTGAGATCGCTGGCGTCGCTGGCCCTGGAGGACTTGCGGCTACTGGCCCGGCTACCCCGATGCACATGCAACAGGGCCGACAGTTTACCGCCCCATCCACCACCGCCCCTACCATCCACGCCTGGGCTCGAGGTCTGCGTCTGCGAATCCACCTCCTGGGCGATCCTCTCGCGTTCCTTTTTCATTCTGCAAAATTCGTTTCCATTAATTCTCATAACATTTATTATTATACAGATGCATGAAAGAAATATTTTCAAGTTTAAATTAATCAAATTCCTCAAGTAGATTATCAATTGTAATTATTATCAAATCTTGAAGTCTTACAATAGTTGTAATAGTCTTATAATAGTATAATTGAATAATATAATTCTTTTAATTCATCAGCGTATGTCTCATACTTACGCAATGTACTCCTTAATAGTATGTTGAATCAACCTGGCAGCTTTGTCTTGCCGCTTCCAGAGTCTCGTGGAAGACACTATCTCCAATTCTTTCCTGGTCGGGAACTGCTTCTTAAACTTGACGTCCATCTGTTCTTGCAGTTTTCTAAAGTCCTCCGATTCTTCGACGTGTCCAAGAACGTGCTTGACGAGTGAGTGCAGGATGTCCAGACAATGAATCTTGTTACCCTTTGCGATGGGAAGATTAAAGCTGACCAACGCTACCACGTTGGGCTTTGATATCCCCAGCGGCGGGTCCAGGCTCGCTATGAAGTCGCTCAGCTGTGCGAAGCTGATAAATTGAGTCGCGTGCGGATCGTACCTGAGAAAAATGACAATTTTATTAAAAACCACGACACGTACTCCCCAGTAAGCAAAATGTGTGCAATCTGCCAGCGGATTGGCAACAGATTACTGCAGAAGTTGATAGCAAATTGGCATCCGTTATGTCCGCATTAGGATAGTGATCTGCCAGCAGAGCCTGCTAACAGACTCTGACAGCAGATTGGCGGCGGAAACCGAGCGGGATCTGTTAACATTTGACGGCAGATTGACAGCAGAAACCGAACAGAATCTGCAGCTTTTGGCCATTCATATTTACGATATATTAAAGCATGTGTTTACTTTTAACACACTATAAATTGTTAAAAGAACGCATTTCTTTGTTTGTTAAATTAAAGTACATTTGGCTTGATGTGTCTTTCTGACAGTTCGTTGCATAATCTCTCTCTTATTGTTAATTTATTCTAATCTGAAGTCCGAATTTTGCTTTCGAACTTCAGATTGCTCGTGGCGTGCGTGAACTACATGGACGTCGTCCATGGGAGCCTCTGTGCCGCAAGTGCAAAAACTTTCAGAAAAATTAATATTGTCATGCCAAGGCGCGTATATTAACTTATGTAACTGTTAGGCTAAATCTTAACATCGAGTAAGAACTCGACGTGTGCACCGCAGAGCGGTGCGGAGCGAAAACACATGTTCATAGCCGTGTAAATTTGAATACTGTCAAAAGCTGCAGATCCTGTTCGGTTTCTGCTGCCAATCTGCTGTTAGATTCCGCGCGCGCAGATCTTGCTCGGTTTCTGCCGCCAATCTGCCGTTAGATTCCGCGTGCGCAAATCTTGCTCGGTTTCTGTCGACAATCCGACTTCAAGCCATGTTTGCAGATTCTGCTCGGTTTCTACCGCCAATCTGTTCTTAGATTTTGTGAGCAAGCTCTGTTACATTTCTGGCACCAATTTGTCGAATAAATCGTAAATAACAACTTCTGTATCAAATTTGTTGTCTTTTGGCTGGCAATAGTTGATAGCAGATAGTTAGCATCATCTGCTTTCGGCAGACTTGGCTATCTGGGTCGTTATATGATTTTTATTGGCAAAAGATATTTTCTCATTAAAGTAAAGAAGAGAAAGATAGAATGCAACTCACTTCGACCATCGGATGTAGAACATTTCCAAGTCATCCTCGACGATACCAATCTCCTCTTCCTGGTGAGCCTGATTGAAATTCTCTAAGATGATGGCGATATACATATTGATGACTATCATATAGCTAATAATAATGAACGACGTGAAGTACGTGATCGCCAGCAAAGGAGATCCACAATCTCCGTTCATTTGTCGGGGGTTCGGGGTGGGATCGCATTCGGGTGGTTGCACCATCAGCGACTCTAGCACGTCGTTCCACCCAGCTGACGTCATCAAACGGAATAGTAGCTGCATACTTCTACCGAAGGTTTCGAAATTTACCTGAGGAACAAGGTTTCAAGTTTTAATAATAATGAATAACAAATTTTAAATAATATAATATATAAAATTTGATAACAAATTTCATTGAATGAATGCAATTCATGACGATTGCTCACCATATCGTCCAATGCGCCCTGTTTCCTGACGTGTCCGAAAATGGACATGCCGATGATGGCATAGATAAACGTGATCAGGGCCAGCAGGGCCCCAATGTTGAAGAGCGCTGGAAGACTAACGACGAGGGCGAAAAGCAGCTTACGGATACCTTTCGCGGCCTTGATGAGCCTCAAGATTCTACCGATTCTGAACACCCTCACGACTCGCAAGAGCGTCGGAGACACAGGGAAGTCCATCATGATGTCCTCCATCAGTATGCCCAGGATGGACGCCAACACCAGCAGGAAGTCGAACAGGTTCCAGGGCACCGTGAAGTAGTGATAACGCAGACCGATTATCTTGACGATCGCCTCCAGGCCGAAGACGGTCGTGAAGAACGCGTTTGACACTTCGAGGACGAAGAAGATCGCATGGGGCTGATTGTAGTGCTCGATCCCCATCGTCAGCATGTTGAGGAATATCAAAACGAAGATCGCAATTTCGAATCTGGAAAGAGACACACGTGGAGATCTCACTCTTTGGCGCTACAAGATCGCCGAGCGACCGGTGAGTGACTGACCATTTCTTCTACGGTGCAAATACGACTAGTGCATGCACGTTTAACATTTAATGCGGCGGAAATGGTGCAAACAGTATCCGCTGGCGGTATGGCGAAGTAAACTTCGTATTTTCGTAGATTTAATTATTGCGTTCACGTCTTTTGCGCGTTCTTATGGGGTACGATGGCGCAGTTAACGTCTAGATCTACGAACACGTTGTTCTATGAATTTTCTGCACGAGTAGTACACGAGAGGTAAATTATGCGGTCGCTGCGAGCGTGTTAAGAGGTTTCATCAAAATAATGGGACTCTCATTCGCAATTTCGCGCGTCGAAATCACTGTACTAATTCTCGCGTGCATTTCCTCATTGTGATTTCACGCTCGTGCGGATTTTACGGGACCAGACACAGCCCGCACGCACTATCGCGCAGAATTAAAAAGTTACGACGTTTGCATAAACCCTCGGGCCTATCTCGTCTATTATGTACTCTCGCATCACTGTGCGTCCGATATTGCATCCGCAATTTCGAGTCGGCGGGCGTAAACGTCCTTTGCGTATCGATTTCCCATTATTCCGAGTAACGGATCGGTGGAGCCGCGGCGTTTATCTTGCGCGCTCGTGCCTCTCCCGGAAGCTGAAAAGAAAATTCGCGCACTGTGTCACGGCGAATTCTACAACGCACAACGCTCGCACGTGGCTGCCTGGAAAAATGTTATCGTCAGAAAAACGAATATTCTCCACGGTATCGAGAAACATACGCCCGAGCCATTTCCCAAATCTGTGTTAAATTTGCTGTACACGTCGAGAATCGATAAATATAGAAGCAGAAGAGATATTCCAATTCTCGGACGCGTTATGCTATTTTCAGTGAATTATCTGCGATATCGTTTAAACAATAATAATATTTTTATATTATTTTTTATATATAACTAGTACAACACAGGCGCGCGCTATGCCATATATATATTGCGAAGAAGTCTCGACGATTGAAAATCCTTTAGATTTAGAAATTAAAAAGTTCTAGCCATTAACATTTTTTTCTTTTTCCGAGGAGTTCTGTGCTATTTATATTGTTAATTGGCATATTGCCTAGAGTTCTCGATGATTTAAAATTCGTTAAAACAATAAATGAAAAAGTTCTAGCCATTAAAATTTTTTTCTTTTCCGAGGAGTTCTGTGCTATTTATATTGTTAATTGGCATATTGCCTAGAGTTCTCGATGATTTAAAATTCGTTAAAACAATAAATGAAAAAGTTCTAGCCATTAAAATTTTTTTCTTTTCCGAGGAGTTCTGTGCTATTTATATTGTTATTGGCATATTGCCTAGAGTTCTCGATGATTTAAAATTCGTTAAAACAATAATGAAAAGTTCTAGCCATTAAAATTTTTTTTTTCGAGTTCTGTGCTTTTATTTTTTTTTTTTTTTTTTTTTTAATAATTTTTATTTTTTCTTTTACCAAGAAGTTCTGTGCTATTTATATTGTTATTTGGCATATTGCGAAGAGGTCTCGACGATTGAAAATTCTGTAGATTTAGAAATGAAAAAGTTCTAGCCATTAAACTTTTTTCCTTTTTCCAAGGAGTTCTGTGCTATTTATATTGTTACCAGTAGAACACGGCTTTTTTAAGAGTGGATAATATTTTATAATAATTTTATAATAATATTTTACATTATTTTTATTTTATTTTTATATTTGTGCGATGTGTAAATTTATATATTTACTTGATATATTTCGATGTTGTTAGTACGTGATCGAAATTAAACTTAGAAATTAAAGATGGCACTATTTAACTATCTGCGAGGTAATTATGCAAAGAGTACAGGCCCATCTCGATTTCTGAAGTGCAAATGGAATGTTCTTACCTTGATACTGATCTAAAGTTGTCTTCTTAACGCAGAGTGAAGTTGAAGACAAAGACGTTGCATAAGGGCTTTTACAAATCGCTTTCGATACAAAAGAATGTCTTAAGGGTGGAAGAACGATGCGTTCCTGCGGTCTTCTTATTTTTCGATTGCCGATGAATGATGGTACCGTAATCGGAGCAGTCTGCGAGCTCTCAGAATTTACTTACACGGGCCTGATTGCAAATTTTACCAAAATACATCGATACAAACATTGTGGAGCACGCACTCGAGCACGGCGACGTGAGCAATGAAGAGATTTAAAATCGTCTTGTTAATAACAATGTGTAACACATACATTTGCATTTATACTGAATCGTTAATTAACACGGCACTTGAAATACTTTGCATACTAAAGTACGTATATTCATCTCATTTCGTATAATTATTAACGATTTAGCGTAAAATGTCTATGTTCTGTAGGATAATGTTCATCTGCCGCATTGCTCGCATTTTATCGTGTTCGAACACGTGCTGCACGTAATTCGGCCGCCACGTGAACTCGCCCATGATACCATTTACGTCACTTTGATTGCACCATTTCTACGCATTGTTACGTTTTACAACAGCAAGCATAATAATAGACAAGTACAATGAATTCGAATGCGTCGGATGAAGCCAGATTAACATTTCGGCATTGTATAAATTCGCCTCGTGGCATGTAACAAAAAAAGTTGATACATAGATCGTTAAAAGTGTTTCTCTACATATGAAATTGTTAGACTACGTCGACAATTTTATAAATCAATTATTATTTAATTGTGAAACTTGTTACTCAACTGCAAAACATTTGAGGAATATAATTTCAAACAGTCATCATAAATACATGATGGAAATGATAAACGAGGCTTAAATTAAGTTTGGAACGAAGTAAAACTTGACAAATTGTTAAATAAATTGATGTGGGAAGCATTCGACAAATATTCATCTGCGTGACTCTGATGAGAAGTAAAATCGAGGTGCCAAAATGTCATCGATCACATCAAGTTTTCGATTCTTCATCAGAAGCAATCGTAAGCAACACAGTTCTTTGCTCAAAGTGCTCAGTTATGCTTTTTACATCAAAAGCGATGCATAATTACCTGCGAGAATTGGACAGGTCGTAGAACATTGCGAGGAATTGGTTCATCGGACGTTTTATAACTTTTTGCGGCTTTTTACGGCCGAGCTTTTTCATGGCAGTGTAGTAGTGTTTTTGACTCTCGGTCAAAAACATTTCTAGCACTCCACCTTCGTACTGAAAGAAAAATCGTCGCTTTATTATTTCGCAGCTGGCTGACGCAGGAAACTGACAATTGGTATACGTAAAAACAAAACTCGCGCTATTCCTATTTAAAAATAATAGTTAAATTAAAATCGATCCATAAAATCGTTTACCAATGCTTAAGGAATCACACGTTAATCTTAGTGGAATATTTTTCTACGTAATAGCGCAGATATTTTCCCGACAAGTATCTGTTAACAAATGTCCGTTTACTCAATTCAAATTTTCCTGAACGTATAATTAAATGTTTGATCTTCTTCGTACTAAAATAAGGAACTAGAATAACCGTCACGTGGAATAATGAATATTCAAGAGCAAGAATTCCATTGACGTTCACCTTTTTTTTCAGCATGTTGAAATTGTCTATGATCACTCCAATGAAGAGGTTGAGAGTGAAGAATGAACCGCAGACGATGAATATGACAAAGTAAAGGTAGGCGTAGAGATTCGCCTCCCTTTGCGGTTGCAGATCCACTCCTCGCGCGTCCACCGCGTCCTCCATCACCTCCATCCAACCCTCGAAGGTTGCCACTTGAAACAAGGCCAGGTAAGCAATGCCAACGTGGTCGAAAGTGATCTTGCTGTTCTCCCAGGAGTAGTTCTTGCTGAAACACTCCTCTTTCGTGTTCACTATCTGAAATCGAAACGGTCGCGTCGTCTCAGCAGAGCGCTATTAAAATTGTTTAATAACAATTTGTAAATTAATAACAAACTTTCCACGGAATCAATATCGCGCGTACTTGACTCTTGTTACGAAAATTAATAATTTGTAATGCATTATATAAAACGGAAATTATGGCAATAATCAGTTCAATGCATTATTATCTGATGACTGATTTCATTGGCGTGCTACAATTTAATTTTAATAAATTTAACTTTGAGACTAATCGAATATAGTTCACGCTACTCCCCTTATTATTATTGATAATGGCATTCGATGGAGATGGTTACTCACCGAGGTGTCCAGCAGTTCCCCGTACTCGTCGACGCACTTGAAGAACTTTCCACCGAAGAACTGGACGCCCATTATCGAAAAAATAAGCCAGAACACGAGACAGACGAGGAGCACGTTGAATATACTAGGAATCGCATACATCAACGCGTTCACTACGATCTGCGAGCCGGGAAGAAAAATCCTCTCAGTGATATATATATATATATATACCAGCGTTCAAACGTACGTGGATATTGTGTGCCTGCTCGTGTTTCGAATAGATATTTTCGTGGCTACGATTCGTTTATCTACGCAATATTTACCCTCATGCCTTGCCATCTCGAAATCGCCCTCAGCGGCCTCAGGGCGCGTAGTGTCCTCAGCGATCGTAATACTTTGAGATTCTCATTCTCTTCTATCAAAAGGCTAAACATGGATACCTGTCCGGGAGGAGGTGTCATTTAAAATTCTTTGCTCGTTTCAGTTTTACGAAGGAAGAGAGCTCATGCAAGAAAATTTGATTGAAAATTAGATTATCTTTCTTACGTAAATTATATCAGAGCGAGAGAAAAACTATTTTTCTATTCGCGACTATTTTTCTACGTGAGAAAGTGGATCTACTATTATAATTATTGATTCTGATGTATTTTTATGTAAACTTCTTATTAAATGTAATTGTGACCGATGCGCAAGTAGATAGCTCAACGATTGTTATCAAAATAGTTTATATCGAACTAAACATAGATGTGTACATAATAGAGTGACCTATTTTAATGTCATATGAGACGTCCAGTTATAATAATGGATTGCGCTGTACGTTTTCAGACTATGTAATTGCAAATCACACAGAGCGCAAAAAAAATCATAGCTTAGCAAAAGTCACATGTATAAGAAGAAAATTTACATGCAAAGAAAGCTCGATTACAATATGCTATGCTATATTTAATTAATTATTTCCCGCATGCATGCGTGAATTTAATTAATCGTGCATCCACGTAATAACTCATATGATTAATTAAAAAGCGATCTACGCAATGTATAATTATTATTATAGTGAATATCTCTCGGAATTGATTTGGACGCGATATGGACATGTAACGTTTCAACGTACCTGAATCCACGAGGCCACACATAAAACACATAAAGAGGGAACACAGAAACAACGTTCAAACAGTTATCACGCATGTTTTGTTCAATGTAATCTTAATTACTTCATCTCGCCATGAACGCAAACGTAAACCATCTAAATTTACGACGCAAAGTAATCGTTACAATTTTTATTGTAAAGAAAGATTCAAGAAGCTGCTGATTTTTTCGTCATATAATGGCATAAAACAAACACGTTTCGCGGTTCACATGTTAGCAATAAAAATCATTCGTAAACTTAGATGGCACAAATATGTAATGCCTAAAGAGGACAAGCAAAGAAACACATTTCATGCCACAGCGACACGCACGCGTTCGCACAACTTTTGCGGCTTTATTTTCTGCGACGGGCCACGAGACACTAGTCGTACTTACGAAAACGATTATAAAATCCAGGATTGTCCAGAAACTGGTGAAGTATTTACAGAAGCCTAGCGCTAGCCATTTCAGGAGCATCTCGACGCTAAAAAGTGCGCAAAAGCCAAGATTGGTCCAGTAGAGAATCTTCTTCAAAAAAGGATTGTCGTCTAAGTAGATGTCCTCGAAGCACAGCGTTATGGAAGATGCAAAAATTAAAACTAGGATCATCCATTCGAAAGCGGGCGTGTCCACCACCGACAGGACGACCGTACGGACTTTTATCCACTTCTTGCCGAGGTCCGTGGCGAGGCAACGATTGATAAAGCTACACCTGAGCAATCACATCGAACATTACATCTTATCATTATTTCGATTAAATAATTTAAATTGCGCAAATAATTAATCAAATTGAAAAATCCTCTACTGACCGAATTTTCAATGTTCTTGAGAAATTAAACGCAATTCTCAATTTAAAATCTGATTTTTTTGCAATTTCTAACTTATTAAATTGTGCGATAGATGAAAGGAGAATCAGAGAAACTTACTTCTGGTAGCAGTGCTGGGGGAGGCAGTCCAGCGGTTCCTTGCGCTGCTTGTTCCTGCCGAACCCCGGGAACGAGCCCATCCCATCAACGTACCGTCCCTTGCTGTCCCTCCTGCCTCCGACCGTGAGCTCGTCCACGTAGCTCACAAGAGCGTGCCAAGGACGCGTTTCTATGCCATCGTTGTTCCGAGTGACGGGTTGCTTCTCTTCTGGTAGCATAGCCACCTCCTCGTCCGGTTTGCTGATATCCTTCAGCACATCCAGCTCTATATTTTCTTGTGGATTGGTCTCATTGCTGTTGTCCTTTTCGGTAAGCTTCTTATTCTCCTTGACTGTCTCCTGGCTGCTCTGACTGTAAGTGGTGAGGGTTGCCTGGCGGTAGACGTTAGACGGATCGTACGTAAAGACCGGCTGATTAAGGCTCTCCTGATACGACCTATTGTAGATATTGTCCTTGGGTAGGCTCAGCACGGTCTCCTGGATCGCGTATTTCTCCCTGTCAGACTTGTCCATCACCTCGCGGACGATTTGTTCCAGTCGAATGTTCTTCTCATTTTCGGAATTCTCCTTGCGGTGCTTCTGCTTGCGCACGATCGACCGGATGCGGTCGAAGGAGCGTGCGAGCTTCGATTCCTCCCCAACCTCCTCCTTCTTCTGCTTGAGCTCCTCGGAATTGAAACTGTTGAGCAACAACGCAAGGAAGAGGTTGAGGACCATGAAGTTACCCATCACCAGGGCCGGCAGGAAGATCGCGAAGCACGTGCCCGGCCCGTCGTCCCTCTCCGCGCGCATGCAGTCCCAGAGCGGCTCGATCCACTCGCCGCACAGGATGCGGAATATCATCATGAACGAATGGAAGAAATCGTTGAAGTTCCAGCGCGGCACCGGGTCCGGGTAGAACTTGTCCAGGGTGTAGTCCTTGCTGAACAGCTGCATGCCGATCACGGCGAATATATAGATCACGATCACGAGCACGAAGGTCAGGTTACCGAGCGCGCCGATCGTCGAGATGATGATGCTGAGGAGGACTTTCATGGTGGTCCAGGACTGCGCGAGCTTCAGCACGCGCAGCAGTCGGAGGCCGCGTATCACCGACAGGCCGTCCACCAGCTCAAACGTCAGGTCGATGAGTGACGCGGAAACGATGATCAGGTCGAAGTTGTTCCAACCGTTGTTGAAGAAGTCCTTGCTGAGCGCCAGGAGCTTCAGGAAGCATTCGAACGTGAAAATGCTGGTAAACACCTTGTTGCCGATGTTGAGCGCCTGTCGTATCGATTCGCTCATGCCGTGATGCTCCAGCGCCAGAAAGACGGTATTCAGAAGGATACAGAGCGTGATCATTAGCTCGAACAGAGGATCTCTCACCACCTTGACAGAAATTAACGTGCAATTGTAATTTCATTGTGTGTTGCAACGAGATTTTTATCGTATATTAATGTGAAACAAAAAGAAGCGAATGTCCAGGCTCACCTTGTACAGGCAGTTCTGAAATCGTAGCCATCCTTCGTAGTCTACGCAGCATTGGATACACCTATCGCAGTTTCTATCTGGAAGATCATCTGTAATCATATACGGAGAAAAAGTATCACTTTATCTGTTATTTCAACTTTGTGCTTAAATTTACATACGTAAAATTACACTTAAGATCTGCATGTACATTTTAAATATAGTGAAGAAATATTGTGCGTCAGTAGAACATGAACTTCTTCTTCCAAGAAGACAAAAAACGCGCCGAGAAAATTTCAGTTCGCTAATTCGGTTATACAGTATTATTTTAATGAACAATAGATGCACGATATTACGTTATTGCAGAATTACATCCCGAAAATCTTGTGATTGAATTGCGGATCGCAACATCAGATAAGTGAAGCTAATGAATTTAGTCCCAATTAAATCAACTTCCAATTACAGGCAGATCGGACTTCAGATCGATCGAGAAATTTCATTGGCCTGTCAGTCTACCGCGCGGTATTGTTTCGCCGAACAAACCCAGCCGGTACGTGAATTCGCTCACCTAAAACTACAATGTGCGACAGGTACTCTGGCGGCAGCGCGTACATATGTTTCTTCGTTTTCACCCCGTTGCACTTGAGCACTCGAATCTCCCGGTTGCCAGTCTTCACCGACACGGTGACCGGAGCCGGTGGGAAATCGGGCCTCGGTTGGAACATCTGGGGCCTTCCGTGTTCCCTTGGAGACTTCTCCTGGCACCTCTCGATGCGGTGCTCCCGCGACTCGCGCTTGTCGTGTTCCTCGGCGGACGTGACGTCGTCGCCGTCGTGGTCGTCCACCACCCCGGAATCGTCCAGCGACGACTGCTGATTGCTGTTGTTGCTGGCCTGCCTGGAGTGCAGCATGTTCCGATTCGGCGCCAGACGATGGATCATGTTGGGCTCCGGCGGCCTGGGACTGACATTCTGAAGCGGCAAGTGGCAAGGCCTCACGTTGGAGTGCCTGGGACTCGGACTTGGACTGGGTGTCACGGATCTGCAACGAGGTGCCCATTATGTTTCAGGCTAGGTGAGAGGAATTGCGTTCCGTGAGAATGCACGTGGCTGGTATGCCCAGTATCGATCTTCCATCGTATCATTCTCTTTCGTTCGTTCTCTCGTTTTGTTTTTTTATGTGACGTGATACTGTTAAAATATTACATTTAAATATCACAACATGATTCTATTACAATTAATATTCCACGTTTGTAATTTGATGTTTGTAATGTTTGAAATGTAATATGTTACTGATAGATCGTACATAATATTTTTCTATCTGAATGTGTACATCTCCGCATAAAATGTAATTGGTAATTACATTTACAAGTAATTATACCGATTAAAGGTTTTCTGATGAAAGGGAATGTACAAGTTCCCGATTAGTAATGTGCGATCTCAAGATTTCTGACAGATTTCAATTTCAAAGGGCGTTATCTGACAACTTAACGATTATTCGAAGCATTAAACTAATTAGCTTCGAGATTGCGTGGAGGTGCAGGTAGGTCCGATGCGAAATCGATGCTTACGGTAAACGAGCGACATTAACCCTGGGAATACCAGGCACTTCCTGGTTGCATGCGTTATAAAGTCGGGTCATTTCCGTTTGTGGGTATCGTATACACACCCCCTTATCTCTAATTTCAAGCAAGCTTTGGTTCACTTAAATCGCAATATGTTCAAAGATTAGTTAAACAAGATACGCTTGAAATCGATCGTCACAAAAGCTATTAGAAGACTTCGATTCACTTAAATCGCCATATGTTCAAAGAGTAGTTAAACAAGATACGCTTGAAATCGATCGTCAGAAAAGCTGTTAGAAAACTAAGCAGAAACGACGTTTAGCTTTTTAATCTGACGATATAAAATGTTCGTTAGTAAGCGAGAGGCGATTGCGAAGTCGTTCAAGGAATTCGTAAACGAGGGTAGTAGTGATAGCCCTGCGGGTGCATGTATCGCGGAGAGCTCACCGGAATACGGCGTTTCATACGGCACGACCTTCCATTGCAGGATTGCAAGGTAAGCTCGTTTTCTCTCTTTACTTTTATCATTACATAGTTCCTCGAGAACGGGGGCGTTTATGATCCTTTCTTTCTGTTTTTTTAGAGTCGGAGCTGCAGTTTAATGACTTCGTAGCAAGCTACATGTGCACACGGGTGTACATATTATTTCACTTCCCTATGAGTGAGTGAGACGAACTCTCTATATATTGTATAAATGGAAGCGCAACATACTTTCAGCGCGGGAGTGCAGATAAGATTAAGATCGCTCTCGTGGCGTTTGCTTTTTACAACTTTTTACTTACCGAGTCTTTAACTTCGCGCGTGAAAGGGTATTCTAATACCTTTCCCTCGTATTTTCTCGAAGCGCTTTCTTCGTTAAGCAAAAGCGGGAGCATTTATAGCCCACGTTATAATTCACGTCTCTCGATCTTCTCGCGATACACGAGGAGAGACTTCAAAAACACGGACAAATATCCGTTTGCATCCTTCGGAACGTTAAATAACGCCAGCGGCACTCGCTCTATGCAATTAATGCGCGCACACGGCGTCGAAAAATAAAAAAAAGTTCTCTAATTTCGAGTGCGAACAAGTGCATGCTCTAATGCGTTTAGTCTCGTCAGTCGGGGCGTTCGCTCTCGGTTAAACAAGCGCGAATGCGCTCCTCTTCGCCCGTATGACCCAGTAACTGGCCGGAAGTGCGGTACACGTGTGTGCACTGCGACAGCCCTCGTGACAAATCGAGTCGCTCGTAACAACATGTATATACAGATGCGTGTGTATAGAAACCTGCTGCGTGCACCGTTTCTCTCCTGGCCGGCGCTGCTCCTGCCACGTTTCCTTCTGCGCGTCTTCTTCCTCGTGTAGCTGCTCAGCAGCACCCCCTTGCGCGCGTCTATCCGCTTCTGCTTGTCTTTCGTCAGGGTCCTGATGTTGATTTTCGACGGATCGAAGCTGAACGTCGAGTCCTCGCGATGATCCGTCAGATCCTTCCTCCGTTCCTGCACACGAAATTTCGAAAGTCGTTAGCTTTTTTAATTGTTTTATCGAACGACTTGAGGCAGGAAAGGGTTAATTAATTCTGCGTCAACGAAGAAGTTCTGAAGTGAAGTGCCCACCTCGTTCGTGATCTCGGCTTCTTCTTCGTAACTCAACGCCACGACGGCCAGCATCAAGTTCAGCAGATAAAACGAGCCGAAGAATACGACCACCGTGAAGAATGTGACGCTGATAGGTCCGCATGCGGACAACACCTGCATTGTGAAGAGATATTTGATGTTATTCAACTGCATTCGTGCCTGGTATGACTTTTTCGTTAACAAATGTAACGCTAATATTTTTTATTTGGAAAAGGCGAATAATACGAAAACTTTTTGTCATATTGTTTTGATGTCGACATTGATAATTATTTTTTTAAATTAGTCTTCTCCTGATCTGTTGCATAATTGTGTCCATTTAATATCGATTCAGAAAGAAATCATCCAATCAAAATTTAAAGATGAATTTTCGGAAAATTCTTTTCAAAGAAGAAATCAAAAGTAAAGTAGAGGAAGAGAGTGATTTTTGAGGGGGATGAGCAAAGGCCTAAAAAATTTTTTAAATGGCGACCTTGTTGTAGACGTCCTCCCAGTAATCCAGAGTAATCAGCTGAAAGGTGGTGAGCATTGACCACAGGAAATTATCGAAGTTGGTGTAACCGTGGTTTGGATTAGGGCCAACGCAAAGACAAGTGTAGCTCTCGTTGCAATGCCTGGAAAATAGGTAAGACCTACATTGCCAGCATTGCAATATCCGCGATAGCCGTGAGAACGTTTCAAGTGTCCGCGGTGTATTGTCAAGTGCGGAAATATTACACGCTGCGGCTTTTACTCGCGTCAGCCTTCGTCGTCTTCGCCACGATTATCGGTTATTCGATACTCATGCAAAAATAATTAAATTAATTAATATTCTATTATATAACACGTAGTAGTACTGTTATATAATACTATAATACACTAGCAAAATTGCAAATTTGGAAACTTTTAGTAAATTATAATCCCACGCAGTTTTATTATTTTTTTCGCAATACTTCACTCTTATTTCTATATCAAGAAAAGTATTTTGGTATCATAATTGTATTATAATGTAATTCGGTATCACAAAGTGGTTCACTATTCTAATGTTATTTCTCATTCATAATGCATGAAAGCTATATTCTTCATTCCTAATTCATTCCTATTCCTGTTCGTAGGCGCCGTAAGATATTTCGATCTGTCCATGTCTGTCAATATCTATGTCAATATCGCGGCGCTCCGTACATAAAACACGAATATTTATTACGAATTTTGTCTAAGACGTCCCCGGGGTCTGAAATTACCGAGGGTGTAATGCGTGCCCCGGCTGGTCGGGTTCCTCGCGAGAAGGCCTCATCGAAAGTGCAAAGAAACCGTCAGCTTCGGACGTATCGATCCAATAAAAAGCCTACTTTCCGCGGGACACAGCACCGATACCGAAAGTGCGCCGTAAACTTCGTGCGCCACGTAACGCAGTAAAGCTTTTGCAAACTTATTTATACAGGCCGAACACGAATTCCGTCGCGGGTACGTGCAGCCGACATAATCATTTGGGAAATGGACGGCCCCGAAAACCGATAAATACGACGGTGCGCGTCCGTACGTTCGCCAAGGGGGTACGAAATAAATTTTCAACGCGCGGCAGCGGCGAGCTGCGCGCTCGCGCGATTAGGCCTGATCGGATATCATAATGGAGATAATATCCTTACGTGCCGGTGATTAATTAGAGCGATCACACGAGAAATAATTACGCGACGTCGTCGCCGATTATCTGTAACGCTTCACCGGCGATTCCGCGGTAATCGCCGATAATCGATGGATGATTTATGTGGCAGCTTAACGGAAACGAGTGTTATGTGCATTTCCGCTCGCGAGGGTTCATAAATCGTCGGTTGCAGCCAAGCAAGTGGATGATATCGCGAGGAAAAATGATTCTTCTTCGGGCGCAACGCCGACGCGCGAGGGAACTGCAACTTCCTGGCCACCCCGAGCCTCGGACGGAAATTTCAGTGAGTTCTACCTTCCACCTTCCTCATCTTCATCCACTGATTTTTATTCCAAAGAGAATTTGAAAATTTCTGTAACTTGAATCGAACTTAGTTTTCGCTTCACGGATATTTAACTTTGCTTCAGATAAATTTTTACGTAGCGGCGGAACGAAATTTCCGCTCGGGTCGTGCAGGGGTCAGGGACTTCCGTCGAAGACTCGTGGATTTCTCGACTTCGCGGAGCGAACGTGACGTTGAAAAGTTTCGCGAGCCTTGCCACGGGACGGACATATCGGCTCCGGAGGAAGGTATCGCGGAAGTTCTCTCGCTTCCTCTACAATTTCCTCGCGAGGGAATCGAGTGGCACTCGTTTCTGAAGAGATGTTGATGGAACGCAACCGGCCCTCGCGTCTCGAATTAGCTTATCTGAAGTGGGATCGAGCAAAGTAACGTGAAGGCAGAGAAACACCAACCTGGCGCCGGTTACATTGCCGCAGATGATTGGCTCTTCGTCTTCGTTGAACGCCCAATTGGATGAGTTCCAAGTCCACCTGTTGGCGACACGAAAATTCCGTTAGCGTTCTTGCGAGCCCCAGGCCCGGGATCTCTGGAGATTTAAAGCGAGGGAAGTGCATATCCGTTTTTCCCTTGACGTCTCTGTACGTGTGTGTATGTGTGTGTGTGTGTGCCTGTATTCTCGCGGAGCAGTCAATTTAATCAAATCAATTTTCTTCAGCTTGTGAAATAAATGAACGTATAATCCAGTGCAAATAAATGGAATCACCGTGCAGGAATGTAAATCCGGGATCAACTGAAAAAAACGAGTATTTTATACCGGTGATATTTGGAATAACTCACTCGACCCAATCGATTTGCGTGGCGTTCGGCTCTTGGTGCCTCACACACTTATTCCTAAGTTCACCCATATAAACCTGCAAAGCGAATAATGCAAAAACCATCAGGCAGAAAATCGTCAGCGTCATTACTTCGGCAAGTTGCTTGAAGCTGTGCAACAGTGCGTTGATGATGGTCTTTAGACCTGCAACATAAACCGACAATGCGTATTAAAATTGATGGAATTTCTCGCTCTACTATGCAGATCTACGTTTTTAGCGTCGAGTAGATAGAGAAGTTATTTCGATAAAATTTTATTTTCATACAATTTAATTTAGTCCGATTTCTTAATTTGACAACTAAGTTAAGCTAGTCACTAAAATTCGAAACGCGACAAGCACTGATTCTTCAGAAAAATTTCTATAAATTTATCAACAAATTTAAGACCGATGCGATGAACTCCTGCTCCTCGTGCATCCTTTATAACGCGATTAACGCCAACCGCAAGGCAACAGCGGCGATAACAGCCATGATTACCTCGAGAAAATTTGTGAGACGACGGTAATTAACGCGTACGAGCGCGTTAATGGCCCGTCATTAATGCCCGGAGAATAAATCACTGGTGCAGGCGGTTCATCCGAGATCGTAGCCTCGGGATGGCGCGGAATGGCGGTTTCATTTGCAAAAAAATATCCCATCGATCTGCCGCCCAAGATGCACCCTATTCATCGGTCCGCTCCGCCGTGTCGTTAGCGGACTATTCATTCATCGGGCTTTAAAAGTTCCAGGGGGACGCGAGAGGGTTGCGCCGCGGGCCTCTTCATTGTTCGCGAAAACGCTCGAGATCCGCGTCCCCTGCCGCGGGGGCGCGTATCACATTTCGGCCTGCAACCCCGAGCTTATCTCTTATCGGTGACATCCATCCCGATCGCTGCACACGTTTCACGAGGGAATCCGTCACGATCTCTCTCGCTCACTCACCCCCGGGATCCACGCGCACGATGGTCCGTGATAACGCAAACGTGCGCGAAATTGTACCGGCGACACGGCGGAATAATTTGCGGCGTTTCTGGAAACCGCCGAGGAACGCAGCCCCTCAGAGAGACAGCCCCATTCATCCCCCGGCAACTCGGTCAAAGTTCGCGTGTCCTCTCTTGTCCTCTCTTCTGCGGCGACTTAAATCCGCTTCCGTCTCGGCCGCTTGGCCGCTTTGTGCGTCGTCTGGCTGGACAGCGCGGGCCATTATGCCTCTTGATCTCTTTAATTCGGCCAACCGAGCTCTGAAGCTGCTGAAACCTCCTTTGTACGACTCACCCGTTTCCGGTCTTCCTGTCTCTCTCCAGCTTTTTCGTGCTCCGTTATTTCGCTCGGCTTAAAATCGCTACGCGTCGACGTGTACGCTTCGCATACGTTTGGGCGCCCGTGTTATCTTTTCATTTTGCGCGTATTTTAGTTCGATAATCTTTGCTCAGCGCTGGCGGGACGTAAATCAAAGATAAAAATCATCCGATTTACGTCCGCGCCTTATTCGCTCGCCCCGAGCGCGTCGCAATGTTGCTGCAACGTTGCGCAACGTATCTGTCATCGTCTCGCTATTTTAAAAACCTTTCAGCAACCTTTATAATACTGTGCATGGGAATATGCATGTCAGATATAATTTTATAAGAATTGCAATATAATATAATAATGTTTAAAGATGTGTATGTATATACAAGTATATGCAGATAATAAATCACATAATGGGTCTTACTTATGCATATTTCCACGAATATTACTCCGTTGCTGTCGTGCGAATAAATTGACATGATAAATCGCGACGTATTATGCCGCAGAGGGCTGGACGATTTTTAACTATCTGTAATCATTTATGCCAATTTCAGTGAAACGTCCATAAATGCAGGTTTGATTTAAAGCCTGAATTAATATGAAACGCTCGGATTGTTTATCGATGATTAATATGTGCCTGCTGATATCGATCTCGCGTTTAATCGCTGTAGCGTAATATTGTGTCAACTGCAATCAATGCACGCTGATATGCCCACGGTTAACCGTAATCGCATTGCTCAATAATTTTATCTCGGAAGAAAAGATAATTGTCTTTCGTGTTTATACGCTTAATGGGAAAATTGATTTTAAACAATCATGCGACAGAAAATGTCACATGTCATAACAGCGAGTTTATCTAAAATCAATTTTCCCAACTTCAGGATTAATTTTCACAATTCTAAGATAAAACAAACTCATGATTATTTATTGCATTAAATGTCAGTCAAGTTAAGAACTTTCGCATTGCAGTTGTCATGCGACAATCACGTGTCGTACGTATCGAGAAAAGTACAATTTTCTCAATTTTCAAATAAATATTTTCACGTTTTCAGAAAAATGAGTTCAGGATCATTGTCGCATCGCGCGCCCCAGCGGAATCAAGCACATCGCTCAGTAGTCGCAGTCACGTCAAGTCAGACGTCTCTCGGAAATTGCGTGGCCGACGTGCAATCAGATTCGCAGATATTACCTGGCATAATGGATACAGTCTTAAGTGCTCTCAACACCCTGAACGTCCTAAGACCGGCCAAATTCCCCACTTCCATCCCGATGGTGGCGTATCCGCTGGTAATCACCACGAAGTCCAACCAATTCCAGGGATTCCGCAGATAAGTGTACTTGTTTAGTATAAATCCCTTCGCTATTGATTTTATCACCATTTCCGCTGTATATATGGCTAGGAAGATATATCTGAAACAAGAAAAAAACGCCGGAAGCGCAAGCTATTGTTATTGTTCATTATCGAAATTTAACTTGTTTAAAATAGAGATGCATTGCGGAAAGTTAAATCGTCAAAGCAAATTAGGATGAAATCGCCGAATCTTTTCGCTGGATCCGACAAATGCCTTACGTGAGGAAGACCTCATTAATTCATTAATCGTGATGATCATGATAATTGCGCGAAATTTTCCCCGCAAAGTTCAGCTTCAACTTGGTTCTCGACTGCGTCGTGCAGCGCGAGGAAAGTATTTCGACCCAAATTTGACGGTGCCAGCGAGAAAGCGCGAGCGGATCTTTAAGCTTCCATCCGCGTCTCGGGGATGTTGCGCGCCCTGCGGCATTCCGAGCATCCCCGTGCGGATGCGCTGCCACTGCACTCTCGTGCATCCCAGCCGCATTCTGCCGCGGGAACGGCGAGAAACAACCACGTCCGCCCTTTGTTTCCGCTTTTGTGACCGCGTGATGAGGTGCCCTCATCGCGTGGCTCGCGCGACTCGAGCAATCGTAATGAACATTTTCCATTTGGGGGTGCGGGATCATCAAATGCGCTTGCGGTTGTTTCTCAAATATCCTGCTCGCCCGCGATTATTAACGAGTACGTCACCGATACATCAGACGTTACAGGCAGACGGAATTGTTTCAACACCGATGTTAATAAATAATTGTGTTTCGCTACGATAATCGGATTTATTTGATTCCATGTCACGCAGAGACCTGTTTGTCGGATGCAAATTTGAATGATTAATGAATATTAATCTTTGACGTTGTCTAGTTTCATGCTCATCTCTTGCTTTGCTCTCGAAATTATTAACAAGAAGTGTCAATTGTCTGATAACTATCAGATCGTGTTAGTTTCAAGCGTGTTTCAGTTCGTCTGCATGAATATTAAACAAGCTATCAATTAACCGAAATTAACTTTGAAGAGATTACTTATTCACCGTCTTACCGGGTCCGTTAATCAGACACGCTTTTGCCTAGATCGCAGTTACGGGAAATTACTGCGAGACACATTCGGCGGTAACGCGTTAAACGAATTACTATCCGCAGTCGACGAGGACTTCGCGCGAGTTACTTACTGAAGAATACTTAGCTTGAGGAGATTAAGTGCTAAGTGAACACGTATGAGATAAGCTCGAGTGGTGCATGTTTAAATATCCTGCAGCGTGATTATCAATATCTTAAATATTTCAAGTCACACGGATTTCGGTTAATTGACGAGAGTTCGAACTTTAGATCTAGCTTAAAGCTCCAATTCAATCAATCTTGAATGTCTCATAAAAAATCGTGTCTATCGTGTCTAAATGAAATAGTGTATTTTAAGTGGCACAAAAACCGCGAGAAAAGTAGCGAAGAGGAGTATCGATTCCGTCCGACGTTTCTCGCGGACATCTCGCGAAGTCGTAATAAAAAACGTTGATTAAGGAGGCTAACTGTTCTCGGACGAACATCGCTAGGTTTTACGATTTTACTTCGTGCTGTGACGTCAGTACGTAAGAATTAATGTACCACAGGAATTTAATCTCGGCGGTCGTAAAGCGACACTCCGCAGCATCCCTCTAAATAATCGTGTGTCTTCTCACGGGGAGGCGTCCACCCCCAGTAACTTACAACCGTGCAAGTGGAGATTCAGTGGTCGGTTACTAGTAGTCACCGGTCGCTTACTAGTCGTAGTCTGCTACATAAACATGAGGCGCCTATAACTTACTCGGCTTCCTCGACGGTTTCGGTCATGGCCAGGAAGACGCAGTTGAGGAGTATAGTAGCCATGACCACGTAATCGAAGTACTGATTAGTACTTAGGAAGATACAGCACCGCCGTATAGGATTCCACGGGGAGAATATGAACCAGCTATTGGTCGCCGTAAACCTATGGATGTAGTTCTTGCGGAACCTTTTGGACACCACGCAGAACGTCTGAAACATGAAAGGGAGAAAGAGACATAAAGGTCTTATTACCATCCGAATCGACGGAGTGATCTCGAGTGGTCTTCTCTTTATCTCGGTTGGACATTCGAGGGGCGCTACGTTAAATTAGGTTGATTAAAACAGAAGCGGCTTACAGGATGAATCCACGTAAAGCCTCGTTTTATACCAACAACCGCGCCATTAAAATCAATTAAGCGTTCCGCGCGACTGAAGGAATAATTCATGCCGTTTCGCAGCGCACGGCGAGTCGCAGTGAGACGCAACGCGGAGCCTCCGCTCGTCGGATATAGCGTTGAAACGACGTGCTAAAACAGCGCGCAGCCTCCAAAGGTGGCAGTGGGTCAACCCTTAATTATTTAGGAGTCGTTTTCAGCATTCGGATAACGCTCCACGCCGCCCGCGAATTCACCGGCGACGGTGTTAAAGTTGGCGCGATCGTTCGTTATCATTTCCCAAGCTGGTTTATCAGTCGGTTTATCAGTTTTCTGAAATGTGAATGATCACAGATAAATGAATATTTTATTTCACTTTGCAGGTCAGGCGCCGTTCGTTGTGAAATTCACGCGGGAAAATCGCCGTGAGATGCTATTCATCCCCCGGCGTCTTTCTCCGTTTATGGTATTTCGCAATTATGCCTCTTTAAATGAAGTCCCTCTGAACACTGAATACGTGAAATAATTATGAGCTGAGGAATGAGACGAGGGTCAGCTGTAACGTACAGGGTAATGTCTGTTGATTGCTCCATTTAACGTCTTTAACCCTCGGTTGCTTGACCTTGCATTAGCCACCAGCTCGATGTAATCAGCCGTTAATCTACCTGCCGTATTAGATTAGGCTACATCCATGTTCAGATTATATCTAAATAGGTATCATGCGGCCACCTTCCCACCTTCCCAGAAATAGCCTGAGACAATGCCGGCGTCTCACACGCACGGAACGTTTGCCCGTTCGTTCATCAAGCCGTTTCCCCCGCTTTGCAAAGAAACTCGCGAGCATATTTATTGATACGAAGCTTTTCTTCGCAGCGTGTAGGTATCAGTATTCAATATTTCAATATTAATTGTCAAGTAAGGACCGAAGAAATTACGGAAATATAAAAGATATTGCACTCTGCGTGTCCACGTTAACAAGCTCCGCATTATTTGCGTTTGACTGACTTTATTATCTGAATAATTAAAACGGAACGAATAACGCGCACGGTAATTGGCGGGAAAACGTTTCCCGCATGTTTTCCCTGCATCCTTCCCCCCTCTCTCTCGCTTGCATCTGCAATCTATTCGCCACCCTGTGTCCGTGTTTAAACCGCCATTTGGGATAGCCGGTTCTGGTGTCAGTTCCGGACGGCCGTGGATGGCCGAGTTCGTGCCAGCCAATTTCCGGTGGGTCGCACCTTTTTTTTCTTTTTTTGGGGGGGAATTCACCCCTTCGTTTCGCCCGTTCGCACCGTCCTCGAGCCGTCGTCGCCGAGTCGCGCTCGCCGCGCGGGAGGAATCGGCGCTTTTTGCAGAAAAGCGGGCCGCAGCGTTCCCCGCACCGATGTTAATATCGATCCGCGCCTTATGCTCCGCACGAGCAACACGTGCACCAACCAGCCGACCGACCAACGGCCGACCAGCCAACCAACCAGGTCAACGTCGAGCGCGGAGTGTCGCTTTGGTGGCCGCGCATACACGCGCCTGTTCCAGATAAATAATACATGCGTCTCCTCCACCGGAAGCGCGCCACATCACGCGCCACGACTCGGATTCCGATGACTTCGCGGCCACGCGGCCGGCACCCCCTCGGACTCGGCTCGGGCCGCCACCCCCTCGGAGAAAATAATGGGCTGCAGGGAAGTGCGCGCGACGCGTCGGAGATTAGCTCGTTAGGCATGTAACATGTATTACAGAATTATAATTATAATCCTACATAGTCCGACGGGGTTCGCGATTGCCAGCTGGCGTCCGCGGGATCTTAATGAAGTGTCAGCTTCAGGAATTCAGAGTATCCAGTAAGAATCACGAGTAATTAGCCAAGTAATGAGAGACGGGGGGAATTATTGAATTTTAGACAGAAAGAGAGAGAGAGAAATTCTGCACTCATATTAGTGAATAAATTCGATTTACAAGTCGGTAAGTATAAACACCTGTAAATTTCTCTGCATTGCATAGCAAACAACGAGCTATTTTACACGGAGCATCTGTCTTTTTAATGTAAACGCAAAATAGACGACGAATTTATCGAATGCATTAATATAAATTACGATGTGATACTGTCGTTCAAAATGTGCTACAGAAATTTTCATTTATTAAATTTGGTTAGATATGAATATCTCTCTGTTAAACGTTAAACATTAGTAAAAAGCATCAGCAGAATTTCGTTGAGGGCCGATGAACTGCAATTGGGCACTGCATGAGATTCCGCATGCGGCTGGCGGGGATGCAGCTTCGAGCGCAGTGGCTGATTTTGGTCTCCGATATAAACCTCGAGGGATTTTAGCGCGTCGCGGTAAGTGCTGAAATTTCAACGCTCACGTGACAGTAGCATTCATTTTGTAATATTTATAATTGCAAATCGAGCGTCAGTTTCCAATAAAAAGGATGATTAAATAATAATACTCATATAACCATTTATCGAGATTCTGTCTATGCGCGTATTATTAATTAAAGTGTTCATATTTATATTACGATGTGTGATATGGGTCTCGTTCTCTTTAAGCGAGATATTCCCTCAGCGTATTACCACTTTATGCTAATAAAGGATGTAAAGCAAACCTTTATGTGCGAAATCGCTGAAATTGCTCTCGCTTGCAAACGCTCTTTCAAATGCGAAACGTGAAAGGGACGGGGGGTGCCCTTATTCCTCTCGATGTAGACGAGGTTCACATTCGGAACGAACCGCCCCTCATAAAAATATCGCCGCGGCCCGTTCGCAGGTCCGGCTGGAAAAATTGCCGTTATCAGAGCAGTCCAGTCCGGACTTTTTGCTGCGGTATCCTGGTGAGATTAAAAATCCTCCGGGGGAGAAAAAGGGTACGCGATGACGAGATGGAAATCGCGAAACGAGCCCACGTCATCGCTGTGAAAGGGAGGAACCGTGCCTATCGCGTCGTCAAAACGATCACATCCTGCTACCTCCTGCGGATCTGAAAGCGAGTTCACCCCAAACTCAACATTTCGTGCAAAGGTGTCTTAAAGCGAGAGAGGCTCATCGGAGCTATGTCTTCTTGAAGATAACGGAGCTAATGTATCATGAAAAAGGGATTAGTCTGACAGACTTAAACTGATCTAAAAGATTCACATTGAAAAGGTGCAAAGAAACTTAAACAGTCAGTCTATTCTTCATGTACTGCTTAATTTACGACAAGTATAACAAGTTTTAGCCTTAATCCGCTTGGAAACATCAAGGACTTAGCTGCAAACAGTTATATACCGGATTCAGTTTCTTGCTTCACATTTAACGTTCGTTTCAAAAGAAACGCTGTTCATTCGGATACGGTTCGAATGATTCATTCGGGGCAATCGTGCAAAACCAGCTTAAACGGGACGCGATCAACCGACGATCGATCCAGTCGCGGAACCGCACGGCTGAAAACCCCGCGATAAAGTACATGATTTCTCGGTTCGACTGCCACGAACGGCTGATCGCTTACACCTGCGATAAGCCCGATGTTCGGCTTGTACGTGTAACACATTCTACGGTCAATTTCTGTGAAGCCCCGAAGAAGCAGGAGGATATAAATCCAGAAATTCTTTTTAGACGTAGCATCGTAGCTTAGAGCGAAACGACAGAAATTTATCTTCGTGAAAAGAATTTTTTGTCAGAACCATTACATCACATTTGTCGAAAAGGTTTCGGCCGAAAGAAGAAACTGTTGAAGCTGCTGCAATAGCTTTGACAAAATGCAGCCGAATTATGTCTTTTATCAATTCTTTTTTATCTAAGAATACGCGTTTTCACCAGACATACGATTAATCGAACTTTCATGCTTTTAACATTTTTCGAAACATTCGATGCGTCGACATCTACCTTTAAGTAACGTACGAAGCAACAGGATGATAGAATGACTTGAAAGAAGTTCGGAATAATGCTTCATTCCACACTATCTCACCTGCCTTAGTTCTACACTAGAACAGAGAGTCAAGCTTCACGGCAATTAAGTTTCCTCCGCTAATTGCGAGTTCGTCTATAGCGACGAGCCAATCGATCGAAGGCACGAAGGTGCGAAGACGAATTTGAGCGCCGTTTCCGCCAGCACGAAAGGATGCGGGTTCAACAGAGGGTTGAACCGCAACCTACCGACCACCCCCCGTTCCTCAAGAAGCCGCTGCATTCCCTCGGGCACATTCGCGATAAGTGCGAGGTCATCCGTGTGTAGCCCAGGATCGAGCATTCCGCCTGGAGCAACGTCTATCCTGGTTTCGACATTCAGCTGCCATCCAGTTAAGAGTGACAGGGTCACACGCGAGGGGAGACTGACGAACAATCTTGGCGCACGCAGGGCGGAAATGGATGCAGCGTAATCGTCTGACGGCGATACGGTCGATGATACGAGCACTGTACATCCAGCTGGACATTTCCATGAGCCCCATGGGCAGCTTCCGGCTCAGAGGAGCGTGCAGGATCGATCCGGATACACAGGACATCACAATCGCCGCGCTCGACCTCGACTTGTCTACGCGTCAGTCAGGATCTTCCGCGGGAAATTGTGATCTTGTAACACCTGTTGTTTCTTGAGAAACTTTTGAAGCTTGACTTTGATCAAGTACCACGTGAGCTGTTGAATTTGGTCAATTGATTGAGGGAGCAAACAATGGACAATTATTGGTCTGTGTGCACTTTTGGATCTGCCAGCTTCAAGCTTCGAAAGTCGAAAGCTTGTGCAGACGGCGTGTTTCCTGTCGATCTCGCTTGATTTATGTATGTGATGCCCGTAATTTTTTTACGTGGTACTCGCGATTACTTAGAGATGAGAATCGATTAAAGTGGGTCATCCTGCATCCGATCGCTGCATACATTCTTTAGCGTCGGAAGAACGGATGTTCAGAACGACGTTTTAAAAGTTAAATTAATTGAGTATTTTCGAGGGAAGATTTTTTCAGGAAGGGGGGACTCGCGTTGTAATTTTTTTCAGGAAATTAGGGCGGACACTCATGATGGATAACTATTTCATGGGTCTATAACTCGACAGTGAGGAAAGTGCATAATGTAGCACCCCAGCTGGGATAAACTACGCGCGCAGGTATAAGGGCGGTTTAATGCGTTTAATAATAACCACGGCGGGGACTAAAAGTAAACCAGACGCCGTCTAACATCGCCGTAGCGTAAAGACAAGCGACGGTACTTAAGGGCAACGCCGGTCTGATGAAGGTAGGGTAGTATCGATCGATCGACTGGCCATTCAATAACACGATCGTCACCGTTTATGGGCGCAAAAAGCTGCGGCTACGCTTCCAATCGCCGAAGTTTAATCGAGCGCGATGCGAGTTGCCGTACAAAAAGTCTTACCGTCATTACCAGACAATGTCGCCTCGGGGATGGATTTGTCGAGAAGCAAGCACCGTCAACTGTCTACGGGACATTTTCGCGTGTAGGTATCATCCCATTCAAAGGATCTATCGCATCGCGCTGTTCATTCTATGCCTCGTGCTTCGCTTGCTGCAAACAAGTTTTTGTGCGGCGATGCTGAAGAGAACGGAGCACCCCTTCGTGACTTCGGAATGAACAAATACGTGGGGAAAGTCGATTCTGACCGAGCACGGGCATCGAGATATCGAAACACCCTCGTGTTTTTCTCGCCAACTTTGTTTGCGACTCATCCCTCGGTTCACGTGTGTTTTATGGAAGTTTGCGACTCGGGAGCACGTCGCCGCTATAAAGTTGGCGTCTACGGTGGCATTGGCACTGATGCGACGATCCTGATCCTTGCTCGAGCCGGGAAGGACACGCAAGCTTCCGCAAGCGAACGCATTTCAGTCGGAAAAGTGGAACGGTGTCCCGAAAAATGGCAATCTCGAAATTTTCGAAACGGTGTCCCGAGATGTCATAATCTCAGAAAAGATTCGAAAAGTGGGACAACTTCGCGAGAGGTCGTAATTCCGAAATTAGCGTTCCCAAATAACCGACATCGCCTACTTTCGGATATTTCGGTGAACTCTGATTTCGTTCTCGAATCTCGAAATTATACACGCCCACCAAACAAATTTCCAAACGGATTTTCTGCTGCATTATTAAAAGTTGAGTTATTTTTTAACCGAAAGTTAGGCTATTACGCTTCGATTGCAAACTCATATAAATAAAATCGTACTTGACATTTTCATGAGTGACCTTTATCGCTCTCCACTGTAAAGACTACACTTTTAATTAACTGTTTGAATATTCTTGTTTCATAATTATTTCAATTTTCGTTTCCATCGAATTACAGTCAATGAAGTTTATTTAGTAATTTTGATAAACTTATTTATGGAGGAAGTAAAATTAATTGTTCCGAAACCAAGATTACACTTTCTTACCAAGATCGTTTCGCAAAATCGATTTTTACGCGAAAGAAATAATGAAAAATAGCGAAAAAAATTTGCAGTCTCGTTAAGGTTTAATGCGCTCGTTCGCAGAAGAGTTAGGAAATTACTTTTTCCAGGGAATCTGAAAAATCGTTCAGGTGTTTTACGCTTGGGTGAAAGTTTTTGGCGCAACGCTGAAATCCGGAGTGTCTCCCGGACGGCGACGACCGATTGCGGATTTTTAGCACTGCACCAAATCGTGCAGTCGTAGAATTCCCTTTGGTAGAATTTCTCCGAGCAGTTATACATCGAGGGGTCGCGTCGTGACGTAGGGGAAAATAATAAGCCCAGTGCACGCAGGTATGTGAGACTGAATGGCGGCTTGCGCATCGACCGTGTTCCATATACTTGGCGGCTTTTACTCGCAAGACTGCTTCTTGCAAGTGCTAGGCCGAACTACCCCGAATCGGCAGTCTGGCGACACGTAATCGTCCAGAGTGGCATTTGCAAGCGCATTTCTTATGCATTAGAATCTTGCGTTACTCGACTCCGTCTCTACTCACCCCCAACTGTTTGGCACTCGCAATTTAATTCCACAGCAAGATTGTGCGTAGATTTTAATGGTCGCGTAAATCATCATTGGCGAAATGAAAGGACCTCTTTATGCTGAGAATGGGATGCAGAGTAGATTACGTGGTTTAGAGAAAGAGAGAGGGAGAGGGAGGATATTTCAGCTTGCAAGTTCTAAAGTTTTGTACTTCGTACATGTCGCGCCGTATCGTCGCGTCGTGTCGCCGCGTCGCAATGCAATTTCGCATTACGCAAGCCTAAGTGCGATCTCCTTTTACATCGCCGTTTCGTATTCCAAGTTCTCAGGCTTTGTCGCGTCACTTATTCTTATGAAACGGGAAGTGGAGCGCGTCCTGATAATGTAACGATCGTAACGAATTCGAAATTCAGTGTTGACAAATGTTTGTGAGAAATTAAAATTTTCTCAATTTAACATTTTCAATAGACATTCGAGAGAAAATTTTTAAATTCGCGGGATAAAACAATCCTCATCGAAACACGCACTTAAATTAGGATTATTTGACAACCAGTAGCAAAACGCGAGAAAGCAAATTTAACTATAAAAAAAATAAAGAAATGAAAGAAGGAAGAAAGTAAAGCAAGTAAAAGAAGTAAAAGGAAGAAGGATACTTATCTGTGAGACAAGAACATTGTCAGTGTCAACTCAAGCTGTCGAAATAGAGGAACAGTCCTCGCAATCAGTAAGTACATATTGTCAATCATTAAGTACATATTGTCTCTGACTGACCTTCGAATTTATTATTGTATTTATACCTTTTTTGTTTTTCTTCCTCAGAATGCCGAAACGCATTGTGGTCGCTAGGTAACAGTTTCGAGTTGCCAAAAACGAACGCCATTATTTATCGGCGATTTACTAGGCGTATTGGACTACTTGTGCAATGAAATATTACGTGCATTAAACCGCCACATGATGCACGATATTGCATCTTCCTAATGCAGTGGTAACGTATATTGCGGCGACGTCTTTAAACACCTGCAATTCCGCACAATGTTCGACAAGTCACCTGTGCGATGATAAAGTCACGTTCGGATCCGGATGAAAGATTAGCGTTTAATATTATATTATTCAGCGACGCGGGAACACCGGAAGACTCTTAATCATTATCTCTTTAATATTAATCGCTGGAAATATAATACGTTACCGAAAGTCCCGAAAATGCACACGCGCAATGCGGCTCTTTCGATCAATGCAACGCAGCTATTTTTGTCGCGCGAAAGGCGTGCGGGCGTAAGTGGGAATTTTTTTTCATTGGCAACTTTATTGACGAGCTTACAATATGCTGATGCGGCTCGCCGGAATGGCGGGCGTGTATCTCTCGCAGTGTGTGCACGCAATAATTGCAGAAACGTGTCAAAAGTTGTGTCGACACGCTTCACGCGAGTGTAACATGCGATTCTTTGATATTACTCGGTCGCCGCTGTAAACGGCTGCGGTTTTCACTTTGCGTCTCTCTCCGACGTCTAATATGTGAAAATATTCGCCGTACTGCTCATGGTGTGTGCACGATAATAAATATTAATATTCAAGGAATTATGTGTGCTGGTCGCCGCGTACGATACTACCGTCCAAAGTAGAAAAGCGCGTCGGGCAAAAGTAAGCGGGTGTGAAAAACGAATGCTCTAATGTTTAAGCTCTTCTCTCGTAGATTTTCCATTTTCACATAACGTATATGCGACAAAACTTACTCGTGCGAATTCGGTTCTGACGTTAATTAATGTCATGGGTAGTTGCGGCCCTCCAAAAGGGCACGGGGTTCCGGTATAATTGGCTGAGGGAATTTATCTAGAAAACCGTACAAATGAGATCCGCGATTATTATACTAAATTGTTAGCACATTGGCATAAATTCTCTTCCGAACGTTTGCGCAAACGAAAGGGAGGTGCGCGGCGAGTGGTCAATCGTTGTATAAGTTATAAACAATTTGCAGAGTATATAAATTATACTCAAATTGAATATTAATTTTCAAGATATTCTCTGAAAAAGGAAACCGTGGGGATTTAAAGCTCTACTTTTTCCCTGACACATTTTCATGAAATTCTCTTTAACCCGTGAAAAATCGCACTTTTATTCAAATTCCAGTTTTATTTTCAGAATCTTTCATTATACAATGATAAAACGATAATTTTCCTTCATAACGCGGTCACACACAATTGCGATAATGGTATTACTGGTGAAGACTGCCAAGTTAAATACCCAAGTAGCACATGAAGCTTTAAAACAGCTGCGATAACGTTGTTGCAGCTTAAATCGCAGCATTTTTCTCTAGCACAACTACTGTCGCAACGTCATTGTGAGGTTTAGACAAGGTTGTACCAGCAAAAGTGGGATAACATTTTTAGGCTTTGAAAACGATGTCGCAGCCATTTGGCTGCACAATTATTTTGCTGTAAAGAGATTGTGACAGCTACGCAAATAACACAGAAAGCTTTAAAATGGTTGCGATAACGTTATTGCAGCTTAAACGGCAGCATTTTTGTCTAGCATAACTACTACCGCAACGTCATTGTGAGGTTTGGACAAGGTTGTACCAGCAAAAGTGGGATAACATTTTTAGGCTTGAAAACGATCATTTGGCTGCAATTTTGCTGTGAAGCGAGCCACATTACAGTAGTCGAAATAAAGAGCAAATTAATAAATAATGTTTTTATATGTAAATTAATATTCATTAAAGTGAATAAAGTGAAATTTTAATTTTAAACTTATATAAAAAGATTAAAAGATTAAAAAAATTTTTTTAGCTGGGATTGAACTTCGAACAATATCGCTTATTTGCTAACCTGACAATGAGATCAAATTTCATGATTAATAGACATATTATTTTATCATTACAAATTATTACAATTTATAACGTACAAGTATACTAGCGCGGACGCATGTTCATGAGTATACTGATTACAGAAGTACATAGATATCCTTAGAGTAATAATTTTAGAGTCGCAGAAGTGAACGCTTGGGTCCGCTTGACCATCGCTGATACATGCTAGGTTTAACATAAACTATTTACATATATTGCTCTTTACTTTCGCTGTGACAGCCAAATTGCAGCCAGATTGCAGCTATTTTGGTTGTATTTTATATAGCCTTTTCAGCTGCACTGTAAGCTAGTTCAATAAGTTAGAGTGAAAAAACATATATATTTGTCTCTTTATAATTTATTGCACCAGTTTAGGAGTGCAGCTAAAAAAGGAACAGATAGTTTCTTCCGCGCACAATATAACAAAACACAACGTCATAACCTCTGAAACGCAAAACTGACTACCAAACCTAACCGTTTCGTGCAATTTTGGCTTTTGTTATTGCTGTCACAGCGACTTTACGCTAATTAATGCAGCTAAAATGGCTGTGGCTGCATTTTGACTGTTGTATTCATTGTCACAACGTTTTCGCGGTTAAAAATCCAGCAAAATAACATTTGCTACCAAATAGCTGTAATTAAGGGGGGAGCCTGCTTTAGAACGTTGAAAATAAGGTATAATTTTACGAATTGTTTTTGGAGAAACTATACAGCGGATCATTATAAAACTTTGATGCATTTATTAGTGCATGTTTAAAGATAAAAAAAATTATTTTTTGATTTGAATTTATCGCCTGTAGAGGTCGTCCTGGAGGCATCTTAGTGCAGCCGGCATTGTAAATTGGTGAGCATTCTCCTGCCTCCAAATTTCATCCAAACTGAAAAATTGAAATATTTTCTCGTTATTTATGAATTCCCATCGTCGATGAACCTTTAATATTCATAAAAACATTAAGTTAAACAATTATTTTTGCATGAAAAAGTTCAAAAACTTTGCCTAAAAATCGTACTTTTGTGTTCTAAGCTCCACCATTTTGGCACTTTTCAACTTTTTTCTTCTCTCTTTGGTTCATCGACGATGGACATTCATAAATAACGAGAACATATTTCAATTTTTCAGTTTAGACGAAATTTGGAGGCAGGAGAATGCTCACCAATTTGCAATGCCGGCGACGCGGCTGCACTAAGATTTCTCCAGGACGACCTCTACAAGCGATATATTCAAATCAAAAAATAATTTTTTTTATCTTTAAACATGTACTAATAAATGCATCAAAGTTTTATAATGATCCGCTGTATAGTTTTTCCAAAAACAATTCGTAAAATATACCTTATTTTCAGCGTTCTAAAGCAGGCTCCCCCCTTAAGGCAAGACGTAATGCTAGCTATATTTTTTCTGCTGCAGCAAATATAGTCAGACTGTGTTACTTGGGTATAACGTGTTCCATGATATCATATCTTTTAAACGAACCAAATATAAAAATCCAATACAATAAACCACAGGACTTCAACGGGAATAAGAGAGTTAAAAAGGTTCATAATCGTTCGGACAGGACGTGCATATTAATCGGAACGTAGGACAGATTCGTGTTGCTACTCACACACGGTCGCACGCGATCATTAGCATGCACCAAACGTTACAACGTAGAACCTCGTGTGCGTCTGATTACATGATGGTAGCAGCTACTTTTCCGATGCGCTAGGAAGACATTACGCTCGGTTGCACGGTTGAATCTGCCGAGGAAAATTGCACGGATGCTGCGTGAGACTCGCTCATAAATCCAGTCGGCTGCATCGGCGCTGCAGAATGTTATTACAAAAATCATTAACAAACGTCGAAGGTTTCCGTCGAAGCTCTCGTGTTACCGCCTTGCGTGAAGCTTCGGTGGCTTCGATCGTCGAAACGTCCATTCGGAAGTCACGTAGATGGTTAACAGGAACGTTTAGCTTCGCGGAACACGACGGGATGGATAAAACTATAAAACTGCACGGATATTGTATTCGAATGAAATCGCGTTTGAGGTCTCCATCATACGCGGGCGTCCTCTTTTTGGTTTCCTGAGATATTGAAAATTCACCCGGCGGAAAGTTGCCCGTTGCAGAAGGAAGCGGTCATGTGACATGAATTTATTAGGCATCATGCTCCCTGTCCCGGCCTCACACGGTGAAATATTCAATGTCTTCCGTGCAGATCGAGTCGACGTCCAAATCCATTGGCGTGCCGCGAGGAGAGTTTATGCCGAAGCTCGCGCCGCGTAAAGCTGATAACGCGATGAAGATTTACCCTCTCACTGCAAAAGGATGATAAAAAGGCATATTTCGCAGCGTTTCTCTGCTGTCGAGCTTATCGTCAATATGGATAGACGATAAGGGAAATCGATAAATATGTATAATGCAAATATGCACGCTCGGAATTTACAACGAGACTTTTCAGTGTGAGTTCAATATAATGAAACATTCGATTTTAGCACATGCAGATGCGTCGTTTACAATTAGTTTTTTATGACTGCACGGATATAAAAGTGATCGTAAAACTCGATCTCGTGTGCGTAAAATGCAGCGTGTCCATAATTGATGGCCAGATTCTGTATTACATAAAGTTTTTACGTTCCAGTTTGACAGTTCTGTTTCCATTTCGATATTTTTATATCGAGAACGGCAAGCAGCCTGCAATCTGTCCTAACGGAAAATAATAGTTGCCTCGTCGCCGTTTCGATCAGCCCGAAATTGATAACCATCCGACGCGGAATATCAGTTGTATCAGAGTTGGTTGCTAACTCTTCGGGCGAGCGAGCGAGTATCGATTTTAATAGCAAAAGATACTCCGCGAAACTTGTTTCTCTCCATTTCGAATACGCTCGACGTCTCACTTGACGGCGAGCCTCTCCGGATGAAAGGATGAAAAGTTCGCCGCCTTGAATTTACAAAAGCGGGAACTTTACAACGAATCTACCGCCGCCTTGATTGCTCTATATGGCGCGTCGAGGTGTTTCCAGTTTCAGTTTTGCGCACCGTCGCCCGCAAGACCACGTGCGAACTAACTGCTTGAGCACGTTGAAATTATGATTTCCACTGCGTGACTATCTTGCCGTGTATTCAGGATACGATGAAACCGGAGATTCCCCTCTCACATGCTGGTTAATTAAAGGGAACTTGAATTTCAGGCTTCAGGAAATATTTCTTCATCTTCGCTTTTGATTAAGATCTCAAAGTAAGTACCCTACAACATAGAATTTTTTGCAGCCAATTGAGCCGTACCACAAACTAGTAGTTTACAGAAAATTAAACAGAAAAGAGAAATTTGTTATGTTCTTCTTCTTTAACGGCTACAAATCAAATTTAACTTCCTCAATTGATCAAGTTGGCGCGTTACAAATTCACTTACTCCAAATATCAATAGTCCAGTTCGCTGTACGAAAGAGTGCAGTATTATTTTCGCCAAATGCTACAAACATTTCACTTTGCAGGAATAACACGGCAGCAGAAAGATCAATCAAACAACGATGCGCGCGTGATACATTTCCGTCGCGATGACGCCGAAGAAAAGAGGACATCCGCGGATATCCGCGCCAGTTATTCCCTCGGAGGCGGCGTTGTGGAACCGTCCGGTTTGCTAGAATCTCTCGGCCGGTGCAATCTCGGTCCATCCGACGAGGGAGCAACCCCCTTTTCAACGAAAGCGCGCGCGCGCGCGCCTCTCGCGTCTTCCGTCTCGGTCGCATCCCGGCGGGGTGTATCGTTATGACGGCTTGTATGTCGTGTATGTGTACGCGCGAAATGGATCCCCGTTATCCCCATTGTCGGGGAGATTTCCAATAGACCTCGTCAGCGTCCCTTTCACACGAGACTTCACAACGGCCGTTCGCGCTCGGCCGTGGCGCGCGAGGATACAGTTATCCACCGTGAGACTACGTTATGCACCACCAAATCGTATCGTGCACGCTCGCGTGCCTCGCAATGCGACTCTCTCCTGGAAGGTGCCCCAGCATCCTTCACCTCCTCAACTCCTGCGTATTACACTAGAAATAACGGTTTAATTAAATCAGCGGTGCGCCCACGTTTGATCCGCCGCCGCGGCCTTCGATTGTTTGGCTCCGCACATGATGACGGTTGGATGTGCAGTCGAGATTCCGATTGTTGTTGCGTAATTGTCGTAATTGACGTGGCAAGGCGATCAATTCATGATTCTGAATAGTTTATGATTTGTTCATGAAGCCTGTATTGAACGTAATAGATCGTGAGAACGTTCGTGTTTATATTGAAAGTTTTATAAAAACGTCTCGACCGCACACACGTGTACTGAATTAAACGACGATAAGTGCTCGCTAAAAAGAGACCCTCTTTTATTACCGTGGCCCGATTGAAAATAATCTACGAGTCTAACGAAAGGAGAAAATAGGTTGATCCACATTTAGAACACGCCTGGCGAGATCACCGGCAGATATAAGTTGCCTACTCGATCGATTTTAATGATTGTCCACTTTATATGAATCGTAAAAAAGATCGGTTTTTCAAAGGATATCAATAATAGAAGAGCGCTGGCGGAAATACTGTATTGCCACAAATGTAATATTTCAGAACAGTTACATGTACCGGATATTATGATCTTTTACTTGATCCGATTATACGAAATGCATAGTAGGAATCGTGTCTTTCAAAACCAGGTATCATTTCGTTTCGATCAAATAGAGAAAAGGAGAGAGAGTTTCCTATAAGTACCTTTTTATTGGGAATAAACCACGCGAAGCAGGAAGAGAGCGAAATTATTGAAGTTTTTTCTTTTCCAATTTGTTTGATATAGGAACAGTTCTCTTTTAGCGACGGCATTCTAATGGCTAATTTCTTTTTCGAATCGAGGCCGCCTCATTCGCGTACGCTAATGCATTATGTGTTGATTTACCTAAGAGTCTGTTTCCGTGCGAGTAGGATTACTATAACACCGTAATAATAACTATTTCGATTGAATCGGTTGGCCTGAATTACGCGCTCTATTTGCCGGCTATCGCGTTATATTATCTATTATAACTAGCGTCATAAAGTGCGCTTCCGCGCTTTACGTAATTTAATCAGACCGGTGAGCCGCGTAGCCGCTCCATTCATCAGCACAAATAAGCTGCAATCAAAGTCGCTCTTCTGTCAAACTGGATTTGGCGATGCCGAGAAAAACGACAAAACCTAATTCTATTTCATTCTAGTCGATTCGCTTGTTGCAAACGGAAAACGATGCATCAGTGCAAACGTCAATTCAATGGTGGAACGCTCGAATTCGTGATAAATGCGATTTTTTCAGGATTCTGTCAGGGTCCAGCTTGGAGTCCAAGATCGCGCGGCGAGCTCGCGGCGCCTGAATGAAACGGATCTGATCTCAATCGCGCCTTGTTATCGCTGCGAAACTGCCTGCATCGCCAAGACGTATTATGAGATATAACTGACGTCTTCCAAGGTAAATGGGCAAGTTAAAATGCATTTTATGCGCGCTTCGATGACATATTATAAGTCATAAAAGTACATTAACCGCGTCAATGTTATAATTCGCCCCACCTTAGCTTATAACACAAAATATAACCATTATTAGTAATAAAATTCTTTATTAACAATAACGGTTAATAAAGAATTTTATTAATAATAACGGATATCATTCGCGCGGTTATCCTCGTTGATTGAAAGCGATTTCATCGTGGCTGGACCACGGGGGAAGACCTACGGACGGATTCAAGGACTCGATTTTTCATAATGCGCCAGTTACATCCCCTTACCGACGAGCGCGCCGGTTCGCAGCGGGGCTGCAACGGATCTAAAGAGGACTCGGAACAGAGACGAGGCGAAGTGGCCGTCATTTTCGTCTATTGCCCACGCAGAAAGAACAGTTTCCCCTCGGTAATCGATTACGATCGTTACCGTGACGTTGCCTGTTACGTTTGCGATGGCCTGGTTCCCGACAATGTAGCCGCTAACGATGCCACGAGATAATGCACCGGCGTGCCGCCGCGTGTTCAATCGCGCCACGTTGTTATGCATATTAATATCTGACCGGCACTGTCTCGATCAAGCGTACATAGCATGTTAAAACGTCCGTCGTAGATCGCTGCACAGGAGTATCGCTGACGAAAGAGATATAACATGCAAATGGAATTACGGACGCAAAATGCATCCCGCGCGCGCGTAAAATTGTTGCGTCGCCTCTGACGGCGCGGCGCGTCGTGCAGGCGAGATTTGCGAGCGGCTTTTTTTCTTCCTTTTTCCAATATCATTTTGATACGCAGAGAGCGCGCGCCGCGTGCAAATATAGGGTAATTGCGGTGCAATCGAATTTCGGGGCTATTCGGGGGCGGGAAAAAACGCCCCGGAGGCAGCAGACCGGCCGTTAATGCAGCGTTCCTGCCGTTTACGATCTGATTACGGATCGGGTCGTGTCGCGTGTAGCAACGCGGGCGTTTCGCGACGGAAGCTCGAGAATTGCGCACACGATTGCCATACAAACGACCGCATTCCATAAAATGGGATATCGAGACCGCATATTGAGAGAGAAAAATAGAGATAGGGAGAAAGAGAGCGAGCAATCTCGCCGCATTTTCATAATTTTAGATTTTTTGGGATCCGCGAGAATCGCATCGACAGAAAACAGGACAATCGGAAAATTGCGATGATCAGGCTACAATTATATATTGATTTTTGTAGGCCGGTTTTTCGACGGTTCCTTCGTACTTCGCGATCCGCTTCCGGCATGTCGACAGTCTAATGGCTGAATAATGAGGGCTGTTACTACTGCTGCGTGAAAAAGCAGCCCGCAGTGCGGTGTGGATTTAATGCGGACGTAATAGAAAATGCAAATACGCAGAAATAGAGTGTCATGTACCTCCCGTGTTGTTTTTCGTGTAATTACTGTTAAATATGTTTTCATTTTGCGTCCGTTGCACATGTAATCCTTTTTTCGCGAATTATAAGACTCGTGGACGTGCACTCGCGAAATCTATCTTGAAGAGATACCAATTATCATTAATTCTGAAATCATTGGCAATTGTAAATGAATATCGAAACATTCCAGACTGCAACAGCACGAAATACATTAGCTGGGCACAAGTGGTCTATTGTGCCTTTTCGAAAATTCGAATGCTGAGCGCAATTGGTACATGCTTCCTTTCTCTCTCGTTTAATTTACGACCTCTTTTTGTTTAGAAAAAAAAAACCGCGAAAAGAAGTCACACTTGGGTGTGCAACGAGGAGAGGAAACCTTGCCAAGAGGAGGACCGAGAAAGGCCAGAGGTGAAGAAAGCCTGGATCTTGAGGGCGGATTCGTACTCGTACACGTTCCTTATATATTCATAATCTTAAAATATTTACAATATGGCGTGAAAAGATAGTGGGACTATTTTTGCCGAGCTTACGCGGTACACATTGCACTTCACTCGCACCGAGTTCCCGCCACCGTGTACATCCAGCAACGCCGGTTTCCGCACTGTTTCCCCCTTTCTTCCCTTTCTTCTGCGTTTTCCCTCGTAACGGCTATTGTACGTTATGTGATAAATTTCTTACGCAGCTATGCTCGACCAGTGTCCGTTCAATATTTACGTTGCCTCTGATTTTGTTTCGATACCGCAACGCAGGATTTAACGTGCCTTCTCCCAACGATCGTGCAAACCGATATCCGAAACGGGCTCGTGCGCCATACGTTATTTGGACGCAGCAACTGCAATTGAAAATATACTCTCTGTTTTTTGCAAACAGAGGAAAAGGGAGATAGAGTTTATAAGCAAGCATTCAATTCAATTCTCTTTTTGACTTCGTGAATTGGTGCGGATCTTCGCGCGGATAATATTTATCGCAATAAATCACAACTCGTTCATTCGTAATTACTAAATCCACGCAATCTGGCAGCTACGATTGTCTCGGATGATTAATATCACTCAAAAAATGATCGACGTTTCATCGATGTTTGTTGATGCTATTAATCACGGTCCTTGATGTTTCAAATAATTTGATTAGTGTGCAAGTCACAGATGTGATTTGACGATTGATCTGACAATTCCCAATAGTTTCGTGACCTCTGCAGTGATATAATTTTGCAAATGGTGGGACCTCCGTTATGAACGCATTATGACATTGTTATAAGCATCCATTATCCTTCAGAAATGTTTTCTTATTTCCAAACTCCGAATCCGATTGTCAAAGTCACGCTACCACGTTCGCTTTGCGAATTAGTTGTACCCGTTAATCTTTCTCGCGCATTTCGATAATGAGAATTACGAGGCAAATGATAAATCGCGCGGGCGGTCGAACGGTTCGATTTTCCAGAATCCACGGCAGTATTTCAAACGGCATTTTACGCGAGACTGTTCCTTACAGCATCTCCTGTTATCGCGTCGGCGCGGTGAATTATACGTTCCGAAAGGGGAAAAACAGGTAGATTGAGAACGAAGAAAAGGAACGAACAAAAGAACAGAAGCGAGAGAACAGAAGTTTGCCCGTGCGCGAGTTCCGCCGTCTCGCATTCTGCCTCCCTTCGGCCCTCGCAAAGTACGAACACGAGGGAAAAACGGAGCACGGACGTTAATTTTCAGCGAACCTCGCCGCAGTGCCCATCGAGGGTGGCCGTTCGTGCGACGTGGACGCGCGTCTCTGGGAAACGCCGCGAAATAACAACCACCCTTTGCGCTTTATCACGTTAACTGCATATTCCTATGACACACTTTGCCGCGGCACACGGATAAGTTATATCGATGGTTCGTATCGCGTGCAGATGCCGTGCTAGTGATAAATTTCTGCTGCTGCTGCTACTGCTGCTGTCGCTGCTAATTCTGAGCGCATCATCAGTGACGCGCGACTGCGGGCTGCAGCCCGTGAAAATGTCGAACTTCTTTTACGAGCGGTCGCCCTCTCGTTGCGCTAAGCGCCTGAAATGTCTTCGGGAGTGCATTTATCGATTTGTGGAAAACGGAACGCGCTGCGAATGTAAATTATGAAACGTGAACCGCCACCGTTGTCGTCATTCGCCCTACGCGGGGGCGTAAATAGGGTGCCCATTCTTTTTTATCGCGAATCCGGAGCCGCCGGCGTGTTGCCCTTAATGGTCTCATTAACGGAGATCCCGGAATCTTTTTGAGTATAACATTAAATATCCCCCGCGAAAAAGTCTCGTTTTGTTAAAGGAAGGCTCATGTAACCGTGACATAATTCTACCGAAATTTAATGCAGGTTTACCGGTTTACGTTGAAAATTTCGTCGCAGTTAAAGTCTCTCAAAGAGGAATTTGCTCGAATTTCGTAACAGAATCCGCTGTCGTGCGACTCGTCCTGTTGTACGACAATTTGCATAAAACGGAGTGAAATGAAGTAATTTAATTTAAAAAAAGAAAGAGAAAGGAATAAAGTCAAGTAATATTAATGCTACTACATGCAATTTTCACATAAAAATTAATGGCATTTTATAACGTCGCCGAACGTGTTTTTAAGTGGAAATTAAGGGGAAGTAATTCAGTTTAAATTTCGACATGCTGCTACGTTTTGACATTATCAGTTTTGATCGAAATGATATGATCACATAGAGTAGAAAGAATGATAGCGATTCATTTGATGGGACGGCGACTTTTGACGTTCGTTTGCACGTGGAGGTATCCTCCAAGTCCAAATGTCAGACGTCACCAGCAGCGTTAACCGCAATTGCGAAGCGGGATTGATACTGCGACGAATTAATGTTAATTTAACCGTAAATACGGCCTACTTTAATCGCAGCGTATTAATTTCGTGGATTATTGTGTTTGAAGATACATGACGGCCTAAGTCCCAAGAAAAGGAATGTCTGTGACAAAGACAAATGCGACCGAGGCGGGCGGATCCGACCGCATTAACGGAAATATGATGAACGATAGTTTATCGCTCATGAAAGAAATTGCCCGATGCGTGCTCAACCTTATCGTTCTTCGACCAGATTAAAGAGATTCGTATCGTTTCTCTTTAGCACGCCATAAAATTTTATTGATTTTCACTACGCGGACGCAATTGTTACAGTGGAATAACAAATAACCAGCTGCGCAGGCCCAGCCGTAACTAACGTTCAAAAGCATAAATAAATACACACAGTCGTCATAAAGCATACAAAATTTATCGGCGAACTTTATCGACCATGGAAGTCCAGTCTGCAAATTTACAGTTGTGTACAATGTACGTCTCAATTTATATTATTCTTAATTTTTAACTATTTATTTAATTAACATCCTCCACTTCTCATAATCCTAGTGCCTGGAGCAGGAAAGAGGAAAATAAAGAGGAATTACGGAGAAGAAAATACCAGCGGAATTTGAGAAAATGATTTGGTCCTCAATTTTTTAAATCCTTCCATCTATCTTGAAAATCAAAACAAAGCCGACTCTTTTGACGTAAGTACGAATAATTATAAACTGCAACATAATCAATACATAGTGAGTAATATTGCGTGCATATAACGTCAAAGAAACTTCAGGAATTTTAGCTGGCAGTCGATATGCAGAATTCTTTACAGCTTTTATCAACGAACGCTTCGGTTAACGAACGACTTCGAGCTTTTCTTATCGTTCACTAAGATCTTCATGTTTTTTCCTCATGTGCGGTTCTCCCGCGGTTTGCTTGGGGGTGGGGGCAGGGCGAAATGACCGGAGCCACAGGGCTTATACGAATTTCGCTACCTTTCAGGCGAGGTTGCGTCAAAGGGCTCGCGTGATCACGTGACTCGTGGAAATTAAATGTTCCATATAGAGGTGAACGGAGGTGGAGGACGTATGGCTGCCCAGGTATCGTAGTGTTTGTACGTTTGACGACCTTGGTGTTTTATTTATCATCGATATTTTATATGATTCTCGACGCTGCGCGATAGGAAATTCGCGCGTGCCATAGAAAATTCAAATTTTCTTTGATCTTGGAGCTATGACCATTTCTAACATGCTGAAATCGATGGATGGCGAACGTCAGAGCGAAATAAAACTGCCGAGTCCTTCCGAGACCGTCGAAACGTTCCTCGATTTCCGGATCCGGAGGGCGCCGAGCGCGGAGAATCGACTTTTCGGTTTAACGAGAGAAGAGACCGACGTTCCGAAATCAAGCGGCGAACGAAGCCGGAGAGATAAATCCGCAAATGGGTAACAAAATCTTGTCTTTCGATGAACTTCGATTCACCGTTACTAATGAATCACGAACGTTGAATTGGACGAAGTGCGCGCGAGGCAAATTCCGTTGGAGGATTATCCGTGCGGAGTAATTTACCGTTGAAAATTCAGAAATTCCGATTAATGGATCTGTCACTCTCCAGGCGGTTTCATTAAGGAAAACACCGCTCCATCTCAAGAACCTGTCTTTAAACGATCTCCTGGAAATCCCGAGATGCACTTTCCGCACAGCAAAACCGATGATGCAATCTGCTCAAGTAACGGATCCGGCAGAAGCGTGTTCCGGAATAGACTATCGTCATTTCCATGCATGTGACAGATGGCTTGTCATTTGGAAATTTTCGTGCTGTTGCCTTTCGTGTGACTGTATTCCGCAAGAGTGGAACTATCGGATTCACCGAGCGCACATTCTGTTCTGAAACAATGGAATTATCCGTCGCACGTTCAGGCAAGATAATCAGGCAAGATCGGTCGATCCGTGAGCTGAAACACTGAAAAGCTGGCGATGGAAATGATGTCAAGATGCAGTGTGCAAGGAAATCAGTGGAACGTCCGAATTTCGGGATTTCCGAATTCCGATGGAAGTCTTTAAATCCAAGAAAGTGTTTGCACGCGCGTTCTGGGTCAAGATGACTTCGAGAAGCTGCGGGGGGGAGATCAAAGAAAGCTACATGACGCATCTTCATCAGCGACGTTCAGCAAAAGTCTCCTCGTTTCGTCAGCGATTTGTCACACACGTGCAATTTCTCGCCAGTTATTTGCCGAGCTCAAAGGTAAGTCTCCCTGACTTCCGCGTGACTTTTTAACCCGCGGTATTAAATATCCCGATAACCGAGCAGCGAGGCGAGGCGCAGTCCGCTAAAATAGAGTTCACCTCGAGTTAATTAACGGACAAGCGAATCGTATAACATTTAATTTCGTCCGCATGACTACGCTAGCACTCACGATGGGCAGAAAACCGGAGGTTTCCACGCTGAGAGCAACAAAAGTCGCTGCACTCTTTGGCGTAGCGGAGCGCGCTGCGTCCGATAAATAATCTCCTCTCCCATCCCCTCTACCGCCGCTTTTATTCTCCCGATCCCGCGCCTCGCGATATTAAAGATACATTAACTCGCTCGGTGGACCGACACCCGAGTTTTTGCCCTGTCCGCGACAGGAATAGCGCGAAAGAAATATGATGGCGTGCACTCCTTTCATTCGGTGAAGTGGCCGTAAGAGAGGCCGCAATAACAACTCGCCAGTCGTTCGCGAAAGATTCATTGCTCTCCCGCGTAAGCAGTCTAACGAGCTTACTGAAGCTTGAGCTTTTTCTCCCTTGTCGCCGATATTAAGCCACGGTGCTCGACTACGGCGAGTAAGCGGTACATGCGCGTACACAAGCGTATCCGTTTTATGGTAATTTGCGGGCGTGGATAACGGAAGTTGCGCTAATGATTCCCCGCACGTCGCGATATTCTACCGTGATCTCGCAAAAGTATCCTTCAACGATATCTCGGTAGCTAAAGCGTTTCTCATACATAAAGTACCGCGTGCACCGGCGCTGCAACGGCGTTTCAGCTATTAGGATTTACGATCGAAAATATCATGGAAATTGCGCGGGCACAATTTTCATGTACATTATTCCGACAAACAGCCGTGAGACTTTCCCTCTTTCACCGTGAAAAAAGGTACAACAGCCCGTTTGTTGCTCTTCCCGTCGATCATGATTTTTACTTTGCGGTAAGGGGTGGCTCGCAAATATTAGGAGTGTGATTTAGTTTTGAGGGTTTTGCAACAGATGGCTGTAGTGTCAGTTTGTTCCAATCGCTGTTTCCGATAACTGTTGTTTCTTACAGTGTTGACATTATGACATTTAGTAGAATTACAGCAATAGATGCAATAACAGTCGTGTTTATATCATCGTAAAAATGCAACTTCCGAAACAGCATTTTCGACATGCGTTGCTTTTGTTTTTTAATCAAAAGAAAACTGCGGCTGACGGTTATAGAATTCTTGTGGAAACTTATGGTGATTCTGCCCCATCAATTAAGACGTGTGAATACTAGTTTAGACGCTTTAAAAGTGGTGATACTGATGTGAAGGACAAAGAACGCTCGGGACAACCAAGAAAGCTTGAAAATGCAGATTTGCAAGCATTATTGGACGAAAATCCAACACAATCCACTTCAGAACTTGCCAGAGCATTAAATGTTGATCGTACAACAGTTACGAAACATTTACATGAAATGGGAAAAATTCAGAAAGAAGGGAAATGGGTTCGACATGAATTATCGGAAAGTGCCATTGCGAACCGGTTGAACATTTGCATTTCGTTGATCGCCAGGCAAAAAAAGAAGAGTCTTTTGTCTCGGATTGTTACTGGGGATGAAAAGTGCATCTATTTTGATAATCCGAAACGCAGAAAATCATGGGTGGATCCAGGCGAACCATCAACATCCACTCCGAGACGCAATATTCACGGTTGAAAAGTAATGCTCTGTATTTGGTAGGATAGTGTACTATGAGCTGTTAAATCCGCATGAGACTGTCACGGCTGATGGTTATCGACACCAATTGTACAAGTTGAAGCAAGCATTGGACCAAAAACAACCACCAATTGCGAGTAACTGACGGAAAGTGATTCTTCTTCGTGACAACGCTCGACCTCACGTTGCGTTATCAGTGAAACAAACACTATTAGAGCTTGAATGGGAAGTCTTACCGCACCCCGCGTGTTCTCCGGACATTGCTCCATGCGATTATTATTTGTTCCGGTGGATGCAACACGCTTTAGAGGATACACACTTTGATAATTTGGAAGAAGTGCGAAAATTCGTCGACGAATGGATCAACTGAAAAGAAGAGTGATTTTATCGTGGTGGAATCCATCTCTTGCCAGAAAGATGGGAAAAAGTTATAGAAAACGAAGGAAAATATTTTGATTAAGGTATTCATTCATTATCATATTTAAATATATGCGTTTTTGAGCAAAAGAAACCCTCAAAACTAAATCACACCCCTAATAAATAATCGCGTCTGTCTATCTAAAAAATCTCTGATTTATATCCCGATCGTTAGGTTCTGAACTTTCAAACTTTGCCCCTTTATGCGTAACGCGATAAACTCAGGCGTGAAGCATGATTGTAATTCCAATCCACGCAGCAATGCAATCCCGTAATTTGATAGCTCGCACGATGATATTACATTCGGGCTTGAATCCGCGTACCGAGAGATTGAGACATTATTGCTGCGCTAGAACGGCGATTAAATTCACATTCTTCGTCTGACATTTCGATAAAATCAGACATTCTTGCTAATTCGCGGCCGACGAAAGGCTCGAATATGGAATATCGCTCGGAAGCTCTGAGAGTCGCGTTCATTAAAACAGGCGAACAAGCCCGGTACAAGAGTACAGATCCGGATTTCTCGCTCGACGAGTAAAAGCCTCGGGGATGCTAGCGAGAGGGAACCGGGGAGACAAAAGTAATTAAAGAAATCCGCCTGTGTGCCTCTGTGACCCACATAATCCGCGGGGATCTGACCGGGGGCCTCCTTATTTGAGAAGAAGTCACGACTAGTCGCGGCACACCGATCGATTTTTAATATAAATAGACGTAGGGGACACGCGCGCAAATTCGCCTAATCTTTTCACGTCTCTTTTCGTACGTCGCCCTTCTCGCCGTTTCCTCTTTCCTTTCGCACGGGTGTCCTTTCTGGGTGATCCGGTGGCTCTTCCTCTCTCGACACTTCACTCTTTTCATCTCTTGCCGACCTCTCACCGCCCACTCTTCTCCTCCTTTCCGGCGCTCTCTTTTCTTCTCTCTCACTCTCTCTTTCGTGCACTCCTCCCGCCGTTTCAAGTCCCTTCTGTCCGCCCTGTACACCCACATCTCCGGCAGCTTCTCTCTTTTCTGTTCTTTCGCCTATTTTCTTTCTTTTTTATACCGTCGCCTACCGTTTTTCCGTCACCTTTGTGCGGCGAGCTTTACAACCGAGGCAGGAAATTTATTTGCAGAAACGAAAGTCGCGTGCATTTGCCTGATATTTGCCCAATATTTGTCATGCGCCTTCCGGCAACACTCAGCGACGTAAATCAGGTATACGTGACTGCGATATTGCACCGCGGCGTCACATTACAGTGATCTCCGATCGCATGGTTCTTTAACATTTTCCTCTCTCCGAGATGATTTGCAAGTTTAAAATATGTTTACAGTAAACCAGTAATGGATACACTTGGGAATCACGCTGTTGGATTTTTCTGGAGCTTTATACGCGAGATCTCCGATCTGAAAAATTTAGTACGAAATTTAAACGTGCCCCCGTTTTTAACGGTCAGTATCCTCGGTGATTCTATTCGTAATCTAATCTATTCGTAAATTAGTTATTCGCAGTTTTCCCAGATATGAACTTAAATCGGTCGGGAAATAAACTCATCTATTTAACAGACAGTTAATTAACCCCCGAACAATTTTATCTGAGAGTTAATTGTGAAAATGAACGAGTAAAAATACGGAGGATAAGAATATTGAGATCCAGGCGATCTTTCGTAGAACTCACCTCGTCGTAGATGAAATTGTCGATCTCCTCCAGCGGCCTGCCATAAAGATTGTCCGGAAACGGTTCGAACTTGTTCGGCAGTACGGCACCATCCTCCACCGACATCTTTCTCTTCGGTTGAAAGCCATACTCGCGCACTAACTGCACAGTCTTGTTCTCCAACTTCTCGAGGCTCTCCTTCGTGAACGGCTTTACCGTCTGCTTGCCGCCCTTGCTGCCGGGGGTTCTCGAGCCGGGTGACTTACCCCCGTTCGACTTGGACACGTTGCTCAGATCCAAAATGTCGCCGGATGCGGTCTGCGGGGTTACAATGTCCGCCTGGATCTCCGCGCTTCCGGAATCCCCGGTGCCGGAATCGGCGGAAGTACCGACAGTCCCGGCCAACGGCGGTCGCAGCCTCGTGCTGTCCTGTACCCTCTTGGAGCCGATTCTCTTGGTCGTCGCCGGCGACGTCGGCTTGTCCGTCACCGGTATTTGCGATGGACTCGAGAGCTCCTCCGCTTTTCCGGTATCGTCGCGCGGTTCCGTCGACTTGGGGGTTGCTTGAGGGTTTTTGCTGTCCCCCGGCAACGGCGAACTTGGACGCTCGTACGGCGTGTCTGGGCCTGGTTTCTCGTCATCGACTTGGTAGGTTCTCGTCACGACCTTGGGGCGAATCTTCGACACCTGCGGCTCCTCGTGCTTGCTGTACTCCGGCGGACTCAGACCCGCGTACGACGGTGGCGGTCGCCCGACCGGTCCCGACATCCCCTGGTTCTCGTCGACTCCTGAGGTCGACGGAGGAACACGGGGTGGCGGTGGTGGTGGACGCCTCGGGACTTCCGCAAGGCGATGCGGCTGCCTGGAATCCTCGCCGATGTTCCGCACGTCGATGGAACTTCCTCGGGGTGAGCCCACATCGGCGCCGAGCCGAGCGGACGGTTCTCTTCGACCGGCGAGGGACTCGGAGGAACCTCGGACACCGGTCCTCTCCGGCGAAGGCTGCCCCGGACGATCCTCCGGCCGCCTCGGCCAGCCTCTGTCCGTGGGAAGCGAGCCATAGTGATCTCGTCGCGCTAAGTCCTCCACCGGAAGTCCGGCGGTAAGTTCACGGTGTCTGGTCCCGATGCCGGATCTCCTGGGCGGTTGCGGCGTCCTGGAGGTGGGCGCTCTGGCCGCGCGATCCTGATCCGGGTCTCTGCTGCTACCTGGAAGGTTGAGACTCCTCTGACTGCCGCCATCGCGGGGTCGGTCGTTCGGGTTGCCCGTGGGCCCGTAGATACCTTCCTTGGCCAACTCATCCAGCTCCTCTCTGCTCAGGTTCTTGATGTAGAGGCCAGCCACCCGGGGCCGGTTCGTAAAACCGTCCTCCGAACCGCTGCTCGGAGGGCTGGGCGGACTTTTGTACCCGTCGCTCCCGCCCCGCCGTGATGTCATTGGGACCTTTGCTCGATCATCCCTTTCGATCCTGTACTCCCTTCGTCGGCCTCATGCTACCGCTGGATCGCCTCGGGGTTGGACTGCCGTCGATCGATGTCCGCCACGCTGTGCGTTATTGATCGACAGGATCGCGAACGGCGAGGCGTGAGGAGTGATTCACGGCGCCGGTTTCCGCCGATTTCGGCTCTTCTTCTTCTCGATGTGCACGACGTCTCGATCGCTACGATCGCGAGTAGCTCATCTTCCTCCCCGGAACACCCGGACTTAATCACTGCGCTAGCGGAAGCTCGCGCGAAGCGCGTATCCTCTGAATTCGAACACTCGTGCGCGCCTCACGTCGCACACGTCGATCACACTTTTATCGGTCACCACTGCCGCGGGATCCGCATTCGGAAACATTGTTTTCATACGATCTCTTAATGCGATGATTGTACTTGCATTACAGGTCGTCGTAGACCGACAGGAAGTTCACGGTACGAAAGACAGCCACGCTGTCCACCGACGTCGATGCACTACGCTGAAAATCGCACCACGCGACGTTTCGGAGCGCGTCAGCAACGAATGGAGATTATGAATGATATCCGGAGTGATAGAGACTTGTGCCGTTTATCATTGATGTCAATGACGAGCGGCGATGGAAATCTTTCGCTCGCAAGTTTGGAGCAGCAAAGTTTCACCCCGCGCTCGTCGGAAACCACCATGTGTGTAGCGTCCAACGGATTACTCCAACAGAGTATGCGGATGACTCGCGGTAAGTTGCACGTGTAGAGCAAGCCGATCTCACGTACTTCCCGCAAGTTTTGACGCGTTGAACTTCCCTTGAAATTCCAGAAAGAGTTCGATCGCTCCACTCGCGCCCCGCGATCACCTCGCCGCGACTATGACGCTCGTCGCGAGTTTAGCCTCGGCCGCATCGTCGAGAGAGCGGGGTTTATACATCGCGCAGTGTATGACATACTCCTCGTGTATCGCGCCGCGACTTTACGGGGTCAAGGAGTCCGTGGCCGCGCGCATAGTTCATTCCGAATGTCGACGGCTACCGAGTGTCATGGTGCTACCTGCAGCAAGCATCGACCGGCCAACACGCTACAAGCGCCGGAATCCCAGCCCCGTTCGCCGACAGTCCGGCTAAATTTCATTATAAATATATGCGTGCGGCAGCGAGTGAAAGTCGACCACGTGATTCCCTGCGACTCGCCATCATCGATCATTAACCGCGTCAGTGGAGCCGTGCGCGTGCGAGCCGTCAGGTAAATCGCGTATCAGTGACCGCGTCGCGCAGCGTCCCGGCGTGGGCCACGCGTCGATCGCGATCTATGGATCGAGCGTCGATCGGTGATCCGCGGTTCCCGTTCGTTTCCGCGCTTCGTGGCGATCCGCAAGGCGGATCTTCCGCTCCACCGTGGAGGAAATTAAAGTGAAACGCGATGTCACGAAGCGTCACCGCTTCCCGGCCCGTCGGTCGATCACCCTGACCCTCTCAACACTAAAGCTCTTGTTCCGGCGGAATCACGCGAGCGGAGAATCGTGAGGACAGGCCGTCAGGGTGACTATCGGCTAGCGATCAGTCATTCAGTCCGGCGAGGTGTACGCCAGCGTGGGAGACACGCCGTCCGCAGACAGCGCGTGGTCAGCCAGCCACTATCATCACCAGCACCCAACCACCACGAGGTCAGTGTCGAGATCAACAGTGAGAGCGGCTGATCCGATCGTATCCCCGGTTAACACTCACTCGTTAATCGGTCACCAAATTATCCGGGGGCATGGGAATCACCACGTCGCGGAAGGCACGCGGATTCAACGATGACGATTGGGGGAAAAATCAAAAGTGCGAGAGGGAGATCAGTTTGCGAGGAGAAGAGGGAAGGACCGAGAGAGCGTGCGGGAAACAGACAGACAGAAACGGAGACAGAGTGACAGAAAGATAAAGAGAAAGAGAGAAAAAAATAAAAAGAAGGAGAGAGACAGAGTAGATAGAGACAGATAGAAAGAGAGAGAAAGATAGAGAGCCGTGGTGCACCCTCGTCGTATAGTCCGGTAAATTCTGCTCGAGCGGGGGTGCAAAATCACGGGCGTCTCTTACGAGAGCTGTGGCGGCACTGTCGGCAACGAACCCCCATCGCTACCGTGCGCGCGCGCGCGTATCGAACCGAGGGAGCCGAGCGAGCCGGAGAACGCCGGCCGCACGGAATCTCCGTTCGCGTAGAGTCCGCGTACGTACACGTACCGTTACCGTCTCGGAGCCTCGCGCACGCACACAGATACACGCGCCCATAGATACCGAGCCCAGGGGGTGGCTGGTTGAAAGGGGTAGGAGGCGAAGGGACGGTGGTGTTGCTGGTGTTGGTAGCTGGCGGATGATCGCGGGGGGTACCGCGCGCACCTGCACGAACACCCACCCCTGCCGCCGCCGCCGCCACCGCCGGCGTCGTCGTTGCTGACGCTAACTCCCACCCCCGGACCCACGCGGGCGAGCGCAGCCAACCACCCTGCAGGTGGTGGCGAAGGCGGTGGCGGCGGTGCAGGCTACGGTGCAGGATACGGCAAGCAAACGGACGAAACGGCCGGGCATACGGTAAATCCCCTGTCCCCCGTGTCCTCCGCGCGGGACACACGCGGTAATTAATCCGCCAATCGACACCAGATTCCACCGGACGTGAGAGCGGGTTAAACTCGCCGAACCGGCGAAACGGCGTCCTTCCGCCCTCGTAATTCTCGTCCTTACGCGATTACGCGCTCACTCGCGGTTCGGGGATTTAACGGATATGCTACTCAGCGAACGTGGCCTCACTTACCGCCGATATCGTATTCGAGTCTTCCGTATAACGGGTCTTTACTGGGTGAAACGGTCAGGGTTGGTAGATGGTGATGATTTTAGCTTTGGGTTCAGCGACTGCATTTTCTCGGTGGTTATTTAAATGCGATAAATCTTCTATGAGTGATCTTACATCGAGAAACAATTATTTTCTTTTTACATCGTCTCGTCGGTGTAACGAATTTCCCGTCTGATGAAGTGGAAGTAGCAGGAGCTAGATCAATTTGAGGGCGACTTTTCCCTTGACGGAAATTTGAACGGGAATCTAATTACGTGCGTTAAATGAGGCAGGAAACACGATTTGCGGAGATGCGATGATACCGTCAATATAACAGGTTTTAATGTGTATGGGCAGTATGGGCTGATGCACACATGGCAATTGGCGACACCAATGCAAAATGGAATAAATTGGAAAGTGACTTGGTAGAAATTTAAGCGGACGCGTGTAATTATCGAATCGGTAAACATTGAAGATCAGATTTTAATTAATTATGTGTTTTTAATCTTTTAAGCAGGAAGCAGATTCGCTTGTCAATTAATATTCAATGGCTTTCGCGAGCTTTGCAATAAAAATAAAATTTTAAATTTAACAACATGCACATATATTTCTTAGCGGATTCAGGTTTCAATTTATTCAAAAGCGTAGATGTGAATCTCTCTTGTGTTAACGACGAGTCTCAGCTCAGCGTTGTTACACGTAAGCGATTTATTAGGATTAATTCTATGGAGAACGAAGGGAATACAAACGATCCGCCAGTTTCTCGCGATGTTTCCTCCTTTCCCGCTTTCGGGGGAATTGCATTCTCTCTTTTATTACGCGATTATCCCTCTTGTATTAAAACGGAGACAAGCGGCCTTGCACGACACACTACGTGACATCCGGGATATATAAATCCTGCGACTAGAATAACGTTAAATTTGATGGCCGAGATGTGACCCGCGTACTAGAGGAATCTTAAATGCGCTCTGATAATATATCACGAGCTATTTTGCACCGTTCTCCATTTGGCCTCTTAAGCTGGACACGATTTTCCTCCAGTAACAAGATTATACAATAATATAGTTCATAGCAGAGAAAATCCACGCCACATATTTAACTACTGAGTTAGATTAGTCAGTGATGTTATACTCGTTTTGTCATTTATATCTGAAATGAATTGCTGTTCGGAAACAATGTAATCCAGAAATGCTGTTCTTGAAAAAGAAAGATTTCGCATCTTGAAATTTAATATTATTAGATACATATCATTAATTATTATCTTATATCAAAATTATATAAAGACAATTTTCTTTAAAATCGTGCCTTCTTATTAAAATTGCAGCTTCCGCAGCGTTCTCTCTCTTTCTCTTTCGTCTTTTCTCAAATCTCCTTCATTTAAAAATCACGATTATCAAGTTCCCATTTAAATGTCTGTCAGATAAAGTTAATTTGACTTCCCTGTCATAAATACGTGTTACGTTGATATGATATCTCAAAAATATTCAAATATGATAAATAAAGTAATTTTACTGGGAGATGACGTATTGTAATCGGATTAATTGCAGAGATGACTTGACGTATCGTTCTCGTAATGAGCAACGCGGCTAAGCGATACTCGCGATTCGCGAATGCACGATTCCTGCGGACTGCGCAAATTCCGAAACTTATTGCATACAGTACATTACCCTCGGAAAGTACCCAGACGTACATTCCCACGAGTATAAGGTAAAGGTACTTTCGTAGTGCGGGCAATCTTGCAATAAGTTTTCCCTCAAACTCAAGGGTCAAGTGGGGTAATTGAAATTGGGCCGACCCCATTGCGCTTCTCCCACTTACCCTGAGGTAAGTGGGAGAAGCGCAATGATCTCCAGCTATGATACTCGCTCTGAAATTGATCAATTAGATTAGTAAATTATTTAATCGTTTCTAGCACCGTTAGCAATGTCGAAAGGATTACACGTTCTAACTAGAGCTGATCATAGAAAATTATCATTCATTGTAAAGGATAATTATAATCTCCGCACCGCGTTCTCCAGATTTGATTAGATTTTCGCTTAATGTGTTGCTGCGAACTGTGTTCTCAGGAAAAACTCAGTTCCGTCATAATGCCAGGGGGATTATGCAGAACGGCAGTGCCTGAACGTGCATCTTAATGCACAGTTTCCGCAAAACCTTGCAGGCATGGTGTTTCGTAATATTTCTTGCAAGATAATCCACCGATATAAGATAAGCCACGGTGTAATGCATCGTCTGCGGATGTGTAACTAGGGTTGTTTACGGATTTCCCATTCGTTGTAAAACGTAGTTGCAGAGCGTGCGTGAAACTAAAAGACATATTTTGCCCTCGATTTAGTATTCAAAGGAATTCGGATCGAGGACAAAGCGCGCTTATGAATGCGAAACGTCCAGACGAACGATTTCCACATTACCCGCGATAATTACGACGTAAAACGTCGGAAGCGTATTTTCTAAATAAATAATAAATGCATTTTACAATTCGACGTCGTGTGATATTCGGGATGCAACGTCGAAAGGACAAACGTCTGAAATGTCGTTTGTACAAATTACACTGCGTCCAGCGGGAAAGCACGGAAGCGTGAAATAACTTTGACAAATATTATACGTGTGCGCATCTGCTTTGAATAAATGTAGCAGATGATCGAAGCATTTTTTACATATGGGAATAACAACAAACGAAATAGAGGAAGCGCGTCATCAAAGGAACAGAGAGAGAGACACACACGCCGGATATTGCTTCTCAAATCCATTTTTACACGTCCAATTCTATTCTTGCAACGTGTGATTACACTTCTCCCCATTCACCCCCTGTGCTCGCGTGATAATGGTCTTTGGAGACACCGGGGAAGGACGACGACAAAATTCTACAATGTGAAGCGTCATCAGCGAGACTTCTTTCTGAAGGATAAGTTGCTCAGACCTACAGAAACCGAGTCCTACTTGGGATTTATAACATCGCGAAGTTCTCACCTCTTCTTCGCGAGCGTTGATGTCTGCTCATTAATGCATGCTCGGCCGGAATTCCATATTCTTCTCAGCAGAGGCGTCCCAGTTAATAATCGTGAGTAATTCACTCAGAATAATTATTTTATCTACTTTATTTCGACTGCTGCACGGAGACTGCATTCTAAGACAGCTACAGAGTATAATAACATCAATAAGACAGATATAGAATGTTCAATAAGAAGTGCAGTTTGGAACGGAATTTTCTCGCTAAAAATTGGAACAATCTTTCAATTCCCCATCCGTTTTATTAAACTAATCAGATGTCGTCGCATTTTTTTAAATTTAATATTGAATTACTAATATCTTTTAAAATTTAATATTGAATGACGTGAATTAAGATTCTATTAAGTCTCTATTAAAGCGTCTTTATTACATTCTATTATTCTATTAGATAGTTAAATATCTCACCAAAGAGTACTCACCAAGAGAAATTTTGTTTTAAATTTTTGTTTTAAATTTATTGAGTAATTAGTAGATAAATTGCATAAGCGACATTTATAAAGTATGTAATTTTATGTATAACGTGTACAATTTTTCAGGTCGCTGTACGCGCGTATATCATGGATTTATTACGATTTCCATTGTTTTACAATTGCTATAATGACGGGGAAGAAAGAGGAACACAAAAGTGCGGACTTGCGTCAAGTGAAGCGACGTAATCGTGTTAAAGTCAATATCAAGTACAAAGCATGCACTGTGTGTGCGAAAAGTGCGTCACAGACGGGACGTCGCTATTGTAGGTACGTACGAAGACTACACGCGGAGAATAACGCTGCCGCGTTTAGCCTCATCACACTGACTTGATCCTTAACTCGAATCAAACAGTAATCTCTCCATTGAAGCTCAATGCAATGGCACTGTCGGTGAATTGGCTTATCAGCTGCAAGTTGTGCGATGAAACGCGCGGATGTTCGAATGCGCGGATCGGCAACATCTGGTGACCATGGAAAGGAGAATGTAATGAATTTAATAGAATATTTAAAAAAAATCTCATATATATACATGATATATATTAAGTAAGCCAAAAAGTTTAGTTCGCTTTTTGTGTCAAATTTTACCTTATTGCATTTAGTAGAAACAAAGTATTCATTAACTAAATAATTACTAGTAATTTATATTCATAGACAAATAAAGTAAAATTTGACGCAAACATTGAAGCAAACTTTTTGACTGATCCAATATTTTGTGAAATCGATCTTCGACTGTAAGGAATTTTTTCATAATTTTATCACACAGAAAGAAAAATATAAAATTAATAGAATTAATAGAAAATAAGTAATTTGAAAATTCATGTTTTGAAGAAGAATTTGCAAAGAATCAAGATCTTAACTGAGATCTTTAAAATGAATTATATAAGTATATATAAACATATATATAGATATGCATTTAATTAACAGAACAATTAAAACTTGCGTATAAAGCAAATTGAACAATATCATTTTGCATACAATTTGTCCAAGCAATTCATTTTTTATTCTTGTTACCAAGATTCGATAAGAGAGACAAACGCTATTGAATATCACGAGAGGAGTTGGCTGCTTTACCATTTGTTGCCATCCATTCGCCAACTTGAAGAGAAATTAGTCGCGGTATTTCTCTGTGCATGGTAACTAGTTCAAACGCGAAAAGTCTCTATAAATTAATTATAAGCTACATTATTAATTTAAGATTTAAGATTACAAACGTAACATCAAAAGTAACACGTAAAAGCATTAAGAAGATTTTAGATCGATTAATCTAAATAATCGCGGAGTATTTCCTATTAACTTTGATAAAATAATTTTTAATTGCGATTTATATAAAAAAATCTGCACTGTTTAATTTCTAGTACAATTGTTCATACTGTTAAATGCATTTGTAAAAAGTCATTCATCATCGCAAACGCACATAAATGTATTACATGTTTTACAGCACTTGAACACAGTTCTTCCTAATGACTGCACGTGAAAAGAAGAAAAAAGGAACTTTGCAAAAGCGCATCGAGTAATCACTTGTACGATGAATAAGCATTCAAGAAGACAAGACGGTAGGAAGATACGTCCCTCTTCGTTGGCTTTCAGGACGTCGGTGTCTCGGTGGAATCGTTGCTTCTGATGCTGATGCAGCAAAAGCGCGACAAAGTGAACGCTTTCGGCGGCACGCCGGGATCTTCAGATCGGTTCGACTGAATACTTGGGTCCAGTTTTGTGTTTCCGCTCAAGCTTCTTCTGTATCTCCTGCAACGTCTTTCCCTTCGTCTCCGGCAGCACGAAGTACGCAAAGCCTGCAGACGTGATGGTGAAGCACGCGAACGTCCAGAAAGTCGCGGCCTGGCCCATCCTGTCTTCCATGGTCGGGAACAGCTTGGTGACGGCAAACACCAGGCTCCAGTGCACCACGATGGACATGCTGCTGGCAAAGCCCTTGGTTTCCGGCGGAAATATCTCGCTGATCACCGTGAACGGCACGGATCCGTAACCGATCGAGAACACTATGTTGAAGAGAGCGAGAGAGGTCAGTGGCAACCAGCCGATAGCACTCACGTCACTTCCGCCATCCTTCAGCATGAAGTAGTAGCCCAGAACACCGAGGCAGACGGTCATCATGATGCCGGATATCACCAGGAGCGGTTTTCGGCCAAATCTGAAGAAGGGAGATGCTGAATTAATCTTAGGCGTCTATAAATCTTAGGCGCCATCTTGATTGGCTGTCATCCTATCTTGGTGTTCAGACACGCTTAATAATTTCGAGATCTTACTTATTTAATATCTACTAATATAATTTTAAACATGAATATATGGTATGTTATTATTTTCTCCGAAATAATGACATGAACCAATATTTTATGATGAATCATAAATAAGATGCGTACGAACAACACACAGTTGAAGAGAATAATTGCCAGAAGTCTTAATAATAATTTAAGAGTGCTGTATCAATTCCTACCTAATTAACGTAATAACTTAATTAACAAAAATGGTTCACAAGAATTCCAAATTAATCGATGCATCAAAAATACGTCATTTTAAGCTGTTCTCACCTGTCGATCACGGTAGCGACGAATATCGTCATCACGACCTCGGTAAGACCAATGATGATGGTTGCCAGGAATGGATCGATCGTGCTGTTGGCCGCCTGGAATATGCTCACCGTGTAGAAGAGCACCGCGTCAATACCACACAGTTGCTGGAAGACCATCAGTCCCACACAAGTGATGGCGGCCTTACGACCCGCCTTGGTACCAAGGAGGTCCTTGAAACCTCCCGACGTGTTGGCGATCCTGTTCGCATCGTCCTGCAGGACCACCATCTCCTCCGCGCTGTTGTAACGAGGTCCTCGCAGGATCGAAAGAACCTGAGCCGCCTGGACCTTACGACCCTTCTGCACTAGCCACATTGGCGACTCCGGCACGAAGATCACGCCAAGAACGAACGGCAGCAGGATCATGCAACAGGCAGCGTTGAAAATCACGTAGGAGCAGTACGCGCCGGCCACGTACGCGAAGACGATCCCGGACGAAAACATGAGTGGGAAGAAGGCGCCCAGGGCGCCGCGGATCGACGCTTCAGCGATCTCGCCGATGTAGACCGGCACCAGGACGCACGCTGCTCCGGAGCCGATTCCGCCGATGAACCTGGCGGCGTATATACTGCCGACGTTCCCGGTCACCATCAGGGTGATCCAGCACGTGGCAAAGGGCACCGATGTCAGCAGGATGGCCCACTTCCGGCCGATGCGGTCGGCGATTGTGCCGGCCGGCACGGCACCCACGATCGCACCCAGTGCCAACAGGGATGAGATCCACGAGATTTGACCTTCAGTCAACTCGGGGAGGAAGGACTCTTTTGACACGAAGTACGGCAGGATCGGCGACGTCCAGCCCAGCGTTATGCCACTTTGCATGCCGCCCAGTGCAGCTGTAATTAAATAATGCGCTTTCAGGTGAAGATTTCTTAATCCAAGAAAATTGATCTTTTTCATTGTTCCGAATCTTGCTAAATATAAAAGATTTCGTCAAGTTGGAAAGATTGCAAACGATGGAGAATGATTAAAGCGCGACGTTGTAAATGTTTCAGACATCATTTTGCAATTTGCCTATTAAATTTTAATAAATTGATTATGACGAAATTTTTATAATAGCAACAAAGTTGTTTTGGGATACTAATATGAAGATGTTATCATAATTGTATCGCTAAGTTGTTAAATAAGGTCTCATTAAGAATGTTAGAAATATTCTTCGAATTTAGATTACGAAACCATTTCCATTTAGATAACATTTAGAACTCTGTATTATTATTCATCTTATATTTTAATTTTAAACAACATTTTATAGAACAGTTATGACGTTATATTTAATAGACTAACTCTTTGGTAACAGTTTGAAAGTTCAGCAACCCGCCTGGAACATACTCTTATCTTCATTAGTGCGCGATAAGAAACATTTTGAAACATTTTTACGTAGTTGATAGGTTATCAATTTTAATCAATTTTATTATTAATGTCAACGTTGCATAGTGTGAGACACCGTGTCAACTACGTTCCGATATTCACTGCCAGTACTGAAAATCTATAGTTTATGTGACGTACAGTGAATATCTAAACGTAGCATATGTTGTATATACGTGCACACATATGGTGCACATATGAGATATATTAATCTTATCTAAACAATTAAAACTTCTTTCAAATGTTTCATTCATTAGTGAATACGCGCTATTGAAATTTATAAAACATCAGTATTATTAATAATTTACAAGTTCGATATCGGTATATCATTACTAGTACAATTTTCTTCAGAAATTTGCAAGTAGTTTAGTATGCAAACTTTTTGCACGATTACAACAGCATTAGCGTGACAAGACATAATTAATTAAACAATTAATTATCACATATAATATCAATGTGGCTCCAAAGTACACGCAAGTTACTTTGCATACACCTATGACTTTTCACCATCATTACTGACGTATGGGATACAGCCGGTATTTAACGTACCCTCGATGCTTAAAAGATTAAGATACCTCGTGCACTTAATTCGAGAACGCGGGGTAACACCGTTCCACCTAACAACAGCCAACCATTCTCTCTTAAATTTCACGTGTACATATCGCGGGAACTGATTAAAAATTACAAGAGACAGAGTGCATCTCGGCCCTTCAGCACGTACTCACCGCAGAAACTGACTAGAAATTGAAAGTGCTTCTTCGCGTGGCCGGAAGGGTCGGTGGTATCCGGTGGTTTTGGTGCATGCTGCTGTTTTCCATTATCCTTTATCGTAATAGCGAGAAAGGGTTTCGACGCGACGTCGTTGGCGGGTGCTGTCGTGGTGGTCGTCATGATTGAATGACAATTCTGGTAGTCACGAAGGGTTTAAACCCTACTCGTCACACTGAGAAGAGATCTCAGAGCACGCGATGATAATGAGTGCACCGTGATGTCTCGAGGTAAACTGCTCGGAGACAAAAAGCCACAGTACCGTTCTTTGGCCCGGTCTCATTATAGCGATGCGTGTTATCGCGGCGATTTATATCTCCGCTAAATGCTTATCGAGCGAGGGGGTCGGCGTGCACCGTCGTCTCCGGAGGAACACGCGCCCAGTACCAGCGTATTGCGTGCGTGTCATCTCACTCGTGACAATTAGAGAGGGACCAAGAGAGAGGGAAGATGATAGCGCGCGGCCTTTATTTGTTATCTTTATCTGTCGCGCGTGGGAGAGATTCGCGATTTGCGTTAGTATCGTGACGAAGATTCAAGGGTGAGAAACTGGGCGATTAACCGCTGATAACGAGTCTGACCGAACTCGTAACTTCACCGAGATGCACCGAGACTTTACCGTCGACTTCTTCTTCTTTTTCTTCTTCCGCGCGCTTCCCGACGAAGAAGCGTACTCAAACGCACAAGTTTGTCTCGACAAACAAATTTATCTCAAGAAGTAATTATCTTCCATGAATTTCGTCGCCCAGCGACCGATTAAATTTTACGGTTCCACGAATAAATATACCTATTATGCGGTTGTAACCTGTTAGTTTCGAGGATGCTCCCCGGACGTGCGCACGGTCCTTGTCTCCAGATATCAATGTACGAATACAGATACGCGTGAGATGTCTTGCTCGCACGTGCGCACAGACGCATACATTATTGAGGTAATAAACCGAATCTAAATATGACTTAAGACCCCCGCTTCCTCAGCAAACACCGAAAATCAACGTGACAATCCATTTTCGCGAGAAAGATAAGAGCCATTGAGGAAAATGCGCGAATACATTTTTCTTTCTAATCGTCAATCAACGCGAGCAAATATTGAGAATTCATGTAACTCTTTAATTAGCGCGCTCTCGATTCGTCGAATTTCATTATTGAAAAAAGTTTTGTCCGTCTCATTAGCCCCGCAAGAAAGAAAGGCTCGTCGAGCATGCACGGATTACGCGCTCTTTTTTTATCGCACCGTCTCGCCATTTCGTGGGATTGACGGTGTTTAATGTGCAAGAAAATTCACGAGACGAGCGTAAATATGTACGCAACGAGAGAACAAGTGGCCAACGTACGTGCCAATCTATGTAACAACAAATGTGTCAATACACGCGCTCCTGATGGGCGTTGTCGGCGCGATGAGATATCGCATCACTATCTCATTACATTATAGACGATCCATATTTGTCGCCATTGACGCGCAGCGTATGTAAATGAGCGTACAATGTATTTTACACGTCCCGGACGTGCAAAAATAGAAGTCATTACCCAATTATCCTTTGTTCGTCAATCCTTTATTCATACTGCATGAGGCATCCTAGACTCGAATAATGAAGTACACGTAATCTGAATCAACAAAAGTGATGAAATCACTAATGACTTTCGAGCGGCAAAGCAAGGCACTCGATCGCAAATATTCTCAATCTTGCATCAGGTCAAGGTTTGAGATCACAAAAGATAAATTAGATAATATATTGGGTCGTCCGGAAAGTTCGTGCCGATTTTGAAGGAAAATTCAAAGGCAACATTTTTTTATGTCGATAAATATTTATTGACTTATGTATGCACCGTTTTGTTTCACAACCTTTGTCCATCTTTCACGCAACTGGAAGATTCCATTCTTCCAGAACTTCTTAGGTTTCTCGGCGAAAAACTCCTCAAGGTGGTTTTTTATGTCGATCAAAGAGTTGAAGTTCTTGCCGCTAAGAGAATTTTGCAAAGACCTAAATAAGTGAAAGTCTGAAGGTGCAATGTCTGGTGAATACGGTGGGTGAGGTAGCACATCCCAGCCAAACTCCAACAATTTTTGTCGGGTAGTCAAAGAAACATGAGGTCTGGCATTGTCCTGATGGAACACGACGCCCTTCCTATTAGCTAATTCTGGACATTTTTCCTGAATCGCTGTCTTTAATTCGTCCAGTTGCGAGCAGTACTTATCTGCATTTATCGTTTGGTTGTGTGGTAGGAGCTCATAATATAGGATTCCTTTCCAATCCCACCAGACACAGAGCATGACTTTTTTTGGATGAAGGCCGGCTTTCGGAGTGGTTAATGTTGGTTCATTTCGCTTACCCCAGGATCTTTTTCGTTCTACATTGTTGTAAATGATCCATTTTTCGTCACCCGTCACTAATTGCTTCAAAAATGGTACGTTTTCGTTGCGCTTGTACAGCGAGTCGCAGATGGAAATGCGATCCATTAAATTTTTTCGGCCAAATTATGCGGAACCCATACATCATAGCGACTTACGTAACCAAGCTTCACTACATGATCGTGGACAGTGGTTTTCGATATTTTCAGTATCTCTGCTAATTCACGTGTCGTGTAGCGCGGGTTATTCTCGATCAGTGTCTTGATTTGGTCATCATCAGTAGTAGAGGGTCTGCCCGAGCGTTCTTGGTCTTTAAAGTTAAAACCACCAGCTCTAAACTTAGCGAACCACTTACGTACGGTTCTTTCAGCTAAAACGCCTTCTCCGTAAACAGAACATATCGAATTTGTTGCTTGTGAGGCATTTTTGCCTTTCCGGTAATAGAAAAGCATCAAGTGTCTAAAATGTTCTTTGTTTTCTTCCATCTTGAAAAGAGTACAAAACTGACACGAATCAATTTATCTGAAACAACTTTTTTCCTAAAGATGCGTTGAAATGTCACCTTTAAGCATATGTATATAAATCGTATGTTTTCAATAACATTGATATATTCAGACATGTTCCAACGCCATCTATTAAAAATCGGCACGAACTTTCCGGACGACCCAATAAAATAATAAATAGATAATATACAATAATAACAGAAATTTAACATTGCAGAAGAAATGCTAATTAAATGCAAGGAAAAACAATTTGTGTGTCTCCGCACACCGTGTGATATATTGCAATCAGCCGCGTGATTGATTAATAGATTTAGCGTTATCGAGAAATGTAGAACGAATTATGTATAGAACGATGTTAAGGTGATATGGTTGCGATAGTGGTCAATGGGAAACTTCCGATTACAATGTTGAAGCAATAACGAAGTATAATATACATATCAGTGCGGCTTCTAATCTGTGAAGCTCTTCGGATAAAGTCTGTCGATGATAATACCGCCATGACCATCAAATCGATCGGAAAAAATTTCCGATCTCTTTTCACGGTAAATCAGGCAAATCGAGTGCGTTAACATTTTAATTTGATCTATTGTTTAGCTTGAGTTAATGTGGAAAATTTATCTATTTTAATTACGACAATGCGACGTGAAGGGTCGATAGGATGTATGCATGCTTGAAATGGCGAAGATAATCATTGCCATCGAATCGAGGGGGGACTGAAATTAAAATTAAAATCGAAAGTTGACATTTTCGCTGGCTTCAGTTCCGGTGGAAGGCTTCGTTCCTCGTGCATGCAAACTTCAATTTGCGCGTCCTTTAACGGTGCATCCGGTGTAACCGATACCAATGCGACGGGAAGTGTGACGACCTCATTAATCGAGAATCAAGGTAAATACGATCTTTTGTTTGCAAAAGAGAGAGAGGGACCTTCGCAGCTATTACAGCGATGCTAAAATATTTATTTCTAGAGAGAGGTAAGCACACAGAGTTATCTCTAAGAAAAGGAAGTAAAGACTTGCGTAATCGCTCCGCAGAAGAAGAGAAGCTCTCTTGAACCGAGTATCGTGCAAGATAAAGAAGGCGCTTTCAGTAAACTCAACGCGCGCGCAACGACATGGTGATTTTACAAAACGGAGCTACGAGAATGATCTCTATGCAAAGATTTATTTATTTAAAACTGCATTTTCGAAACTGCATTGCTGAAACCAAATTAAATTTGGAGATTATTCGGGCGTGAAACTAACTAATTTAATTTAATGCTAGTCGATGGAGTGAATTCCGGGTTTACGCGGGTGAGCCTTATCCGGAAGCGAGACGGGGCTTCGCGTGGTAATCGATTAGTCGAATGCGTGCGAGCGGATCGTGGAGGAAATCATGGAAACGATTTCAGAGTCGGCTGATCTGGCGCGTATGATCGGCGTGTACGACGATAAGCCATGAGCCGCCCCCATCGCACATGGCGCACACCGATGGCGATGAGTAACGCCATAGGCTTTCGCGTAAACGCGGTGGCACGTTTAGTGGTTTGCCGCGCATCGCTCGAGTGCATCGAGCACTCCCGATAGCTCTCGGACTTATTTTGCGAACGTCGGTTAACCATCGAAATTCGTTCATCGTCCATCATCTCCGAAACGAAATTCGAACTCACGTTGCAGCGATTATTGGAAGATGAGGACCATCGCGGATGCTGGTGGCTATCTCTGTGCGCCAGGCGCGGCTTGCTGAAGAATCCCTTCGTCGATCTGTCCTTCCGTCTGGCTGAAGTTCGTCTGGTCCATTGGAAGGTCCATTGAGCGGGATGAAGATCTTCCGAAAGCTTTTCAGAAAGAAGAAGAAGAAGCGACACATCGTGAACAAGAAGTCGCGGAAGACCACGTCGAGAAGGAGAGTCTCGAGCAGGTCGCACGACGCCCATCTGCTAAGGGATGATTTCCTCTTTGGTACCGGAACGAGCAGCACGCGGCGGCATCGGCGCAGATGTAAGGTACGTGCGCGGAAACGGAAGTTTGCGAGTATCGGGCTTCATAAATTCATGCATATTTACTAGGCTGATGGTATGGGATTGTTCGAGGAGTTGCTCGGGAAGTTTTCCCGTTAGCGAGTATGAGAAATTTAGAGAGGATGGAACCTCCAAAGCGCGCGGAGGGTGATGAGAAGCCCTGAAGCGGAAACGCGCGTGCGAGGATGTACCCGCGCGTGGAAAATGTTGTCTTTTCCTCTTCAAATGTCTCTTTAAAGAGAATGGGACGAACTTCCTGGATATTCCGATAGGCGATATGCCAGAAACGACCCGTTCGTCCCGTTACGAGTGCATTGTAAATTTTTCTTCGACGCATTTTGCGAGAATTTTCCTGAAACTGGATTTTTACTGTCTCCGTGAAGCGCGATGCAATCATTGGATGATAACAGGCGTTGAAGCACGCGGTTGTAAATCGTCGTGTAAAATCTATCATCGCTTTGCGGTAAACCGAGGCAGCGAGCGGCGCAGTTTCGCGCGACGACGACACATCCGACGATGACGTGCACGTGCGACAATACGCATGCACGCACAGCATCGAGTGTGAATCCGGGACCAACCGGCTATTTTCTAACGCGTTCCCATTATCCTGCTGTTTAAGGTATGCGGTATATTGAGGGTAGCAAGTCGACCAGAAAATTAATACGAATCGACGGTTTATTTATTATACATGTCTATTAATTATATATTACGCCACTACACCTATAATTTGTTTAATGAATGAATTTTAACATTTTTTGTCAATATTTTATTTTCTGTCATTAATGATGTAATAAAATACTGATAAGAATGTATGAAGATATAAATTTGTTGCACTTTAAAAGTGAAAATGAAACAAGTCGACCCGAACGAAGCAGCTTTCTTCTTGGATTGGGATAGTGATTTACATCTCTGTTGAGAAAAGGAACATTTAAAAATGATAAAAATGATAGAGGCGTGACAGCGTATCGTGGACGTTTCTAATCCGGTTTCGACAGGTGTGCAACGTGCACTCTAAACCTGGCGGCTTTCCAACGACGTCATAGTAAACAGCGCGCTTTTACTTGACGCTTTCGACATTCTTTCGCATTGTCAAAAATGTTCTTACAAAGATATGAAGGATGTTAAAAGGTATTTTAAGACTTAGGAAAGGAGTCGGAGTTGGAGTTAGAAATAGTTTTCGCTTTTGATGATACAGGTGACGTTTTGCTTGCTTCTAGTTTATCACATGTGTAAACGAAGCATTATCGCTCGTACTTTCAACGTCAAACGGTGTTCTATAAATTCGATTTATAAAAATTTCATGATATATCGAAATGTCGATAGCAAATGTCGAGAATAAAAAATCGAGAAAGTATTGACCCCTCGCCGGTCACACAACACAAATAACACAATGACCGCGGCCGTATTAGTGCTAACATACGTTGACAATCGTATTAAACGGGCAGGTAAACGAACGGACAAGTGAAAATGCTGGGAGGTCAGCACGACAGTTACACAGTGTCCCAGAAGCTCCGATTCGAAGAAAAATACTGTCCTAAATCGGTGAGACAAGTTTGTCATTAAAATAACGTAACGCCAAGTTAGATTTTTATAGATTTTATAAATTTTATTAATATTTCATCATTTTGTGCGGAGAACAAGACAAAAGGTCGTGATATGAAAATATTCCAACTAGAAAAAATAAATTATTTTCAGAAAAATACGAATTCCTTAGAAATTTATCTAAATATATTTCCTCGTATATAATTATATCATTATATAAATTTTGTATTTTACAATAAATTTTACTCAAATATTCATGTCACATAAAGAAGAATACAATCAGCCATTGTATTCTTCCCGTTCTCCAGCACAAAGATATAACATCTCCGTAGCAGTGGGACACCCGGTATAAGACGGGAGATCTTCAAATACGCACCACGCCCTCGTGTCGTCTTATCTTCCGTCCGACTGCTAAGGTTGGAGCAGCTACCTGCCTGTCGCAGCAGGTACCTAGATCTACCTGGGTCGCGCGCACATTCCACAGGAAATGTCCTCAAGATTGGCCGGCCCGGAGTTGGCAATATGTTTTTTGCCGGTACCGCTTGACGAAAGATTTTCTTGCTGCATGAATGACGTTGCTTCCTGGCAAATCGAGCGTGCCGGAGACTTTTGTCGCTCTCGCGCACGCTCGCGCGCGGAATGCCGCGCGCAAGATCAGCGTTTGATTATCAGTCGCTCATCGAGTTGAACCACGCGTTTATTTCGCGCTGCAGCTCGTGCACACGCACGCCGACCAAATTGTCGGATCGTTAACGTTAATTTGCGTGTCGGCCGCGCAACGTCACCTACGCAATGTTGACGCAACCGATTGCTCCAGACCGATCAATAACGAACACGGAATCCGGTTTTCCCACCGCGCGCGGTAGGATTTTTCTGGATGCTTCAATCATGCGCTGGACGTACGTACGTACCTATGCGCGTATCCCCAGCGGTTTACATTCCTCAACATTTCTCTCGTGGCTGACGCGATCGCAAGGTTGCAACACTTGCAACGTTTTTCCGCTGTCTGCCTGCAAACCGTAACCACACCGTAACTCAGGTTTTAACTTTATCTTCTTGCATCTTTAAATTTTCATCGTGCATCCGAATGATGTCTGTAGCTTGATTGATGAATTGTCTATACATTAATCGATTTTTTTATAGTGATAGATCGATTGAACGTCACAGTGCACGTCATCCGTGCACAATGTTGCGCAACGTTTTGGAAAAAAATTTCATCATAAAATACTTCATAACGATTTTTCTTCTATATTTCTATATTTCTGTACCAATACCGGTTCCTCAGTTTTTGTGCAACATCTTAATGGACAATGCAAAATTGTTCCGACAAGGCGTTACCAATGCGTCTTTCCAGGCGTGCAAAACTCGCGCGTACTAGACGAGCAGCGTACGCCGCGCCGTTCGCATTCCTCGTTTCACGCGATTCATATTCTCGCCGACACGCTCGAAAAGTGGTACGGTGGCCCCTGTCGGATTTTCCCTTTCAAATCCGTTATCCGCTCATCCAGATTCAGTGCGATGGTTAACCAGATTCATACGTAATGAGGCGCACACTGTGGGAAGCGAGCGAGAGCGCGAGTTTTCTCATTAATATAAAACGCGAGCGTAATCTATCCGGATCGCCGAGGAGCGGAACGATCCTGTGATCGTTTTCGATCTCGTTTGCCGCTTGTTCTCGGTCAGAGCTGGTACGAGCTTTTGCAACTTATGAATCATCGGCCAGGCCGTTTCCGAACGCGCTAAATCGCCATCGGAACTTTCTTTTCAGAAACTGCATCAGAATCTACCGATCAATTCCGCAGAAAACGTGAGTTTCGAACTGAACTGTAACGTTCGTAGAGTTCTTTATCGTAGAATTCTTTGTCGCTGAAGTCACTCGGGTACGAGCATGAGTTTTCCTAAATTGCATTTTAAAGAACAGGTAGCGAGAATTTCGTTACGAGAGCTAAAAATTACGATCGGCATGAGACTCCAACTTTTCAATATTTTCAGATTCAGATTTCAAAGATCATCTTTCCGTGATATTGCAATGGGAGATAGTTGATAAAATTGATATCGGAGTTTGTGTGTGATAAGGAGGAGTGCAGGAGCGGTCTCAGATCTAAATCTATCGATCTCTTGATCTCTAAACTTGGAATCTACATTGACCGGTCTTTGAACTGGCCGTATGGCGTCAGAATACATTTCTTCATCGTACGTTTTTGTGGTCGTTCAAGGTCAACTTTCATTCCATTTATGGAATCATAAAGTCTGCTTTTTTTAACTGCACCTCCTTAAGCTTTCTATGGTTAATGAAGCAGCAATATACAGCTAGGAATTAATAATGAGGAGAAAGGAAAATATTGAAGTAAACTATGGAAAGTTTAAAAAGAATATCTCTATAAACTGTCGCTCTGATTTAGTGCCTAAATCTCCAACGAACTAGCGCATGCAGATATTTTACTAGTATCGCACAAAGCAAAGACAATGCGGTACAACTTGTCAATTTTCAGTGACCAGCGATGATCGATATTTCAAATTTCAGTGAACGATCAGCTCGAAGGCACGTTTCTACAATATATTTTTGCATCCTATTAACATTAACATTCCACGGTTGAAAATTTCTAATCGGCCTTTGAGTCATCAGAATCTAGGCATCTGCATTCGTTCGTCCATTGCTTAATTTTTCTCTTCTTTCACTGTTGCCATTCTATTGTGCAGCAGTTCCTCTTTTCCCCGAAGGTTTCTATCCGCCTCTATGGAAATGTTCGGGAAATGCAGAAAAGTACGGCAGAGGCTCGATGACTATTCCTTCCGGAGCGACTCCCATCCTTGTTCTGGCCACGGTATCCCGCGGCTCGGGGACAAAGAATAGAGAAACGGAAAGCGGATACCTAGGCCGCGACAGCAGAATTCCAGCTGGTGTAAGGTGTGTCATATTCCAGTTAATGTCTCTCGTAGCCCCGGCCCGTGCGTGCGTGCGTGCACATGAGTCCATGCACGAACACTCGCCCACGAAAGCCGCATACACTCGCAAGGGCGAGACGCTGAGGTCCGACCTCTACCCACAGTCTTGCCAACTAAGCGAACCGACCAGGCAAAACCGGTGTCGGCACGACTCTCGTATCCAATCCTCTTCTCTTCGCCCTTCTCGCCACTCCATGTCCACCACTCTCCTCTCTTCCGCTCCCCCTTGGCCGCGCCGATCCTCCTCGCTGGTCTCTCTCTTTCTTTCTCTCTCCCTCCGTGACGCTCTTGTGCGTTAAACAGTGCGGTCTCTCCGTCCTTCTGCGTCCCTGCAGTCCTCGGCCGATTCCACCTCGACCAGTCGACCTGGCGATAGAGGAATCAACCGTGCTCTCCTCTCGCCGGGATTCTCTTCTCTGACCAAGCAAAAGGACCCTCTTGGTCCCCTGGCGTGGTTCGCCGCTTCGAAATTCCGATCTCCGCGCGGGGAACGGTGTTCCCGCGGATCTACGGAGCCTGTTGGCTTGCTACCGCTGCTGGATCGGAGTACGCACGCGAAGGCCGAGTGTACACGCGCGTGCGGCACGAGATGCCGAGATTCCGCTCGGCGAGAATCATTCGAAGTGGTGCACCGCGCACCGGAGTGCGTCGCGATGCGCAATCAGGCCCGCGAATGCGCGAGTGAAACGTGCATGCCGATCCGCGATTGATTGCGAACGATCCGACGACGAAGATCGGAGACCGCACTCTTCCGATCGCCCGATCGGAACGAGCGTTGCTGCGAGTGCTCGGCGAGTGTTGCTCGAAGCTGCAGCTGCAACTGTAGTGCCGCATACCTGATCAGGTCGCGGGGGGAACGACTGAGCACTGCGCCTGAGACTTTGAGTTACGAAACCGAAGGGCGCGTGATCCGATCATGATCTTCTGAAAACCTGAACGTGTAGTCCTGAACATTTGCGCGACTCGTAGTTTCAACTCCTGAGAATTTGTTTCAGTAGTGCTGGTTCAGTGATCTTCAGCTCGAGTTTGAGCTGAAACTTGGCGAGCGAGTCGCGGAGTGCTCGGTGCTCGGAGGGTGCTTTGATTAACGGCGCGATTGCATCAGTGATCGTGCCGGCTAGATGCGGATTGCTCCGACGATCCGATCTTCCAGTAGATCGACGAGTAGGGCGAGGTGAAGACGAGCGAGGTCGTTTCAGGCGCGCACGGCGATTTAAATCGCGGTCCGGTTCAGGTTGTCTCGTTCCATGGAGCGGCCGTGGAGCTGGTCGCGTAGCGGGAACCTGTTTGTGTCGACGGCCTTCAGCGGGTTTTTGGAAATGCGCTTCCGGTCGGCGCGGGGCGCGGTGTGTCTTTGCGGCGCGTGAGAGGAACAGAAGCGAGAAAGAAGTGGAAGAAGACGGACCAGAGGTTCCGCGGGAAGCGGCTGTCGTCGCGATAATTATACATTGTGCTTAAAGCTGTCTCGTTATCGGAATTACCGCGCGTGAGAGCATCTCGACGATAGTTTTCGGCGCAACGTGCACATACCTCGTCGCGTAATCGTGTAAGCGCACGAAGAGTGTGTCAAAATCGAACGAAAACGTGTGTCTCGTCTGAGAAGCGAATCTGCGCAACGTGGTAAGAAACACTGTTCCGAATCGTGGGAATAGAAGCGAAATAATTGATCCGAGAGGCTTGTGATTGGAAGCGTTCTTCAACGTGATCGACAAGTGTGTCCTCTTTCTTTTCATTGATTGAGCAAAAATCTGAAGTGAAAAATCTGAAGACGATCTGAGAATCTTGAGGAACTAGAAGAATTGATAACTCGCTATAAGAAGAAATATATATATATATATAAAATAATATATATATTATTGTAGATTTGAGAACCGTGAGAAACCTGTGAAGTATAGAGGACAAATCGCATGGAAGCCCCGTGCAAACAGATTTAAAGGCGGTAAAGAATAATTCCACAAAAACAGCGAGCAATTAAATTTCTAATTACAGCTTCGAATCGTCGTTAGAAATCTGTGAGAGAGGAAGAGTGTTTCGAAGATCGAACTTCCAGATTATCGAGAGAACGGATTCGAAATCGAGCGTCCGGCAAAGAGCCGTGTGATCCTCGAACGAAAACGAGCGCTTCACGGTACATCGCGTCTCAAGTCCATTGCGAGGGAAAAAGAGGCGCTCACGAACGACGGCGACCACGACGAGGCTGTATCGAGAAGCGTGGCTGCGTGATCGAGCAAGGCGAACGGGAGCGCCGAGTCGTGCGGAGAACGGAACGAAGGAGGGAAATTTGCGTGGTAGCGAGAAGAAAAACGGGTCAGTCGTGGACCACGAGGTTTGCCGTTCGCCGTTTCAGACGAGCTCAACATTCGCGAGAAGAAATCGCGATCTAGAATCGTATTATTCCTCTGCTGGAAATAAAAGCTGCAAGTGCAAACTCCGCGCGGAAGGTGAAGAATTCCACTCTCACAGGCGTGGAATTCTGCGAGAAGATCTCTTAGAAGAATTCTGTGCGTGTTTGTGGAGAAATCGTGAAAGACACGCATCCGCGGTTGCGAAGTTTCATTTCTAAAAATCAAATTTGAGGAAAGTCAAAGGCGTTTCCTCGGGAAGATAGCTGCTCAAGACTCTGAGTGATTTAGCCCACACGATCGAGAGGCCCGCCGGCTGCTTGCTTTGCAAGAGTTACGCGGACCCCCTATTTACTTCGTACCCAGCGATCGTCCTTACGCAAGAGCCGCGCGATCCATCGGTCGGCGCGATCGCGCGTTCACCACGTATACGGGTGTGCATGATGCGATTGCGGTGGAATTGCGGCGATCGGTCTTGCGACACGAGACGGTCATCAGGCACTACGCGAGTGATCCCACGTGATTCATGAAAACGCGGGTGTCCGGGGCAAGAGGGATGCTTGTTGGATCGCGGATCAGCGGAAGCGCGCGAGGGAGCGGCCCGTGAGAATCGTCTTGGTGGATCGCGCGCTCGAGAGGGTACGGAAGACGTCTACCACGCAGCAGGATGGACAGGAGCGATAACAATGTCGTTGGGGTCGGCGGCGGAAACGGAGGTGGCGGTGGAGGAGGTGGCGGCAGCGTTGGAGGCGGCATCGGCATCGGCGGCGGCTGTCACGTGGGAAATTCCGGATCCCCGCCGAACTCCACCTCGTCGACTCACGGCACGATGCACAATTCCTCCGGCGGGTTCGACGGCCAGGTAGCGCATCCCGAGATCCCCATGGCCGATATCGGGGGCGCCATAAATTTCCAAACGCAGTTCCGTTACCCTTCGAATGGTCTCGATGAATGCCGACTTTTCCCCCAGCACTTGAATTATTCATCAGGATCCGTCGTTACGGTAGCACGTTGGAAAAATTATTGTATATTATTGGAAATTTGAGAAAATGGTTTATACCAGTGCGCCACTTCTGTTGCATACAAGCGCGCGCACACACGTGTCAATTTATCAGTAATCAGGAAAATTACATCTGAGGATTGTAAATGATCACTGGGGCGAATCAGCTACTTTCTTCTGCATTTCGCGCTCGGATTCTGCGTCACTATCGCTTCCCCTCTGTTCAGATTCCTGCATGTACAGGATATGGTACTTGATCAAACGTGGGATCAGACATAGTTTCCACTGCGTGTGTCACGTCTACGAGGTCGATAACTCTCGCCATTTGATACGGGATATTAGATTATCCGGCGATCGCTTTCGCGCACACGGAGATCTTGTAACACGTGCTTCCAGTGATTCACAAGTTCCATCGGGCTAAATTTATCACGGCGAATATCTTCGCGGGACTTACGCGGGATTTTAACAGCGTAACGCACCCTGGTCACGGCGCCGGGTTCATTGTTCCCGGCCGTTGTGTCGGCGAAATATAATTATCGCGGCGGATGAATGCTTGATGATTATCGTTAATTTAACCGGCCTGTATTTCGGTGAAAACTCACCGCAGAGTTAGAAACGCATAAAGTTTCGTGGAATGCGTATAATTACCCCATTGTGCTCGCGCTTCCACGTGCGTAAGACATGGAATTTATGTGTTTTAATTAAGTAATACTGTTGTCTTGTAACCGCCAGTTAAACGATGCGTTATTGTACGCAAAATGTTAATTTATTTATTGATGCAAAAGTATGCGCGACGCGATCTGCTTACCAGTCGTATAAATACTGATCACGTAAACACAATCGAGATGGAGATTCTCAAAGAGATTTAAAATATTTAAAGTGGTTCAAACATTAATGAGGGATTAATCGCACGTTACGTTTCTTCGGGCCTTCTCATACTCCTCGTGTGGACGTTTTCATCGTTTTATTAACATTTCCATAAATTTTACTTTTCCTTCTTGAATTTCAGACTGGAGACAGAGGCTGGGAGATTCATCACGTTACGGTGACCAGAGTGCCCGGTTATGGCTTCGGCATAGCTGTGTCAGGGGGCTGCGATAATCCCCATTTCGCTAATGGCGATCCGGCAATCGCGATCTCCGACGTGCTGAAAGCCGGCCCGGCTGAAGGAAAATTACAGTGAGTTCATTAGTAGACGAGAAACAAGTCTCTCTTAATGCATTAGAGCAATTTTTTTATATACGTATAGTCCGGAGAATCTCTTGTAATTTTTGTCCTTCTTATTTCTATTAATATACATTTGATTAATGTAATTATTGCCTGATTGTATCATTCATAGAGTGAACGATCGTATCATCTCCGCCAATGGGGTATCGTTGGAGGGCGCCGATTATGGGGCAGCCGTGCGAGTCCTGCGGGATTCCGGTTCTACTGTTTTATTGGTTGTTAAACGAAGAACTTCCTCGAATTCATCCGGCTGTCTGGGCAGCATTGCGCCTCAGAATCATCGGCTCACCCTCACGCGAAATAACAAAAAAGACGGTATGCAATTAAACGTCGTATAACAATAATGATCGGGCACGATAATTGAGAAACTCTCAGTCGAACGTAACGTTAGCGAGATTTTCTTTGATGCTACAATAAAATCTTTTTGAAACAATTATTATAATTAAATTATTTACATAATCTAGCTTAATTAAAAAATTTCTTTATAAAATCTTCTTTTCAAATTAAAAAATATTTCGTTTTCTCGAATTACTCTCTGAATTTTTTTCTCAGCAACGCGATCTTACTGAAATTTACATACTTTTGTAATAGCATGAATATTATAATGTTACTCCGATTTCTAGACTTCGGCATCGTGCTGGGATGCCGATTATACGTAAAGGAGGTTACGCGAGAAAATATCGGAGTGAAAACCGGGGACGTGTTAACCCGGATAGGCAGCGTGGCCACCGACAATATGAGTCTGAAGGAAGCTAGAAAGTTAATGGACCAGTGCAAAGACAGACTCTCAATTGTAATTACGCGGGATAGCTCGTGTTGCCACGTACAGCAGCAAGGTAAAGGGGATACCGGTGAATACCTGTCGGGAGCGAGTTACAGTAGTCAGAACTTATACGTTCCGCCACCTACGAGGCAGCCCTTGGACGACAAGAGTAATCTCGTGCCGAGAGGCCGTTCGCGGGGTCCGCTGATGGACGTGTCTCTGAGCCAGTTGGATCTGCCAGCTACGCCCACCATGGATCCACCTAGGCCACCCCCGCCCAGACCGGAAGGTACTCATGTCAATAATTAATTATTATTATCTGATTAATAACATGGTCATATTTGAGCAATAATTGGCTTTTTGTCATGTATAAATTTTGAGCAATTTACAAAAATAAGAATTATTTTGTTCGAGTTGGTTCTTGTGCGATATAGTTGACGAATTAATTAAGAATAAAACGGATTTTGACTAATAGCGTGCTTTATTGTTTTATAGATTATTACAGTACTCGTAGGCAACTGTACGATGAAGATTCGGTTCGCACGAAGCAGCCAATGTAAGTCGATAAAATGTCATTCAGTTTTCTGCAGCCCGTTAATACTGTTGTGTGTATATAATATTCTTTTTTGGTGTTACATGTGTATAGGCCGGATCCTCGATTCATCACGTTCCAAAAGGAAGGCTCGGTAGGCGTGAGATTAAGTGGCGGTAACGAAACTGGGGTCTTCGTGACTGCTGTTCAAGCGGGAAGTCCCGCGTCGCTTCAGGGTCTTCAACCAGGAGATAAAATTTTGAAGGTGAGTTGCAGAGTGTGCAGCAAATACCGATTTATCTATATTTTATCCTCAGACAAAGTAAATTCGTCATTTAAGGCTTCGCATTTTTAACTAAAAATAAATTAGAATAACTGAATTAATTATTGATAAATTCTCTTACTTTAATTTTAAGTTTTGATTAATTCTTATTTAAAATAATTTCAATTTTATATTTCTGATCAATGGAGAATTTAAAAACGTTCAATTAATATTTTTCCAAAAAATCCAAAAGAAAAGATAGACTTTAGAAAAGATTATTTAAAGATTTATGAATATTGCCGAGTATACATGTTAAATTGTTGCGGCAGATCAACGATATGGATATGAAAGGAGTCACGAGGGAGGAGGCAGTGCTGTTCCTTCTCAGCTTGCAGGAGCAGATCGATCTTATAGTGCAACATCGGCGTCAAGAGTACGATCAGATCGTTGCGTCCGGCAGAGGCGATTCCTTCCACATAAAGTGAGTGATAACTTAGAGTGAATTTTTCTAATTTGTAAACGATGACAACTAATAAAATGTGTATTTTTGCGAAATGCTAGGACTCACTTCCATTACGAGCAACCGCAGAAGGGCGAGATGAGCTTCCGCAGCGGGGACGTCTTCCACGTGATAGATACTCTCCACAACGGTGTCGTAGGATCCTGGCAGGTCTTCCGAATTGGACGAAATAACCAGGAGGTGCAAAAGGGCATCATACCTAACAAAGCCCGGGCCGAGGAGCTCGCGACCGCACAGTTTAACGCGACGAAGAAGGAGATGAGTGCCAGCGAGAGCAGAGGGAGTTTCTTCAGGAGAAGAAGAAACAGTCATAGGCGTTCAAAGTCTCTGGGAAGGGTACGAACTCATGTTTCTTCTTTTCTTCTCAGAATAATTAGTATGCAGATATATAGTGAGCATGGTTAATTGAAGTAATTAATTTTTACATATTTTTTGCACGTACTTCAGGATCATTGGGACGATGTAGTGTTCTCCGACAGCGTCAGCAAGTTCCCGGCCTACGAGCGCGTGATCCTGAGACACCCCGGCTTCGTGAGACCCGTGGTTCTTTTTGGACCCGTGGCTGATCTCGCCAGGGAGAAACTTCTCAAGGATTTCCCTGATAAATTCACCTCCCCGCGTGAGTAAATCACACACACATGTTCCATTAACTTTCGTTTATAATAATCCAATAATAACCCAATCACGAGGTAAAATGTTGCGTGATGAATTTTAGTTCGAGGAAAGAGATGTGTTACTTTTACGCGGTTTTTTAGCGCCATGCGTTAACTTTCTCTTTCACATTATTATCGAGACATAAAAGTATAAAGTCTCGTTCAAGAAATTCAGGTTTACAAATGTTTAGATGTCAAATATTGCTGAAAACTTATGTAGAATTCGATTTTGCAGAAATGGAGAGCCAAATGGAGGACGGTACGGGAAAGAACACCAAAACCTCTGGCATCATTCGACTGAGTGCCATCCGAGAGGTGATGGACAGAGGCAAGCACGCGTTGCTGGACATCACTCCGAATGCCGTGGATCGCTTGAACTACGCCCAGTTCTATCCGATCGTGATTTTCCTGAAGGCCGAGACGAAGCAGGTCATCAAAGAGATGCGAGCCGGCATACCAAAGTAAGAACGTCACCGAGGTGTGGTCTCAACCACGTTGCCCAAGCGAAAGATTCTACTTCGTTATGCATAATTGCAGATCGGCACACAAGAGCAGTAAGAAGCTCCTGGAACAGTGTCAGAAACTCGACAAGATCTGGGGACACGTGTTCAGCGCGGTGATTACTCTGAACGCACCGGAAGCTTGGTACCGAAAACTCAGGGAGCTCATCGATCGCCAGCAACAGGGTTCGCTGTGGATGAGCCAGACCAAGGTGAGACTCACGATTGGAATTCTGCACGCGAGTGATGACTTTACTTGATGCATAATGAGCACAAGAAAGTGCAGCTGAAAGCAACACGATTATCGGGACGGTTCTCGACTACTTTATTCCGTCTTCTGTCTTCACCTTTCTCAAGCTTAATGACCATTTGAGAGAGAAACACCCGGAGATAAAAGGACTGAGAGATAAATGAACGAGTAATGGTCTCTCTTTCTTTTCCTCTGTGCGGTGTTCTCCAGTAATACGTTTCCATTTGTTACTTCGATTTCTGACGGTGTTTCTCTCAAATGGCCACTTTACGAATACCACGAACTCTCTTCTCGTCGCTCGTATATACGTTCTATTGTACGGCGACTCTCAGCGTGATCTGGGCCTGTTCGTAGCCGATGCATAGCCGATCCACGGTGTGGGACCTGTCGCATTCGTCTGCATACGCTCATATTCCGTCCCCTGCCCTGCCACTCCCTCCGCTTCCCAACGATAACGTCGTGTATTACGACGAGAACAGAAATCACGACCCGCTCCTGTCACATCATCAGTCATCGATGCTACCCGCTATCAACGTATCCATTCCCATCGGAAAACCTCCCCCACCTCCCCGACCACCTCTCCACTCAAATGTCATCCGCGAGCAATTTTTCGGCTATATATGAATCCCGCTTGCTCGAACCCTTTAACTGCCAGATTCGAATTGTCATTTTAAAGGATTTATTTCAATCACCGTATATGAATGAGCGCGTACATATTAACTTTCAATTGGAGTTTATACTTGAAATTTGATTTGAATATAGATTTGAGCATTTTTGTAATATAGCATATTTTTATTAATACTACTTTACTTTTTCGCACAATTTATTTATCATATGAGTATAATTTCTTAAATATAAAAAGAATATATACTTTATTCTTTGCGCATTGGTACATAAATCTAATACATCTTTTACATTTAATTGTGATGCATAATGTTTCATTCTGTACTGGCATTACACGTACAATGAAACTAAATTAGTTAAATTACGCGAAGACATTCCGTTAGACAGTTACAGTCAAGTTGTACGCGACTACTTGTAGCAGTTAAAGGGTTAATCGTGCGTGTTCTATGTTTGCATTTCTCTGATTTGCATGCCTTCATCTATCATAATTATCTGTTTCTTCTTCTCTAAACTGTCGACTTATCAAACTTTCCAGCTCCACCGCTTTATAATCATCATTTTCAATGTGTGTCGCATCGTATGCTTCTAAACGTACTTTCTGTTTATTGCTTCTTTCGCATTCGTTAAAGCGATCATTTTTTACTTATTCGTAAAATGCTTTCTTAAAATCGCAAAATATGTAATTGCATATTTATAATTTCAACATAACGCAAAGTATCGCGCATAAATGTAACAGTTCATCGCATTCGCTCGTCGATCATATGTACTGCAACATGTTCGAAGAACGCAAATTTCATTGTGTCGTCTGATTATTATACATACGCATATGTGCCATCTGCGTAACGTGACGTCCTTTGTGGTCTGCGCTCGTAGCCGGAAGAAGCCCTCTCGGATGACTTCCTATTCCCGATGACTTCTCGCCTCTCCTACGCTTCCTCCCCGGAGAGCGATCTGGAGCTGAGCCCGGCGCCCGTTATCCCTGGCACATTGGGCCCGCCATCGCGGCTGAAGAGCAGTTCGGACCCCAGCATCGCCACTCAAGATGACACTACCGCGCCGCCCCCGTATTCGACGAATTATCAGGTAACGAGGTTTGCTCAGTACAACACTCTTGTATCCAGTCAGTAAATTAAATAAGAAATTAGTTAAGTAATTGCCTTAATGATAAAATAAGCGAATATTTCCTAAATAAAATCCAATTGTAATTTCCAGAAATGTTTGGTGAAACTTTAGTGGTTTACCATGGAGTTAAATATTTTCAAACGTATACACTCTGATAATTATGATCTGTTATTAATTAATTAACGTATTAATTGATTATTAATTGACGTATTCATTCGTAGCAAGCATTCGAGCAGCAAAAGAGGAGGTCGCAGGGCGGAGTAGGAGACAGCAAGTACGGCTTTTCGTTGTCCGGTCAGATGAGCAATCAGTCCGGCTCGCCGGAATACCTGGGCAGCTCCTTTGAGCCTAGATCTCCTCATCATAGCCCTCCGGATCTTCCGCCGCGGGTCGATCGAAATGCCAAGCCGACTAATCAAACGCCACGGGGTACGATAGGACGTTCCGCCCAGGAGCGTTTAGGGGTGAACAAAACCGATTCTGTCCTGGACATGGGAAATTACATCAACGCGACTCCTCACAAAGCGAACGCCACATCATCCCTCGAAAGGGCACAGCCGAAAGCGGTAAGCCTTGACTCGTGCTTTGTCTTCTTTGTTGAATCTCTCGCCTTCTCTTTTCTCTGCTTTGTATTTTAATAATTGTATAATGTATTAACTCGATTTGTATGTATGCGTACGCAGGGAAGTTACGACAGCATGTCCTCCTACGATTCGTACAACAATACCAATGGAAACGCGAACTACGCGCCGGCAAACTTGAATACGTCGTCAGGTCGCCTGGGCCCGAACGTGCCCGATGATCTCAAGAGCACCAGCATGCCAGCGAGGATACATGATCCGTACAGATTCGCTAGATCCACGGGGCAGCCCATCCCTACGCACGATGCTCCAACGCGAACCGATTATGCCAAATATAGGTACGTGCGCCTTTTTGTTAAAAAGTGAAAATATTAAGCAGAAAATAGAAAATAATTGCGTAACTAATTATTAATCCTATACTGGATAAGCATAGATGTTTTAATTGTTTCACTTTATTTTTAACTAAATCCGACCTTTCAGCTCACACTATTTTCTTTGTATGTTGCAGTCGATCCACTGACTACAAGTCGATACCGATGCCGCAAAACAAGCCGGGTGGCACGTACAAGCCGATTCCGCCGCCGAAGCCGAAGAATTACAGGCCGCCGCAGACGTCGCTTGGTCAGCCGGAGAACAATGGGAACGACGGGGGTAATTCGTATCAGCACTCGAAGAGTTATTCCATCGCCACTTCGCACGTGCACAATGGGGTAATTATACACGTGTATTTTATGAGCAAATAATTTGCCTCTTCTCCCTCGGGAGGGATTTTCTTATCACCGAGATTTCCCGAGATGCACAATGTTACGTAATCTTTTATCTTCATTCAGGTAGAAAGCAGCAACAGCAACATACAGCGCAACAGCGGCCAGTATTACTACAATATTCCGCCGCCTGGCCGCCACAATGAGAGCAATCTCATGAACTCGCATCACAATCTAAATCATCTCGCGTCTCCGACCCACAGCCACAGCCTCAGCCACACGCACTCGCATTCGAGTCCCCCGGTGACCACCACGCATTCCCACAGCAACAGCGCCGGCCAGATCAGCCTTGGTCTCACGCACAACCGGAACAACGCGAATCACAATGGGTATATGCACAGCAATCATGGACCCACCGGCCCGATGTATCCCTCTGCCAACCCCGGACACAACAGGGAACCCAGCGGCCTGGACCTGGCTGGCAGCCGGGAGCAAAGGGGCAGCGCTTTCGAGCTTTATCGAAAACCGGTTCATCATTATAACATGAGGTGAGCCACCGAAGAGTTTTGAGAGGGACACTTGCGAGATTTAAACAATTCCAGAATTTATTAAATCATAAAATTTGAGAAATTGGTAAAAGCAATTGAATATGATATAATAAATTACGACGAATTTAAATTACACTAATTTGATTTGATATTTTGGCGAATTTGTGAAAAGGATGGATCACATTTGCTGTTGTTAGAGTATTGTAATTAATTGATTTTGAAAATTGAGAATTTATATTCTTCAATTCGGACGACTGCGATTTACAGAAGTGCATCGTTGTATGTTGCAGTTAACGTGTGTCCCGATGCAAGACTCACTTAGGACGAATTAATACGAATCTTATCGGCAAATGTGAATCGTGCAATGTCATAGACGTAGGAAAATGAAATTGCATTTAAGATCACAACTTAAGAGTATTGTGCCTTTTGGATCTCGGACCAAGAGCGAATTGATCTTTAGTTTTAGAACGCTAAGACATCAATGAATTCCTCAACTTTGTGAAGAAGTACTTATTTTTTATAGGAAGCAAAAAGTGAACTTTAGATTCTGCGATACGAAATCGTAGGGCAATTTAATTATTAAATTAAACGTTAATTTAATAACGGAGCATTACGATATAAGAGGAATGTTAAAGATTATCATTGATGATTGATGTATACGTAATTGTTTGACGATGATACATAAATCGCGCATTTATTCGATAAGATTAACATGAAAAGATATTTAAAGAAAATAAGTTGTAAGAGTGCAATGTAACGTAACAATACTCAGTCGCTTACGTATTTCTCAGTCACGTTTTCTTTTTTTTTACAGAAAGCACGAAAAGTGCCAGATTAGCAGTTTTATATAACTTTATTATAAAATTTATTGTGAGATATATTAACGTAAATGTTATTACGAGTATTTAACATTTTACGATACCTACCGCTTATTTTTTTAAGTAGACAATTCAGAAGGAAGGAGTGTTTCGGATCCCCCGTATGAGAATACACCGTAATTATTATATTGTTGCATGTGATATCGAAACTAATGCATGAAGCGTTTTTCATTTTTGGTGAAAACTTCTTATTGTTATTAGCATGAGCGTGTTCTGCTTCAAAATCTCTGGGGGTTATGAATTTCTCATCGTGAAAACATAGAGATTAATTTTTTTTATAAATAATGAAAATTTGTAAAGAACATAAGCTTTAACAATTGTTATAGATTTTGTGTTACGTTAGATTAAAGATTCAATTTTAATCTCAGTAGACGGTGAACCTTTCAGGAACGCCGAACCTTCCAAAAAGTTTTCACCCCCTCAGACGAATGCGCTCATGATTATTTATTATAAATCGTGTTACGTGTCATTATATACATTTATAGTGAACCAAATGGCCGTTTTATAGACGATGTAAAGATTAAGTCATGGTTTTATAAAGAGCTTGTGTATTAATGATTAGCGGATTTATAATTGAGTTAAATAGTCGCCGCCATTTACCTACTGATAATTTCGTATCACGAGTTGAGTCGTAAGCGCGAATTGTCGGAGAGTACGTTATATCGATATATATTGTATATCGATTTAATTACGAACGCAAGAATGAATTATAACGGTAAAGTTAAAAAAAAGAAACAAAAAGAACAAAGACGAATGTACACGCGAGATGTTATATATGGTAGTTTAAGAAAAACGAAACCGGACCTCTAAATATTTTTCTTCAAGAATATTTGTGTCCGGAGAAAGACAATGTACGTTTAATGTATAATTGATTAATGAACGTTTGAAGCTTATTAATTGACTTATTCGGCCGTATCTCTTATTTCTCCTGCTTGCTCCTTCATTTATTACATTTAAAGGGGACGAGACAGGGATAAATGAGAGAAAAATGCGTCGGCATTTGATCTTTGAACATGAGGTAACATTTCCGTCATATTATATTACATTACATGGCCATAAAGATTACATCCATATTCCGGCGTAACAAGTAAATCAAGAAAATTAGGTAACGGACATGGAGAGCTTTAACAAAATAATCCTATCACTTTATCCTAAAATAAACCGTTTAAAAAAATATCACGATAAATATATCTGCTTAGAGTCTTCAATATACATGTATAATTGACTGGCTAGTCTGGTAGATATAACAACGGAGATCCCAATGTATACGTGTGTGTATATATATATATATATATATATATATATGTATGTGTGTGATGTGTGTGTACAGGTTTGCGGCAAAACGAGCATGATTCGGAGTCGGGATCTCGCGTAATATGTAGAGTTCGTGGAACACGAGGAAGATGAGAAGCCATCGTTACATTGAAAAATGCGGCGACGCGAGTGTCGCGTAACACCTAATACGGCTGCCATAGGGTGAAGACTATAATTAATTGATCGTTGATATAACTCCGGACTATCTCTCTGCTGTATTTCGCGATAACTTTCGATCAACTTTCAAATCCTTTCAACGTGGCGCTAAAACTCTAGTATTATATACTTTGCAAGGAACACAACGCACCGAACGAGCAATGTACATCGACTCCGTCTCTCGCTTAAATTAATGAGTTTTAATGCACTTCGCGGCTATTATTGACACGAGAAAGATAGAGATACACTTCGTTCAACTATGAAGCCATTTAGAATTCGTGACTGATTCGAGAATTATGGCGATGTTCCGGCTGACGCGACGCGCGCCCTCTCTTCACCCTCTCTCTTTCTCCTTTTATCTTACCCCTAACACGATTAAGCGATCGCGAGATTTGTGACAACGGTGTCCGGATCGCGGCGACGGAGAATTTCAAGCCAAGTACAACTACGTCTACAACAATTATTGTCGGTTTCCCAGAGCATTGAACGGCACGAGTCGGCGATATGGCGATTTTACTTGAACCTCAGCAGCCATTCGGCTACGCCGAGGTAGTAGACGGTCTGCGCGATGCCGAACAACGGCGCTATCACGATCATTCGGCACGCGCCACCCTTGAAGAACGCTCTCGGGCCTTCGTTTTTGAACGTCCTCCTACGAACAGAAAGCAGTCGCTCCATTATCGTCACAATTTTACAATTACGAGGAATTTTGAATCGGATATGAGTCGTTATGTAATGTGGGGCCTGCCGGGAGCTGAACTTGGCAGCGACGCGAGGTTTCTGATAAGTGATTATTTGGCTGCGCCAAGAACTCACGTTATACAGTCTAACACTCCGTTGTACGTTGGTTCACCAGGTGCTTTCTTGATGACCTGTAGTCTAGTTTTGATTACGTCGAACGGATTCACCATTAACGCCGCCGTCGAGCCGGCGGCGCAGCCGGCGAGGAATGAACACCAGAACACGGCTGAACAGACGAGCAATGTTATTATTAATTTGCTAGTCTAAAGTTAGTTATTAGCAAGATTGTTGAGACTCACATGAACCGTCTTCTCGCTTCGGGCCGATGTCGTTCAGCCTAGCGAACAGCGGGAAGTAGATGACAGAGAACGTAACATCTCTGAGTGCCGTGGCGCCGGTTCCTTGGTACAGCCCCAGGATACCTCGTTTCCTGAGCAGATCCACCGTTAACGACCAGGCGGATACCTTTGGTATGGCTTTACCCGCTGCAACAGTAATACATTGTTCGATTTACACTTTGCTGTAAAACAATTACATATTTTCTTGAAAACACCGCATATGTGAAATAAAATGCGCGTCAACTTTACGTTTCTATAATTTTCGTTACTATAATTTTTTTCATACGTGATTGATTTGAAAAATTAAATTACGTTGCAGTAACATCTAACTTGGTTTCATGACTGTGCATTACATCATTTTTCAGATCACGCCTAAGGTTTCGATCTCGAAGTGTAGTCGTCCATGGCAATTTATCGAGATCACGAGAATCACGATTGATGTCGGAATATAAAATCACAAGCGGTGCAATAATGATACGTTCGCGATGAAAGAATCCCTGAACGCGCAATTGCGAATAAATCCGTCAAAATGTTGTACTACTCCATCACCTTCTTTAGCTGCCATGGCGACTCTGCCAGCGTCTTGCATTTGTATTTTGAGCAGCTCCATCGGAGTGGTAACGATTATTTGGCATGCTCCCGCCAAGCCGCCGGCGAGCATTTCACGTTCTATTGGCAATTTTTGTCTGGATAACAAATCAACAGAGTACTGGGGTCACGGCGGTGTCGAGGAAAATCTCGATATGAGACAGAGCTGGCACAATCATCGACCATTTTCCGAAATTCTGTCAAGTTGCTTAATTTTATTAGTTTTCAATTGGAATTAATTATTCGAAAATAAATTTCGGAATAATTCATTTCTCTTTCAATTGTAATTTTACATTTATAATTAATTTTATAATTAAATGCAATTACAGATTTGTGTGTGTAATCCTGAATACTCGATGATTTGTTCTGTCCAATAATTTTGATCTTTTAATTTTACATTTATAATTAATTTTATAATTAAATGCAATTACAGATTTGTGTGTGTAATCCTGAATACTCGATGATTTGTTCTGTCCAATAATTTTGATCTTTTCAAATTTCGGAGAATATTCTGTTCCATTATTAATTGAAATAATTTTTATTAAAATATATCGCTCTCTATAATTGCTCTAAAATTATTCCAAACTTAAGATTTATTGCTTTTAGGTAATCGTCGCAGTGCCAACTCTAATGGGATAGAAAGGGAGATTATTCAACGCTAATGCAAGATAATCGTAGTGACAAGCAGCATGTCAAGCATTTCATGGACCGCAGAGCATCAAAAACGCAGTGCAACGAACGCAAACGAAGCAAACTGCTGAATGCCAATTCTATGATTCGTGATTCACCCGCAATTCCGACGTAATATATAATACATATTAATGCGAGCTCTTCCCAAATAAATAGTTAAAATTATGTGGTACATCAAAAAGCATCGCTTTAAACGCTAATTAGATGAATCACGACGCGATTTACAATCTAATTAAGAAATTTACAATCACATTGAATTAAAACGATTGTTTTTAATTAACGATTGTTTTTAAACAGATATTTAATGGTTTCATTTCGAAAATGTTTAATTATATATATGACTAATTCATATACTTTTAAACGTGTCATTCTCGGCTTATTCTGCAAGATGTTTCATAGGAAAAAGAGGGAAAAAACGAAAATTACCCTGCTTTCCTTGATTGCTTGCGACTCAGTTAGTTACGGTTGCTCGCACCGTTTGTCAGGTCATTTAACTCGGAAGCTACATGCAAACTGGTAACTTCGGTTGTCTAGAATTGCAGAACGATACATTTCAATACGCTTTACGATGACACAAGATTTTGGCAACGAGTCCAACTTCGTAATTCGCTAGTTCCAATTAAACAACTTGAGATTGAAATTAAGAACGTAACAACTTTATTCTGAAAATCCATATTAAGAAGCAAATATCATCAAACATTGTTGACCATGTATGTGTGCGTGTATAAGCAGTTACCGAAACAAATCAGTAAGAATTATTAGCAGCAAAGATATACTACAAGAGCAGTTTTTCCAATTCCTTATGACATATGATGCTCTGTCGATCAAACTACAACATAGTAATACGCTACATTAGTTAATTACATCTTTCGGGCTTTTCAATTAGTATATATTTTTTTTAAATTAAGTTAGGCAATTTAAACAGGAAGTGAAATTTTAACGAATAATGCAAGAGATTAAACTATGTTTTTTCACTTTTATTCACAAAGAAATGCACAACATTTTTGCTTTTAGTTTATTAATTCTTGCGTATGTTAATATACTGTCTATTGTTTATATAGTTTGGCTTCATCTTTGGCTTCTCGTCCTAATTGTTATCGACGTTCTCATAGTCGCTGGGGCTTCATGGATACATGCGTTCGCGTCCGCCCATTAATTAGAAACAGAAACGCTCAAAGTACCTACTCAATTAACTGAACGTGCGCGATGTTGACTACAAAGTTTGTTTCGACACGAAACCACAGAGTTAGCCACTTGTTTCATGCCAATTTAACACATTGATTTAATAAAGATGTTTTCCTGTTACACAAAATTAGCGAAAATGTTATGCATTAATAATTTCTGTAAAATTATTAATTTTCCGTTAAATTATTAATTTTGCTAATTAGAAAGCCCATTTTGTAAAGATTGGAATGTTACCACGTTGCATGCCAGTCCACTTGCCATAAACCTTGAATAATCTCTTTCGAAACACACAACTAAGAGTTAAATACATTGTGAAGAAACAATTGCTACGGAGAATTACAGTTTTAGAGCAAAACTATAACAGAAAGTACAATAATCAAATGACAAACGAGAATATACATAAGAAAGAAAGGAAGTGAGAAGTCGTCAAAAAGTGAGAAGATACCGCTAATTATTGCAAAGGGTACTAAAGACATAGAAATTAGATCTGACAACATACAAGTTGTTAATTACTCGTCACAACTATTACAGATAAATTATGGAACTAATAAAAATTGCCATATAAATACAACGCGAGTCTCAACTTTAATCCGATCATTTTGTCGCGCGTTTAATTAAATTACAAATTTATATAACGGTATGACACGAGAAATAATTTTCTAAAATAGTATGATTATGAAACATACCCAGGCCCGGGAGAAAGATAATGTCTAAACGTATCGTTGGCAGTAAGTTTGATGGCTTTTTCGGGTGTGATCAACAATATATTTACAGCGGACCCTTTGTACATCCCGAAGTAACCCTCCGCTCTGTAAGTCTTCTTAAAACAGTCAAACCTGGAAAATAAATTATTCATGCTCGATTATCATTGCGGAAATTGTAAATTTTAAAAGACTAGAAAAAAGTAGACTTTACAAAAATAGATGTAAAACGAATTTACATATAAAAGATATGTAATAATGAAAGATACGTACATTGAGTTGTACATTCGTTCGCCATTCGGGCCGATAATTTGATTTTGCAATCTCGTTTTAACTAAATCGAGAGGGAACACTACGGAGACTCCAATAATTCCGGCGATGCCGCCATTTATGATTTTTGGTAAAAGTCTGAAAAATATAAAGAAGCATTTAATGATGCACAATGAGCCTGATATGTTACGTAAAAATATATTTTTCTCATTAAATTATTTCATAAAAATAAAATTACTTTTATTTCATAAAATACAGTTTATACAACAAAACGTACTTAAATTGTTCCACGGGTTTCGGAGCTGGAGCTTGTGCCATGATTAATGCGAATTGGGAATTCCGCACCTGTTGAACAAATATAACACACAGAGAAAGATATTAAATGTTAAATTTAATTAATCAATTTTAAGCTTGAAATTTCATGGACTGTTAAATTTCAAATTTAATTTCTAATATAGCTCCCAAATTGCGAGGTAATAACGATGATTCTATTTTCGCGAATATCGGCGCGTGTTAAATTGTGTAAACGAACAAAGCAAAATCACGTTCCTTTGAGGGTATATTTGCGTTTCGCGAACGTGAAATCGATGGCTTGCCAGCACAGCATTGCTTGCCATCACTTAAATTATAATACAAGCGCTATTTCACGCAAACTGCAGCACTGCAAGGACACGCTAAACAGTTGTTAAAATATTGTGCCAAAACATGAGAAGGCCGTTTCGTCAGAGAATATTTTGCATGCGTTTTATTGCGATCCTGTCAGTCAAGGCGCACGATTCTTGTGGAAAAATTAGTACGTTCAATATAGCGCTACGTTATGTCATCGATATGCGCGGATGCGGAAACATATAGCGCGACCGAATCGATCATGCGCAAGTTAATCAATTATTCCATTATTGAAAAATGCCGGTAGCATTTTTTCCATGGAAACCGCAAATTAGATTATGTATCATGACACGTTCGCATTATTCTGGAAGCTATTTCCCACGCAAAGTCGTAGTACTAATTAACTCGACTGCGTTTGTGTCACGCACGCGAGTCCAACGTCGCTTCATAACGGGCATTGACATTCTATAATAACGCAATCAATTCCGAATCGCGTCGAACAGCGTGCTATCGTCTTATCAAAGATGTATTCGAACACGTGCTCGCGCATACACGCGAATGGACAAATCGCCAATCTTCCGACCGAGCCATGTAAATTGATTTCGTTGTATCTGCTTCTCTCAATCTGTTGCATAACGCTATCTCCAGATAGAATAGAATTGAGGCATATCGAAAAGTAATTTTTTTCAGTGATTGAGTTATTTTGAAATCGAATGGCAATTTCAGAAAATCTCTAACTCTCTCGGCGAGAAATGAGAATAGAAAATCCAAGCGTTGAGATGCGACCGCACTTTCTAAAAAAAATATTAATATAATTTTTAATAAAATTACGTAACAAGATTAACTCTTGCGATTGTAACATTATAGAATTATAGAAGAATAGGAAATAATGACCAAATAGGGAGATATTGGAAGTTATCATCCGGAGTTATCGCTTAATCGCTATCTTATCGTCAGCAGCTTGAAATTAGAGCGAGCAGACCTAGAAGCGGGAGACTCCGAATATATTTCCATACGTTATGGATATCGGTAGTCGATATAGAATCTATTTTTCTCTCAGCCAAAATTTAGGGACCACTCTTTTAAGCATCAACGTTCAACGCGTCAAACTTCGCGAGTAAAACTTCAAAGACAGACAAACGTATCATTTTCCATTTAATCCCGAGCGAATAGGTCAATTTTTTTATTTTCTTTGACAATCTAGAAATTATAATTGCAGAGATATCAAAGACAATTGCAGAAGACGATCTTTGAGCCTCTCAGGATTCACGAGAGACCGCGTCACCGCGGATCAACGTGGCGAAGTGTCGGGACACCTAATACCGCACGTTAACGAAAAAAAAACGCCGATAGCCTTCGTTCTTATAATTATCAACAGTATTCTGACTAAACGCATCGTTGCATTTTATCGGAGCGAGCAGAGCGTGCATTTCCGACGCCGAAACTCCCGCGAATCGCGAAGAATCGCAAAGTGGAAACAGCTGCGCGCAGTCAGACGCGCCGCGAGCGCGTCCGAGCCGCAGCATTATGTGAATTCTGTTGTCGCGGATCGGAGCAGAGTGAGGAAGAACGTTTCACTGTTTCCGGAAGACCGCAATCGTAATTATCGCACTCGCGCGAGCGGTATCAATACTCGAAATTGCGAGTAACAAATCGGGGACGCAGCGGCAGCGAGATACGCGGCGCGCAAGCCGCGGCTGAGGACTTCCGGGTGAGTAAGCGGAAGATGAGCGGCGGGTCTTGACTTACCGTCAAGGAAATCCGACGTACACGGTGGTCGTCGCCGCGACTGACGTCCCACGAGCGCCGATCAGATTCCCGACGGGGGTGGTGCCGGGGAGGGCGGACTCGGTCGACTACAAACTACCGGAAGCTTCTCCTACGCCCGACGAGTCTTCCACCAGCAGCATCAGCGGTGGTCTATCAATAGCGTTTTTGACAGGAGCTCGGAGCATCAAGACTGTCCTCTGATCGCGCACGGCGCACGCAGATTCGCACAAGTAGTTACCCCAGTGTTGCCGTCAATGGGGATCGGAAAGTCCCTCCTGCCGACCTGCTTCTCTTCCCTAGAAGCCAGTGAAATGAAATTTTTTTAGTACCCGGTCATGCTACTAGAGGTAGCGACGTTGCCTGGCGCGAAATTTAACGCAAAACGCGAATATTTTGTTAAACAAGCGCGATATGTCGTTTTCCGTCTGTCGCGGCCTTCGCTCAGCCACCCCTTTGCAAGCGTGACTGAATCCTCCGCAGATTTGGAAAGAACGTTGTCTTTTTTTTATTGTTCGTTGATTTGATTTTGTAATTAGAGTTTCGATGTTTACAGATTGATTAGTATTTCTGCAGATTACAAATAAAAGAAGCAGCAGATTTTTGTGTAATATTGATACATACTGCGTGATAGGCGAACAGCATATTTTATAGCATATTTAATATTGCGCAACCTTGCAGCAATATTGAAAAATAGAATTTCTTTACGTTCCAGAAATCTTCCGACATTTTCCTTATCTTTGGAATATGTAACGAGAAAATAGATCAATAAAATCGTTCTGCTAAAAATTCTCGAAGCCAGGAGTTCAGAATCATTACGAATAATAAAAAATTACTTCGTTAAAACGTGATAGTATTCATGTAGATAAACGCTACCAGTTGCTTTTACTGAGAAATTCATGGCAGATATACTTTTAATTAAGATATCTTAGTAATTAATCGGCGCAGACTTTCGAGTGTCAGTTACTCAAATAAAATCATCGATTTGATTCGAATCTGGAATTTTTTTAATTACTATCACTTGTTTAACTCCCCCAGAGAATACTTGACAAACAAAATTTCCACGTTTATGTCATCAGATATAATAGTATTTGATCGATAGAAACATTTCAAATGTTTATGATCGATAATATTCACGAAATTATGGACATTTTGTGAAAATAAAAATATTGACGTAAATATTAATTATATTGACGTTGTCAATATTAATTAAAATCTTTAGTCATCGTATTATATACAGTAGACAAGGATGGACACAATGGTAAACAATACTTGGCAGTTAAATAATTTAAATAACTTGATTTAACCGAGTAATTTCGGTAAGACAATTTGTTTAAAGTAGTAAGTCCAGAAAATTTAGACAAATTAAGTCACTCTTCATTTATTTTGCTCATCCTTTCGCATTTGGTTTTAAGTAAGAAACGTTTGCGGTATGACATCGAGAAATATTCAATCACTTAAGTTAACACAGGAAATGAAGGAAGTTTTTATGCAAATGTATTTCATATTGTACTTGGTGGTCTGCATTTACACGTTTTTCAATGGCAACTGCGAATGGCTTGCGCAAGATAATTATTTCAATGCCGCTTTCGACCTTTGGATCGCTTATAGCATTCGCTTCGCCCGTGAGTTAATCATGCAAATTTTCTTTTTTGAATGCATTGTCATATCTGTTGAGCTTTCTTGATAGCGGCATCTCTTGATAAGTGGCTCTGTGAATTTAGTTAAACCTTTCTAAATCGCTTATCGTTTCTTATCTTATACGTACAATTGTAATAGGCACAATAATTCCGCGTCCTAGAGCTCGTCACAATGCACATTAATGCTGAATGATTCTGCTTAAACTGCACATATGATAGAAATTTATAGTGACATGTTAGAGTTAGTACAGGAACGTAACTAGTATATTCTTGAACGGAGAAACGAGATTTATATCTGATGAATCTATTTTAAAAAATATACAATATCCTAGAGATTAAATTTAAAAAATGATTTATAACTACTTTTTTACTTTGGATTTTTATATAAAAATATTAATACTTATGTGTGTTTTGAAAGTTTTCCTAATAATTGATATTATATAAAATTTTATTTTTTTTTTAATTTAGAGTGATCTACTTTAATATGAGAATTTATTAAGGAGTGGCATTCGTAATAAAGGAATTCCGGTTCGTGACATGACTTTCGATCCGGTTGAATGTCATATTAAATTCCATCAATAAGTAATTTCTATATATCATATAAAAAAATTTTTATTTTATTACACACGTTAAATTCCTGAATATTTCTTGAAGAATTTAAGAATTAATTTAAGAATATATTATATTATATTATAGTTCAAGTTAAAGCGACGTGCATCCCCACCATCAAGAAAGAAAAATTTTAATTAAAATCATGTAATCCGACTAATCACGATGAACGTAACATTATCACAATTAACACGATTCTGCACTTCAGATAACAACTGATTTTTCACTCTTCAGACTTGCGCCTGCTACTGCTCCGTTCCTGCTTTTTGCGACCGCGTGTAACCGGCCTCAGGCTTTACACGGGCTCCACGTTTCAAAGCAGAAACGATCGAACCATCATGCGGAGCGTGCGCCGGACGTGAAGCTCATAGAAAAGAGAAATTCGTCGCTCACTCTGCCAGTTGCTCGGCGGTCCAGATCGAGGAAGCTGTCGCATCCTAAACTCTTCTTCTCCCGGTAAGTCATCGATTAATCCACCTCTATTTTATCCTGCATTTTCGTAGAAACTTCTCGTATTCTCATATATGACGTGCGGCATGGCGCGACACGTGGTGCAATTAGCTCCGACGCTCGCCGATCGATGTCGATGACAGTTTTACGCAATAGCTCGCGCGAGCGAACGATCAGTCGCACTGATGATTGCTGCGATCGGTCTACGCGACTCGTTTTCGTCTCCTTCCCGTTTTCAGTTATCAAACGCGTTATTATTCCGTTGCGTCACTCGGCTAGTAACCCGGTTCGGACTTGTGGACTTCGAGCATAAGTGCTGACGTTTTTTTTTCAGCACGCGTAAGCATTGATTCTGCTGAAATCGTCACGTGGTGATCGTCTTTAATGGTCGCTTTCAAATCAGATTGCGGCCGCGATAGCAATTAAATCTCGTAATGACGCTGCATCGTCGGAGAGAAGCTGTGTGTCAATTGACAGAGTCAACAATTGGGCAAGATGCTTGACGTAATTGCCGATGGTGAATGATAAATCGGTTGTCTATTCTCGTTGAAGAGACCGTTACCATATACCGTTACCAGACGATCGCACGCAACCGAATTGCGCTAAAAAGGATCTTGGCTGTGATGAAAACGTGCACGTCTTCGTGTTTTGCAAATTTGAGCTTCAAGTGCTGCGAAATGTGCTCAAACAAGGAGTTTCTCGATATCATTTCAATTTTAACAATATAAAGATGAAGATAATTCTTATTGAAAAATAAGCAAAGTCAAGCGTGATTTGAATATTTTCTCATATAATTTCTTCGAATTTCTTCGCGTCATTTTTTCGAATTTGTACCATTTTTTCAACGAAATAGCAAGACTTAAAAGATCGAAATGTTTCAATCGTTTAGCTGGATGATTCATATAATAATATTTGATAATAGGGATGATAACGAGATATCGCACAAACGTTCGTGTATTGTTTGCACAAGCTTAAATGGTTCAGTTTAAGTCGTCTTAAACGCATTTAGAGATATGGCTATTTGTTCTTCGCTTGAACAATAATAATTGTAATATTAATGTTGGATTGTTTTAGGTCTACCATGGCGGAGATACATATCTTAGGATGGGCCGATTACCTGGTGATAGCAATCACGCTATGCATAAGTGTGGGAATCGGTATTTATTACAGATTCAGCGGAGGCCGCCAGAAAACTATGGAGGTACGCATTTTCTTAAACATATAATAAATAGCTTATTAAAATTGGAATATAATTAGAGAATTAAAGAATGTTATCAATAATAAATTATTAAGATATACCAGTCTTTAAATATTTTGTAAAAGAGAAACTTTGCTTTTAAGTAAAATCATTTTTCCCAACATGTCCTGTTACAACAACGTCTGTAATGTATTTTTCAGGAATACTTTATCGCAAGCCGATCAATGAGCATTGTACCAGTGGCGATTGCTCTAGTAGTGTCTTTCATGTCGGCCATCACGTTGCTCGGTGTATCGGCTGAAAATTACACGTATGGGACGCAATTTGTCGTGATAAATATATCTTATTTATTGGGCACTCCGATTGTCTGCTATGGTTTCCTGCCAGTGTTCTTCAAGCTGCAGGCGACCAGCGCGTACGAGGTTGGTGGCGCGAGATTGCGAATACCGCTTGCGAGCCGACGTCGAATTACAGGATGACACGATATTTGAAAGTTACTTACTCATTTTAGTACTTAGAAAAGCGTTTCGGCGTAAAAACTAGGATGATGGCTAGTTTTGTTTACTGGATTCAACTGCTTTTGTACTCAGGAGTGGTACTTTATGCTCCTTCTTTAGCTCTGGAAGCGACTACGGGAATTTCTAAGACCGCCAGTATCGTTATTATCGGTCTCGTTTGCGCCTTTTATTCGAGTATAGGCGGCATTAAGGCCGTGCTGATAACCGATGTGTTTCAAGCCCTGCTCATGTTCACCGCCGTGTTTACCGTTATCGGTATAGCCGCGAAAGAGGCACAAGGGCTGGGACAGATTTGGGAGATCGCGAAGCAAGGACATCGAATTGAATTTGACAGGTGTCGTATTTGCTTATCAATCATAATGCCCGAAGCCCAAAATTTTTACTTATTTAGATTTACGTTTTCGTTGTAGCACTGATGTAGATCCGACGGTGAGGCATACATGGTGGTCTCTCGTTATTGGCGGTCTATGTACGTTCTTGTCGCTTTACGGGGTGAACCAAGTACAAGTACAGCGTATGATGACTGTAAAGTAAGTTCCGCAAATAAATGATTCTGTAATTGATAATTTACGATTCTTATACTAATTCGATGCTATGATAACGCGTTTATTAAACATTCTTTGGCCCGTCAATCGTATCGTATTTAAAAATGCTACTACGTTAAACGAATTTTATTCCAGGAATATACGGGCCTCGCAGAAAGCTCTGTGGTTGTCTTGGCCCATCCTGACCTTCCTCTCGATCTCGACTTGCTTCTCAGGATTGGCGATATACAGCAAGTATCATAATTGTGATCCGATACGCCAGAATCGAATTACTTCGCCTGATATGCTTATGCCGTTGTACGTCATGGATACAATGTCCAACATGCCCGGCTTGCCAGGTCTTTTCATCGCAGGTAATACTTTCGATGGCAGACTATTTTAAATGGTCAACTAATTAATATAGTTTCTTCAATATGTCTCTTGTAAAAATGGAAAAGAAAATTTCTAAAGACACAATTATGTTCAAAGAGAGCATAATTTTAATTAAAAATTTATTTGTGTATCTCAACGTGTTAAATGTAATTCTGTTTTGATACAAAGGAGGGAGCAAAAATAGACTGACATAAACTGTCTTGATGTTCGATCTGTGTTTGCAGGTATTTTTAGCGCGGGTCTCAGCACGATCTCAGCGGCTCTCAATTCCTTGGCAGCGGTCACGTTAGAGGATTATTTGAAGCCCGTGTATAGGAAATGTACCGGACGCGAATTCTCGCCGACAAAGTCAACCTCCGTCGCGAAAGTGCTCGCTTTCATGTTCGGCCTCATCTCCATCGCTCTGGCATTTCTAGCACAATTATTGGGCGGGGTGCTTCAGGTAAGTCGGGCAAGAGCTACGGAATTGCCGAGTGAAATTAATTGAAGCGACAGACCGAATTTATTTATTATTTATTAAAATGTGCTAAGATTTGTGTTGGTTAATGAATTTTCTCTTGTCGCAGGCTGGCCTAACTATCTTCGGGGTGGTTGGCGGTCCGTTGTTAGGCATCTTCACCCTCGGCATGAGCACGCGGACGGCAACGGAGAGCGGCGCGATAACTGGAGGTCTAACAGCGCTCTGCTTTTTATTCTGGATTGCTTTTGGCCAGCCACGTCCGATGCCACCCACGTTACCAACGAGTACCGAAGGCTGCAAAGGGAACAACCTTGCGAACGTAACAATCTCTGTAGCGCAGAACTTCACAAACTTCTCCAGGTGAATAATTTTATTCTACATGTGTAGATTTTTATAGAATCAGGTTTTATAGAATTACTGCGCTCGTATTTGTAAAAAGAAAATATTTTGCAATACACCACTCTCTCATCGATTCTTCTTGCTCTCTGCGAACATCGCGAGCGCTATTAGATTAATCAACAATAAATAAATTTAAAAATAAATAAATTAATAAAACAAAAAATACATTAAAATGTAAAATTATAATGCAATTAATTAATATATAAAAGATAAGCTCTTTTAATATCACGGAGACATTTTACTGTGGAACGTCATCATCTGAAAATTAATCATTTCTGTGTCTTTCAGGAGCACCGGTGACAGCTCGTACTTTTACTTATATCGCATTTCGTACATGTGGTACTCCGTTCTCGGATTTCTAATAACGTTCATACTGGGTCTGCTCGTCAGTATGTTGTCTCGTGCGATCAACAAGAAGCAGACCGTCGATTTAGACCCTAATTTATTTTTCCCCGTGATAGCAAGGCGTATGCGTTCCAAGCAAAGCGCCGATGTAGAAATTATCGATGGATGTAACGCGCAAGAGAAGAAGTATTCTTTCAACGCCGTCTGCGAGAACGAGAAAATGAGCACGAAGCTCTAACAGTCTACCTGTAGTCTAGATTAATAGACCGATAGATGTTAGTAGACATTCCGTGTTTGTGATTAATCTAAAGTTTAAGCAACTTAAAAATCAAGAAAGGTATTTTAGGTATTTTACTGTATCTTGGGACCTGAACGACATCGCGGCGATTTTCAGAACAGGATTTCAGCAAACTTCATTCGCGATTTAGCGTAGATGAATCATTTATTATCATTACGTATTCGTAAGAATTATTTTTTTTTATAGTTGCAAGATTCATAAAGAAAACTTTTAACTCATTTTGTATTAAATTGCAAGGAATGTCTTCCAGGCTGCGTGCGCGTTTGTACTGCCAATTTGTACTAGTTAAACAATATTTTTGTGCTGGCGATGTAATGTTTGAAATAAATAGTGTGTGTGTGTTTTGTACGAAATACTTTGCACGGGGTTTGTAACATATTTATATTATTAGTGCTTTAGTTACAAGTTCTTTGCACATAATGTTCTCGCGGAGGTGTACTTGAATGAAACTCGTGTCTTTTAGAAAGTTTTGACAATATTTAGCGATGTAAGATAATGAAGATGTTAATCGAAAGCGTTACACACGCGTTATAGCAAAATGGCTATAATACGCAACGCGATTTTTGGAGACAAAGATCGAAATGAATTACACAGTGTTACCTGTAACTCAATCATTAAGTTATTTAAAAATTATAATTTTAATGGGATATTGTTATAATTGTATATTGTAACTTATATGAAGCGTTACTCGTAAACGAATTTAATTACGACAACCGATTTGCTCTTGCAAACTTTGTCGTTCTTATCTGCATTTAGAAATTAAGTGTGCTATAATCTTGCATTAAATAAGCAGGAATGCTACTTTAAGTTTTTTACAGTTCTGTTTCAGAAATGCAATCCATATCGACGTTTTCGTCATTTGTTGATATTTATTGTAAAAGTGATACTGCGTGACTGGTAGTAACAGACAATACATATCCGTCGATGTAGCAAGTATTGGCGGTACAGTATTTGTCTAAATAAATATAATCTTTAACGTACACAATCTTTATGCAACATTCAATTCATACTACAAAACTGCTGTACAATACTTGAAAAATGACACAATTAATTGTTTTATTTTACGCAATATATTGTTACTAAGAAACATCGATGCAAACGTGCACATTACTCTTTTGTGTGATACATGATTGTGTGATGAATGATCACTCGACTAATTAACGTGTAACGATTACAACAATTAATTGTTGAAGTCTTCCAGCCACTGTAAACTTATTTCCGACACTCGCATGCGTCTAAACGCGTCTCAAAATTGCAATTCGCATTTTATTAACAGACCAATTTCGCACTTCATACTCTGTAGAATTCGTGACTGTTCTGAAATTACGATTTTCGGACACTCGAAAGCGTGGAAGCGGAAAATATCTCTCCTTCCCACCTAGCTTTCGATCTTATCGCGCCAGGTGCACGATACGTGATAATCAATTGCGTGTTTCCCGGATTCTCCTCGGAGATGTAACGGAAAGGATAAGGAAGGAAAGCTGATAAAAGGATGGGGCAATGCGCGATGGTGGAGGAGAAGAAACCAAGGTGGTCACGGAAAGCTTCTGGTTCGCTCGGATTGACACACGCCAGATTGAACCAACGCCGGCCAGTTGAAACCAGTTTCAATTTATGCGAGTCTGCTGGACCGCCGATCGGGACTCCACGGGCCCTTTTTAATTATTTTGCTACTGAAACGGCATGCTGGGACCGTAAAACGGCGCGCCGCGGTGTCTGACTTTTCTTCCTGGAGCGGGTGGCGTTAATGACCAATTAAGTCATCATGCAGAATTACACAAGAGCTTTGTCCCCATGACTCCTCGTCTTCTTAGGAGGTGTCAAATGATCCTGACCTTCCTCCGCACCACTTCCTTGACATTTGCGTACTCTAAACGTGTCTCGATTAGGCGCGCCTTTGAATCGACTTTACAGATTTTTCCATTATCGATTTCATGGATTTAAATGGTTGAGAACCTTATTGTCTGCTGTTATCTGTATGAAATTAGTGAAGGATGGAGCAGATTGTCAAACGTGCTTACTTGCTTTTGAAAAACGTTAATGAAATGGAAGATATAATGAAGATATAATTTTAGGATTTAGACCAGAGCTATTTCTTACTTTATCTCGATAAAGTATATTAAATAAAAAATTTCTCAAGTGGATGATAAGCATGTTATTGTCGATTTTTGAATTTCTTCTACGATCATCTGTTACATAAATGTTTATGTGCAACATGTAATTTAAATTACACTATATAAAATCGATTTGTAGCAACTTCTTTTGTAATTTGCAATATTACAATGCAATGTAGATTTAATTTAATTTATTAATTACAGCGTCATCCAAGCTTGAGAAAATTCTATAAATGAATTGTTATCTGAATTTATTTTTATTTCCTCAATATTAATGTGTTTATTTATTATTTTGGTAATGACTTTGTCATCCTTTCTATCTCCTTGTCTATCTCCTTGTCTCTCTTGTGTCACTCTTAATAACATGTTTAGACTGTCATCGGCATTCCATGTCAACGGTCTCTACACGTGCGATTCTACACGCTTAGCTCCGTACTAGTTCCATAAAAATAAAGTCCTTATCTTCATGCGATTAGTAGTGTCTAAGAGTGATGTACGAAATTAATAATCCGCCTATTCTCAAAGTGTCGATATACATAGTGGGTAAAAAGAGTGCTTGCACACCTCATTGCTTTCGGGATAATTGTGTGCGAAAGAAGAGAAACATTTTATGCACCCCAAACTACATTGCGCGTTTCATTCAACGTTCCTACGCAAATGAAAACAATGTAAAAATCCAACATGCAGTGATATAAATTATTCCGAAAGAAATGGAGTCGGCAAATACCTCTCTGTCTCTTTTTTTAATGCCGCAAATGTTTCCTGATGTGTTAGAGCCAAAGCACGACTGATTCCGTCGATGTGACGTGATCAGCTACTTCCATTTCAACAACTTCCACCGCCTTCGTACGTGATTCCGTGTGACGCAATCGAGCAATTCTCTGCGATTAAAATTTCACGTGGGGTGAGTAATGACCGTACAATGGTAATAGAAACTGAAAGAACGTCATCTCTCTGTATTCCATCGAATTTTAATGACGTATTTTTCTCTAAGCTTACGTTCGATCTTTAAGAAAAACGTAACAGAATGTCGTAAAACTTCGTTGCATTTTTTAATGTGTCAGTTTTCAGCAAAATCAGCTGTTCCAAGATAGGCAAAATTATATATTTTGCCGCTACTATTTTTTTCTTATTTTTGATATAAGAAAACTTGATAAGTTTTAAATAGAGAGCAGTTTAAAGGAAAAATGTGAGGTTCTCTACTCAAGATTTACATAATGCTCTTTTGTGTTCGAGTTGTTCATATAGAAGGTGATAAATATTAATGGCAATGGTTCATTGCATTATTACGAGATCGCTATTGTTATTAATTATGATTTCAATTAACCGCGCAATCCACACAATTTCCATGGCTATGACGTCGATGCAATATTACATCTGTTAGAAATTCTCGTCCACCTGGTTTGTTTATCATCCTGTAAACTGTAACCGGTTAGATGTGGACTTAGCTGGATTCTCGGCACGGTTTTCGCACGTGCCACACAGTTACACAGTGGACATACGTTATTGGTTGTTTGCTTTAACTTACATCGATTATAAGAAAAATATTCGACAGTGATTAAATATATTATCTAAAATTTACAATATGCTTTGCTTAAATAAATGAAAAAAAAACGAAGAAAGAAAATAATTTACTAAAATAAAAAATTGAAAGAATCCTTTTACATGGATATTTTTCCCGTATATTTGCTATGATAAGTTTCTAATCACTTCTGCAAACTAATTGATACAGATGAATGTCTGCTAGAAGCAGAAGTAAATTGGAAAGATAATTCAAATATGTGTGTTCAAATAGTACAAATATTAACACATCTGATTCTCCTGAAAAGTTACAGCATTATTCATCAACGTTCATGTAATAAGATGTTAGAATACATAAACAATTATAAAAATATAATGTACACCTTATATTGATTTATATTATTTATATGTATAATATAAATATTTATATAATTTATATATAATAAATAAATATTAAACAATTAATTGAACAAATTGAGTCTTTTTAGTAATAGCCATTATTACTCTTGTCAGTTTTTAAATATTTGCTTATACTTATATAATTTAAGTCGTAATAACATCTCGAACGTAAATAATTGCAGCTTTTGAATACGTCAAACCACAATACGTGTAGAATCCGTAACGAGGGCACCTGTTTTCCTCTTTCTTTGTACTTTTCTGGCCACATATAAAATAAATCACCTGCGACAGACTTATAGGATCAGATATTCGACGAACAAAAACCTTATCTGCGTTATTTGAGCACATATTTTTGACAAGTATCCGCTGTTTGACAATGACAGTTACGCTACATGGTTTTACATCTAATCAAAACAAAGAAAATCTTTAATAGAAAATAATAGAAAATCACACTTTTAAATTATATAATTAAGTTGCATATTAAAAAATTGTATCAATACCCAGAAAGAAGCTAGAAAAACAAAAACAGAATGATCATGCTAATATGCGGAATAGGAAGATCTTGTCAAGATTAAATTTTGCATAAATCATGAGAGGACGATAATCAATTACGCGATTCGTCCTTGACGTTGATGCGATGCCAATAGGATTATTACCACGGTTTTGGTGGGTTCGTATTCCGTGGGTGCACTGGTACCAGTCACACTACCGTAGTAGTAGGGGGATGATGGGACGGTTTGTATAAAGGCGCACACGTGACAATTAAAACGATCAGTCTCTCGAATCCGTTCTCCGTATTTCTCTCTGTGGTTCCCAGTTTCTTCACCGCGGAAATCCGTGAACGCGACAGCGAAAATCACGAAATACAAAATTCGCAAACGTCGACCAGGATCCTCGATCAGGAATCGTTAGAGTCCTATTGAGCCCTATATTTCTATAGAGGCGCGTAGGATCGCGGGGGAGCCAGGTTTTGAGCGAAGGAGCCCGTCAACCTATCATATATGCGTTACATTAGGAAGACGAGCAAAATCATTCAGCTACAATTTCGCACGTTCCTATCGACTGGCACTCGCGACTAATCAGTCCCAAGTAGATGTTAACGTGCCCTTTTCTGTACATAGACGTCCTGAAAAATTAGGTCATCCGTTCCACGTCTCGAAAGAAGCGCAAGAGAGGTAAGATTTAATTCAATTACTTCTCTTAGAGTAAAGGTTATTATTAAAGCATAAAATTAAAGCATGATTACTTATCAGCTTATATAAATTTTTCTTGATATTTTGCAACGCAGAATTAAAAAAATTTTTATTTTTTTGGAATTTGAAATGCTAAACAATGGTGATTGACTGCTTTCTTTTTAAATATTTCGCGTGTCGAGTTGATGTACGATAGAAAGTTTAATATTTAAATTCTGTTTTATCATATGTATATACTTAATTTAATTGATGTGCTATGGTTAATGATTTGAGTTTGGAGAATATTTTAAAAACTGATCTCGCACGCTCTCGACAATGACATTGTTACGCGCTCTCGGGAGCAATGTATTTCAAAAGATATTTTAACTGTATGCTAGTCTTTATGCGGCGCCTTAGTGTATAAAACTTTAACCAGTTTTTTCCAGTATTTTGTTATTTCACACGCGAGAAACGTTGCTGTTGGATTGAATATTAAAAGCGTGATAAATGTTCTGCAAGAAACACATGCATAAATAATTGAAATAAGAAACAATTTGTCACAAAAATTGGCGCAGGATTATTTTGCGTTTTCAACTATTACTGATTGGTTTTTTCGCGCTAGTAGATAAGATTAAGCTTGTTTTTTTATCGTATTTTTTTATTGTTTCACTCGTTCTTCATAATAATGCTCCTTTTATGATTTTTTACGATTTTACTGTGCTTCGCTAAAGTACTTCTTTAACCATCACCATTGTCTAAAAAAGAGTTCTTACATAACTTTATACGTAATATTGCATATGTATTATTGCATATTTGTATAATATACCATTTTGCTCTAATAAGACAAAATATTCTTTCGATGGGTCTATATAAATTTTTTTGTAATCTAAAATTCTAAAGTATTAAAATTTATTTATTTATTCATACATTATATTGCATTCTTAATTGTATTTCACGATTATTACAAAAATAATGTGAAGTACGAAGGCAGTAAAGATTACGAACAAAGTAAATTTGCCACCGAGAGATTTGCTTCCTCGTAACGTTAAGGTTTTGACAAAAAATTGTGACAATATATGCGGGGATTTTATGCTTTTCGTAATCGCTCTATTAGAGTGCGGTTTGATGTTGAACTGACCGGTTAAAACTAGAGAATTAATACGCGAACCAGTTCAAACAGGTAATTTAATAATCGAGGAATAGTTGCGGTGGTGACGATAGTGTCGATAATTATCGGCCTTTATTACGTATAGCAATACGTAATTCGTTAAATAATAGGAATCGCTGGGGACCATGAAAGGTCGATTAACGTGTCACGCTTCGTCGCCAACCTGATTGCAGAGATTAATAATTGATCGAATCGAAATGACGTATTTCTTTCGACAAATCTATCCTTCGGTCATAAATTATTTAATGTTCATTTATGAACCGAAAAACTGAATGAAGATTTTTCATAAAACTAATTCATTTTTTTGTTTCTTATCTGTTTCTGAATAAATTCTGAAAAAATTTAATTTTAATTTATTCGTGTTGCGGATTATGTTGTAATTAATAAATGGATTACAATACTTGAATCTAAATTTTGCTTTATTTCAAGTTATCCATAATAAATTTTATTAGTTTCGGTTACATATCTCAGAATTACCAGAAAATAGCTTCTGTTAAAAATAATTAATTAATTAATAATTGGCACCGTCTTTCAAACTAATTTCAATCTTGAAAACTGAAAGATTTCTGCAAATACAGCTTTACATGTAAAACTAATTAATAAAATGCTGATTTGTAAACGATCATTTGAACCAATTGGCACGATATATATCTCTTTGATCAATAAGATCTGCAGGATTCAGAGTGATGAGTGTCAAAGAACCAATTGAAAGAATGTCGTATATCAATTTATGTGAGCATCCGATAAAATATCGATAAAGCATCATTAAACAAATTCCGGAAACATTCTACGTTGTTTAATGTACACATTTTTAATTCCTAAATAATTTTTAGTTTTTTCTTTCTTTAAGTTAAATGTTTTAATACATTCAATTATGCAATTGAACTTTACACGTCTGAAGGATCAATTTATTAGCATACCGTAATGTTTTACCACCACAGACTTTGTGAGTCATGAAGCCAATCATAATTAATTCATAATTAATTCATGAAGATCAATAAAAAACAATTGCAGTTATTGCAGAGATTATCAGTCGCAGTAGAAGCAAACATATTTCCTCGAACAAATTAACAATTTGCGTATTTGATTTCCGAATACATTACTTATTGTTAATTGGCATATTGCCAAGATTTTTCGACTATTGCAAATCCTTTAGATTTAGAAATGAAAAAGTTATCGAGCTTAAAAGATTTTTCTTCTCCGAGGAGTTCTGTGATATTTATATTGTTAGTTGGCATATTGCCTAGATTCCTCGACTATTAAAAATCCTTTAAACACGCAAATGAAAAAGTTCTAGCTCTTAGAAATTTTTTCTTTTTCGAGAAGTTCTGAGTTGATGATATCATTATTTTTTATATTGCCTAGAGTTCTCTGCTATTGAAAATACCGTAAATTCAGAAATGAAAAAGTTCTCGAGTTTAAAATTTTTTTCTTCTCAGAGGAGTTCTGAGATGATGATATCATTATTTTTTATATTGCCTAGAGTTCTCTGCTATTGAAAATACCGTAAACTCAAAAATGAAAAAGTTCTAGCCTTTAGAAATTTTTTCTTACTCCGAGTTGTTCTGAGACTTTTATATTGTTAATTGGCATATTGCCGAGATTTCTCGACTATTGCAATCCCTTAGATTTAGAAATGAAAAAGTTATCGAGCTTAAAAGATTTTTCTTTTCCGAGGAATTCTGTGATATTTATATTGTTAGTTGGCATATTGCCTAGAGTCCTCGACTATTGAAAATCCTTTAAACACGCAAATGAAAAAGTTCTAGCTCTTAGAAGTTTTTTCTTTTTCCTAGTAGTTCTGAGACTTTTATATTTATACAAGTTATTATACATTATATAATCTGTCTGCCTCCGTAATTCCATTTTAATTTCAGTAGAAAAGCACACCAGCCCTTTTACTGAAACACTTTTGCCATTAACAATTGAAAAATAATCGACAGATTCCTCCGAGGATGCGGCCGCACCTTTTCGTCCTGTTCCTCTTCTTGTCGGCGTCGTCTGCGGAGCAGCGACGCATTAAGACAGACGAAGGGGAGAAATGTCGCGAGGAGCATCCCACCCTGCTCTACTATTTCTCATGGGCGGATTACACGGTGCTCGCTATGATGCTGCTAGTCTCGTCCCTAATCGGTACTTTCTACGGTTTCTTCTCCAAGAAACAGGAAACCAGCCAGGACTTCCTCCTGGGCGGCTCCTCCATGGGTACGTTTCCCACGGCGATGTCGTTGGCCGCCAGCTTCATCACGGCCATCGAACTCCTGGGAAATCCCGCGGAGATGTACGCACAGGTGAGATTTGATATGACTTTACTTTGATTTTCTTTTTACTTTTACTTTTGCATTATTTACGATTATTATTATAGAAATCTCGATATTATATTGATGGATCAGACTTTCTGAGAATTGATCCGTTATTTCGATTGCTTCCAGGGTACTCAATTTTGGATGACTTGCGTCTCTTTCATACTCGTGGTACCGATCACCTCTCGCTTGTACCTGCCAGTATTCATGAAATTAAGGTTGACTTCGAGCTACGAATATTTGCATCTACGCTTCGACCGATACTGTCGGCTGCTCGCTAGTATGTTATACATGCTGCAAATGATATTGTACACGTCGGTTGCCGTGTATGCACCTGCTTTAGCGTTAAGTCACGGTAAGTAATTATTAAATTAATTTTGATTTTTATTTATAATTAACAAGCTATTTTCCTTGTTAATTATATAATTAAAATAGTTTTAATCGAGAAGTGTGTAAAATAATATTTTCTTTAATTTACAGTCACGGGCCTGAATACTTACATAGCCGTTACTCTAGTCTACGTAGTTTGCATTTTCTACGCCTCACAGGTTTGCAATAAATTATTTCTAAAATTACTTAACATAAAAAATCAAATATTAAATGTTCAAATTAATCATCAAAGTCGTAAAATTCCTTTATGTTTGTTATCACAAAAAATATTCCCTTCTTCAATATATAATTTATTCCTTTGCTACTGCGACAGGGTGGTATGAAAGCCGTAATAATGACCGACACCTTTCAAGCCGCCGTTCTTGTCGGATCGTTGTTCCTCATTCTGGGATACGGGCTGTCTTGGGCGGGTGGAACTGCACAGGTTTGGCAAGACAACGTGAGCTCCGGAAGGATGGAATTTTTCAACATGGATCCTAGTCCTACAGTGCGACACAGCTTCTGGAGTGTCATCGTCGGTGGTACTTTCTATTGGACCACTATGTTCTGCAGCAATCAGGCGTCCATCCAAAAGTACCTCAGCGTCGAGAGCATCTCGCAAGTGAGAATGTAAGTTCCGTTCATGATAACGCGAAATCAAGAGTTTTGAAAAAATCATTGAGTATTAAATAATTACTATCGTTTTAAGTGACAATATTGTAAAAGATGCACTTATTTTAATATGTTTAATTAAGGTTTACTGTTATTAAGTGTATGTAAAAGGATTCATTGTTGCGTTACAGAGCACTGTGGGTGTCGTCGTTCGGCATGATCGTAATTTATAGTATAAATTTTCTGACTGGAATGGTGCTGTACAGCGCTTACAAAGACTGCGATCCACTAACCGCCGGGTATATAAGCGGCCAGGATCAATTACTTCCACTATACGTAATGAATTTTATGGGAAGCTTGCGTGGTATGCCCGGATTCTTCGTCGCCGGAATTTTCGCTGCGTCTCTTGGGTTCGTTTTATTTTTTTCTGTACTTCATTGTGCATTTAAAATTGCGAAAACTTCACAAAGTAGCTATGTAAATAATACTTTGGCATTATATTCATATAAATACTTAAAAATAAAAATTTTAAAGTTATAAGTAAGAAGAATAGTAAAGTTATCAATAAAAAATATAGATAAAGAGATAAAGATAGAAGAGAAGGAGAAATTTAAATATTATATCTAACTTAGAAACATCTTGAATCATTTTAGAACTGTGGCGAGTGCTTTGAACTCGCTAGCAGCGATAACTTGCGAGGATATCATCCGCGGGCTCTTTAAGAAAAATCTGTCAGCAAATAAAGGCGCCATTTATGCCAGGTGGATCAGTATATTTTTTGGGGCTCTCAGCTTTGCGCTGGTCTTCGTCGTCGAGCGACTCGGCAGTGTGCTGCAGGTAGAATTGAATTTTTACTACACCGTTTGTGCAAATCCAAGAGATTATTCAATAGATACAATTCTGGATTTTTGCAATTTATTATTTAAAAACATTTCTTAATTCTAGAAAATATTTTAACAAAGAAACAATCGCTTTTCTCAGGTTGCACTGTCTTTCAATGGCATGGTGGGTGGCGTAACTTTGGGATTGTTCTCCTTGGGCATGTTCGTGCCATGGGCCAACGCCAAAGGAGCGATAGCAGGTGCTGTCACCAGTCTAATGGTTGTGCTTTGGATCGGATTGGGTGCTCAAATTGCGGCTGTCAACGGACAGATCCAACTGGACAGCAAGCCCACATCGATTGAAGCTTGCCCGTGCATAAACGAGACCACAATCATTCTCAATCAATCTCACGAATTCGATGATGATGAGGTTCCGTCTATATACAAGGTGAGACTCATAGAGCGGACACGCGATCACGCGATTCATGTCAGTAAATTCTTCTTATTAATATTAATATAAATATTATGCGCTATTAGTGTTAATTATGCCAAGTATTGTAATGTTACATTAATAATAATATTAAATTAATAGTATATTAATTATTAATATACCGTAATGTATTGTTCAATTAAAAGTTCTGTTAAAACTGGTTTCGTATGTTTATAACTGATTCAATTTGCAGACCAGTTACCTGTGGTACAGCGCAATCGGTTGCACGCTGACTATGCTGGTGGGCATAGTGGTGAGTTTCGCGACTGGCGCTCAAAATCCTGCCGACGTTGATCAGGACTACCTGAGCCCGCCGATCGCGGCTATGTTCCGCATACAGACGAAGCCTTGTTCTGTCACGAACGTTCAGGGTATCACGAACTACGGCCTCGAGCTGGAAGACGAGAAATCTCAGATAGATACTTGCAAGAGTCCAAAATGTTCGTCATGAAATCACTGAGAGAAATGCGATGCAAAGAGCTACATCAAAGGTTGCACGTTGCAAATCGGATGAATCGAAGCAAGCAGAAATCGAACGCTGATGACGACGAGAAGCGATTCACCATAGCGGCCGCAGCGAGTTGCAGACTGCTTACTTCCGGTCACCGGCGCTCACTAAGCTCCAGCCCACCCACACATTAAATTATTCGTTATTATTTATGCACGAAATCTGACTTACGTCACTCTTGTGATACAAACAGTCTCTATACTTGGCAATCTTTTTCACAAACGTCATTTGTTACTGATTTGCTACTGACTTTTACTTACTTGATTTTGCGTGAGACTCGATCGAAGAAGGAAAAGTAATGAATGTTGATCATTCGGACTCTTTGATGATTTTTATGAATAATATATGTGTAATGTAAGTGATATGCAAGAGTATTTGTAATTAAGTATTTATTTTAGTGTATTACATTCGCTAATGTCATATGGCTAATGTCTGTTTGAGAGAAATACTGTTGAAAAATATTCCCGTAATGTTAATATAAATTACCCTTGTTTTATTTGTTTTAAGACATAATCTCTCAAACAGACACTAACTTTTACTAGTTTTGATAGACACATTTGTATGTACATGTAAGAGATATAATCTGTCATTTAATTTATCATTAAATACGTAGATATATTACGAATAGTCAGAAAAGAATTATTTGAATCTGATTTTGCCTAGAGATGACTAATTGTTATTACAGAATTACCCTATCACTCTGTACTTTGCGTATCATTTTGCTTTAGAAATTATTTCTATGTTTTACGGTGGCGAGAGTATGTGCTAAAGATGTTTAATTACCTCAGAGCAGTTTTACTTTTAATTAAATAATTTATTAACACAGCACATTGTGTAGATTGTCTACAATCACACATATAGATTTTAAAATCGCACCAATTATGCATAAAGAATAGCATATACGAGAATAATAAAGAAATATAAAGAAAACGATCGATTTTTATAACCAACATTGCTAATATTTAATTCTTTCATCTTACTCGTAAAAGTTATACTGTAACATAAATCTATAACAACTATACAACTTGAACTGTAGGATCAATGGATAATTAATTCATTACTAATCGACCGTGTTGAAAGTCAAATATTATTTAAAAAATAAGACGCTTCTAGTAGCAAGTACATTCAAAAGAGCAAGAAAAAGTTATTTATCTACCGAGCAAAAATATCAATATTTCACAAAATGCACCTGCAAACTGCAAAGTGAATGTACATTGACACCGTTGTTATCGTCGGAAGGAAGAGAGACAGAGAGAGAAAGAGGAAAAGAGACCACGGGACAGTGAAAGTGGATCAATACGCGGTGAGCGCGCGGCTCGTCTGGTAGCATGCGGCCGTCTCTCTTGCGGCATCGCCAGTCCACGCTCGCGAGGCTTGCAACGCTCGTCTCGACTGATCCATATATATTAAATGTACCGATATTAATTTGGTAAAATTCTCTCTATTCATAATATCTTCCTGTTGCATCAGCATATAATATATTTTTTTATTAAATTTATTTATTAGTCGCGTTCGGTGTCACATCTGAATCCTATGTACGACAATGCTCAAGGATGAACCGATCTGGCCGCGTTTCGTCGAGCGAGCTGATGTCCCGTCCTGGTAGCACGAGCTCCAATTTCGGAGCATTAAGGAAACCGACAGATTGTCTGTAGAGCCACCTTTCGTCCGAGTGACACCTCTCTGAAGCTGTGTCCTTCGATTTCCTGCGAGTTCTTCCATTGGTTTTCCAATCCTGATATGGTGCTTCGTGTCATGTGTCACGCGCCGGGGGATGAATCGTCTTACAGCGGGTATTTTTACCGAGGGATGCTCCGACACGTTCGAGCGAGCGTGATAGTGATGGACAAGCGATAAGTCGATTGAGTGTTGCATGAACCCGGGAGATTGGACTCGCTTGTTCGACGTTGATGAGGAGACGGAGCGGGAATTAGAAAGCGGTTCGGGTCAGCGTGCGCACGTCAAGGAGCCGAGATGTACCTCTCTCATGTTGTGAGTAGACAACAGCGATTTGTCAGGGAAATTTTATTTTTTAACAAACAATTATTTTTTATTTTATAATTGCATATATCATTTCTTTATTTCTTCTTTATTAGTAGATATTGTTTATATATATATATAATGTTAATCTAATAATATTATAAGGAGAGACTATTCTCTTTTTTAATAAATTAATGTAATAATTCATAATGCAATTGGTAAACGTAGTTATAATATTTATCAACGACTATCGAAGACTAATAAATATTAAATTACAATTTTTCTTTTTAAAAGGTACGAAGAATCTTCTGCAAGCAGGATCTGACCTGCCTGCGATTCCTGCGTTGGACTATCTTGGTGCCGCTCGTGATTTACATTTCGCTCCTGTTCGTCAAATACAAAAAGAGCGTGCCTCTGAAGAGCCTGCCGACTCCGAGCGACAGGGATCAGGAAAGCTCCATGATGGACAACTTGTTCTTCGAGTTGGAGACCGTAACGGTTGACAAAAGTGAATTGGCAAGATACAAGGATGTCGGCATCGACCGCAAGGACGAAGAGAGCATACAGCAGGTCGTAGAGGCGGAAAATCGCGAAAATCCGAGAACTCTTCTAGAAGACATCTTCCGGCGAGCTGATGTCGATGAGAATCAATTGTTGGACATCCAGGAACTTGCGAAATGGATTCACGCGAAGATTACCGAGCATATAACTCGTGCTATGCGAGAGAACGTCGGATTGTTTACCGCCATCGACAATAATCCTAGAAATGGTATTTTATATATGCTAATAATATTCTCCCGAATATTTAGCAACAAAATATATTGATATTTAATATTAATTAAGCCAATATCATCATTACTTTTGCAGGCGAAGTATCGTGGGAAGAATATCACGCGTACTTCCTGCGGTCTCATGGTTTTCCCGAAACTTATATAAATTCCCACGACAAGAAGCACAGCGAGATGTCGCGGACGCTGAAAGAAAGCATAATGAGGGATAGAGCGCGATGGGCTGAAGCGGCCAGAAACGATCCCGACAAATTGGCTCTAGACGAATTTCTGGCCTTCACGCATCCCGAAAGCAGTCATCGGGCTCTCCTGCAAATGGTGGAGGACCTCTTTGAGAAATTCGGCAAGTGTTTCTTGTTTCAATTGATATTTAGTTATTGTGAAGTCAGCAGATTAATTATAAAAGACAGAAAGCAATTTACAAAGTAAATAACTCTTTTTAAACTTTTCATGTTGTTATATTCTTCATCTTGTTAAAGAATACTAAAACGATTAATCACTGTAGCAAAATTTGTCTGCGTACTGTTTTTATTCCGTCAGGAAAAATTCGTTGACAAATGGAAACTTGTAACAGCAATGTAATTTTCTGTGTTCAGATCGGGACGGCGACGAGCAGCTGACGGAAGACGAATTTTCGGATTTGCCGTCTGAAGGAGTCGGTCTGGATTTACGCGAAGATCGACAGCAGTCGATAGGAGGCAGCGAGGACAGACGAAAGGAGTTCCAACATTTAATCGACAAGAATAAAAATGGGAAAGCGGATCGAACCGAACTACTGGTGAGTAATTATACATAAATAATGAAAAAACGGCGACTCCGAGGCTCCGCAGTTTTACGTCAATAGACGGCAGTCAACAAGATCTACACTGCTTTTCGTCAAATAACTTTACACTCGAAATTACAGGTGTGGTTTTTAGCATTTTTGCGAAATTTTAATTAATTAAATCAAAACAGTCACACTGCAATTATATAATTAAATATTAAATGAAAAATCAGCGTAAATAGATATGTCTCGTTTCTATCTAAAATCTTTATCGCCTTGTTTCTAAACTCAAACTTCTTTTCAGATGTACATCGATCCGCGAAACCCCAGACATGCCATCCAGGAGGCGCAACACCTGATCACCCTGTCGGACACGAACCTGGACGGGAAGCTGGATCTTCCGGAAATCCTCAGCAAGATGGACCTGTTCCTCGGCAGCAAGATGGTAGACACCGAACGAAGTTTCCACGATGAATTTCGATAGTTTCCGCCCGAGAGAATGATGCAGAAACGGCGAATTATCACAATCTTGTTATCAAAGAGAGATTCAGCGGATGAGGAAACGTAATAATTCTTTGTAACTAGACGCGATTAAGAAACTTCGATATAGATATTTTTAAATGTCTCATAGGAAGGTTCCTTGAACACTCGTTCACTGGATAGACAATATGATTTTTTGATCGGCGATCAAATCATGACGAAGAGATTAGACCAATATACTTAATTGATTGATCTACTCATGCAGGGTATTCACTATCGATCTCTCGAGTTTCTTTAGCGATTGGTCGACTTACCGCGCAAATGAGAATTATAGGCTTTTAGAACGTATCTGTGATAGTCTCCGATGACGTAGAATATCGTTTAAGTAGGCACAATTATTATAGTTAACGATACGGTAACAAATTAACATTCCATTAACGATCATGGACAAGATGATCACTCAATCAGATCGTTTGCAGAATTAGAATTATCAATAATTACTTGTCAATTGAGCGATCAATTGTAAAACGGATGAAGGGTTGCGAATCCGTCCTTTCGTAGATTTCTATCGCGGCTCCTTAATGCTTATCGAGTGTCTTGTACATTATTCGTACATTATTTATGATGGCTGTTTAGACGATGTTTGAATGATAAAGATTAGAAAAAGAAAAATTCACTTTTGAACACTGATTCTAAAAGTGTCGCACAAATCATGCGTGAGGAGTATTAATTATATTAATAGACGGTAATCAGCAAAATCTACGCAATGACATGTTATTGCATTAATATATCAATCATATATAATCAATAATGTTTTAATCTAAGGATGAGATTGAGGAATCTAAGATAAAAATGAAACGTAACAAATATTCTCTCTCGCTCTCATACAGAGGCCTATGAAATTTATGAGGAATCTAGATATTCGTTGCTCACTGTCGATGGAACGTACAATGTTCTGGTGATAAGTAACGGCTTAAATTCGTTCTAGAGCGACATTTCATATTATCTACTTTAAGAACGGAGATCGATGTTCCTTCGTAGAGGATTTTGTACGCTAGCGCGTTTTTCTATATTGTGATCTGGTGCAATAAAATATCTTTAGAAACAAGCTTCACGTGTTATCTTGCATATTTTAATTTCATAAAAGATACAACGTTATTCCTACAAGGGCGGGAAACTGTGCTTTCAACTGCTCGTAAAAACGTGTCAATGCGATGTAGCTACTCATCAAAGTGCATTCCTCACGTTAAAATCTCTAAAGAGTCCGGCGACCTCTAGGTTTTGCGTTAAAAGATCAAATTATAATTACAGAACTACCGTTATATTCTTTATGAAATGCTTTATGACTTATTTTCATTATGACAAAGTGTGAAACATATTTAATTATAATACATTTTTTATTGAAAATCAGTGCGATTTGCAAACTACAGCATGCATTACTGCTACTTTACAAGCGAAAGACTTCAGCACTCACCAATGCGCGATGCAATCCCACGCAAACCATCCTATCGTAGTCCATCCATCGATGAATGTGACTGTCGGGAACCTCCTCAGCTCCTGGACTTCCTTTCCTCGTGGTGCACCTCTCATCTTTAGTCTGCGCTCTAGTCTTTAGCCTTCAGTCTTTAGTTTGCTTTGCTAACACTCGCGACGCGATACGATCATCAAAGTTATCTCTCAGTCCTCGATTGCACTCGCGAAAATACGGCACTCCCGATGCGACGGCTTTCGCGAAGTGCTAAAACGCAGTTTAGCACCATGGAACGATCGCGCGCGGCCTGAAATTTCTAAAAACGCGCGGATAACTTTAATTTACTTTGCACTCGTGACGCGATATTGTCATGAAAGTTATTGATCGAATATTGTACGTAACGAATATTGACAATCAGACAATGAAAATTCTGAAATTCACTTCATTACACTTCACTGGCGGCGTAATCCCACGATGAAGTGTTCCGCTAACAACAGCGAAGCTTATTTCCGCAATAGCGGACATTGTTCCGCAATGTTTTTGCGAAGATAGCTCCGCAATGCCAAGATTGTTTGCGCGATATATTTATTACGAGCTTTTATTATAAAACGACTTTACTTTTATTAAATTTACCAATGTGTTTTTCGTTTCTCTATTCAAATTTATGATGTGATCGCCGAGGTCTTCTAATACAGCAGTATAAGAACGAATCAACCAATACAACGGGATAACGAAAACCTATAATCACGATTAGATTGCAGCATCTTTTAATGAATACGAATAATTTTATTAATAATTGAAATAATTGAATAAAATAATTGAATTCTTTTTATCAAAATTCTTTGATCACGTGTATTTAATCGCGCCGCATCTCTAACAGTCGTGCCTCTAATAGCGAAACAAATGCATATTCGATTAAGTGAATGAAACTAAACACCGCAATAATTAATATTAATTAATATAATTCGAGAAAGTATTTACGCGAAATTTGTGTGGCGCCGTATTTGGCCCAACTGCTGCGCCGAATTTCAATACCGCCTTATTCGACGGTAGGTGGATGGACAATTATGCATGTCCATCGCGATAAAGTAAATTAATGATTGAAGTGATATAACTCAATCATGAAAATGTATATAAATATAATATAGAAAGATAAAATATATTCAATAAACTTACAGAAAAATATGTTTGATCTAAAAAGAAATTTGCCCATGAAAGCTTATAGAAATATTATAGAACACGTTAAGATTTATACCAATCTTCAATCAATAATTCGTATAAGCATGCACAACTCTACATAGAAAAGCATCTAATTCTATTACAGTAAATCGCACTGAGTGTTATATAAAAATATATCCACCACCATGTAAAATACTGTTGCTTATCACTTGCCGACCAGCTGCGATTCAGGATCGGCCGCATTCTGCTGCTTACTCCTGAAACAAAAATCATGAAAAGCTGAGTAACTTTCAGACACGCAGTTAATAAATACATAAAGTAAATAATAATGTAACGAACTTAATAAATTTATAATGTAATACAAATTTAATAAAAACATAAAATGAATAAAGATAGAAAAATCAGAAATATCTATATAAAATATATAAAAAAATATTAAATCCTTGTGGCGTTACGTTGCGATTTGAATTAATTTAACAAATGCATTTTGGATCACCGTAAAAAGTATACAAATATAAAATAAAGTTTACGACCTTACCTTCGAGCCGATCCTGCTTGGCCCGAACTGAATCCTCCGATCCTTACGTTAACCCGGTAAGAACGAATACGCATTCGCTCATATGTTGTACGTTTTCTAAGAAAAATAAAAAGATGCAATATATTATAACATTTAATTTTATAATTGTATTTGACTGACACGTAACGTATGGGATGATCGGAGATATGATACAAGTAGCACACAAAGAAACTCACATGTAACGAAGGAAAATCGAAGCGCGCTCACCGTTGACAAAAGAATCCGCCATCCGCGACTATCGACCCGCAATTATCGAGAATCTAACATCCTAACCCTTCTAACATTATGTGAAAAAAATTAGACTCAACGCACTTAGAGGGCATACAAGATCGCATTAATAGCTGTCCAGATAGCCAAGTCTGCCGAAAGCAGATGATGCTAACTATCTGCTATCAACTATTGCCAGCCAAAAGACAACAAATTTGATACAGAAGTTGTTATTAACGATTAATTCGACAAATTGGTGCCAGAAATGTAACAGAGCTTGCTCACAAAATCTAAAAACAGATTGGCGGCAGAAACCGAGCAGAATCTGCAAACATGGCTTGAAGTCGGATTGTCGACAGAAACCGAGCAAGATCTGCGCGCGCGGAATCTAACGGCAGATTGGCAGCAGAAACCGAGCAAGATCTGCGCGCGCGGAATCTAACAGCAGATTGGCAGCAGAAAGCGAACAGGATCTGCAGCTTTTGACAGTATTCAAATTTACACGGCTATGAATATGTGTTTTCGCTCCGCACCGCTATGCGGTGCACACGTCGAGTTCTTACTCGATGTTAACATTTAGCCTAACAGTTATATAAGTTAATATACGCGCCTTGGCATGATAATATTAATTTTTCTGAAAATTTTTGCACTTGCGGCACAAAGGCTCCCATGGACAGCGTCCATGTAGTTCACGCACGCCACAAGCAATCTGAAGTTCGAAAGCAAAATTCGGACTTCAGATTAGAATAAATTAACAATAAGAGAGAGATTATGCAACGAACTGTCAGAAAGACACATCAAGCCAAATGTACTTTAATTTAACAAACAAACAAATGCGTTCTTTTAATACATGGTAATATAAAATGCCAATTTATAGTGTGTTAAAAGTAAACACATGCTTTAATATATCGTAAATATGAATGGCCAAAAGCTGCAGATTCTGTTCGGTTTCTGCTGTCAATCTGCCGTCAGATGTTAACAGATCCTGCTCGGTTTCCGCCGCCAATCTGCTGTCAGAGTCTGTTAGCAGGCTCTGCTGGCAGATCACTATCCTAATGCGGACATAACGGATGCCACTTTGCTATCAACTTCTGCAGTAATCTGTTGCCAATCTGCTGGCAGATTGCACACATTTTGCTTACTGGGTAGTGTCTGTCTTCTTGTTGAAGCATTAAATGATTTTTGTCAACTTAATGAATAAATCTGATTTTTCTGGTCGACGAATCAAAAAGATTTGAAAAAGATTGGAGACGATTCTTGACTTACGTTTCCGTTTGGACTGTTCCGAATTCTTGTCTCGGCGCCGCGAATTTGTTGGAATCGCCGCTGAATCTGGGAAACAGCGACATTGTTATTACATTTTAATGCAATTGTCTGATTAATACAATCTTACAATCCGTAATTCTTACATGCATGCGTTCGCATAACACGCGATAGACGTAGCTTGATATCTATTCCGCGAGTCTTTGTCGAAGCGACCGCCATTTTCAGGATTAGAAATTCGACCGCGAATATTCGCGAATTTCGTGAACTAATATCTTTCCCATACAGCACAGAAAGTTGAAATAACGTTGCGAAGATGTTACAATGTTGAATATTAAAATATAAATATTTTTTCAACGTTGAATCTATGTTGATCCTTCTACATTGATTCTGTATGTTGCTACAACATTGAAACAACATGTAACAAATAGATTTTATTAATTAATGGTCAATTTAAAGATTGTCATTCTTCTTATATGTAACAAATAATTATATTACAATTTAGTAATAATTAATTAATAATGTTAAATCAATAGGTTTGTTCTTTTTCGCTGTACTTCTGAACTAGTGCAATAAGTTAGAATGAAAGAAAGTATATTTGTTTCGCTCCAACTTATTGCACTAGTTCAGAAGTGCAGCGAAAAAGAACAATCCTAAGATCTAACAAAGGTCTCTTAAATGTTAATTGCAATGTCTTGTAGACGTTGAATGCAATATCTACAAGACATTGCAATTCAACGGACATTAGACATTTATGCAATATCTTTTCTACGTCGAATCTACATTTTGCGATATTGATGGAACATTGCAATGTTGCTATGCAACGTTTCTGAGATGTTGATTTAACGTTCGTGTGCTGTATGGGTTTATAGTATCTAATAAAACCGGGGTGCTAAATGTCGCAACGGGTTCGCGAGATTCGCGTGCGTGCAATTTTGGCGGTAATAGCTAAAATGCACACCTGAGCGTATCGTGAAAACGATATACAAATGGGCTGCAGAGTGGAAAACGCGATACATAGATCGCGCGGAGCGTAGTGAAGATGTGCGCAGTGACGTTGCCGCGGTCATGTGACGCGACGGCGAACGGTGAGTGGAGAACGAGAGTGAGATCGAGGGATCGAGAGATCGCGTATTAACTTATCTATGATTTTTTAATCTATAATTATTATCTATCTCTAATTTTGACGTTAAAAGATCAAATTATAATTAATTATAATTATAGATAAATACTTATTTATCTATAATTATTTTTGAGCGCGGCACCTTCACTGCGCACAACTTCACTACGCACCGCGCGACCTACGTATCGCGTTATCCACTCTGCACTTCTGCAGCTCATTTTTATAACATTTTCACGACACGCTAAGGTTTGCATGTTAGCTATTACCGCCAAAATTGCACGCGCGCGAATCTTGCGAACCCGTTGCGACATTTAGCACCCCGGTTTTATTAGATATTATAAAGATATTAGTTCGCGAAATTCGCGAATGTTCGCGGTCGAATATCTAATCCTGAAAATGGCGGTCGCTTCGACAAAGACTCGCGGAATAGATATCAAGCTACGTCATATCGCGTGTTATGTTAACGCATGAATGTAAGAATTACGGATTGTAAGATTGTACTAATCAGACAATTGCATTAAAATGTAATAACAATGTCGCTGCGTCTCAGATTCAGCGGCGATTTCAACATATGCGCGGCGTCGAGACAAGAATTCGATACAGCGCAAACGGAAACGTAACCTTCAATTCGAGATCGCGCAATATTCGTTCGTCATCCGTCGAAGGCACTACCTCGAAACAAGTACTAATCTCTAGAATACATTATTAATTAAATATTATGATAAATTGCATCTTTTTATTTTTCTTAGAAAATGTAGCACATATGAGCGGATGCGTATTCGTTCTCACCGCGTTAACGTAAGGATCAGAGGTTCGGGCCAAGCAGGATCGGCTCGAAGGTACCTTCGTTTTATATTTGTATACCTTTTTACGGTGATTCAAAATGCATTAGTTAAATTAATTCATATCGCAACGTAACGCCGCAAGGATTTAATATTTTTTTACATATTTATTTTGTATTTATTTATTTATAAGTTGGCGCGGTCACGTGACGCGACGGAGAAATTATTTATCTTTAATTATAATTAATTATAATTTGAGCTTTTAACGCAAAAAGTAGAGAGGCATAAATAATAATAGATTACAAGAGCATAGATAAGTTAATACGCGATCTCTCGATCCCTCGATCTCACTCTCGTTCTCCACTCACCGTTCGCCGTCGCGTCACATAACCGCGGCAACGTCACTGCGCACATCTTCACTACGCTCCGCGCGATCTATGTATCGCGTTTTCCACTCTGCAGCCCATTTGTATATCGTTTTCACGATACGCTCAGGTGTGCATTTTAGCTATTACCGCCAAAATTGCACGCGCGCGAATCTTGCGAACCCGTTGCGACATTTAGCACCCCGGTTTTATTAGATATTATAAAGATATTAGTTCGCGAAATTCGCGAATGTTCGCGGTCGAATATCTAATCCTGAAAATGGCGGTCGCTTCGACAAAGACTCGCGGAATAGATATCAAGCTACGTCATATCGCGTGTTATGCTAACGCATGAATGTAAGAATTACGGATTGTAAGATTGTACTAATCAGACAATTGCATTAAAATGCAATAACAATGTCGCTGCGTCTCAGATTCAGCGGCGATTTCAACATATGCGCGGCGTCGAGACAAGAATTCGATACAGCGCAAACGGAAACGTAACCTTCAATTCGAGATCGCGCAATATTCGTTCGTCATCCGTCGAAGGCACTACCTCGAAACAAGTACTAATCTCTAAAATACATTATTAATTAAATATTATGATAAATTGCATCTTTTTATTTTTCTTAGAAAATGTAGCACATATGAGCGGATGCGTATTCGTTCTCACCGCGTTAACGTAAGGATCAGAGGTTCGGGCCAAGCAGGATCGGCTCGAAGGTACCTTCGTTTTATATTTGTATACCTTTTTACGGTGATTCAAAATGCATTAGTTAAATTAATTCATATCGCAACGTAACGCCGCAAGGATTTAATATTTTTTTACATATTTATTTTGTATTTATTTATTTATAAGTTGGCGCGGTCACGTGACGCGACGGAGAAATTATTTATCTTTAATTATAATTAATTATAATTTGAGCTTTTAACGCAAAAAGTAGAGAGGCATATATAATAATAGATTACAAGAGCATAGATAAGTTAATACGCGATCTCTCGATCCCTCGATCTCACTATCGTTCTCCACTCACCGTTCGCCGTCGCGTCACATGACCGCGGCAACGTCACTGCGCACATCTTCACTACGCTCCGCGCGATCTATGTATCGCGTTTTCCACTCTGCAGCCCATTTGTATATCGTTTTCACGATACGCTCAGGTGTGCATTTTAGCTATTACCGCCAAAATTGCACGCGCGCGAATCTTGCGAACCCGTTGCGACATTTAGCACCCCGGTTTTATTAGATATTATAAAGATATTAGTTCGCGAAATTCGCGAATGTTCGCGGTCGAATATCTAATCCTGAAAATGGCGGTCGCTTCGACAAAGACTCGCGGAATAGATATCAAGCTACGTCATATCGCGTGTTATGCTAACGCATGAATGTAAGAATTACGGATTGTAAGATTGTACTAATCAGACAATTGCATTAAAATGTAATAACAATGTCGCTGCGTCTCAGATTCAGCGGCGATTTCAACATATGCGCGGCGTCGAGACAAGAATTCGATACAGCGCAAACGGAAACGTAACCTTCAATTCGAGATCGCGCAATATTCGTTCGTCATCCGTCGAAGGCACTACCTCGAAACAAGTACTAATCTCTAGAATACATTATTAATTAAATATTATGATAAATTGCATCTTTTTCTGTTCTTAGAAAACATAGCACATATGAGCGGATGCATATTCGTTCTCACCGCGTTAACGTAAGCTAGTTTCGTGGAGATTTGAACATAAAAAGTCACAATACGGCAAATCATGGATATCTTGATAGCTTTCACCTTTAATTACGTTTATGCGATTACGTTTGCATAATTCCATTGAATAAAGTGTGAATAATATTCACCTGATAATAAATATAATTAAATAAAATTAACTTCAGAATAAAATTTGATAAGAAGCTAATCGCATCGCAAGTAGAAAATATCGAAACTAAATTCATAATTATATATACAAATTAGTCGTGAAAACTATATACGAAATATAACATTTCCAGCAATAATAAAACTAACATCGTCGTTCCTTCGTTTTCAGTTATATTGAGGTGACTACGAGAGAATAGTTTTAGCCGTGTCTTAGCGCTTCGCGAAAGCTGTCGCATCGAGAGTGCCGTATGTTCGCGAGTGCAACCAAAGACTGACAAGAGAGGAGAAGGAAGGGCAGCGGGCGTCACCACACCAATCACCAATTACGTGCCAATAACGTGAGTAATTGATAGATTTATTTAACACAAAGTCACATTTCCTTGTTTTATTATTCATTAATGAGATAAATACAATTCTCCTATGACATGTGACTTGGATCAATTAATCACAAGTGCTAATTGCAACAATAAAAGTTGGAATTCTTATTTCTGTTCCAGATTAAACGTATCTTACGATCTATGCGACAGATTCGCGGCACCGGAGGATCCGGTTCGGGCCAAGCAGGATCGGCTCGAAGTTAAGGTCGTAAACTTCATTTTATATTTGCATACTTTTTTACGGTGATCCAAAATGCATTGGCTAAATTAATTCAAATCGCAACGTAACGCCACAAGGATTTAATATTTTTTTATATATTTTATATAGATATTTCTGATTTTTCTATCTTTATTCATTTTATGTTTTTATTAAATTTGTATTACATTATAAATTTATTAAGTTCGTTATATTATTATTTACTTTATGTATTTATTAAATGCGTGTTTGAAAGTTACTCAGCTTTTCATGATTTTTGTTTCAGGAGTAAGCAGCAGAATGCGGCCGATCCTGAATCGCAGCTGGTCGGCAAGTGATAAGCAATAGTATTTTCTATGGTGGTGGATATATTTTTATATAACACTCAGTGCGATTTACTGTAATAGAATTAGATGCTTTTCTATGTAGAGTTGTGCATGCTTATACGAATTATTGATTGAAGATTGGTATAAATCTTAACGTGTTCTATAATATTTCTATAAGCTTTCATGGGCAAATTTCTTTTTAGATCAAACATATGTTTCTGTAAGTTTATTGAATATATTTTATCTTTCTATATTATATCTATATATATATTTTCATGATTGAGTTATATCACTTCAATCATTAATTTACTTTATCGCCATGGACATGCATAATTGTCCATCCAACTACCGTCGAATAAGGCGGTATTGAAATTCGGCGCAGCAGTTGGGCCAAATACGGCGCCACACAGATTTCGCGTAAATACTTTCTTGAATTATATTAGTTAATATTAATTATTGCGGTGTTTAGTTTCATTCACTTAATCGAATATGCATTTGTTTCGCTATTAGAGGCACGACTGTTAGAGATGCGGCGCGATTAAATACACGCGATCAAAGAATAAGATAAAAAGAATTTCAATTATTTTATTCGTATTCATTAAAATATGCTGCAATCTAATCATGACTATAGGTTTTCGTTATCCCGTTGTATTGGTTGATTCGTTCTTATACTGCTGTATTAGAAGACCTCGCGATCACATCATAAATTTGAATAGAGAAACGAAAAACACATTGGTAAATTTAATAAAAGTAAAGTCGTTTTATAGTAAAAGCTCGTAATAAATATATCGCGCAAACAATCTTCGCAAATACATTGCGGAGCAGACTTCGCAAATACATTGCGGAACAATGTCCGCTATTGCGGAAATAAGCTTCGCTGTTGTTAGCGGAGCACTTCATCATGGGATTACGCCGCCAGTGAAGTGTAGTGAAGTGAATTTCTGAATTTTCAGACAATATTCGTTACATACAATATTCGATCAATAACTTTCATGACAATATCACGTCACGAGTGCAAAGTAAACTAAAGTTATTCGCGCGTTTTTAGAAATTTCAGGGAATAGTTTCTGCGAGTAAAACCGTTAATACATTAGCATTCTTAATATGAATTTTATTAAATTTAAATATTTAGTTAGGATATGTTGCGTTTAATCGGCGGACACACTTGCGAAAGATGTTACAATAATATGCGAAGCTTTGCGACCCGCGTTCACTTCCTGCGATTTTCCTTCTCGGCTTCGGGCTCGACCCACGGAGGACGGGGAGCGATCTTCAGAAAACCCTCGCGAATGGGCCCTTTCTCTCTCGGAACGTCTAACAGCCGTACGAGTCTCATGAGTCGCCGAATGTACTCGTGGGGTTTGTATGAACAATGCGGCTAATATTCGCGTAAACGCGAAGTTAGTAGACGCATGGTTTGTTCGCGGATCGAGAGGCTGGCAAACCCATTCGCGTTGACTTTAGGTTGATTTAACTCCGTCCTGCCCTGGTTCCTAAGTTTGCCCCCTGATCCGAGTCGGCTGGACCGTGAGTGGAGCATGTCGGGACCCGTGTATATCCATAGAGTTGTCGTTCATCTCGGCTTTCGGCTCGGCCCGTGGGGAATGGGTGACCATCTTCTTGAGACCCTCGCGAATGGGCCCCTTCTCTCTCGGAACGTCTAACAGCCGTACGAGTCTCATGAGTCGCCGAATGTACTCGTGGGGTTTGTATGAACAATGCGGCTAATATTCGCGTAAACGCGAAGTTAGTAGACGCATGGTTTGTGCGCGGATCGAGAGGCTGGCAAACCCATTCGCGTTGACTTTAGGTTGATTTAACTCCGTCCTGCCCTGGTTCCTAAGTTTGCCCCCTGATCCGGGTCGGCCGGACCGCGAGTGGAGCATGTCGGCACCTGTGTATATCCATAGAGTTGTTCATCTCGGCTTTCGGCTCGGCCCGTGGGGAATGGGTGACCATCTTCTTGAGACCCTCGCGAATGGGCCCCTTCTCTCTCGGAACGTCTAACAGCCGTACGAGTCTCATGAGTCGCCGAATGTACTCGTGGGGTTTGTATGAACAATGCGGCTAATATTCGCGTAAACGCGAAGTTAGTAGACGCATGGTTTGTGCGCGGATCGAGAGGCTGGCAAACCCATTCGCGTTGACTTTAGGTTGATTTAACTCCGTCCTGCCCTGGTTCCTAAGTTTGCCCCCTGATCCGAGTCGGCCGGACCGCGAGTGGAGCATGTCGGGACCCGTGTATATCCATAGAGTTATCGTTCATCTCGGCTTTCGGCTCGGCCCGTGGGGAATGGGTGACCATCTTCTTGAGACCCTCGCGAATGGGCCCCTTCTCTCTCGGAACGTCTAACAGCCGTACGAGTCTCATGAGTCGCCGAATGTACTCGTGGGGTTTGTATGAACAACGGCTAATATTCGCGTAAACGCGAAGTTAGTAGACGCATGGTTTGTTCGCGGATCGAGAGGCTGGCAAACCCATTCGCGTTGACTTTAGGTTGATTTAACTCCGTCCTGCCCTGGTTCCTAAGTTTGCCCCCTGATCCGGGTCGGCCGGACCGCGAGTGGAGCATGTCGGGACCCGTGTATATCCATAGAGTTGTCGTTCATCTCGGCTTTCGGCTCGGCCCGTGGGGAATGGGTGACCATCTTCTTGAGACCCTCGCGAATGGGCCCCTTCTCTCTCGGAACGTCTAACAGCCGTACGAGTCTCATGAGTCGCCGAATGTACTCGTGGGGTTTGTATGAACAATGCGGCTAATATTCGCGTAAACGCGAAGTTAGTAGACGCATGGTTTGTTCGCGGATCGAGAGGCTGGCAAACCCATTCGCGTTGACTTTAGGTTGATTTAACTCCGTCCTGCCCTGGTTCCTAAGTTTGCCCCCTGATCCGAGTCGGCCGGACCGCGAGTGGAGCATGTCGGGACCCGTGTATATCCATAGAGTTGTCGTTCATCTCGGCTTTCGGCTCGGCCCGTGGGGAATGGGTGACCATCTTCTTGAGACCCTCGCGAATGGGCCCCTTCTCTCTCGGAACGTCTAACAGCCGTACGAGTCTCATGAGTCGCCGAATGTACTCGTGGGGTTTGTATGAACAATGCGGCTAATATTCGCGTAAACGCGAAGTTAGTAGACGCATGGTTTGTGCGCGGATCGAGAGGCTGGGAATCCTATTTGCGTTGACCTCACGTTTCATGACAAGCTTGTTCTACCTCGTGCCTAATCTTGCCCTTGTCCGATACGGCCGGGCCCCGGCGATATGGTAAGTGCATCGCTGGTTAAATGAAATTATTTTGTTCTTTATCGCGAAAAGATTGAAATAATGCCACAAATGACTCGCAAAAACTAAGCGACGGCCATCGGATACAACGCGTCGCGAATAACTCGTTCTGCTGTCGCGCATTGTCAGCCCGGGCGAACGTTCCGTTTGCTGATCCGCGTGATCAGCTCGCGCGAATGTTCCATCTGCTGATCCGCATATCAGCCCGCGCGCGATCGTTCCATGGTGCTAAACCGCGTTTTAGCACTTCGCGAAAGCCGTCGCATCGGGAGTGCCGTATTTTCGCGAGTGCAATCGAGGACTGAGAGATAACTTTGATGACCGTATCGCGTCGCGAGCAAAGTAAACTAAAGACTGAAGGCTAAAGTGCAAAAGACTAGAGTGCAGACTAAAGACTAAAGATGAAAGGTGCACCACGAGGGAAGGAAGTGCAGGAGCTGAGGAGGTTCCCACAGTCACATTCATCGATGGATGGACTACGATAGGATGGTTGCGTGGGATTTCATCGCGCATTGGTGAGTGCTGAATTCTTTCGCTTGTAGAGTAGCAGTAATGCATGCTGTAGTTTGCAAATCGCACTGATTTTCAATAAAACATGTATTATAATTAAATATGTTTCACACTTTGTCATAAAGAAAATAATTCATAAATCATTTCATAAAGAAAATAATGTTAGTACAAAGAACTCCTTAAACTCGCCGGTATAATCATCAAATATTGCTGTTTATTACAACCGATCTGGCAATACAAGTAAATTTTTGTCAAAATTGACTTATCACTTACCACTTGATAAGGACCTAATTATGGTCGAAACGTAGTGGACCATTTACTTGTATTGCCAGATCGGTTGTAATAAACAGCAATATTTAAAATAATGTTAGGTCTAATAAAAATTTTTTTACAGTGATGTTTTTACAATTATATGCTCATTATATTTTTGGATTATTTATTTATATATATATTTATTTATTTTAAACATTTATATTTATTGTATGTGAAATAATATTTCTGTTATATGTATTGGCACTTTAAGAACATTGATAGTGGACAAATGACTGAAAAACGGTGCAAGAGAACTCTGTCTACGTACATTAACCAATATAATTTTACGAGAATATCATAAGGATTGCAGGAAAAGCGTTACTTTGTAAATTGTCAAATTAATTTACAGATTAATGTATAAGATAGAAACTTGTTAAATGCGTACTGTTAAATGCATGCGGAAAAACTCATTAGGTCTAGTTAGGTTTACGAAGCGATATCATTATTACTACATAATGCATAAATCAGAAGATATAGAATATCCATCTATCAATATATCAACATTTTGATTTCAAGTATTTCAAATATTTTATATGTATAGTGTAATAGAAAATGTAACTTTTATTACACATACATATATAATATATGTTTTGCACGCGTAATAGCCTTTACTTTCTGTTGCAGCTGTTTGAATGAATGATATTGTAAGTAAAGTAATGTAACTTTTATTACACATACATATATAATATATGTTTTGCACGCGTAATATCCTTTACTTTCTGTTGCAGCTATTTGAATGAATGATATTGTAAGTAAAGTAATTGTAATTACAATTATAATTAAAATGATCAGCTCGAGCAATCGTGAAAGGTAAATTTGTACTTCCTTGAGTATTTTCACTAATGACTCGTAAATCTTTGTATTTGGTAATATTAAAACAAATACATTTACAGTTTTGCACATTAGCGGAGTGATTATAAATATCCCTTTTCATTACTCACTCAATACAAATAATTTACACATAGAGTTTACACAAATTATAGGTAGGACGTACGTTTTAATGTGACCCGGGCACGCCAAGTATTATTTCAAATTACAAATCCTCAAACTGAATTGCTTCTAGGTACTTGGCTAGTTAACTATGGATTTCATCATATTTAGTTTTGCTTTTTTATGTACTTGGCGTATTTTTTTACCTTTGTAAGGTTTTTTAGAGGGTCTATTTAATTTAAGATATACAATATAATATATATCTTAAATTATTAATATATATATATATATATATATATATTGTATCTTAAATTATTAATATATATAGTTGTTAAATATATCTCCTAAAAATATTTTTTGCATAGATTTTAATATTATATATTTCATTAAAAGTTTTAAATAAGCTTATATAAACTATTGAAATTATTTAGAAAATGTATGAAGAATGTGATAGAGCGATGAAATACGAAATAATCAGATTTGTAAAAATTTTGTGTCTCTGGAAATGTGTCTCAAAGTAAATTTTCAAGAAAGGGAATTTACATAAAGTTAATGAATTTAAACATCCACTCGCTGTGCATGCTTGACACAATCATTTTAACGTAGTCAAGTGTGCAGAACTCTTTCGAAATTATGAAGAATACATCTTAGTTTCTCTCGACAACTCTATATTACGTAAGTTATATATTATCAAGTAAAATCGATCATTACTCATTCGTCATTAGGTCGATCCTGTGGCGGAGTGTTTCTACCGCGACAGCACAGCCTCACCAATCCGATAGATCTCGTCTTCTCCTCCTCTATCTCGATCACTGCACACACAAATGAATGTCATGAATCATTAATTCCGGTTTCTGTCATTGCGCAATGAATCAGATATTAATTCGAAAATTAATTTAATAAGAGGAAAGCTTTATTTTTATTGATATCCTTTACATATTTTAATAATAACGAAGCTCATTATCAATTAAACATACTGCGATTTCTTCGTAAGAGAAATACATAAACGCATTTTGCATTGCATAACTGTACTCGTCTGACAAGCATGCAATATTTCATCTTTCGTTTGTCTTTTCTTACCCGTAGGTATTCGATGAGGCTGGCAGTCGCTGAAGATACACTGTCGTCTGATTTGCAGATCGGTTCCCCTCAAAAAGAGATAAACTGCGATCGTTTTATCCAAGGCGACTCTTACCTGAGCGAAGACGTGAAAAGAAATAATTAACGTAAAATCATGGTGCAAAATATAATTAATATTCGATTACATTTTTATAAGATTTTATTACATCAATTTCTCACTCCATGATTTTTCTCTCTTAAACTTAATATTATAAATAGAGTCACCATTATCAAATTTAATCTCTTCTACTTTTAAAAATTAAGATACTCAGAGACAAAAGCTAAGATATGCAAAGGATCTAGAAAAAGAGATAAAATTTCAAAAAATCGATCTCACTTCGCCATTCAGGAAGCAGTAAAGGGTCGCGATGAAGAGGCCCTGGAATGATTGCAGAAAATGCGTAGAGTAGGACCACAGGGCAAAGTTTTTTACATTATCCAACGGGGCCTTGATCATGAAGAGTATGTTGGTGATGCCCAATAGTGGTAGAAGTACCACAGCCGCTCTCACGGCTTTCCTGAGGGTGGTAAAAGGACTTTTGACGCTTTTGACGGTTTCAGTGCCAACGCGACGTGCACACGTGCATTCTCGCTTCTATTGTTAGCTGGACTTTCACAAAAAGCGATGCAAACGAGGCACCGAGTCGCGCACGTAAATCCACCTTGCAGATAAGGGTCGACCATTAAATATTCAAAATGTGCGAAGCAGAAGGCTAAGCACAGCACGGTGGATATCCTTATGCTAGATCAGTTCACAATTTTCATGCTTTCCTATTTTGCGAATTTTCCAAAGTTTGCACTTTCCAGTTTTACTTTTCATCCGGACAGCTATTCAATTAATGCTCCTTTAATTATTTATAACATGCAAATAGTGGAAAATATAATTAAGCGTGTTTATCGTAAGTTACAAGATCGATTAAACGGAAACAACAATTTCGCGGAAATTCTAAGATTTGATAGAATGCTTTTCTTCTTATCTTTTGACTAAAGAAAAATGATTTGCTGCATGTGCACTCACAGAACTTGTTCGATCTCGCTTGTGTGGCTTTGCCGGAGTTTCACTACGAGCACTCTTATGATGTTCAGCAGAAACAAGAAGTTGAGCTGAGAATAAAATCGTGAGAAGAAAGACAATTAATTTTAAATATTACAAAATTCCATCACTTATCATGTGATTGGAAAATATAATTATATGAGATATTGATTTTACACAGAAGTAATTGTAACTGAGAGACTGCGTGTGATATGACATAGATCTTTTAAATTGTTATTAAATTTTTATTGCTGTAACATTCTCACCAATATTACTGCAAACCTGGGCCCTTCGAGGATCCAAAAATACGACGACAAGTTGTATCCTGACCAGCATCTGAGAAACCTAATATATTTCAACATGTGTAGTGTCTCCATTTATATTCTGTCGCATCATTATCGAATAACATATTAATATTATTATATATGCAATAATTATAGGAGAGTAATGAGTAGTAAGAGTATATAAAAATAAAAATTATAATAATGTGAAATTAATTAATAATATTTTTTCACAGTCAAGCAACTAATGTACTTTGATTTCGGATGATAATAAAATGCCATCACGATAACCCAAGCGAGAGTTATCAGTACTGGACATCCCCAACCAACGAGTCGATACATCCGGTAATAAGACGTCTCTTGGAAGATCACTGCAAGATCATCATCAAGAAGGTAGTTTAATAAAATGCGGCAGCGTAATAGTAATGAAACAGTAATTAAAATAAATCGAATTCAAGAAAATTCATGAAGTCACTGTTTATCATTCAGTTGACGATTTTTGCTTATTTTGTACATTTTGTTCATTGGCTTTTGCGTTTTGGAAGTATCGCCGACTTGAAAACAGCATGCTCAGTAATTAACATGCGTGGCCACAGGTCTCTCTTTCGTTTTTTTCTTTTTTCGCATCAGATGAAAGCTTGCTCGTGTCACGTTACTAACGAGATTAGAACGAGCTCGCGCACAAACAAAATCGTAAACGTGAAACCGCCACTTACGTACCGGTCACCATATTGTGCAGGAAGTGGCCCTCAATGAACATCCACATGAACATCGCTGTCTTCACGTATTCCAGCAGCGCGTAACTGGCCTCGCACAACACCGGCTGAAAAAAAGGAGCAAAATCAGATAAAACGCTTTTTCCGGAAGAAGAGTGGCGGAGAGGAAGAAAGAGAGGAGGCGGAGCTATCGTGTGAATATGGACCGTGCAAAATTTGTTCCTTCATGCGTGAAAAAGAGTACGCGCCGAGCACTCGACGGTAATGCGCTTTAAGGAGCAACCCCTAGGAAATCTCAGCGGGATCTTTGGCTCGCCCCGAGCTAAACCGGGAAAAACGTCCTCGCTCTCGTAATTTTACCGGAAAATGAGACGGTAAAAATGAAGACGCGCTACGTACAAAAATTTGTCCAATAATGATGGATCCCTGCGGCGAAAATCAAAACGATGATTGCATTGCGATCTTTCTTCCTCTTTTTTTTCTTTTTTTTGCGGTTTTTTTGCGTAACGCAACAGTGATCGGGTTTCGTTGGGTCTTACGGTGTTTCCTATTCCACGTTGCGGGCTGTGCGGTTTCGTCCGGAAGATCGCGAGGTCTATGTACAATGTCAACCTGATTAGCACCTGCACGACCATAGCGACGAACAGGTTCTTGTGGATTCTGGTCCTCGTATTCCGCAACGACCTGCAAAATCCGACGGATACAAATGCCGTTTAGGTTTCGAAGCTCGTTGCAAGCAGAAGTCTGCTGATAAGATTTTTAACGTTAAAATTCGAATTAGTGACGTTGAAGCTTTCATTTATTATAATACGAATCAAGCCTTCTACCGGACAAAACCCGTAAAATTGATCTTTAAAATGTTCACCTGAAACGACAGAAAATCACCAGGGAAGCAAGCAGAGCCACTAGGGAGATGCTGAGGCCGACAAATTCCAGGGTACGGGTTTTCTCGGCTATCTCCATCTTCATCTGGAGAGAAGATAGAAAGAAAAAGATGAAAACAATTCGTTTGTACATTGCATTGTGCTGATGATGCTTACCTCGCCATCCCGATTGTTGTTGTAGACTATGTAGTGAAGCCATAGCATCTCTGGCGTCAAGCAAGTGCTGTAGTTTGCCCAACCAATGGGTGAATCTTCATTCGTGCTTGTACCATTCTGTGTTTCCCAGCGTCCATTGTAACCGCATTTCTTCTCTACGGATTCTGCGAAAAAAGCGATATTTTTACACATATATTGTAATATAATAAATTGACGTCCGGCGTTAAAATCAGTAAAAATATTAGGTAATTATGTACTTTAACGGACCCAGCCCCGATGACCTTGACCTTGACATATGTTGTCAAGGTCACCCTCCTGAGTGACCTTGAAGAAGCTTTAGCCGTCGCTCGTTGTTTGTTAAAAAGTTATAAACAAAGAAAGTTTAATGATTTCGCACGAATTTTTAGCTGTCCACGTGAAACAAGAACATGATACTGACATCTATTCTTTTGTTAATAACTTTTTAACAAACAACGATCGACGACTAAAACCTAGTGCGGGTTATTCGGGAAGGTAACCTTTGTAATATATGTCAGTATCATGTTCTTGCTTCACGTGGACAGCTAAAAATTCGTGCGAAATCATTAAATTTTCTTTGTTTATAACTTTTTAACAAACAACGAGCGACGGCTAAAACTTCTTCAAGGTCACTCAGGAGGGTGACCTTGACAACATATGTCAAGGTCAAGGTCATCGGAGTTGGGTCCGTTAAAGTACATAATTACCAAATATTATATCTCTGATCGCATCTTTTCAACAAGATGTCATTTTATATCCAGGTACTTCTTTTTCATTGTATTTTGTGTTATAATTATATAACAGAAGCTTACGATCAAAGAACAAGTTATGTATTACATAATTATCGTAAGTATCAGACTGTGTTTGTATTGTCTCGCTTTGATTTATTCGCGATAGAATGATCTCGCATTTCTAGTATTCTTCTCGTTACTTCTCTTCATGTGAAAAGCATGAGAAGCATTCCGACCTTCCGACTATATTAAAGGATCAATAATGAAATAAGATTATACGAACTCGCAACATCGACATTATTATATCCGTCTACGCGGAACGCGCCTCTAATGAGAGCCTATTTTCAATAAGTGTCATGTGCAGTTCGTTTTAATTTTAAATAAAATACAACGCAGCAAAAGGGAATTATTATACCCAAATTCCATCTTCTTTCATGTACGCAACATTTTTGCGAATAAAATATAATTAAAGCCATCGAATGCCTTTATGCTCCTAATTTTAATCCAAATGAATTTTATTTCAAAGTATACGCGACATTTGTCTATCGAATTAAAAATTATGGTATGAAATGTGTTCATATTTTATATCATTTTCGTGTTAAATCTTCTTTTTTATATTAGGGAACGTTTTATCACGGATGATGAATTGCCTCCGATGAAGTCTGCGGGACCAAAGAGAGGAATCTTGCGTAGGCTGTCGTCCCTAAAGCTCGGAAGATTGAAGAGCGAGCCACAACCACGTTTCTCATACTTAGTCCATGCTATTCAAGTACGTTGCATGTGAATGCGCTAGACGACGTAACGGAACGGTGCTATACAGAGCATTCGATCGCTTTCAAAGATTCCTGATGGCTGCGCAATATCCTAAGCGTTTCGCTAAGTCGGAGACACATATGTACACTCATATATATATATATATATATATATATATATACAGGGTGTCCCGGGTTTTAACCGACAAACTGCGGGAGCATATTCTACTAGTGGAAATAAGAAAAAATTCTTATATCGAGTTTGCTTAGAAATGCTTTATTACAAAGTTATAAACCAATATTGAAAAGAAATATGAGATAAGTAACAACGGATTTTTTCACAAAAATAAAAATTATCTACGCAATGATTTAGTGACGCATTTCAAAACGTTGTCCTTGCACGTCGATACAAGCTAGACATCGACGTAGTACAGAATTTGTTACAGTACGACATTCCTGAAAATTTTGTTGCATCTCAGTAACTGAATTAGTAATTCGTTGCTTTAAATCTATCTGGTACTCTCCTGTTAGGAAATCTACGTTGACACTCTCGTACGGCAGCTCGTGCATTTCCGTCACAGAATCCGTACACGAAATGAATATCAGTGTATTCCTCATTTGAAAACACTTTTGGCATTCTGATAGTAATTGCTAGTGAACATGAATACACATAACATAAACATCTTCGACCTTCCAAATTCTACACTATGTTCCGTTGTTACTTATCTCATATTTCTTTTCAATATTGGTTTATAACTTTGTAATAAAGCATTTCTAAGCAAACTCGATATAAGAATTTTTTCTTATTTCCACTAGTAGAATATGCTCCCGCAGTTTGTCGGTTAAAACCCGGGACACCCTGTATATGTAAAATCGAAAGATGATTGATTAGAAGATTGAAAAAATCGTTATTCGATTATATATGACTTTAAATTCAATTATTCTTCCAGAATAAGTTGTTAACAAGTTCAGAATAAGTTGAAGAAATTATAAGAACTAATTTCTATTTAATAAGTATTTTAATAAATTTGAGGAATAGAGCAGAACCACACACATATACGTATTCTTAAAGTTTTATGAATAATATATAAATTACGAGATTTTATTTATTTAATTTATTTTTTATCCTACTTTATCCATTCCCCATTCCTACAAAGTTACATCTAACTTTGTCTTTTAAATCACGTGAAAATTTACGAAGATTTTCCAGCAATATTTGATCATTTGCATGCCAATGCTTGGACAGTAGGGTAATAGAAATAGCTAGTAACACAAGGGATGTCGCGGTGAATGTGTATAGATGCAATCATCGACCATTGTCGTGAGAGGACTAGCAACTTTAGCAGCATTCAATAAATTCAAGTTAGCCATTATTATAGGAGAATCGAAATTCAACAGCTACTAAACGAGCGTGCAGTGAGCACTTACTAGTTGTATCGAATCCATCCACAAACGGGCACCGCTGTTTCGTTGTGGTGGAGGCCTTCGTCGGTGGCCAACACAGCAACGAGTCCCATACCGGATTGCACCAGAGCTCTGTAAAATAGAGCACGAGTAGCGAAATGTTCTCGTAACGGAGACGCAGCGCAGATAGCGCAGATGCAGCTGATATTAGGTTTCATACACGGATTAGGGGCATCGCTTCACTTCAGAAAATATTCCTTGTCGGCAACTGACTCGAGCAAAATTAGTTTTTTTTTTATGGAACTACTGGCAGATATTCTCTATATCAAAATTACTTCAAATTTCGAACGGATAAATAATAGAATAATTTTGTTATATCGTGTGAAATTATTTTACACACAGATGAATCTCGCAAGTAAAAGCGCAACGTCCGTTTTATTTCACTTACATATTTATGTTCCACTTGAAACGTAAATATAAAAAGTAAATAATAATATATCGATTTATCGATTTTGCTTTTAAAGCATCCATAAAGCATGAGGAATACTTTCAGAAGGGATGAAAACAATCACAAGGGATGAAATCGTGTGCTCGTGAAAATCGTACCTTGGTACGGCGCCGCGAAATAATTGTACTGAGTATTGCAAAATTCTTGGGTATTGTTGCCGTTGGCACTCAGATCATCCATTTTTCTCTTTAATAGTCCATTTCCGTTCAATGTATCCAGTATCTACATTTTCATTGCAGTGTTCGCCATATAAACGACGGAAGCAGGTCGCGTTCCGTAAATAAGCTCTCTCATCTCTCGCTTGTCTTCCCTCATCACTTTACTTCACCCTCATACCGTGCTACCCGAAAAACGAAAAACGCTTGAGAGTAAATTCCTCTCTTCGTACTTGCTTCTTTGTTAACCGTTTTAGTTTTTTTTCCTTTCTGATGCTTAGAAGTGCGACGCTGCTTCATATAAGCTGCTTCGCTAATGTGAAATCTCTGTGTTAAAACAATGTTAACATTGATATGCTGTTACACTGTCAATGCACACTTTTCCGTTGATGTTTCTGTTGAGAAAACGGAGAACCAAATGAATTTATCATCTGTCAGAAAAAATTAATTAATTATTATTCATGTGATTCATTGCTACGACTGTTTATGTCATTTGCTCATTCAACGTATGATAATTAAGCTAACGTAATGTATCGTTTCGTATTGGATTATACGTTTGTGATTCTCGTGTTGACGTAACGTTGGCTCACGTTTTATAAAAAACAATGTCATAATTAATTGGCGTTTCAAAGTTCCTTTGAAGCAGACCAATCATGAGCGCGGATCGATGCTCGTATTTTGCTCGAAAGAATTTTAACGAACGCGTAAGTGCGATGAAATCAAATCGCGGCTGACAGAATTCGGATTTACAATTCAAAATCTTGAGAAACTTTTTATAGAGTGTTAAGAAATTGACTAGTAGCACGGAGTAACAGGTAAACGAAGAGGGAAGGAGCAATATTGCACATTGTGCTACTCTGCAAGCTGCATGAATCGCTAATTGAATCCGAGATTGCAAATACAACGCGGACGATTATTGCTCGACATTAATTTATTCCGACTTGTATAATTTGAGAGCTGTTGACAAAAGTAAATCTGCAGTTATCCGAAGCTTGCTGTGTAATTTTGATAAATTTGATACGTTGCTGCGGCCGTCGATCGCACCGACGCACAGTGGGCTAGAATCGAAAAAAGCTGGCCAAAAGTCGAATTTTTTCAACTCTTGGAGATCTGTGCATTTCGACCTTTTTTGATTCATGGATATCAGTATTTTCAAAAATGTGAATGGAGTTTCGTAGGAAAAATTTCCTTCTCATTAATTAACAATTAATAGGAGGCAACGCGTTAATGTTCCGAAAAACGAATTATGAATGAGTATAGGCTATAGCTTACATTCTTGTATGCGGATGCAAGTAATTTTGCTTTTTACTCTATAAATAGAATTGAAACTCTTTTCCCAAACAGTTATAACCATTAAAAATGTTTGTTCATCAATTTGTGTTAATCTAAGTTTTTGGTTTCTTAAAATATAAGAAAGAAGTAAAGTTCAATATCATTTTTTTTAAATAGCTGTAAAAGGTTGTTTGGGATTCTTGTTTTATCATCTTGTGTAGGATTCAAACTAAGTATTTCCGTTTGAATTGTGCACACCAGCGCACACCTTTGCGTTATATACAGGATGTTTCATTTTAATTTTCATATCGTAATAACTCGAAAATTTGGCGTTTTGGTAAAAACTGTTTGAAATGAAAGTTGTAGGTTTTTAAGTGAAGCATTACATAGCAATACCAGTATGACCTTGATAGTGTTGTCAAGATCATGTACAGATCACCGTGAAATTTTTAAATGCCGCGAAACGTACGACGCGGCGCGGTAGCGACTGTAACTTTCAAGCTTCATAACTTCGAAGTATTTAACGGATAAATACTTTGTTATAGTGTTCTGAAAAGCTCTTGAGATAAGCTACAAAAATATCTAATGAAAACTGGAGGTTCCCATTAAAAAAATCCATGGTAACCTTTGCGTGACCTTGGCAACGCTATTCAAGGTCATACTAGTATTATTATCTAATACCTGATTTAAAACCCTATAACTTTTATTTGAAACATTTTTTTCTAAAACGTCATGTTTTCGAGTTATTACTTTTGGCCAGCTTTTTTCGAGTTTAGCCCACTGTGCGACGCGACGTCACGTCCGCATGGATAAATACAAACCGTTGCATGATTATTTATTCGGTTTCTTGGAAAAGCGCTCGATGTAATGAGAATGCGTGTTTGTTCGCATAAATGAATTAAATTATACCGGTAGACTCGATAATTCGCGTTGTGATAACAAGAGCTCGCGGTTGATTCACATCTCGGGCAGGTTTAATCGACACGTTCATTATGCAAAGCCGTCCCTGTAATATTGTTGGTTTCCGGTGCGTTATTCCGATGTGACATGCACAGAATACCTCTGGGACCTTTAAAAACAAATGCAACCCCGTCCACTAGTGCTCTCGGACACGATGATTAAGCTCCGATGCCAAACGCGATCTACAATTAAACTCAACTCTGATGAAATCATCAGGGATGAAATTGCTTCCGGAAATGGTTCGAATAATTTACGTCGGTTCGAATTCACGCTCAGGCACACAAGAGGAAGAAGACGAACCGCTTCCGAAATATAGTATTATTCAGTTATGTTAATACGATTGAAAAGATTCTGAAAAAGCATCTGTGTGAAACGTGCTCGGAATGTTTCACGGTTTTACGATGCTCCTTTCGGTGTTCTCTAGGCAATGTGAATGCACTCGAATAATCAAGTGTTGCGATAAAATAGTGCGAACTCTATAAATGTGCTCTTTTAATGCTTTTCAGATTTATCCGAAAATTGTTAAAAGGAAATAAAAATGTTCCATAAAAATTCAATAAGAACGCATTCAAAAGAAATTTATAACGCAATATGAATGTAATACCGTCACAAATTTAACGTATGCCGCAATGTAAATTAATTTTAAGGTGCATATTGAATATCAAAGTTTTCTAGCAATAATATATGTGAAATATAAAAGGAGATATTAAAATTGCAAAATGCAAGGGAGGGTATTACGTTGATTGCCACCGATAAATGTAATATTAAATTCTAAATTTCATCGGAACTCAATTCCCGACTTCGAATTCGAATCGAGGTAAATTATATTATCGTTTCACACAAATCCTGACTTAAAATTTCTGATGAACTAAATAGAACTGGATGTGTCTTCTTACGAGTACGTTATGGTACGAACTGGAATCAGATAATGAGCAGAGTCAGTTGGCATAGATTGAACTAGAGATGTGTGCTTTTACGATTCGCACCCATTGTTCAAAGATTACTATTATACTTATATCCGCGGTATGAATGGCAAGAGCCGATTGAAATCCCTTGGACTATTCTGCGAGAGTCTCATTAAGTGATAAAAGGGTAGTCGAAGTCCTTACCCTTTTGTTCTTGTTCCCAATTTCGATTTTCGACCCGAGTTTATTGCCCTTCCTCCCTTGCGATCCTCGCCACCCCGCAATCTTCTAACGGATTCACTGTGAAATAATATCATCGCGTACAGTCAAGATTTTTCGAGCAATCAACGTGATTGTTAATTAGCACACTGTTGCGCTCCGATTGTTGGTGAACAAATGCATGCGTGAATATAACTATCGTTTCACGGCCTTGACCGTGATACCTCGTGCAATCTTCCACGAATCGTGTGTCAAACGAGTCGCGGAAGATCACGGTAACAAGCAACGTGGATGGAAAATTGCAGCTGGTAAATATCTCTCGAGGGATTCGCAGAGTTTAACTGTCAGCCTTTTTAACGGAACGGTAAATATCTCGAAGGATTTAAGATTAGAAGTATGTGTCTACGCGTATATATGTGTGGTCACACATAGAAATGCTAAAGGTACAAAAAGATACAATCTCAAGTGTTAATATGATCAATAATGAGAGCGCAGATGCACATTTAATTATATTTGACCACATTAATTAAATTTTCAGAAGAAATTATTATTGTAGAAATTGAAATGTGCAAATCGCTTAAAACAACAACAATATCTTATTTATCTTTAAATTAGCAGGCAGAAATGAAAATATGACAAACTGCGTTAATGATAAATTATTTACGAATATCACGAATCGTCCTCTTGACACATGAACGTCTCAGAGCACGCGCGCCAACTGTTTCGCACTTGTGAATCGCGTTTTCGATTAAGCAGACTGTAGCGCAACCTCCACCGTTATTGGTCCAGCCACCCCCACCAATTGCGCATTACTACCCCTATCGTCGCTTCTTTCGTTCGTTCGAGACTTTTGCAACAGATAGACAAGTTCTCCCACAGTCTTATCTCTTCGAGATAATTCCTTCCTTCAAGAAGATTAACGTCATATTTAACAAACTCACACTATACATCGAATGCGAATGGTAGCAATTGGGAAAACTTTCTTATCGGAAAGTTTGCACTGAGAAATTTTCTCTAATCTCTTCCTAAATTCTTATCTCTGATGTTCTAGTTTATGAAATTATACTAATTGTATAATGTCACTTAAAAGCTCTCTTTCATATCAATGCACATTTATTTATTATATTATAAATAAACGGAATAATTTGTATGTGTTGATTATTTCGAACGAAATAATGTTACGTAAAATTAAAATTAAAGTTTTGACATTTTAGTTAGTTATAAAGAAGTGTGATAATATATAAAACTGATATCATCTGACAAAGAGGAATTTCTATTGTTCGCGATTTGGAATACGAGTTATTTGCCACGAGTATTGACATCACTATAGTTGCATTCTTGGAACACGAGAATAAATTGACTTCAGGATTTCCGCCGATCAAAATGCAAGAAATGCAGCTCGCTTTCACATCAGCGTAATCGAGCTACGTATAGCTCATGCATTTATAACTCGTATCCAGTAAACATCAGTAAGGATCAATCTCTCTCGGAAAGGCTACTAATAATATATCTTTGCAATATATCTTTGGAAAAATATATATTTCATTCCTATAAAATATATAAATGTGAGTAATTTTTTAAAATAACAATTTCCAGGATAGAAATAGTGTGTGTGAGAGAAATTGAGCCTGATTTTTACATCTCCTAATTTATTTCACATTTTTGTATTTCTACTTTTGAATAATAATTTCTTCGAGCCCTGGATGTCTACTCTCACGGCCGTGCGTATCTAAAAGCGAATAATATTAATAAAGTCGTAAAATTGAAAGGACGATTTTACGTCAATTAACAGAACAATATGAAGCGAAATGTGTATTCCCGTACAGTGTTAATAGCATTATGTAACGAAGGACACCCGCCTCTGCGCATCTGTCGCGCTTAGGATAACCTCGGTATTAATTAAATTATATAATATAGAGGTACGCGTAGGCATAAGGAATGTTGATTACGAAACGATAAATTGTTAAAATATCCGTGAGGTATTTGTCCGCACATTCTACCGATTTCAAATAGTCTTTCCGCCGTGATCGATGATGACACGTGCACTGTAAGCACGTGATCGCACTATGGTGTCACGTGGATAGCAAAGATGTTCTTTTCGTTCAAAAGCACTTGCCGGCCACGTGAACGTAATTTTCTACTCATCGTAAGACAGCGAGATAAATTACGTAAATATTGAGCTATTTTCACGACGGAGATGTTATTTAATTAAGTTTTTAATTGGTTGTTATTTTAACAAAGAATTGTTTGATGGGATGTACAGTAAAATATTTAATAATCGAATTTGGAAAAAAGATAGGAGAGAAGGAATATATATTTAGTTAAATTTTGACAGACGAATATAATGGAAGAATTATTTAAATAAATAATAATAAAAAGAAAACTAAATTTTTCTGAAACTTTATTTGTGAGAAATAAGAAAGTTGCCTGAAGTAATATATATCAGTAAAATATTTAATAATCGAATTTGGAAAAAAGATAGGAGAGAAGGAATATATATTTGGTTAAATTTTGACAGACAAATATAATGGAAGAATTATTTAAATAAATAATAATAAAAAGAAAACTAAATTTTTCTGAAACTTTATAATATACAGTTTGTGAGAAATAAGAAAGTTGCCTGAAGTAAGGCAATTCAAACTTTCGCTTTCTTCCAGTTACTACTCTTTATTTTTGAAGATTGTTTAAAATCCGTTATTAAATTTTACTATGCAAATGCGGAAATTTTATCTGATTTCTCGCATTTTTAAAAGTTTTTGGAACTGATAGCAAGATTATTATAATTCCTTTAGCATTTTAGCTAGAATTTCCTTTTATCAAGTATCTTGTAATTGTTTCTATTTTTGCAATTGTTAAAATATTTATTTTGCGCCTGCAAAATGGCAATTCAACGTTCTTATAAGTTATTAGTTTGCAGCCTTGCAGGTGCACATTTTATCTACAGTCTGCAGTATTACAAGATTTAGCAACGTAATTTCTTAAAATCCCAACAGATGGCGCCACGGCCCCATTTCGGACGCGAAATCGAAAAAGTTCGAGGCACGGAGATCTTCCCTTGCTAAAAGACGAAGTAGAAATTCTACGTGTTTTCAGTCCATTCACTGCTTTCTCCAATAAACAATGGGAAGCATAACCTGTTCTGATAATAGTAAAAGAAATATTGGTATATTTATTTAATTTTAGACATAAAGTATCATCGACTATGACAGGTGACAACTTTTAAAAGTTTCCGCAAAAATTGAGATGGAATAACAAGGCAAGCAGGAGAAATAGAGAATATACTGCACTTCGAGGTGGACAATTGGTTATAAAAGAAGATTAAATAAAGAATAAAGCGAAGTGGAGCGATTCTAATTATTTTTACTGCAACCGTAAATCCCAACGAAAATGCCGGTTTATCAAGAAGCAGAAGTAATTATTTCTTTTTTATGTAAATTATTATATTATCAGAGATAAAATTTCTTTAATAGATTTTACACGTTTTACAAGAATAAATATTTGTAGAAATAATTGTAAAATTCTTATTTCTATCTGTTGCGAATACTGAATACTTACTTTTATCTTTTGTGATTAACAAATGCATAATGACCAATGTGTTTATTTAGCAAATCCAAGCACAGACAATCATCGTTATCCATCCTGGCTCTATGTACCTACGAATGGGCCGTGCTTCTGACTTGAAACCTGTTACATTGCTACACGCTGTAGCAAGGAGACGTCTGCCAAGTGGAACAAGATACAAGGACAGTTTCTTACCCCCAGCTGTGACACTAGTAAGTATATTAAAGTAGATTCTTGTAATTGTCCCTGCAGTTGTCTCACGATGATGTCTTACAATTGTCTTCGCTAGACAAAAGAGTTGACGCAAGCTATGGAAGAATCTCGTTTACAAGTCTCGCACACTCTGCAGTCTTGCCTGCAATCAGATGGGAGCCGAAGGTATGCAACCCCGCCTCAGCAGATAGCAGCTTTCAATCGCAGGTCCAGCCCGGAAATCACCTCCCCGGATGGCATGAAGTGGACCAAGGCCGATCGCGATGTAATCATTGGCGATGATATCTTGTCGCTGGTCCCGGAGGAGGAAGCCGGTTTTAATATCCATTTCCCGTACAAACGAGGCGAGCTCAACGTGCATTCGGCTCCGGGAGGCAGTCTAACGGCCGTCATGGCGGATCTGAAGACCATCTGGGAGTACGTGCTGACTGAGAAGCTGGATATCCCTTTGAGAGACCTGAAACACTATCGCGCGGTGCTGGTTATACCTGACATTTATCATCGACCCTACCTGAAGGAGCTAACGACGCTCCTGCTGGATGAAATTGGTTTTGGCCGTTGTATTCTGCTACAAGTTAGTACTATATTTAACATAACTTTAAATATAACTATATAAATATTGTCGTGCCATCGACAGGATCATGTAGGCGCGATGTTCGGAGCGGGTCTCGGGTATGCGTGCATAGTGGACGTTGGAGCGCAAAAGATATCGGTGTCCTGCGTGGAGGACGCGATCTCTCACAAGGACACGCGAGTACGCATGGATTACGGAGGCGCAGATGTCACGCAAACATTCCACTGGCTCCTGCAAAAGTCTGCCTTCCCGTATAAATCGTGCGTTCCTACCAACAAGTTAGACGCGTTGCTCCTGGACCAACTAAAGATTGATTTCTGCCATGTGGACCTAAACGTGTGTGGCTCGCAGGAGAAAACGTTTGTCGTCAGGAAACTGAAACAAACGGAATCGTATACCCTACAGGTGCCGAGTATTTTTTTTCTGCAAAATTAATTTGGAAATTAATTCTCAGTTTTTTTCTTCTTGCACGAGAATTCACTGAGAAACTTGTTACAGGTGGGTGATGAGTGTTTGATAGCACCTCTGAGCCTGTTTCAACCTGAACTGTTCAGAATCACCGGAACGCATAGTGTACACGGTCAGAAACGGTCAGCGGGAGATCCGGAGGATCCCTACGACGAGAATTATTTGAGGGAAACGAGCGTGAGTATTAATTTCGGCGAATTATATAAAACTGCGTTTCGTTCATTTAATTTCCATTCCAGAGACGTGGGATGAAAGAATCTCTGGATCATTCCTCAGAGATGCAAGAGGAGGCGGCAAGCGCACCTGCGGCTGCAGGCGAGGACGAGGTCGTGGTCGATACCGTCGGTGATTCCGTACCTAGTTTGTCGAACCGTGATTTGGAAGCTCCCCGAGACAGCATGGTACCGCAACAGTTGTTAGGTCTCGATCAGGCTATATTACAAAGTATTGAACGATGTTGTGAGTATAAAGAAGCTTGTGGGGCCCAAAATTTTATTCTAAACTTTTTAAAATGTTTAAAATTGCATTCTAAAATTTTTAACAGCCAACGAAGATCTCAAGAGAAAGATGTACAGTTGTGTGCTGGTCGTCGGATCCGGCTTGAAGTTTAAGGGTATCGGTACGTGGCTGCGTAATCGGATATCCCTCCAAACACCTTACATGTATAGGCCTGGTATGTGTTTCGCACTTCTGATCGCTCGCGTTGTCACGTTGCATTATCACAAATGAAATATAATTTTTTTTCTCGCAGAACAACTGGACATAATAACGCAACCGAAGGACATGGATCCGGGCATGACTACCTGGAAAGGAGCGGGAATCCTGAGCTGCCTGGAATCGGCTCAGGAGCTGTGGATCGCTCGATCCGAGTGGCATCGCTCGGGAGTCAGGATATTGAGGGAGAGGTCTCCCTTTTTGTGGTGAAACGGTATTTGCTACGCTTCATAGCAAATTTCGGCGAGTATGGCGTGTTCTTTTTATTTAGAAAAATATATTAAATATGGAAATCGTACAAAATTGCGATAATCTCAAAAGACATTTCTTTGTTCGCGTTTGTTAGCGCCTTTGTTAGCGCGAGATCGCAAGAGTTTAGGTTTTTATCACAGCAACTCGGTCATCCTAATTCTAGTCCTGTCATTACGATGATACTGTGCTATGTCAGCTTCCACTAGGAAATTTATGTACTTTAAGGTGTCTGGAGTGATGTCGATGTAAACGTCATCTCCACCTTTCAAGTAGGCGGATGTTAATTCCTGCGAACAATTTTACACATTGAAGCGATTAATTAATTTTGACACGAGACTGTATTTAGTCACTTCGAGACAATATTACTCACCGCTAATAATTCCTTGAAGCCAGCGTTGTCAGGGAAGAGCGTATCGACCACAGTGTGCTGCAAAACGCAGCGTCCGTTCAATATCTCATTTTGCAGAAATTACGCTGCACGTTTTTTACGCAATAAAGATTATAAAATTAAGTAAACCGTGAAGTTACGTACCAGGTCATCCTTCACTTTTTGAAATATGCGCTTGGTCAGGGCGTGCTCCTTCTCGTACGTCTTGTTCGCAAAGGTCTCGGTGACGTTCAAGTAAGCTTCTCGCATCTTGTCGAGGCCGCTTTTCTTGTTTTTCAGGCTGCAACGAGCGTGACAATTAAGTAAAACGTAAATTGTGATCAATAATTGTTCATGTGTGTGTACGTACTATGCGATATCTTCCTGAATAGTAGAGAGGTTACGCTCGAGACTATCGAGAAGCTTTTGCATGTCGCGGATCTCTTCCTCCATCTCGGTCATCACCTCCACGCGCAAGTCGGACGTCCTAGGAATCGGATAATTCTCGGGCTCCACTTGCTGAATCTCTCTCAGCAGGCTCTCGCGCAGTCTGTTTTGCTTCGTTTTCACGTCCTCCAGCGAAGTGGACGGCTTCAGGACGTAAGCTTCGTTGTTGGATATTATGTTCGTCAAGTCTTCTATGTTCTTTTCTCGCTCCGCCCTCTTGTCTTTCAACGTCTCGAAGGCGTCCTCCAGTGTATACTCCATTTCGTTTCAAGCAATTTTACGCACTGAAACGTCCGAAACCGCGTACGGAACGCGCCGGCTGGAGAGAGCGAGCGGTGATTGGCTCGCGAGATTCCTCCCTGCACTCGAGGTGGAGGCTAGGTGTCGCGTGTGTCGTCTCGTGCCTTGCGGTTTGTTGAGTTAATCATGCTCGCACGTCAGATAGGCAAGCTCTTGCGGCACTCGTATTCTCGTGCGATCGTGAATTGTCGCAATGTTTCTTCGGGGAACGTCGAAGCAGGTAGGTTTATCATCGTACAGTTATTCACGTAGAGTTTAACGACATTTGTAGGTTACGTTTCTTTTGTTTACGTTAGAAGAGGAGAATGGCAAGAGAAAATGACCGTTACGCATGTAGTTGAATTAATTATATTATATAAAAATGTTAATCGTAGTTGTCCTGACTGGTCATGTAACTTTCATCTGGTAGATGCAGCGGAGAGAGACCCGGCACCGTTCTTCTTCGACAAGGAGGTTCAGAAATCCTTGAGAAGATTGACGACGGTCGACTACAAGAAGGTCTTCCGGCCTCGCATGGATGGGCACAGGCTCAGGCGACCGGAGTACAAATTCATGACGGACGAGGAGCTCCAGGCAGCTATGGACGCAGCAAAACGGAAAGCAAATAGATACCTACAAATGCCACCAGTGGTTAAACAGAGATCGGAAATAACGACGGTGTTGGTCAAGGATGCCGCGCTGCTGGATCACGACACTGTTAAGTACGTCTTCACCGACATTACGTTTGGTCTGAAGGACAGGGAGAGGATCGTAGTAGTCAGGGAGCCTGACGGTACGCTGAGACACGCCAACTGGCAGGAGCGCGACAGGCTCATGCAAACCTACTTTCCGAAACCGGGAAAGGATATCCGTAAACCAAGAATGTTCGGAGGCAAATATCTGGAAGTGAGTACGTGCTCGAAAACTCGACGCTTTGTATTTAAAAAAACAAAACACCTCAGGCCCAGGGATATTACAATGGCAAAAAACCTCAACCTAAAGCGAAAACTAATATCACCATTTTCCTTCTTTGCAGAGCTTGTTGGAGCGCAGCAAGTACGAGTTCACACTGGACCGCGCGTGCATTCAATTTGACCCGGACGATCCGGATTACCAAGCGGTTACGCGGGCGGTTTACGAGCGCATAAACTTGGAGAAGCACTTTGAGGCTCTAAGATCGACGCGCCACTTCGGGCCGATGGTGTTTCATCTCGTGTGGACGAGTAACATCGATAACCTGTTGTGCGAGATGATCGAGACTGATCGAATGGAGGACGCGGTCCTACTGATACGCCTGTATCACAAAATCCACCCCACGGCCGAGTCGGCGGTCAATCGGTGCAAGGATGACTCGAGCGACGAGGAAATCGTGATGCATTACGCGCGTTTCGACTCCGCGAGGACAACCACGATCGAGAAACTCGTGCAGTCGTACAAGGAATTGCATCAGCAGCGTAAACTGTTGGAGGAGGGGATTAAGAAGGCGCACGGCTTAACTTCGAATCAAGTGGAAACGGATAAAGTGTAAATATATGACCAATAAATCTAGCATTTTATGGTAATTATTTCTCTGCCGTTCGACCCATCTGGACACCCTTGCGACAGAAATGACAACGGGAAGCTCAAGTGTTCTAATAAAAAAAATCGTCCCCTTTAGGAGAATACCCCGTAGAATAAGCGTGAGACTGTTGCTGCGGTATGTCATGATTTGCTTTATTCGTTGTTCGTAAGGTCGAATCAATCGATGGATAACAGACACACGGTCGTCAGGGGTAATTCGATGATTATTACTCGATTATTTTATTACGTGGTAGTACTTACAAACATTTACAAATGTAACAAGTCAATTCGATTTGGCGTACAGGATCGTCAGAAAACATTACACTAATGATCCGCTAATTCGTGATTATTACGAAGAACGAACGAAGAGAGAACGCAAATGCCTCGAGAACGGCCCGCGCTTGATTCGCGCGGGCCGACAGCGCGCACCTGTCCGACACGCTTGGTTTTCTTTACGATTAGAGAAGGATTGATTGGGAGATTGATTATACTTAGCGATTAAACGTGTCCGGTAACAAATAACAGCTCGGTACTCGCCGATACTCGCGTATCGCCGCGAACGAAAATGCACCGTTCAAAGTAGCTTTATACAAATGCAATTATACGATATATTGGCGATTGGTGGCAAACCTCTAGGATCGTGGAACAATATACAAAGTCGACGTGTATAACAAAATCAAAAACGAGAGAGGTCTCCTTCCTCTTGTCTCTCTTGCCGCCAGGATCTCGCGTCGTTATTGTTTAATATTTGATAAGCACTCGTAGAATCGTAATATGTTCGTTATCGATCATTATCATTTTGCCTTATCCTTAGTACTCTTACTGTAAGTAATTATTATGTCCCTATAGATCCGTACTCCACACTGCGACAGCGGAAAATAAATAAGGTATGCATCTCACCGCGGATATTTAACCCTCGGATGCAGTCAGCTGCGTTATTCGCGCTATGCCGTGCAAGTAATCATCGATTACGCTTCTTTAATGAATTCGTGAGAAATAATATCTTCATCCATCACAGTAATAAATATCTGGAAAGATTCTTAACGCTAGTATTGCTACTAATAAATCATAACGCTGAGAGAAAACTTGATCGCATTTGATCATGTTATCAGCAAAAAGTGCGACATGCATACCACATCGATGTAATTGATTCTTAATTTTTCTTTACGAATTTCGCATCGCGTACAGAGAGGATATCGTGTAACACGCATTATCTTTTATTATAGTTCATCTCTCTAATAATATATCAACGATTCTTCATAATCTTCTAATTATTAACATAACGCAAAATCGAAATTTTCGTAATTCACAAATTACACAATCAAGCAGAGATAATTCTCGTCGCCGTTTTCGCTTTAGCCTACTTAAGGATTCTTGTTAACTGGCGAACTTTACTCTCCTGGATTTCTCAATGAACAATTAGTAATGCGCCATTCACCTGGGAAATGAACGCAATTCGCTCGACGCTACAAATGTGAAAAATGCGCGTCTCGCAATTGGTCTCGCATGCAATTTCTTGGCTGTCGATTCTAGAGAGTCCGTTCACCAGGTCGGAACGGACTCCGCGAACGCATCCGAGGGTTAATACGAGAGCCTCGTCGATTCGGTTTGCATTCAACCGGGCTAACGAAAGAGAAAAGCGCATGTAAAATAAAAACGCATATGTACGCGAATGCGTCAGCTGCTTAGGCCCTTCGAAGCAAGGTAACGCGATCGCATCGAGCACTCTGATAGACTCGGACAACATGAGACGTCCGAAGGATGTCTGAAAAGTATCTCGATGTAGAATTCGTGATCTCAAGCATTCCATTTAAATGTCATTTCAGGAAGATCAGACTTCAGACGCTCGCGTTGTCCGTGAAGTGCGACGATGAGCTCGCTCTTTGTGCAGTAAGCTGTGATAAAATAGTGCGATCAACTTCGCTTCGCTTGTAAATTTATCATCTACGACAAAGTGGAAAGATGCAATGAAGCACGATAACTCGACGATCGTCATCCTGTGACGGGCAGAGTGCAGGGTTGATAATCAGCTAATGATCGCGATCGTCAAATAATCCGACACGGGATGCACGCTGCGCGGCGGTACATTGCGGAAAATGTAACAGAGCTACTGCTGTTGCTGCTTTTGCGTTCGGGTTGGTAAATATTGAGCAATATTCTCTCTAACGCACACCTTTGGCCGCCGGAATACTCCCTCGCCGACAGGTCCCTTACGCGTCTTGCCGTGTCCCTCGACTCGAATCGACCACGTTGCCCCGAGAGAACAGACGATACACCGACTTTAATCGTCGAATTCGAGATCAATTAATCTTCTTTGCCTGTCCATAAACGATTTCTATAAATTACAAGATGCAGCAATGTTGAATCAATAATTTATCTTGTATCTGTAATTTGATTTGGTTTAAAGTGTAATTAATTTAAATTCAAGTTGGTCTACAATCCATCTAAAATTGATTGTCAGACTTGTCCATTTTATCGGAAAGTTAATTGAAATTTTGTCAATACATGTTGCACATTTCTTTCCATTCTTCTAGAAAATTTTCTTGCCACTGAAATTCCAGGAAGAGACGATTCATTGCTGACTCGGTTTATTCGGATTGTTAGTTCTGGTCTCGGAAAGTATACAAATATAATCCCGGCATAAATATTCCGCGCTTTACTCCGATCTAATTAGCTAATATAGCAGAATTAGCTAATATTACAGGTTGAAAAGGTCTGCATCGGGTCTAAGTGTGCCTCTGGCATCCTGTTGCCGTCTTCCGGTTCTCTCGAGTAGTTCTCTTTCGTTCTGCGAGCATCCTGAATCGTGTGCCAACTTCTCGTTTCAGAATTCCTCCTTGGACTTCCTGTACCTCTCAAATAAATTCCTCGCACAGTGCCACCCGTAATCCCTTACCGGTAACGAGAATAATCACGTTGGTCACCTATTCCTACGCATCTTGTGTATATATAATATGTGTGTGTGTGTGTGTGTGTACGTATATATTTGTAAGGGACTGGATGTGTGTACATGTATGTGTATACGCGTGTATATACACGTACGGTAGACAATTTGCTCTAAGCGCGATAAAATTCACGTGTCTGCGCACGTTAGGACCGTCGTCGTCGTCGTCGTCGTGTACGAAACGCGTTTCTGATTTCGTTGACATCGTCCGAGAGAAATCAAATTGCTCCGCCGCTTCGCTCGTGACGTTAAACGATGCGCGTACGCAAAGTGAGCGTGTATGTTACGCGCGGTTACAGTATATATATATATATATATATATATATATATATATATATATATTTATATAATATATCTCGTATATATATCTCTCATATGTATATACTTAAATTAACTATCTAAATTTCCCACTTATACGTATATATTTATATAAATCTCCCGCTACGTTCGCACGCGTACATATAGCATGTATATTTTCATGTACACGTTACGCGCGTTGTTATAAATATTATACACGTACATAGACGTGAGTGTATAACATTTATACGATGTGATCACCTACGTAGAACCTTGTGACGGTGTTACGTCGCCCTACCTACGACGAAGAAAGAACGAATAGCCGGATAGTTTACGGGTGACGGGAAAATCGCCGACGCCGGGATGTGCGCACGGCTCTGTGTATAATCTTAAAAAAGTACGCAAGTTTATGTCGTGTGTTTCCTCGTGTGTTTGGCACAGACGCGTGTTAGCAAGGAGAGAGAGCGGGCACATCGGATGTGCACGGAGTCGATCCAGGATCCATGCGCGAAGCTGCGCTCGTTCACCAGATTGTTACCCGCGTCTAGGAGGCTTCATCTCGGCGAAGGGGGAGAATCGCGAAATTAATCGAAACCTCGATATAATCGCGCTGCTTTCGTCGAACGAGGGAAGAAGGCTTCCGCCTTTTGGTCGTTTTTCTTGCGAGTCTGCTTTGGTCTCGTCCCTTGTTCAGCTTTGGCGAGTAGTGCTAGTAAGTCGCGTGTCGGTTTGCAACGTTGCGCAACGTCGCCAGGAAAGACCGAGAGACCAAGGGCAAGACGCATTCCGGTGCTCGATCGAGCGCAATCAAGATGCGCCGAATGATGTGAGCAACGAGCTCACCTTTCCTTTCCTTACGTTTCCTTTTTGTCTTCTCAAGTCCGGACGTTGAAGTTTCGCGTCCGCGTATCGAAAGGTTTCCTCGCGCCATTTCACGATTATTAATGCTATCGTTAACCATAATGATTAGTGCGGTATTATTACGCGTGCCTCGCGCGCTAATTCCTACTCTGCATTCTACTTTCCAAGAGACGTTATCCGCCCGCGAAGGAGCGGCGCTCAAGTTCGTCGTTCGCGATCAAGAGTAGTCCTCTTCCTCCCTCTGGTCCTCTTCATTCTTCTTGCTCGTCTCATTGCTTGATGTATCCTTTCATTCTTCTTATTTCTCTCTCCATCATCTTTACTTCTAGCAGCTTCCTGTCATCTTGCTCTTCTCGACTGTCTCCTTTCCAATCCATCCCCTAGTTTGTTCCTTCCTCCACTCGTCTCATTTGACCACAACCTCCCTGACTGCCGTCCGCGGACCGAGGATTGCCGGTCCACGGCCGTGTTAACTCGCTAGTGCGATTTCAGTGGCGACCTTAACGGTTGAACCGATCAGCGAGCGGCTTCTCGGTCACAGAATGTCCGTCTCGTATACTTTGCTGGTGGTCGTAGTGGACGTGGTGGTGACAGTCGTGGCCGAGCCGGTGGCAGTCGTGCTCGACACGACCGTCGTCGAGGTGGTGACGCTACCGGAAGCCTGGCTACCTGCGATGGTAATCACCGCGTTGCTCGCCGGAACTGTTTGACCATTTGCGGTGACCTCGATCTTGATCTGGTCGCCGTTACTGCTGATGACAGCCTCTTGCGGCTGCAGCTGCGGCTTCACGCTGAGGCTAGTGAGGGATCCGGAGGTCGCCGCGCTCAGACCCAGGCCCATCTTCGCCAGGAGGTTGCTCTCGGAGCCAGTCTTCTTCAGCAAGTCGGGCGGCACCGGCGGCACGGTGGTGACACCGGCTGCGTTCCTCTGCAGCTGTTGCAACCGGGTGTACTGCTCCTGCAGGGCCTTCTGCTTCCTCAAGAGCTCCTGATGCCGTTGCTCCAGCTGCTCCTGCCTGCCACGTTTGCTCTGCAAACCCTCCTGCGAGTTCACACTCTCGCATGAGCTGGAGTTGCTGGTCGACAACACTGCGGATGACTGCGAGGACGATGAATTGTGAATCGCTGCGACTCCCGCCGGTGTCGGCGCCGGTCTACCATCGCTGGTGACGTGGTCCACGGTGGACAGGATCGTCGTCGCATCCGGTGGCAGAGCCATGGGTGGTTTACCCTCCTTGCCGATGACGAGGCTGCCGCTGCGGGATGCCGGTCGGCGCAGGGTCGCATTGCCGCTCTGCAGGCTGCAAGGGTTCCTGGGCGGCAGTTGCGGACTGGTCGGGCTCGCCAGGGGTGATCGGGAGCTGGTGCGCGGCGGCGGTGGCGGCGGTACTCTCCTGGCGCTGGCCAGCTGCAGCAGCTCGGCGTTCCGCTCTGGCACCGGTGGCTTCTGCCCAGGAAGGAAGCCCTGCGGCAGCACCGGCAGACCGGGCGGCTGTTGCTGCTCCTGCTGCAGCGACAACCCTTGCAGCCTGGCGATGGGCGGTGAGGTGTCGGTGTCCGAGCTCGATGGGTACGAGTGCAGGCGACGTAGGGTGCCGCTGGCGCCCGGTGCCATTCCGGGCAGGCTCGCGACGCCGGAAGAGACGGCGGCGGCGGTGGCAGCGATGCTCGAACCGGTCAGGATCCCACTGGACGAGTCCACACTGCCCTTCCGGCCAATATCGCTGATACTGGGCGCGCGACCACCACCGCCGCCGCCGCCGCCGGTGGTCGTCGCAACGCTCGTCGATTCCCGGAGGCTGGAGGCGCGGCCGATGTCTGCCAGCAACGTGGTGGAACCCGGGGGCACCGACAGGCTGCCGGACACGTGGCCCATCTGCGAGCTGGGTCGCGAGAAGGTCTGCAGCTCGTCTAGCAGAGCGTCGAGTGCGTTCTCCGGACGCTGCTGATAGTCGGCGGATGACTCGTGAGGGTGGCTCCCTCCCCCGAGGACGCTCGCTGACCCCACGACAGTGCGTTCCGCTGGCACAGGGGCAGCTGCCTGTTTCGTTCAGACACGCGGAATCAACAGTCGGCCTCGCCGCAGCCTGGTCAGCTGGAGGGCGGCTTTTGCCTGGCGACGTCGCGCCAGCGTCAACGTCGACGCCGAGGACGACGCCGGACGTTTCCCTCGTCGAGGGTGCTGGCGCGACGCGCCTCGGCAATGGGGAGATCGTGCTGTCCTTTTCTCTTTTTTTTTGTTTTTTTTTCTTGCGCGCGTTCTCGTTAGAAGGAAGTCAGAAGAAGCATCCTGCGCGCGTGTGATCGTGCGATTTGTCGGTGAATTTCCGGGGACGCCGCGTATGACGTCGGTGAAACGTGAGAAGTGGCGAACGTGAATGTAATGTACACAGTGATACACACAGATACTTACGCGTGTAGACACGGCAGAAAGATACAGATACATGTACAGATATACGTATAAGTGTAGAACGGAGAGAGAAAAAGAGAGAGTTTGCTCTGATAAATTGCACATCGATTATGGTATCCTCGATCGTGTATGTACAGAGGTGTATCTTCACAACTGACCGTCTGGTCTTTCAGTGCGGATAAGTCAGTCGCGGTTATAGTACATTTTGTATGATACATTGTAGCACATGTAGCTTAGCGTGCTGTCGCTGTGGATGCTTCTTCTGACAACGAGAGCGATGACCGTAGAAAGTGGCGTCCCGAATAATGAAATTGCAGCAGGGATGATTCGCGAGAGATGACATTCGATACAGATCAGCAAAGTCCGTTACGTACAATATTTGATGGAAGTAACAATCATGATCTCTATGCTATCTGAAGATCTACATATTTTATAATTAATAACTGAATCTACGAATCTTATCTTATCAATTTCTTGTACTCTAGATACGTAATTTTTATTCAAACGTTTATGACTAAACAGCGTCTTGCGCGATTATTTATATTAGTCGTTTTAATCTCTTCTAAATTATTATTAAATGAATGAAAAAAAAAAACTTTTATTACTTTCTCGAAATTTGATAAAACCTTTTTACAACATAATGTGGTTCTACTTTTCGTATTCTGATTTGTGCGACAACGATACGCGCGAATCTCATAACGGACTTACTTCTCTGTGATCGTAAAATTTGAGTAATGAATTAATTTGCAATGATGTGCGCGCAAATTTGAAAGAATGCAATTTGATACCAGATACAAAGGAGCTGTAGCTTCTCGATGGCGGCAGCTGCTATTAAATTCGCGCGAGCATATTAGCGCGAAGACGCACTTCGACACGCCACGATCGTACGATCGAAGGATCGCGAGTCGAATTTCGTCTTTCTTGTTTTATGTCATGCGTGCGTTTTATGTCATATGTGCGAGATAATGTACATGCGTATTAACGGTGAAGAAAGATGACTTAATAAAAGGAAGAGCATGACGATGAGACGATGAATGATGCGAGACATATAATGAGCGGAAATACGGAAACGATAGAATATGATGAACGAAGAAAATAAAGCGAGAAAGAGAAGAGTCGCCGGATGGACCAGAGAGAAAGATAGAGATCGAAATCGGGAAATCGAGAGAAACAGAGAGCGCAATGATGAGTCGTGAATCGCAATATAAATAAACGTAAAATAAGACACACAATACGTAAGACATAATACGTAATTATGATTAATTCCGTTAGATAATTACCTGCGATCGGTTATGCGTTTTGTGCGTGCGTTGTGCGTGTTACAAGTCAGTACTCGTTTGGGGCTCTTTTACATTTGGCATCGATTGCTGTCCGGTATTAGTCAACTTAAAAAAAAAACAGAAAAACCAAAAATCAAAAATCCGAGCTCACAAGCCGCGTCGCGCGCGGGAATAAAAAGGAAACCAAGAAAAAGAACAAAAAATAGTGTGTTCGTCCTCACGCTCTTCGATTTATCGCAGAGTCGTTGCGAACGTTCGTGAACGGAAGCTGCGGACGCGCTCGGCGCATCGCTCGGGCATCGACTTGTCACTTCCTTGACTGATCTTTACATGCACTGACAAGAACGAGAATGCAATAATGAGCGAAATCAATCAAACGCGGTAGCGGATTAAATCAGGCGAAACCAATAATCGATACAGATTCGACGGAATCACCGGTCCCACGCGAGAAAAGCGAACGCTCCGATAAAATTGAAATGCGCGTGAGAATAAAATTGAAATGTGAGAAAGTCATCGTCGCGCGATCTTTGAAATGATCGAATCAGTACATAAATCGAGATCTGATTCGTGCACGCAGATAATTGCGTAACGGGATGCTGACACTCGATTAGTACGGTGATATTCTTTGTCGGGGATGCGGTGGACGACCGACAAAGAACATCGCCGTCGTGCAACCACCCTGCGAACACCCTGGGTGTACGTTTGCTCGCAGAGAGCCTCCCGCTCAGGATGAAACGTGAAACGTATATCGGTGAAGAGACTTGTTTGTGCCCATGCCGATGAACGAGGTGCACAGAGAGACGTGGATCGCTTCAGTTACACAGAGAAAGGGTGCAAGATCGTTCTCTTACCGATTTTTTCGCCGGGGTTTACGAATTCGCACGAGTACGCTCGTCGATGCCCGTACTATGACGCCGATCTTCCGTTTCCGGGCCGAACGGAAAGCTCACGCAGAACAATAATACACGCATGCAGATACAGATCCGTGGCGCGTGTGGGGGGAAGAAAAGAAAAACTTGGCGGGGGTGGGACACGCTTCCTCCTCGCATGCAGAGAGTACTCCGTGCACGCACACGCGTGTACGTTATTCTATTTGCACGTAATACGTACACACAAACACATGCCGCATGCTACACGTACGTATACAGAACAACGTGTCTAATCAATTAATATCTGACTAATTGTGAGACAAACAAATAAAAAAAGAAAAAGAAAAGACAAAAGAATATAGGGTGGTGTATATACATGAATAGTACGGAAAGGAAATATCGGCCGATCAAAAAGTACACAGAGAAAACCTCCAGTCCAATCCTTATAGTAAGGCAATATAGTGACGGATTCAGACTCATATATATAGATAGAGATATATATATTTATATAGAAAAAGAGAGAAATAGAGATCAGATAGATTGAAATAGATAGAGAAGAGAAAGGAAGAGAAAGAGAGAAGGAGCGTATATAATATATATGTAAAAATTGGTTAAAATGTGTCTCCAAGATGGATGAATGGATATGTACATAATACAGAGAGTGAGAGCAAGAAAGATAAAAGTAAGAGCGAGAGAAAAGATAGATAGAGAGAGAGAGAGAGAGCAGAGAAAAAGAGCAAAGTGTGACGGATGATGAATCTGGCACGAGGATGGAACACGCATATATCGTACGTGATAACGAGGCGCGATAATATTGACTGATGTCGGTGAGATCGAAAGAAGAGACTGGCGTGGTGATGGCGATTTATCAATGGGAAAAAGAAAAGAATACGCGCACTGAAGTGTGACACCAAGTGTGTAGAAAAACCAGAAAGGTTTGAAGAGGCCCAAGTACCTTACAAATCAGAAATGAGGGGGCTAATTAAATCTGCGAAGGCGTTATACGTCAATGTGTAGACAGGGTAGACCGTGAACACGCGCGCACTGATTGCTCCACGTGGTGAGACAACTTTGTAAGTCGTAATTGATTTTTCTCTTGAGAGTTCCTCTCTTGGAACTCTTTTGCAATCTCTTGGAACAAGCGTTCTTTGATGTTAAAGATCTCGATAATTAGGAGCACAAATTAAAAAAAGACTTGTTGGAAATAACTTTGCATAAACTTTGCACAGCTTATAGAGGTTTTGCAATCTGATTTGCAAGCATCGGTCATTCCAAGAGGCAGAAAAAATCAATTCCGACGTAATTGAAGAGCCTCAGCATGTGCGCGGATAATGGGCCGTTCTGCATTTTCTGCAAGGTAAAATACCTCGGAACTGAGACAGCCAATATCATTCCATGGCTCGGAGCTATAGAATTCGTACATGCTTTTGCTTTCCAAATGATTTTCTGAGCTATGAATGACATCGGTTGCTCCGGTTTCGAGATAATGTGTTTCTGCGGCTTCATCATGGCACGATTTCATTCGTGGAGGCCAATCGAGATTCGTCAAATCCGTCTTGTCACGCGTAAATGATATAAACTTCTTGAACAAGTCGAAACAATTTTTTTAAACAACAGTATTAAATCTTTTTATAAGTTATTGTTGGTGCTGTTTCATGGAAAAATCACGTAAAACTATATAATACGTATACGTAATAACATTATCGAGATTAATCGTCAGCATTGGATGTCGATAGAAAAAAGGATTCAACGAGTTCCGATTTGCTTCCAGTCGCATCCTTTGCACACGTGCGCGTCAAGAGAGGATAATTGTGGATTATGAACATGAGTGCACGTGAACACGACCAATAAGTATTTCAATAATGATGAGGTGTCGTGGAGAGAAAAGATCGAAAATCGGAAAACTACAGACGAGTTCCATTATGGTAATGTATGACTTGCGAAACATTTAAACGTACTATTGCAACTAAATTACGAATCATTTTAATTAGTGAAAGAGACTAGAGAAAGATGAAGGATTTATTCACAGTCGATCTAATCTTAAGTGAAACAAGAAATGGAGTGCACCATGAGAAATTGTGAACACACTTCGCCGTACCAAATCACACGCTTGAATTTACACGATCGACGAACCATCCTCAGATGTGATTACGCATTTGGATCTACATGTACCAGTTTGTCGCTATCGATTATTGCAGCTGAAGGCGTATGATGATGGACACATGATACTTGTCAGCCTCAAGTGGAATAAATTCAACGACAAAATTCTGCGACACTAAATGAGACATCAATTAACAAAAAAACATCTTCTACTCAAATTTTAGACTCTCTTTATTTCATCTAATTTCCGCCAAACTTTACGCAACTTTGCAATTAAAATTAATTAATCCAGATCGATGAACAAAATTGATTAATAGAACTACCTGAGTAGTGTCCGTGTAGCTCAATAGTTTCATAAAAAAATATAAAAATAGCTCGATGCATTTTATTCGAGGTTTTCGAGACATCGCCCCGCGATCGCACGTTTTATCGTCGATCTTATTCCACTGCGCGCACATGTGCATACAGAGGCACATATGCAGACGTCTTCTTGATCTTCTTGATGGTGCAATGGAAAAATAGAGATAGAGAGAGAGAGAGAGAGAGAAGGAAAAGAGAGAAAGAGAGAAGAAAGAACAAGAAACAGAAAGACTTCCTCGATTCGTTGCATGTGCTACAACGAGGCGGCACATCGGGATGTTCTACTTGGGAGACGATCGATGCCGTCGAGAATCATATACTTGTTATATACATATATACATGTACACACGCTGCCGAGCAGCGATTCGAGCGGGCTGCTGTCCGACAGCCGCGGAAACGCGCGCGGAGGGTAGAAGGCCTAGGGGTAAGATGCGCTATTGTGCGCGTTGAGTGACCTCACGTGAAAATTGGCGGGGGTGCGACGGACGTGAGAGAGAAAGAAAAAAGAGAAGACCAGAGAAAGAGAGAAAGAAAGGGAGAGCTGGTGGAAAAACAAACAAAGATTAACGGGTAGCGCTACGGGGGGTGGATCTCCGTGAAATGCAGTTGCGCGCGCGCGGGTGGGTGCGTGCCATTGTCATGGTACATCATGGGAAATCCAATGTAAACCTTGAAAAAAGTGTAGAAAGACAACAGAAGCGGCGGGAGGGAGGGAGACTGGCAAGGGCAAGGGTTGAGAGTGGCGGCCGAGGGTGAGACCTTACTATAAGAAGTGGATTGAAGCGAAAGAGAAAGAAAGAGAAAGAGAGAGAAAGAGAGAGATAGAGAGACAGAATGTGTCTGATGAGGTCCGGGTCGTTGCTACTTCGCGTTCTACGTCGTGCCGTCGATTATTTCGCATCGTCGTGATTAGAATTGGGAAAAATAAATGTTTCAGTTGAGATTTTATATTAGATGCTGCACGTATGTGCCAATTTCGGCGTCTTCACGTTTTCATACGGAGATTATACCGAATGATCTTTAATTAATTTATAGGCATTTTTCTAGATATCATTTCTTGTGATGTAGTTTATGATTATGATCACGACTGCGTGAAACCGAATGATGAAATGGCAAGCAACAATTTTTCTGACAAATATTAACAAGATCTCAATTTCGCAGAATTCAAGAAAGACAAATACGAAAAGAAAGTATAACAAACGGATCTTGTATCGTCGACGATGCGAAACAGTCCTCGGCGTTCGCCGATGCTCGACGAGCGAAAGTGCTCTCTTTTCTTCGTCTTTCGCCTCGAATCGGCAAGGGCGTCTCGGTAAAGGCTAGCTCGGAAGTGCGCGGATGCTTGATAGAAACTAAGGAGAGGAAACGTTGTAAATATATTGTATATGTAATATATTAACTGGGGTAAATGTATATAGGTATATCTTGCGAAAAAGGCCAAGTGAGAGCGCTAAAATCAAAGACGTATAGCACGTAGCACAGCAGAGTCTTAATGAAGGTTCGCTCGTCTCTCGAATCGGCCAAGTGACTAGCCAATGCGTATGTCTTGCATAATATGTATGATTGTGTGCGTGGTTCTGTTCTGTGTAAGGGTGTGTGTACGTCACACAGACGTCTCCTCGCGAGAATTTTGCGCGGATTTGTAGTACACCGCGAAAGCCCGTACACAAAGGGCTGTTTTCGTCGGTATCTGTATCGGGCACAGGCACTAGCACGTAGCAGAATATTCGAACGGTCTCAGGCAGAAAAGTGGTAAAGCTAGAGGAAATCAATGTGGTGCATAAAATAGCCTCAGAGCAGCGGAGAAGTCGCGCGGCGTTCCTTGCACCGGGACCTCGCGATTCTCGTACAGTGTGCCCCATGGAAAACGTGCAATAGATATAAGCAAACGTAACAGGCCAGGAAGTAAGTCTCCAAGTGACTGATATCAAGTAAATAGTTGTTAGGTTGCGGTTCTAATGCAGTTCGTAAGCTGTAATGTTGCATTTACAATCTATCTTTTAAGTTTATCACAATTATAGAAATCTTTCTTATTATAAAATTTAATTAAGTCTAAAATTGCATAATTTGTGATTCTTGCAAAGAAAAAGGTTTAAGAAAAAAGTTTTAATTGTTAAAGAAAGTGAAATGTGGAAAGTAATAATACGTAGTATTTATAGTTTGTATTTATATTAAAAGTAAAGATTTTTATTATTTATTTTTTCGATAGTTTTGCAGTGAGTTTGGCAGATTTTATTGCTTATTTAATGTAACAAAAATGGATAATTTACACAAACAAGATAACATTAAGAAATTAATAAAACTAATTTACGTTGCACAAGCAATCATATTCTTACTCAAAGAATTGCTCATATCTATTGCACATTTTACTTTATCTTTTGTTGCACCTACAAACATCTCTCAGTCTTTAAACAATCCATACACAAACTTGGCCAATTAACAATCGCCTGTGCATTTTGTGATGTTGCCGCTAGTTCCAGATTTGTAGAAAAAGGAAAGCATTTCCGGTTTTGTCTTTGTTCTCGTAACACAGAGATGGTAAAGAGAACACGATCATACAAAGAAGAGTCGAGGAGTCGCATGAAAATGAGATTTGTCTCAGAACAAGCATGTGTCAAGACCGAAGTGAAGAAAGAATGTCAAGTAACTGTAACACGTGTGTGGCGATAGGAGAGTTAAACTCACTGGGATTCACTCCGAAGAATTCCGCTAAACTGCTATAATTTTGTCACGCAGACCTCTGAAGCAACAAGTAAGAATTCTACATATACATATCTTATCATTTTACGTTTATTCATTGTGTAAAAAAAAAACAAATTTCCGAATACAAAAAAATTCTTAACGGGACTAATATTCAACAATGAAATTAAACGTGATCATGTATTAATTTTATAAATTTGAGTTGTGCGTTTTCCTCAAAGTACTTTGCACGCATCATGAAGTTTGTACAGCATATCATTACATTTGCGCGAACACGCCAGAATCGTCAATTGCGAAATTTATGAGACAGATTGAGCTACCACGTTTTCTTAATATTCATGAAGAATCACAGAATCTGGCGGAATGCTCCGGAGCGCCGTGAGAGGATAACAGTTATCAATGATTGTGCTGCAGACATACCGATGAAAAAGAATATATGAATATAAATATTCGTGTTTCTGAGAGAGAGAGAAAGAGAGATATGTATATGCGTGTATATATAATATATATATAGATAAAAACAGTACAGAATAATATATAATCGTAATAATAATAATGATAATGATAATAATAATAGAATAAAACGGTAGTCTCATAATATAGTAATAATAATTATAATAATTTACAAGTATGAAGAAGTAAAAATTTACTCGTGACTGGTCTGTATGGCCTCCTTGAAGTTAGTACTCCACTTCCAGCCATACTAAAAAATTAATATCACTTTTTCACTATCCGTTACGCTGTAACACCTGCCTCGCTTAATTTCTTTTCTCTATTCTTATATCTTCTGCTTTACGATCTTCGTACGCAGCTTTCGTATGCAATACAGTCTGCGTAACCCGCATCGCTCGCGATTCTTGCCAGACAGGCTCCAGACAGCGGAGGCTGCCACGGCAAGGATGCGTCTCTCGTCGTCGGAGGCATCGTCTGGTCGTCCCGACGACGGCAACCTGGATCACCGTCGTCGGCCGGCCAGCCGTCCCGACGCATCGCGATTGCCCGGAGAGAGAGAAAAAAAAAGAAGAAAAAAAAAGCCAGGACTCGTCGCAGATTTCCGTGGTTAAATCACAGCTAACACTCATGAATGATCTGACAAAACATCGTGATCGGCGCCGACGAACACGCGGATCCGCGAGGGTTGCTGCGCTCTGCGCCACCGGGCGATGCTGCACATCTTGCGCTTTGCGCGCAACTTTTGTTTTGAAAAATGGGAGGATCGTCCGCCTATTGCGGAATGGGATGACGCAAAGGGCAAAATGCCAGGCCGCGGGGGTGGTCCCTTCGCGAGACGGCAGAGAGCAGCGTGCCCTATGAATCCCGAGATTAATTCGAGCAACGCGACGTTTGGGGAAACGTTGCATTGCTGTTCTTCAAGCAATCTTCGAATCGCTCTCGAAACGAGTGAATGACGATGAGAAAGAGAGAGAGAAGGAAGAGAGAGAGAGAAAGAGAGAGAAAGAGGGAAAGGAAAAGAAGCTCGAGACAGCCGATTCGAGCGATTCGATTTTTCCGATACTGATGAACGATAAGCATCGACGGCTACGAATGTTTTGTCACACCATGCGCTAAATGTATAAAAAATATCTATGCTATCGGGACACAGCAAACACTGAAAATATTGGTTGTGTGGACAACAAGGTAGGAACGGGATTCATATCACAGAAAGAGAGAAAGAGAAAAGAAAGAGAGAGCGAGAGAAAAACAGAAAAGAAAAGAAGAGGAAGAAAGAAAGAGAGAGAGAGAGAGAGAGAGACAAGTTGCAGGGGAGAAAGAGAAGTAGCACTTTTCTTCGACTTCCGCCGAACGTTTCCGTGAGGTGCTGCATTGTCGGCTCGAGAAAGGATGACGCTAAAAGACGACGAAATTTCGGGGGAGAGGGAGAGAGATGGAGACGCGCGAAGAAAAATAGAAAAAGAGAGATACAGAGAAAGAGAGACAGAAAGAAACAGAGACAGTAATGAGAGTGAAAGAGAGAAAGAGAGACAGAAAGAGAAAGAAAGAGCCATCATCGTGTTCGTGTGCGGTCAGCATATTTTTCTTTTAATCCCGGGAGGACCGTGTGAAGAAGATGGCGAGAGAGGGGCTCGATGGTATTTTTCACACGTGATTGTGTGTCGGAAATGAAGATGTTGCACTTTCTGAATAAAAATCGTCGCCGCTGCGATGTTCGCTCTGAGGGATATTCACTGCAATTCACATGTTGAAGCGGTGAGCAAAAGCCTTCATGTGTGGATGTCGAAGGGTTACTCGTCGTGTGAGGGGTTGATTATCGCGCGATTAGAAACGGTACGTAAGGCGATGCGGTCTCGACACAAGAAAGAAGAAGCCAGATATTTCGTGAGAAATTTCAGACCAAGATCGATCTTGCCTGAACCTTGCTCGGATCACGATGAAATTCAGCTGATACTTGTGCGATCGAACAATGCTTTTCAGCACTGACGTCTTTACCAAAAAGCGGACGATGTCTCGTTGCACTGTTATTTCTTTCTGGTATAATTGCTACAATTTAAATGATATCACGAGAAAGACTGGCCAACGCGAAATTGATAAAGAAAAGGAAAACGCTAATCCGTAATCACGTGCTATCCTGCTGAAGCTCTGAGTTTATGTTTTGTTAAGCATCTTCGACATTACTCGGTTTATGCGAATATCGAATTCTGCTTTTGAATAACGAGAGTCGTCTATGTCCAAGATAAGTGCATCACGTGAGTGATAGCGAATTCTCTCAGTACATGTATCGTATTATTGTACAACGTGTATGAAGCGGGGAAGACAAGGCGATCGTGTCTGATCTTATGAGAAGGTTTACATCAGATTTCGTACTGTCTGCCAAAGATAGTGAGCCGGAATAAGCGAGGACGAGGTGAATGGAACTGCATGTTGCTATGGGTCTGCTATTATTAAATTGAATCGAAAGACTTCGCGGGACGGTAATCTTTCTTGGTTTTCGTTGCTCGCAAATTTTGCCAATCGGGAAGAGCTAGCACGCAATACTGAATCCGCGGATCCTGCAAGTTCGTTCAATTGAAAACGTCCGACATTCATCTTCGTTCATCCGTCTCGTTCGTTGCGCCAACGTGATCTCATCTTGCGATAGAATTTTCTGATCGTCTGTCTTATTCGCCGTTCGCAAACAGATCCGAGTGGAATTGTAGGTCGAGCGAATTTTTACATTGCACAATTTGTATATTTTCTTCGCAAAGTCTCTACCGAATTAAATAACAAGCGAAAGCTTGTAATTAAAAAATTATTAATATCGGATTTTCGCGGAATATTGACTGACGCAATAAATCGGAAACGTTGTGTGTGCAATTTCGAGTAAAGTTTATATTAACGCTGATATCAATAATTATATTGCAATATTTATTATAAAATAATTTTGCAGTTGTCACCTCACATGTGCCAATTTCCCGATAGTGTTTGTGCTGATACTCATCGGCTTGTCTGCCTGACTATGTCAGTCTTCTTTCACTTACATATTATAGCTTTAACATATAGATATACCACAGATCGCGCATAGAACGTTGCTTCAAGGTAATCTAGGTCTTCTTAAACTGATCCAGAATCCTCATTCTTATCCTAAAAAATTTAATTTTATTAATTATTATTATTCATTGCAAGTTTTTTCTGTGCTGCTTCAATAATGTAATCATTAACGACTGGCATATTTAAAATAAATTCAAGTTTGAGATATTGAATATATTATATTTGCAAAATAAATCTTTTTCTGAAAGATGAAATTATAATCCATCGTTGTACGTTATTGTTATAACAATTTTAATGTTGGAGATTGCAAAAATGTCATAATGCGGAATATGTATATTCCGGCATCCAAATAACGAGCTGTGACAATTCGTAATTTTGATTGATAAGTTAATTAATAATCACAAGCACACAGTCAGACAGACAGTAATGTCTACTTCCGGCGATCCCGCGCATCGCCGCGATTTATCAATGTCGCTTGATCGGCCTGTCATAAGTGTGCGCGAATCGAATTGTATATTTATATTATATTGTACGTATATACAGTACGCATATAACGTAGACGTTACACGGGTAATGCATATGTACGCAGAGAGAGAAAGAGGTAGAGAGAGACAGAGAGAAACAAGAGTACTTTACGTGTGTATAAGATCATATAGACATATTTATATATTATGTACCAGAACAAAACTCTAGATCAGTCGTTGCATGCGCTTGTTAGCATAATGGGAATACGGGGAGGTAAGCGGTGGTCGGAGATTAGTACACGTCTCACTGCAGAATACCAGATCGGCTTACTTATGTGGGACAAGAAAGATCTACGAAGCGTGGAGTGGTCTCATCGATGCTCTACTTTGTTGGCAGGTGGCAAATTGTAATGGCCTTATATATCGTGTTGAAGAGTGTTCGGTGAGCGAGTTCTCATAAGGTGAGCAGTAAGCTGCGATGGGCACAACCGTTTCTTTTTCGTTTGCCAATTGAGCTCCCATTAAATGCATAGGCGTGTTCGTATTGCAATGAAACAACTTTGCTTACAGATAATAGTCAGGAGAAGGAAGAGCTTTTAAGCAACTTTACATATTGTACATACTTAGAAGAAAGATTATTAGATATTATGTACAATCCGTGAAATATTTATTCGATTAAACAGGAAAAATTTTCAGAAATACATATGTAATTTTGTCAAGCTTCCAAATTTGGCTTTTCATTATCCGATACCTTAAAGCAGTTAAATTTTCAAGCAGTAATGTACACAACTGAATCTATAATTTTAACTTTTTTTAGTTTGATCGTTGCATACGCACATCTGATGTGCCCATCTCCTAACGAAAGCCAATGTTGCGATCATCACACGGATCAGAGTGTGTGCCGTGCCACTCGCGACAAAGTGTGCAACACGACAGAATGTGCACGCAACGAAGGAGGGACGTATATACCGGAGGAGACCGGGATTTCTCGCTCTCGTTCACGCCAAAAAGCCCGTGCCAACATTTTTCCCATCCTCGGAAGCGAACGATCCCTACAGAAATCCATCATGCGCGACCGATCGATGGCGATTCCGGCTATACGTCCTCTACCATGGTCTCCTCGGGATAGGAAAGAGCTCTTACAGCCGCGGGACGCGACTCGGGAAATTTCTCCCGTCCAAAACCGCCCGAAACTCCGATCGAGAACTGGCGAGGCTGGGGAATTACGCGAGTTACCAACCCAGTTTTTCCACAATCTTCCCGGTTCTTCGTTTTCTTCTTCCTCGAGGGAGAAAAAAGAGGCGAGAGGAGAAGCAGGGGTGGACACGAAGATGTTCCAAGCGCGATACGCGAAGGACGAGGACTGGAGAACTCGGAAGGAGGACTCGGAGGGATAGCTCATGCAACGGACGGCGCGTTCCCGGGGAAACCGGGCGCGTTTCGCGCGAGTTTCACGGGACGGACGAAGAAGAGATCGGGGGATCGGCGGGACCAGGATTCGGGTCTCGATAGAGAAGGTAGATAGACAGAGAGAGATAGACAGAAAGAGAGCGAGCGAGCGAGCGAGCGAGCGGGGCCAATGGAGCGGTTACCTTAGAATGCTGCGCCGTGGTCGGTGTTATTGGCGGCGTGTCCTCGGCATCTACGCTCGGTGCGTTTGGTAATCGCTGCTCTTGCACCGACGCCAAGCTGAGAGAAACCGAGCTTCGTCAGTCAAGGGAAGAGAACGTGGTTAACGGAAGAACGTAAAGACTCGCTTAAGTATTGATACAGCGCATTCTTGCTGATGATCGAACTATTTCAGACTTTGCGACTTCAAATAATTCGGATCAAGTAATTTGCGAAGAGACTCGGTGGTCTTGCCGATTAAAGTAGACCCGCGGATTCGATGAGCATTCAAAGATGAGGGGAATCGTACCGTTTGAGCGTCACGAGTGTGCCGGTCAGTTTCTTGCAACGTTTCAACGCAGACTCCAATCGGTCGGGCTCCTCCTTGAGGAACTTCTCCTCGCGCACCACTTTCTCCATCTCGGAACTGAGCAGACCCTTCATGCCCTCTTGCAAATTTGGGAACCGCACCTTCAAGTCAGCCACGGTTTTACTGAAAGGTAAAATTATGCTCAGTACGCGCTGAGATGTTGCTCAACTTAACTTTGTAAATTATATCAATATATCAATTTGATAGAGGAGAATCCCCTATTATGAGATATGCTCCTAATATGAGATAATGGGGTTTCTGCTAAACTAGTGAGCACCATCTGTTAGTTCCACCATGAACTTATTACTCTTGGTGTAAAATGTATTTAGTGAAAAATTCATTGTTCGTTATTGCGTTTAGCCTTTGCAAAAAAAGTTTGTGAAATTGTGAACATGTCAAAGGAACTTGAGGTAAGTCTTTAAACCTTGTTTATTATATAATAAAGAAATGGTTGGCAATAAATTCAGTATGCAATGATAGAGTAGAATCGTAGTAACAGGAAAATACGCAATTTGTTGAATTGCTTAATTGTAGAGGTAGATTTCATGATCGCGGAACCGCTAGACGTGTGGCTCGTATAATGAGATATTCAGGGTACTCTTAATATGAGATAATTATTGCTCGAATATGAAGATTATGTAGTGTAATAAAAAGAAAGAAAATACTACTTAAGGTTAAAGAAAAGTTAATACGAATTTATATTACGCAGTTTTGTGTATTTAATTTTTATAGAATCTGACTATGGAGGTTAGAGATACGAGGAAGCGTCGACAGTGGAATCGTGAAGATTTGGCGAAGGCTGTAGCAGCAGTATTTTTATAAAACTATCTAATAAAGTTTTTTAATTGCAATACTGATGTATTTTGCACTTTTAACACCGATTTCTCGAGGTATCTTATATTAGGAGCACACTTTCTCGATCCTGCGTAAAGCTCTTTTTTCAAATTTTTTTAATTTTCAGAAAAAATAATATTTAAATTAGATTTTTCATTTGACCAACCTAAAGCTTATTAAATTCTCTTCAAGATAACATATTACATTTTAAAATTCTGCCTATAGATTTCCTTACATTCGGCAAAATCGATATGGTATCTCATAATCGGGGACTTTCCTCTATATCAATTTTTTTAAATTCTCATTTCGGGGTGCCAACTTCACAGAGCTACTTTTTAACAATCGCAGATCAGACATGTGAAGATCTACACATACAGATACGGTAGAATGAATTTAACGTAAACTACAGGACGTAACGACGGCGTTTCGCTCAAGTAGAATCGACACCATCGATCGTGCGGCTCACCTGGATTTACTCAATATCAAAGCCATGTTCTCCACATCCGACATATTGACACGCGTCTTTCTATTGATCACGTTACCGCGAAGCTCCTCCACGGTGCTTTCCAGCTCGCTGAAAATTTGCAGACATTCGTTAACGATCTCGCGCTACAGACTACCGTGAGTCTGCGCAGCTAGCTGCGGCATCTCGTCACTCACGTGAGATCTTTTTCCAGCCTTATCATTTCCTGCTTGTAGAGGTCTTCCTCGCGGCTCAGTCGAATCTTCTCTGCGTCTCCGGCCATCCAAGCTGCGTCCCCTCCCGATAACAGCGTAGCCCTGCGATAACAATTAGTTGGATCAAATGTTCCGAAATGTAAAATATTGTATCTTTCATCGCTTCATTTGAGAATTATCAATGTGTCAATAGTGAAACAATGTGTTAACTTAAGCGTTGCTTGAATAAATCCTATGAATCCGGTTTTTCTTTCTTTGTATATTTAAAGATTTTATGGGGATCCATGTATCTCCTATGTGCAATGCTCCATGAAATGTTATATGTTTGTATGTGATTACTTGACATTTGCAATACCTGATTTCAATGAACGTGTCCCTGATGGTCTCGCGCACTTGGTGGGCCTGTGCCTGCGACATGCGCCTCAGGTTCCTCACTTCCTGCCTAAGGTCCTTCGCCTTCTTCTGCAGGCCTCGCAGCTGATTGTACATCTCCGGCGTGAGTTCCAGGTCCCTGTACACGTACTGACCAGCCACCAGCGCGGCTGGTTTCGGCGGCGGTGCCGGCTTGTGCCTGTCTCTCTCTGCAAATGTTCGTTCAGACATATATGAGAAGCGTCCGTCATCCGTGATATACTCGCAAGGTTGCGTGAACATTTAAAGGATTTAAAGCTTGCGGCATCGCTCCTCCACGCGTGCGAAAAGCGTCTTCGAAAAGAAAATCAGAGAATTTCGAAACGAATGGAAAAGACACGATCCGTGCAGAATGCAAATCAAATCTAATCAGCTCCTTCTGTGATCAACACAGAGACGCTTCTCTGAGTTTTCCAATATCAAGAAGAGCGAAAAAATAAACGTCCAATCGACAAGTGTATTTCATTTACTTCAACTTTTGCTCCTCGACCGGCTGCAAATGCAGCCGATCGTTAGCGAGCAGAATTACTATCCGAGACGGCCATTTATCTCTGATTTTTTTCTTTTTATAATCGGACGTGTCCGATGGCCACGTAGAATTTGCGAAACCCGATTGCTGCCTATTGTCTCGGCCGAACGTATAAACGACCGGTCGGCGGCTGGCACAATCGGCTGATTAGATTTGACGTTTGCCACTCGTTGTCGTTGATCGATGCCTCGCGGTGACGGTTTCGCACGGTGGCGGAGCGGGCACCGGATAATGAGAGAGGAGGACAGGACGGTTAAACTGACCGGTGACAACACAATTTTACTGTCACTTTTTATTGCCGCGATTTTATTGGGCGGATGACGAAAGTCGCGACAGGAGCGGAAGGAGGACATGACGAAGAGATGGTCTGAAGTGACGGACGAAGATATTGTGATGCGTTTCGAGTGGGAGAGTGCGTGTGTGCGTGTGCAATAATATACTGTCCGCGATGCACGATAATATACTACATGTGTGTGTATGCGTGTGTACTTTACGAGACATTCTCTATGCGAGGGCATAATTATATCTCTCCGCGAGCAGATCTCGGTCGTTACCTATCGCGACGAACACTGTGGGCGACGATGAAGTCGAGCCGTGCAAGCACATCCTGATTGTAATTCGCTTGCGCTCGGTGTCCACGCTTTAATCGAATTTCCCCGACGACCGTGTGCGTTTGTGCAAACGGTACACGTGCAACGTATGTACGGTAAACGCACAGCAGTGAATGACCGTCGCATCCGCACGTCTGTTACCGTGTATATGGAGAAAACGACTTTATGGAGATAAAGTAACACGGTATTATTGCGTGTACGTATTTTTCTTTACTCACTGTACAGTGGCGCAATAATCCCTGCAGACGCGAATCTAAAAGTTGATCAGTCTGCAAATGTTTTTCTTTAATGAAATTCATTTCTATTTTTCTGCGCATTTTTCTAATCACTGTCGTGCGTTTATCCTATCAAGAGTCACGCTAAGTTTATCCGCGAACGTTCCGTGGGACGATTCCGGATGAATCGATCCCATGACAGGCGCGGTCCATGATAAGCGCAATGTCGTTCCGGCGGACAAATGAAAATACGTCCCCGACGTCCGGAATCAGATGAATAAAGAACGAATCTACACGCGGAGGGCAGAGAGATACAGACGGGGAGACAGACGGTGGGGGCGTAAGACGGATGCATCGGGGTGCTCTCGAGTGATCGACGGGCGGCGAATGTGCATCACCGCTCTCGGATCGCTCTGAGAGAGAAGCAAGATCACGCGGCAACGCACGCGAGAAGATCCGTATTCCTCGCGAAAAGCTCCCGCGACATGGGCGTGGATCGCTCGCTTCCGGTATCCGCGAGCATCCGTGAACATCCGCGGATGTGCTCTCCAACAGGTCGATTATCCGTTCAAAATGAACGACAAATGACAAAATATTATACATGTGAAGGCACAGTTGCGTTTCGTGCGACGCGACTTATCACGTATGACTCGAAACAAGAAAGGGTTTCCTTCGGATGGGGTGAATTCTACAAAAGGGTACAATTTTGAAGAGAGAGGTCAACGACGAGTAGTGAGGCGTTCGCCGGAAGTTCTACGAGGCGCGATTCTACGTGTTTCCCGATGCGTGCTTCACACCGAGGCATGCAAACTCTCCGCACAGACTCTCGCTCGAGATATTTTTTCCGTCTTGGCTGGGGGTGAACGCGTCGCCCTCCTTCGTACCTTGAAAATCGATTCACATGGAGAACGAGCACATTAATTCGTTGAGATCCAACAACAGCCAAGAGGCAGACGTGCAGCAGTCGCGCCTCTCGGCTCTTTATTGAGAGTGGACTTACAATTTTCCGGTGCCCTCCTTACTCGGAGTGTCGTCCCAGGAGACGAGGAACAAATAAAAGAAAAGTAGAACAGTCCGAAACACGGACGGAACGACGGAAGAAGATTGTACCAAAGATTTGGAACGGCGCTCGTTATATGAGTAACATATACACATGAGAGACACAGCGTGACACATAGGAAAGAAGCACAGACACTAGGACTGAGACTATTCGGATAACGTAATATTTGCGAGCTTGATTATCGTGATTCTCGAACAAATAGTTCAAGAATAACGTTCAAAAATATCCAGCTTCGTCTGCAGTAAATAACAATAAAATGTTTAATCCTGAGGAAATTCTCTTCTTTCGACAAAATCTACTAGAGAATTTACGTTAATTTCTATAGTATTAAAATTATGCACATTTGAAGCGAACTGTAATAATAAAAAATAATAAAGTAAAAGAAATTTTGAGATAATAAATTACGAGTAAAAGAAATAAAGCGCTCTTCAAGCAGAAAATTCACCGAATAGTCCCATCCCTAATAGAAACGGGGGAAGTTTTACCTTGCGACGACATCCTCGGCAACGTGGAGGATTTGATTGCCGGTTTCGTGGGTTTTGTGTCCGCTAGTCGTGGTAGGCATTGCAGAATCGTACGAGAAGGCGTTAGAGATTATTGCGTTAGTATTCGCTACGCGTTCGGCAGGACCGACAGTTTAAATATAACAGACTTGATCTCACTCTCATGTCTCTTTTGTTTAAACTTAATTCTTAGCACTAGTAACATATTCACGCACGCTGCGTTCTGATAACGATATTCGTTAACATGATCGTAGGAAGTGGCGGAAACGCATCATTCTGTCTCAAATCTGGCACGCAAATCGTTATTATATAATCATAAATAAATAAAAAATAAAAGTCTATACACGCGGTTGCATATATCAGTCTCTTTTATGCACAATTATCCTGCGTTCTCGTTGCAAACTAGCCGATTGCGATATCTCGAGATATAATATCGATACGATATCTCACAGCACTGTTTACAAGTTGCATAATTTTTATTACATTTTGGCGAACATCGCCGGTCTCGACAAACATAACTCAAAAAATCTCCATTGATCCTGTTTATTTATATAAAGAATTTTCTTGGGCAGAGATAGAATTGAAAGAAAGAATAGCTTCCGAGCTCTCCTATAAATATTATAATTTTTCTGACGTTGCGCCTGGACAAATATATCTACCACTTCCTCGACAATAGTAATCTTAGTAGAAATAACAATGTGACTCTGGCCTTACAGCGTGCTTATAGCATACACTTTTGCATTTATGTGACGTGCGCTAGCCGTTACCTGCATGTTGCGGGGAATGCTGTTTGGGGGAGTTCATGTCTGGTGGCTCGTCACTGAAGGACACTGACTTTTCAAACGACACCGACTTGTCTGGAATAGATGTTGATCAGCATATTTTTGCGTGGTACGTGTGCGTCAAGCGTAAGAAGCGTGAGCGTGTGCATTCGGCCGATGCGAATCTCGATAATGCGCGTATTGGCAAAAAAGCACCAGCTTTGGGAGTACCAACATTTTTTGCCGAAAAAATATAGCAATAATATTTGCAGTGAAATATTGATTAAACTGGAAAAATTGAAATCAACATTTGCGAACGTTTATTGTTGTGCACATTTATCGAAATTAATTTTGTACAAAATAATTTTTAAATATATTGCTTAATGCAATTGTGAGCGATTGCTTTTTTGAGTCACTCCTAAGACTGGTACTCGATAAGACGATCGTGAGGATGTGAAGACTTTGGCGTGTGCACCGTGCAAACGAAAATCGAAGCTGATTGCAGGAAACGTAAAATCGTAAACTGAACGACAGCATCTTCTTGTTAAGACAATATTTTTGCCCAATTTTTGAGAAACAAAGAAAGAAAAACAAACAAAAAGAAACAATCACGAGATTTGAACGACAGATGATTGCAGGATTAGGAAGACAACGAAAGACGAGAACAATTACGAATCATCAGACGAGAATCACTTTGACAACAATTCGAAATAAATGGTGACATTAAAATTTCTCGATGGGATAAAATCACAAGGTTGTACATTTTTTGACAAATAAAAAAGGGCAATGTGAGGGCACGAATGTGCGCGACACGTGCAACAATGATGACGCAAGTGGCAAGTGGCGGCGATGCAGCGAGCGCATTCGCAACATGTAGGGTGCACATATAAAAGAAACATATATATTGAAGCGCACCTTTGCCTAACTTCGGCGGCTTAACGTCGGTCCTTAAGTACGAGTCATCTGTAACGGCAGGTTGAGACACTTGAATTTTAAAGGACACGCGCTTTATTGACGACGATAAAAGATAGAGACAACGTTAAATATACATATATAAATATGTATAAATATATAAGTAGACAAAAAGATTGTAATATATATATGTAAATATGTAATATATAATATATAATAATAAGTAGCGGTTATACAGTGATTCCGGAGGTGAATAGAAGATAGAAGAAGATGAGAGACACACCTGGCAATGAGGCAGAGCTGGAGCTAGAGTGTTTGTCGAACTCATCCCCGGCGCCTGGTGTGTGCGTTAGTCGGAATAACAAAGCAGTTGTACAGCAGGGTTTTAGGAGAGTTCACTCCGTGAGAGACCACATCGCTGGGCAACCTTATGCCATTAAACCATCCGAAATGCGAGCTTAACGCGAGTTTCCCGGAGAAATCGCTCCTTCGTGTCTGTCCTTCGCGACCATTTCCACTAGCGCGCGGAGTCTCGTTAAATCGATTTTAATTCTTTCACGAACTTTATATTCTTTTTCGATATAATTACTATTGATTACTAATTGAGTCTCCAATCGTATGTAAAAGCGGCAATTTATATTCAGAAATTAGAATTAAAATGTCGATTGCACTTGTTCACATATTTAATGATAGATGAAAGATCTGACTTGTTAGATTCGATTGAGGTAAAATAGTTGAGTGTTTGTTCAATGCAAAATTTGCATCACCGATTAATATCCAATTGTTAATTTCCCAGAAGCTATCTTTTTCTGAAAAATACTGCTTCTTGCTTGCTTCCGCTATTCTAATTCGCATTATGGATATTGATGCATATGATATGAATGTTTTCTGGGTTTCACGAATCCCTTTTAAGACACGCTGGATAGGAGCAATGGCATATTGTTGGTAACGCGTGGTTCACGGCATAAATTCTTCCAATATATATGTATATCTGCATGTATGTATGCAACATATATGTATACGTAATGCACGTTTATATCTAAAGTTGTGTCGTTTCGGTGAATTCCGATTTATCTGAAAGGCGACCACGGCATCGTTATGAATCTCAACTGAAAATACGAAATGTCGCGAGTGCCAAGAATTCCTGCCAATTTTTTGGACTGACACGCTTTCCATACTTTTCTCATAATATAACTTTTCTCGCACAAATGCGAGCTTTGTGTATGCAAAATGTATAACTGTAAAATCAATTTAATAACGTGTATTACATAAAGTCTTTCAAGTTCTTTCTTATTTATATTTCAATTCAGCTTCTTGGCACACTTTTATACTTTTTATCTGCAATCATCCTGAATTACATCGTGAAAGTTCATATAAATTAATTAAAAACTCGGCGTGGTCGCCTTGTTCGTGGCCTCTAACTGTCGGCTATCGGCTCCGCTGCATTTGCGGCATGGTGATGTTACTAAGAACCGTGGTTTTCAAGATGTCTGAGGGTGGTCGAGAGACGATGAAGGTGGATGAATAGATGAACAGGCACGGATGAAACGGACAGATGAATGTTACTAGAGACTACTTTGTATGGGGTGTCTAGCAGTCTCATATGCCTCTTAGCTGAAACTATCTTGGTGAATTAAGTGAATGCGCTAACTCTTCTATAAAAATAAGCAATCTGGAAGGAAATGAACGAGCCGACATCGCTAAAGCGCTATCGATCGTCTCGAGACGATGGTCCAAACGTCTCCTCCTAATCTATGACGTGGCTTGTCTACGTGATTTGTACCGCAATTTCAAGAGACGCCCACGTCGAATCAAGATGCCAGATCGGCATTATCCTTTCAGAGACAAGCCTCGTCCTACGGCGATACGTTGCAAAGAGAATCCAAAAGTACGACGTTATCTCGTGAAAGTGAAATGGAAAGTATAGAAAGAAAATCTATAGGAAGAAAATATTGCGATTCCATCACGGACACGTACCTGCGGCTCTCGCGTAAGGATCACGTCCTGGTGGGACCTGTAAGTACTCTCGTGGTGATGGGCTGGGGTGCGGCGCGTGTGTCAGGGCTTTCTGAACGAGCCCGGTCAGATTGGCCAGCTGTCTTTCCATGTGCTCCACCCGTATCCTGCGACAGAGAATTTTCGGTCATGACACGGCATAATTATGGTTAATCTTAATAGCATCCATAGCTTCTCGAAAACAGGATAGTTGCGAATCTAGTTTTCTATTTAGAACTTATAAAACTTGGATACTTGGAACTTGGACTTTAAGTAATTGTTCATCCCATAGTACATATCATAATAGTTGTCAATAGTTTGTATAAAGTTTGATAAATAAGTAAAATGTATTTCGACATATAAACTATCCCATTTTTATCTCATTGGACATTGATCGGAATTAAAATGGCTTTTGATAATGTAAATTAAGGTTTTTTAGCAAATATTTTGCGTTCAATAAATTTGAATAAATGGCAGATGAGCAGGTGACAAGGTAACTCGAGTTCTAATATCAAACAATATTTTCATCTTATATTGTTATGAATGATATTATAATGATGATAATGAATGAATAAATTAAATAAGTACTAAATGATAAATTATAATGTGCTACTGAAAGGATGACAGCAAATAAATAGATTTATGTGAAAGCAGAGTGATGCATTAATTAAAAAAAATATTAACAATGTGCTCGTCAGAAATATTATACTTTTGTATTCAGCCAGTAACATTTTATACCGAGCAGTGTGCTAATTACTATAATCTAACAATAGTATCATTTGATCTCTAAGAGCTCGAGAAGTTTCATATTTACGTACTGACAAGATAGAAACTGATAATCGCTTCTGCAGACATATCCGTTTTCACATAGGAAGCACAACTGCCCCCGACGAGGGAAACTGTTCTCTTTTATACATAGTAATGACACATTAGCTGAAAATCTCGTCCCGAGGGTATTTTTCCTGATGGTGAAATCGGATATGAGTTACATACAATGTGCTAATCACGTGCATCTATCGCTTCGCATGACAAGTGACAGTGCCCAATCTACGTCACGGTGACAGTACATAAAATTATATACAGGGTGGTATGTATAATTTATATGTATATTTAATATGTACATAGACGCGATAGGAGGATCAAATTGATTACGTGATCGGCGTGGCGATCAATTTCGACTTGGTGTAACTTTTGTAAAGTTGTAAAAGCGAGGCAAAGTGAGTTCGCGGCTGACAAGTATCCAACTCGGCTTTCCGATACACACTTCAATCACGCGGCGTCAGTTCTAGAGAAAGAGAGTTTTCATACACGAGAACCGAATGCTCGCGTCAGCTTCCGAACATCTTCGATGCTGACGAAGATTTATTGCGGATGGATCTGTTGCGAATCCACGAAGTTTCTGAATCTATTTATAAGTGATCGCGTAATAATTCCGAGATCTTCGGACATTGTTGGAAGAATTATTTCGAAGGAATCTCAAGATTTTGATTAATTTAAGTAATCGGGTTTCTTAATGATTTAATTGTGCAATGAGCAAGCTGTTGTAGACTACGTCATGCAATTAATATGAATAAAATAAAGGATGAAAGCAATGATAGTTGGATTAGAGTTGGATAAAGAGTTGCGTGTTAAAAGGATATCGCGTGAAGGAGAATCGCGTGTGCTACATCATCGATGTAGAGTGGATGGATAGAGAATTTCGAGCTATCATATCGAGTATTAAAGTATAACAATAGTTTGAGGCACGTTGATGAATATATATTAACTCGCGGTTGTGTACATCCATTTTTCTATTTGCGACGCGTGTAAAACACCCTGTATATGACCAATGCAATCTTGTCTACGATCGCTAGTCGGCATGCTGCATTCCACCGAGTTGCAAATTATGCATTTCTATGTATCATATATATATATATGTATATTCTTCGATTCACATTAATTATGGCATATATTTACACATATACTACACACACATCTTACTTTTGAATAATAAAGAGCATTATAAAATTATAGAGTAAATTGTCAAATGTGTTTATCCCTGTATCAATGGCGAATCCAGGTACAAGAAGAGATCAGAGATGATTATTACTTCATCATGGCGAAAGAAAACCGTTGAATCCAATCCAATGTTATACTAGTTTTATAATGATAAGTATTACTTGTAAAAATTGAATAATATTAATGCCATCATTGGAAACAACACAATTAATAATACTAATATATTACTTTGTAAAAGTCGTTTCACGTTGCAGACATGAGTGAATGCAATATCAACTTGACTGCGCTCCAAAAGTACCGAGTACTTCTCGCTGGAGCTCGGTGTTCCTGGGGGATTAGAAGAGACTTCTGCCAATGTGGCGTCTCCCGGATTCGCCACTGTTCCGCTTCCGGGGGACTCGCGCGAAACGACGCTCGTGCAACTCGTATTCATTCACAAGCATTCAACCAATCAGCCAACCAGTCGGTCGTAGCACGGTCCTCGGCAGCGATTTCTATTCTCTTTCCATTTCTTTTCAGTCTTTCGTTTATTTTTTTACTCTTCCCTCTACTCGTTCTCTTTTTATTCCGCAGGCAGGCAGGCCTCTACTACGCAAGGCAAACACGCAGGCGACAGAGTGTGTGTGACGTGGGTGCAGTAGTACCGAGTAGCGTCGTAGGCCTGTCCGGCGGGTGGCAATGAGGATGGTGCCCCCGGAGGAAACGGGGACCGCGGGGGACCAGACGACGGACGCCCCGGTGGTTTCACGCCGTAAAGGCTGTACGATTCCTCCAACAGCTCCGTATCGCTGCACCACCCACAACAGACATACACATCCGCGCTATCAGACATCCAAGTGGAGGAGCGCCGGTGACTGCGACTGCCGGAGACCAGCAGGGACCAGGGGTGTGGCGAGGGGATTCGGTTGTCCAAGGGGTGGAACGGGACGGTGGAAACGAAGACGACGACGACGACGTTTCGTTGGTGCGGGGCTCGCGAGATAGCGGTTTCCGGGTGAACGGAGTTTATTCACCCGGATCGTAGGGGATGCGCGCGGAAAAGCGTCGCTGAATTTACGGCGAGTCTCTTTTGACGGCGGGCGGTGAACGCGCGGGTCAACGCGGCCAGCCATCTCGACCGTTTGCACTCCGATTAATTGCTAAGCGGAACTCCAAACTGGGAATTCTAAACTAGGTACTAGACCGAACTCGAGCGACCTTTTTGCTCGACTGATTCTGATTTTCATGAGAAATAGAGACCGCGTGCAGATGACTATTTAGATTTATAAATTATAAATTCCGATAATTTTCACGCCAATTTCGAGAAAGTGGGATTATGAATTTCATAAAATTATTTTTGTACTTTTGAAGAAGCATGACAACATGTTATCTCAAATTTTTCACATCTGTAGAATTTCTTTAAATATGTTTGGAGTGCAAAGACCGAGAAAAAAGATGGACAATGCGAAAAAAGCAATCCGCGGGAAGAAATACAAACGGATAAGTAGATATTTAATTACTCGAACAAGTTCCCGCAATTTCGACAGCTTTTTTCTCATTTTTACATCTTTTTATACAGATGAGCATTTGCGAGAGGGTGTAACGTTCTCAGCACAAAAATTTCACGTCAATAGGACCGAAATGAAGCAGAGATCTCTCCGTAATTTTATTGAAAAAAGAGACATATATATTGCACTTATTATAAGGAATATTATTAAGCGCGTAACAGTATATGCGAATTTAATTAATGAACAATAATTCGCCGGAACAAAACACCCCATGGTCCATTCTGTGAGGCTTCGTTCATCAGATTACAACTGCCTATTCAGCAAACTAAAACAATTCCGAAACATTTTAATAAGGATCATCAAAAATATATTCTACGTGTGCGAATGGAGCATGGACCCTATGTATAAAGTGCATGAAATGAACTCTGATGCGGTGAAATAGCTCGTCGTGGCCGTAAAACCTCCGCTACTTTTTTCCTACTGAAACTCACGCGGACGCAGAGTTTACCCGGAACTTCTCACATTTCCTTTCATCTGCGAACTCGTTGATCAGTTTGCCACTTATCCCGCGGAAATCGATTGGCTGATTGTCACGCAACTTTCGTGACGCTCGAATCTATGAGTATCAATAGAATCTCGCAGTTTAAGCTTTCAAAAGAGTCAGTCATTACACACGACTGAACGAATTGAATTATATAATTAAATTGAACAAACGGACTTCTTCATCAAGAGCTCGTGGATGAAACGTGGAAAATCCAGGACACCCCGTGCGCTCCGAAATATGCAAATTTCGTTAATTAGAGCCGTATCACCGTGCCTCTTTTGTGACGAGACGCGGGGTGGGTGCGATCGCGGGTCGTTATTATCGTCGCAACTGCGCAAAACTCCGGTTACCTGGCTTCTTCGTCGATAACGGGAGTGACAGTTCCCGAGTACTGCGAATAATACGGATCTTCGTAGCTGCTGCCGGCGCTGTAAGGCCCGGGTGGATATCTTCCGCTTCCGGAACTGACGCCGCCGCCACGCTCCGGGCTGCTCATGTACCCGCTCTCGCCGTGTAGCCGATCTGCAGAGATTGAAATTCGTATTAGTACGAGCCACTCAAGCGCCCATTAAAACGCTTCCTTATTGCGCAATACTTTCACAACGCGTCGTTTAATTAAAAATAATAGGCATCCGCTATACACGAGAACGATTAAATCGATTAAACACGAAAGCCAAGTACAAGTTCTTAAATAAAACACAGTACCACAGATCAAACAGAAAAGGCAGATGTCCATTTCGTAATGGAGTATCGGAGTTAATGAACGGTTAATAAACAGGGTCAAGCGGCTGGCAGTTATTTTCCATTACTGGTTACGTCAAATTGCCCGACAATAAATAAAGAACTGATTGCGCAACATGTATTAGGATAGTCTACCTGTTTTACGCGACATACATTTCTCGTGCAACATTTCTCTCGCGGGAGTTCTCTCTTCTTATCTGTACTATATGGCTCGATACCTCCGTCGAGGATGAATTTCGTGGTGCGTGAATGTGTGCAAATGAAATTACAATCAAGGAACGGTAAATCGAACGAAGAAATGTCATTTATCAGTCGTCATGGTGATGGGGCGAGAAGAAAGAAGGGGTCCTTCATGATCGTGCTTTTTATGGGTGGGCACACAATCTACGGCACTCGAGTGACAGCGGGAGCGGATGAAAAATGGGATAGTAGAGAGATGCTGCTTTTCGTATGTTATGATACCACACAGCGTTGTATGTACGAGGGTGGGTCACACGAAGGAAGTTTCTTTTAGTGGCTCTTGAGGGGCTTAGCTCTAGTGTTGGGAATACATCGAGCTACCTTATAGCAACTTTGCAGTTACGGCGTCCGTACGCGTGATATCGTAATTAATAATTGAAGGGGACTTTAAGATTTCAGAGGGGCAGAGAGACGTTAACGTCACGCTGATAATACGAGGAGCTACTTGATGTATTATAAACGCGCGCTCGAATTTTGTAACGCGCGAGAAACGATTCTCGGGAGTCAGAAGAAATTTTGACGGCAAGGTTTCAAGTGTCGCTGCCAATATTGGGAGATACTTGACATCGCGAAGGCTGCAAGACGATCGATGCTCGGGCTTGATCGAGCCCTGGCTTCTTTTGGCTCTTATTTCTTTGCGCAACGGCGATCCAAAGCTCGCTGGCACGAACGCGAAAGTCTCAATTCCACCCATCCATCCACCCATCTATCCATCTGTTCCTATCTATTCCCAACACTATCACCACGGTCTCGAGGTCGTTCAATTAAAACTTGGCCCGACTGGCGTCTGCCAATTTCGATTTCCCAGCGACCACTGCATGCCAAACGCGACCGGCCACCTTCGTGCTTAAGCCTCCCCTTATCACCGACACGCGATATCACTACGCTTTCCACCCTCTCTGTCGCGTTTTATCCCAGTGTTTCTATAGTTTATCTGGTTGTGGCTGATCGCTCGAGTGAATGTTTCTTTCGCGAGCTGCATTTATCTTTCGTTACGCGATCATGAATTTTTAACGCGGACGAAGGATTCGCGCGATATTTATCCATTGCTCGAATCACCGCAATAGAAACAGCGCTAAATAACTACCGCTTTGTATTATTCGATTTTGTTGCGCGTTCAACCTCGGATTTTGTCTCGTTTCGAGTACGCGACTGATTGCACATCGTTCCGCTGCTCGAAAATTTACAAAGCATACAAGCGGATCTACAGCGGATCGTTTCGAGATTGCATCGTGATAAAAGTCCTTAACCGGAAATTGTATAAAGCGTGACGCGCGTATGCACACATGTATGTGCGTACATTTATGTTTGTTTTTCGATACATTACTGTTCGTCAGCGGATTATAACATTTTGGAGCAGATCGATACCACTCCCATGCATTGTTAACGAGCTTTCGTCGTGTTGCTTGTATGACCAAGAGAAACTTGGTCCGGCGTACCCCGTTATTTCGTCAACTGCTATCAACCATGCTTTCAGAGTTAGTGACTTGTAAGCTGCGTGCAGCCGTTACTTGTTAATCATTCAAGCGTGACTCGTCGGAACCGCCGTTTTTTTTCCTTCAATTTCGCGAAGGACCCGAGTCCACGCAAGCTGTTATCGCGGTTCCAACAGCTCGCACACCGCAATATTATTTAACAGTCAGCTTGCTCGATCTCCTTGCGCTTCTCTCCGCGAAGCACGAGCGAGCGCCGAAGCAATCGATCGATTGATTAATTGATTGATCGATCGGCCCGGCGTCGCGGAAGGATCGAGCCGTGTCTGACGAATGTTTAAGGAATACTACTGACCTGGTATACTATAGAGGGAGACCGAGCTGTCTCGAGAGAAGCGCGCCGAGCCCCCGAGGCTTCCAAGGGGACTCTTACCACACTGGTAGCTGCGAAGCGGCTTGGCCGGCGGCACCCCGCCACCACCTATCCAACCATCCAAAAAACCAAACAAAAAACCAATGTACCCAGGTGCTCCGCCGCACGTGCCACTTGTTATCCGCCACCACGCTAAGCCGTTCGACGTTCAGTGCACATGCAGAAGTGAACAAGACGGGGTGGTGTCCCAGGTCCGCGGTCGGACCGTCTCTCGTGTCTCCTCCGCGGAATTTTCTCTCGTGTCGCGACGCGATTTGGACATGACCAAACTTCTCACGTGGCGTATCGTCACGTAAACGCGTGAAATATAAAATGTGTTATTTTTTTCGACATTTCGCGAACGGAACCCCGAGTGAACGAAGAGACGCAATGGTTTCCCAATGACAAGTCTTCGGGAATTCTTCTTAAGCGATTTTCTCATGATATGATCACGCGATTATGATACTGATTACGATCATCATTGCGATCCCGACGCAGCTTCTCGACTTTTACATGTCTGCGCTTCTCGGTCACGTCACAACGATCGAAGCGTCAAGAGGAATGTCTTCTTTGCGCGCAAACATGTTCAGATCGATTCTTTGAGCCTTTGACAGCTCCGATGCAGCCAGAGTGCAGTCAGAGGCACGCGCGTTTTACTTTGCAAAATAGATCTATCCCGTCACGGTAGTTGATGCTTGATCATGATCGATCCACGATTGGTTCTATCCGCGCTGTAGTGAATGGATTCTTTTCGGCGGCTCCGCGCGCAAAACGTTTCTCTCAACGAGGAGAACGTTCGTGGCGATCAGAATGAGGCCGTCCTTTCCCCTTGGACTAATGGGCAGCTTGTTAAGTGTTTTTCAGTTAGACTCGAGCACCCGGCCAATAATCGTAACGATCTCCGCGAGCAAGATCAAGAATCGAAACGACCTTGCAACCGTCGATCGGAAGCGTGAAGAATGGAGAGCGATTGCGCGTGTGTGAGTATGGATGTATGTATGCGCTCAAGCTCCAAAGCATGTGAGAAAAATTGGTCGAGTCAAAAGGGAGAGATGCGTGCCAGTTGCGGATAATGATCGCTTTTCTCCGCCCTGATCTTATTTCGTTTATTTGATCAGTGATTTTTGCTGGCCAATTGTACGCGGAAATAATATTCCTGAAATGTATTATAGTTTGGAATATTGGGATTTGTTACATGTAAATATGAGTTATTTCGCTTTACCACATGAAATAATATGTATATTTTCTAAAAAGAAAAATAAATATGAATCAAGGTATATTAATAATAATTCATACATCATTTGATGTAACAAAAATATGTATGGATATTAAATTACATGAAAAATAAAGATATAAAGACTTTTCTGCGGAGTTGAATTATTCAATTTATATTATATTATCGTTATTATATTTTACCATTGTTATTATATTTTGTGCAATTTAATGTTCGTATGTTTTACACGCTTGCACTTTAAACATAAATTTAATGTAGTCGATTCGACCAATTTTTAAAATCGCTGGAACGATAAAAGGGATTCATGATCTTTTTACACATCGCATACAGGAATAGGGTCGATAAAATTGCATTTAAGGCGACCAGACGATCCATGTAAATAAAGTATAGTAAATTGCATTTCGTTGAAATGAGAGCATTTTCAACTAAAAGTACAGATCATTCAGATAACGAGAAGAATCAGTTTGTCAGCAATGTTTGTCAGCAATGTTTGTCACAATTTATAATCCTGACAAAATAAGATTTGACATATTACGTCGAAATGTTCAAAATAAATTTCGGGACCGCTTTGTTCTGCGATTTCATACGCAAGAGACAAAGAGCACGCCACGTTTTCATCGAACGCGACGCAAAGGGATCAAAGAAGATTCCGCGCATTCTGGGGATTCATCGTAATGTTTCAAGGGGGGTTTCGCGTTTCTGGTCACCTTAGGCAAGGCATCTGCAGGAATGGGGAGCTACGCGGAGCGTGCACGATGTACGTTTGCATGAATCTCGGAAGGCAGGGTGGTGCTTCGGCGACGCTACAGAGAACATCAGTGCGGGCATGGGAGAATGCACAGACGCGAAGCGGCGAATTGTCATCAATGTCACGAGCGGCCCAAAGCTGCTTCGTACTCCCGCGATCCCTTCAGCACAATGCTGTGTAATACACTCGCGAGTGAAGGGACCAACATTATAAAGTAACGTTGCATTAATTAAGGCAAACAATTCTCTGCTGCCTTGGCTTTTTCCGTTCCACCGAAAATGCGACAAGCTTTTTTGCAAATAGCGAACAACGTCACATGTTAAAGCGTGATACCAGAATTTATCACGAAAGATCCGCGGAGAGGAAAAGTGAGCTTCGAGTGTCATTGGGCCGCTCGTATGATGGATCGTGTCTGGCCGAGCCTGGATCAAGGCTGATCGATTGTATGCCGATTTCTAGATCGCATGTGATAGGGTGAGAGGGAGGAACGCGGGCGTTCGTATACCTGGTGTGGTGAGAGTCTTGGGCTGCGTCGGCGTCGCGTTTGGCCCGCCGACGCCGACGCTCGACGCCGCGGGGCTGTACGCCCTTAGGAGCGAACCGCCGCGCGGCAGGGTGCTGCTTCCGCCCACGTAATATCCGCCGCTGCCCGACGTCGAGTTCTTGGCCGTCTGCAAGCAGAAAGAAAAGAGAGTTCAGACTTGGATTCAAGTAGGGATCCGAAGGCCGAGGCAGGCTGGAGGGCTCGTTTGCCATTTTTCACGCCGGCGAGAACGGCAATGGTTACAATAGTTTAATTGACGCGTGGAGCAATAGCAATAGCAATACCGGGCCGCAATTATATCCTTGATTCGATGGCGATAAATCGGCAAGATGTGGTAATAAAGCGAGAGAGCAGGTTCGATAAGAGAGCTGAAATTACACGATCTGCAGCTGGGGGCGCGCATTTAAGCGCACGACCCACCAATTCAGGACCGAAGGATCGTTGCTGAGAATAAATGTTTATCCGCGTAAATGTACGAGTGTCTTTCTAGGCCGCTTTCGCAACAGGTTTCAGGACTCGTTAGTTTCCCAGTATGAATTTCCAATATGTCATTTTTACGGTCGTTTTAACGCACGCTACACGTTGTTACGTATCGCAACGCACATATGAAGTTTCTTTCGTGGAAACTTGGCGGAACTAAATTGCGGTATGAGTCTCCTACTCCACATTACTAAATGCTGAAAAAACTTACTAGAGCACTCAGAAGCACAGAAACTAAATTATTTATATTGACGTGTGTAACAAACGGATGATAATAAATTATTTAACAGATGTACACAAAAGTACGCTTTTCTAAATGGTACTTGTTTAGCTTTCAAGAAGATATACTTATCAGGTATTCATATGTAAAATGTAGTTTGTAATTCTGCCCATGCCTGCAACATGGAATGCATAAGTTACGCGCCATATCATCCCACTTGTTTTGCGCCGTGTGTCTCGTCAACTTTCCACGAGAGATTGGCTTTCCCGTATCGATCACGCAGCAAAATGTGCGTAAAACATTCCGCAACACGGTGTGATACAGCCATTAATGAAATGAAGCTATTTCTCGCGTTTTATGTACATCAAAATTGGCATATTAGAAGGAAACAATAAAATTTTATTAGATTATTAAGATGTTATTGGGGTTGTAACACAAGTTTGTAGCGCTATTTCGTGAAATTCCAGGATAATTATTGACGCGTGCAATTCGAATAAAACGGTCGCTTGCACATTTCGGTAGATCGAACGGTATTGGAGACGTTGAGGCGCACGAGGTGCACGCGGGCGACTTCTTCCAATTCCGGTTCTGATGCTTCGCCATCGTCGATGGTTGACGTCACGGGCAAATTACATTACACCATAGCCAATAGCTAAAATTCCAGGTCGACCTGCGGCAGCAGCACGACGGGTCCTTCTCCCTCTTACCGATTCTGTTCCGTACTCGCGCGCTCGCACTCGACCGATTCACGGCATCGGATACGCTTTAGTCGTTGTTTACCGTCGCCGTGGGTTCGGCCGGACACTCGCTGGCGGAACTGCCTCGGAAAAAGAAGGAGACGCATTGCACCGCCGGAAGGCAATCGAGACGAGCAGCGACTTTCCAAAGGCTTCCGATCGCAGTTTCCAAAAAAAGCTTTACTAAGAAGAAAGAAAAGACAGGAAGAATTATTCAGCAACGCACGATTCAGCAGCTCGACAACAACGCCGAAAGGAAAGAGAAATAATCGCTTTGCCAGCCGTTGATCCTTCATATCGAACGAAGAGGACAAGCATTCTCCCCCTGGCTTCTTGCACTTTCACGAGAAAGGCGAAAAAGTTCTGAGGGATCGTCGTCTTTCCACTCGGCGCGCTTTTGATTATAGACATCATCAGGTGACGAGGATCGCACAAGAGAGCACCGTCGAAGCTCTTTATTGCGCCGGCAAGAAAGAAGATCAAGATCCGTCACTTCGCTCTGTGCTTTTAACTGTGGAAGGTGTCGCACATTGAAGAAGGCTGCTCGATTGCAAAGAGCGGCCGAGCATTCTTCGGCAATCTCGTCGATTGCAGGAAGAGCTGGTAGATAGAGCGTCGAGGAGAGGTCCAGTTTGTCGCACGTGCGACGGATAAACAGGTCTTTTCGTTTTGTAGCAATCGACGGAAAGGTTCGACTGTGTATCGAGAAGTCGAGAACGACGTCCAGGCTCTCGGAGACTCCGACTCGACAGAGAGGGCGTCGAGACAACGTCACGATCGCGAAAAGCGGCGCAAGATAAAGTCGTGCGAAGAAGAAGTTGCGACCGGCCAGTAAAAAGTCAACGAGGGCGCGATGCCGAGTTTTCCTGAGCAGTTTCGCTTTTAGGTGTAGGTGGAAGGAGGAGGTCGCGCGCGGCACCGCTGCCTGAAGAAAGGGGAGTACCAGCAGAAGAGTGTACGCGGGCAAAGTTGAGCAAAGAAAAGTTGAGCGGATAACAGCGGCGTAAGACAATCCTCTTTTCGTGAGCACGATCAGATAGACGCGGGATAAGATTAACAGGGAGAAGGCCAACGCGCACTGGCAGGTTAAGAGATAAAAGGTAAACGAGCGAAGCAAAGGGAGAGAGAGAGAGAGAAAGAAACGTCATTCGGGATAAGTACATAGGACGAAGAGGACACACAAAGGGGATTCCGCTTAAAAACGAAACGGCGAACTTTCGCTACTTCGTAGCGATTAAAGAAGTAGCAGTTGGATGCAACGAGGGAGATGATCAGATAAGAATGAAGAAATTCGTGACGGACTCCGGACTCGGCGGACTTCTCCCTCCCTCGTTCCCGATCCTTTTGGGCTTGCTCGTCGTGGCGGTTTCAAGAGTATCGATCGTCGCCACCGAGAAGAGCGGCACGCCGATGCACAGTGTCCAGTTAACGCAGAAGGGCTACATCCAGGTAAGGGCTGATCATTCGCAAGGGATTTGTGTCGTTTCCTGATCGTACCTCCGTCATCACGTGCCAACGTAAAAATTTTTCCCGCCTTCCCGCGCGTTGTATAATTGTGCTGGAATTCCCGTAGTTTCGCTGGAACGTTTGAGTAACCGAATGGGCTACAGATTGCGCAGCGAGTCGTTCCGTAATTCTTCCTGAATTTCGGTGTACCGATAGTGAAAAGTGTTAAAATAATTGCATTGAGCAAGAGATAATAATAAATCGACATTTAGTCGGTCATAAAAGATACACATGTTTCAACGGAGCGTGGAAACTCGCGAGATTTCTATCGATTACGTGAGCGGAGCGCGGAGTCACGTTGTTCCATAACACGTGAAAGAAAAGATTGATTTCACGCCGGTTGCTTAATTTGACGGCCTAAGAAATGCCGACCGTGATCTACATGCACGTTTCTGCACATACCAATACCAGGTGTTACATTTACATTTTTTACTTTCTTTCGTTCAGCAATCAATTTTCAACGTACAGTTCTAGTTCTACCGTCGGATTATGTTAATGATATGTTAAATCATGAGAGCGAAACATTCACCGGAAATTTTTAACGCAATCTATTACATTCCCACAATTTCTAAAAATGTTTGTTAAAAAAGCATATCACATTGCATTAATTGAGGAATGCACATGAGGTATACAAGTGAGCGGTAGGTACAAGTCACCTGCTACACCTCACACATAGCATCGTTTTAATTAGACAAGCGTGCGGAGCAGCACGTAATATTGTTGACTAACCGAGCCCACTTTTCAGTTTCTCAGGTGGGAATTGCCGGTGCCGGAAATCCATGAATTTACATTCTGCCTGTGGGTGAAGTCGATCGACCTCGAACATCCTCACTCCATCTTCTCGTATTCAAGTGAGTGTTCCCGGTGGAAAGTTCATTTAATTAATAGCGACACTGAAAGTCGTTGGTGCGAAAACAGAAATGAAAAGTTCACCGTTTCATAATTTAGTTGAGGGTAACGGCACGCGTTACACGGGTGACAAGTAACATTCGTAAATGCCCATGAATGGCCGGATAAATGGATGTTCGCGACGGGTTTTCCCGCTATTCCACTTCAACCGGAATCGTTTAAGCTGCTTCGGCACGGCGAAAGAGGACTCTTTTCTTACATGCCAGCTGTTATTATCCGCTCAAGCGTTCACCGGATACTTACACAAGACTCGTTACCGCGGAAAGTTGGACGGAAAAGTATCTTCGCTCTGTGGAAAATGTTCTATTTTCTACGGAACACGTCGCATCGTTCGCGTGCATCGCGCGCATTGCGTGTATCACCTCGTTGCACTTCAGTAGCATGTTAATGCATACTTTGCCCGGCAGCATCATTACCTTTTACGTGTGAGAATTAGCGCTACCGGGGTCCCGCTGGCGAAACCGTAATTGCTCGAATTACAAAATCTTTTGGGACTCAAGCGTTCTCCAATAGGCGCCGTAGATAGAGTTGAATATTCATGACGGGGTAACCGAGAGTGCCGTGCCGTTTCAACTGTCGGAAAATGTTATTTTAATTAAGTGTTCCTTCAAAATCTTAATCTCCTTGTACAATAATGAACTGTCGTACTGTAAGAGGTAAAGGGATCTTTACGTTAGAACTTTTAAGTCAACGTTCACCGTGCGAAACGGAAGACGACGATACGTAAGACGTACCACGAATTTCACCTGGCTTCTGCACGCATATGCCGACGTATCTCGACCGAAAGAGCAATGCACGAGCGTAATCCTCTTTCGCTGTCAAAGGGAACGAGCGGGAACGTTTGATTCGATCTTGGATATCGTCGCGCGGAAGGAGCATTCATCTGGAAATTGGCGGCCTCGAGGTATTCCGAAGGCCAATCCGCATGCAGGAACATCGCTGGTACCACGTGTGTCAAAGTTGGGAGAACCAGGTTGGTCGTTACGCCCTATGGCTCGATGGACGTTTGGAGTTGCAAGGTCGCTCCGAAGAGGTAAGTCGCGAGTTGTCCAGCATATCCGCTTTTCGTCGAATTAAAGTGTCTACTTTTTCATGAAAAAGCTTTCCATTATCGGTCCTCTCCGATCCGTTTTTATTATTTAGCTTCTTTCTAAGTCGTTTCCCGCGCGACATTTGCGTAAAAACTTTTACGGAAAAATTTCTTTACAAAGATGAATTCATCTTTCAGACGATCCATTACGTGATCCCAGGAGGCGGCGATATCGTTCTAGGTCAGGAGTACACAGACTTTGACAAAGGACTCGAGGAAGGCATCGAGGGCTCGGTCCTGGGTTTCAATCTTCTGCTAGCCTCAGCGTTCAACCGCCTCGATAACAGCCACCCGGAGCCTGCATTGCAGCCGACCATCACAGCTGGACTTCCGCTCACTGAGCTTCCGTTCGTCGCGGATATTCGCACTGAAGTAGCCAGACGCAACGCGGAGAAAACGACGCGCGCCAGCGTCGTCCCGATGCAACTCGCGTTCGGTCCCAATTGGTCTCGCAAGATATCTCGGAGAGACGACACGAGAATACGGGACAATGCCGTAGCTTTGCCGCTTCGATTAAGTGTCGTCGCCAATGACACGAGGAGAGAAGAGACGCCACCGATTCACAGACGGGCGATCATCTTCGATGACTCGATCGCCAATGCGTCCGGAGAATCATCAGACGCTCCCCTGGGTCTACAGTTGGTGAAATTGTCGTACGTTCGCTGCCAACTGGGCAGAGGTAGCCCGCCTATAGGCGGCCAGCTGATGCTGATCTCCTGGACCAAAACCCCTGTGAGGGTGTTCGGTGGCGCGATCGTGAAGAACGTGGGCGACGAGTGCGGGAAGTTCTGAGGGATGAGATCGAACAAGAAAGTATGCGAGATTATGCGAGAAAGAATGTGCTTTCTTAACGGGAATTATTTTATTTGTTTTACCAAGTTTTACAAACAAAAAGAATTTAAAAAGTTGCGGTAAGTTTGAAGCTAGTGACTTTTTAGTTTTTTAGCGAAAAGGAATTGTTCGTATTTCTCCGGCGTTATTCTCCTTTTAATTAATCGTGGGCATTTCATTCAGATTTATTACCAGTGCCATCGTAACAGGATTAACGCAGTTACAAATAGACATAAGCAGATTTGATTTAACTCTCGTACTGCTGTCCGCGAAAATTACATACGAAATTCTCTCTCGTTGTATGTCGATTTATACGTTAAAATGCTCGAGCTATGCCATTGCCGGTTCAGCAAGGTGTCTCTTTGTATAAGCGGAGTTTCGACATCCCGAGGATGCGGATATTCTGCTGACGTCGATAACGCCAGCGAACGAACGCGGTAGCGTCTGAGGATCCGGCCGGAGGCACTTTTCCTCCTGGCGAACCGCGCGAATATTGAAATTCCGTTGCTTCTCGCAATCCAGATTGCTCCCAGCGAATAAAGCGTACTATCGAATCGCCATATAACTCATGTTACTTTTCTACGCGACAATGTAGACGTCATTCCTACTAGAATCATATTTTTATAAGGACAATAGCGGAAATAACTATTTGCGACGAGAAAAATGAATCTAAGACACTTTGAATATTTTATTCTCTTTTGTACGGAAAGAGGGAATATACAGGGTGAGGCACCTAAAACAGGCCACCTGAATATCTCGGCTGTTATTGGTGATAAAAAAAAATGTGTCCGACCAAACTTGCATGGTTTCTAGGGACACATAATTTGTTCTAAATAGTTTTTTATTAGGTGGACGCGTAGAGGTCATATGAAGGCCAACTTCGTTTTTTTAAATGGTATGATATGTTTTTTTACATACCATCTAGTAGAGCGTTTGAAGATGCGCACATTGATCTACGAGTCAATATCATTCAAGGTCACTGAAGGCTAAAATTTCTAAGTGCTAGAACTTTTTCATTTCTGAGTTTACGGTATTTTCAATAGCAGAGAACTCTAGGCAGTAAATTATTTTCCCTTGCAGTTAGCCTTTAGTGACCTTGAATGATTTTGACCCGTAGATCAATGTGCGCATCTTCAAACGCTCTACTAGATGGTATGTAAAAAAACATATCATACCATTTAAAAAAACGAAGTTGACCTTCATATGACCTCTATGCGTCCACCTAATAAAAAACTACTTAGAACAAATTATGTGTCCCTCGAAACCATGCAAGTTTGATCTGACACATTTTTTTTTATCACCAATAACAGCCGAGATTGATCAGGTGGCCTGTTTTAGGTGCCTCACCCTGTATATCGAAGGAAGAAATAAATGTTTATAAAAATCAGAAAATTAGTTACATATTTTATGTTCTTTTTACATAAAATATAATTTACAGTTATAATTTTGTTAAAAATATTCAGAGTTTTTGAATGGTTAATGACTCGACAGATGAATTTATAATGACTCGTTGCATAAATGTTAGAAATTACCTACATGTATTTTACTAAAATTATTCTTTAATAATTCTATATAGAATTATTAAATTCTGTTATGAAATAATAGAAATATTACATGTTTTAATAAAAGATTACAAATTATATGCTAAATCATTAATTAATCATTAAGTAATCATTAATTAGTCTAATTACCAAATGCCATTGATCATATTGTTGGCGTATAGATTACGTTGTGTACAATGCCAAACGATTTAGTAACGAGATTACATAAATTCAGTTGCATCAACTACGATCTTACTATATGTTTTCTCTTCGGTCTTTATTTGGCCGATTGCGAGCACAGGTTCACAGATAGGCAGGCATTCATTTGTGCAGTCTCCTTTTTACGAAGTTGTTCCCGTGACCATTTGAAGAGAGTATTACGTTTTACGACATGTGCAGTGGAATCAAATGGAAAAAAGAGGCATTTTGTTCTCTTGATACTTTCGTTACGTGAAGCAATGCAGTCCGTGGCGTATTTCTGTTATATCTCCGAATTTTATCTTTGCAAGAGTCTGTGTGCTCAAATATCAAACTGAAATATCAAATTGTAATCAAGCCGAGGCACTTTGGAGAATAAAGACAGAAAAGGTTCACGTGGTTGTCCCTTAAAGAAAGGAGAATAGAATTAATAGAAAATTTATAAGCGAGATTCCACCAAGATTCCTAAAAGATTCTTTCTTGTAACATGTATATTAAAATGTTACTTATTTTTTCTTTTGTTAAATTTATTTTTCTTTTCTCAAACTAAATAAAGGATTTAATATATAAAATTAAATAAATTAAGTCAAGCATTTCACAAATTTCTCTCTCTTATTTGGCTTTCTTATCATACTTTATCATCATTTTTGCTGTAACACATTAACATTCTCATGGAAAATAACGCAAAATTATGATTAAATGTAATTAAAATCAAAAGAATCAAATCACGCGTTAACACTCATGTACACAGAGTGTGATGCGAAGAAACTGTTGTGCCTGATATCCATTGGCAGACAGAAATTCATAATTCGAGGAAAGAAGATATCAGGCGTAATCACCGCATTAGTTTTGACCATTCGCATCAGCCACTTCCGCAATTCCCATGATGTGCCGCGTTATATCGCGTGAGCCATTGCACGCGAGATGCGATCCACCTACATGAATAAAAGCAGAAACATGAATGCGTCGTTTATTGTGTCGCGCCTGGTTATCGTGGATATTCCCGCTTCACGAAACAGTTTCATCGATTCCCAATTAAATGACAATTAGCAATTTGCGTGACCGATAAAATAATGGTACATCCAATTACCGGTAGACGCATTAATTTTTAACAATCATCATAATAATAATGTTATTTGTAATTTGATTAATAAATCATGTTATATCAGGAGTAAGCTAGTCGCAAATGCGATCGTTACGTGAGAAGACGTGCTTTGACCGTTATTGCTTCACGTAAAGTGCCGGAACAATTATCAGCTTTAAATACAGCGTAATAACGTGTCAGAAAAATGGATCGCCTTTATGGAACTGCCTTGGACTTCATCTCGGAGCAGAAATCGCCCGTTGCATTGGTATCTGTGTTTATGATCAACAACTTTATTAAATGTAATATAATTGCTGCGCAGACTAATCGCCAGAGGAGTTTGTATGAATAACATGACACGTTAATTGCGAACGTGCTTCAGTGGCCTATTAAACGAAAGGATTTGGCTGCTGCTCAAGTCATTAATAAGTGCCGTTATTAATTCAGGCGCACGCATTTAAGTTTGCGAAGAATTTTGTAATCCCGTATAAGTGGTGCATATAAACACTAGCTTTATTAATATACTACAAACATTCACGCTGGTAAAATATTTTTCAAAATTGCTCTCAGCGGCTATTAGTCTTTTAACGATGACTTTAAGCAGACGTGAGTGAGCAATAAAAACTTGATAAACTGATAGGTAATAAAACGAAAGGCGTGCGTGCGACTGTTTCTTTGTCCCGTCTATAGCATTTCGTTGTTGCAATATTATGTTTTACATTAATTACATGACGTTACGTGACAACTTGCGTGGCGAATATAAGGGGAAATTTAATTTCTCTATTTTTGTGCGGCGTTTCGCGGACGTTTCGCAGAATGTCGGGCAGAAATATAATTCTGCCTGTCGCAACGTTTACACATCGCGATCGTGCGCTCATCTGAAATAACTATTGTAATACGCGTACGTGCCACGTAATGGCAAACGCTCCGGTTACGTAATGTAAAAGCCGCGTGCGCAGTATATCCGCTCGTCCGCATCCGCTAAATCGTACGAACAAGTTCAACCACTTTCGCGGCTGATGATTGATACGAGGGAAACGAGACATCGAGATTGATGGCCTCTCGAGGATGGATCGTATTGGATAAAAGATGATACTCCGGACGGAATAACAGAAGCGCTGCTGTTTTTGTCATACTCTTGGAAAATAAATTGCTACAGCATCGCTCAAAAATCACTGAATAAAAACGCGCGACAAACGTGATAAAAAGTTTAATTTTTTTCTTTAACCTTGTATCTCAAAATGATGATGGATCTGATGACGTGCATAGCTGTATCCATGCTATTTCCTTAAATTGTTTAGTACAGCACGTTTGGCAAGTGCCATCGTATATTCTACAAATTGTTAATTATAAAATAAAAAAATTATTATAAATTGTATGCAAAAGAGGCTACAATTAGCGAAATTTGTTGCCAGGACATATTATTCGAATTAACATAACAATTAACGTATAAAAGTGAAAAATACATATTATATTATATTACACTTGTGGTGCTTACATACACGTTTCCGTTTTTTCTGCTACACTTTCATAATTTGCATAATGCATATTAGCAGCGATTGCTACGCACGTATATTATATTTATATATGTATATATGTGTAATATATATACGTATATATGTGAGCGTATCCGCATCCGTTTCACCGAACCCGGAGCCGAATTACGCTTTCACTTTCACCAAAATATCTCCTATATTATATCCGCAAACGGTGTAACGGTCCTTCCTTCCCAGACAGAACAGCCCTACATTTTTCTGGCGTTCACGTAATTCTCGCAGGATCTCGTCGTCCATTATCATTACGTACGCTCGCATGGAACGCCGGCTTCGTTAGATAACAAATCTTTGCCAAAAACAGGCACGTGGTTCAGCATTGCGTCGCGTGATGTAACCGTCACCATAAGATCCGCCGGCGGATTTCTAATTCCACGGGAACCACCGCGAGAAGAGACACTTACCGTTGGAAAAAATACCGCGGCCCCGTTGAGATCATTTGCATGGCAAATTTGCTGAACCCGCATACGTTATTCGCGCATTTATATCATATGAAACACGTATCATCATTGCATTGAAGCACCGTTAATGCAGTTCCGCCGGCGAAGGGTAATGCGCGAGCGAGCCGTGAAATACATTTAACTCGGAAAAGCGCGGAGACGAAACGAAGCTTGTAAAGGCTGGCGATGACGTTGCAGCTTGTACGAGCGGGCTGCTCGATAATTAACTGCGCGTTTCGACCACGTGAAATTATAGAGGTCCTATGGTGTGATGAAAGCGCGCGCGGTGCAATCTAAAACGCTGGCCACCGTTCGTGTTTCGTAGCGAAAAAGAGCCCGATTTTCAACGGCGTTCGCCGTTAATTATCGCGGAGGGACGCAACGTACGTCTTTACGGCATTTAATAAGACTGGCCCACATTCAACGAGGCGAGCAAGCATTTCTAACTGGCTTCTTCCACCGTGATCGCCGCTGATTCACGATGACCCACGGTGATCGTAAAGCAGAATGGGCGTAATGCCTCCCATTCTCCAATCTTGTTCATTATTTAATGGAACGACATTCGCATTTATTCGAAACATCGATCGGCCGATTGCGCGCTACTTACGCGCCTGATGGAAAAAGCGCGCGTTATTAATTCCCAACTTGTAATTTGCACCTATTCGATTGTGGAAGCAATAAACCAGCAAATGGCAGTCACAATCGACGTGGTAAACGTCACGTCACTCGTTAATCGCGCGCTGAAAGTAATTGTACGACGAAGTAAACGCCGCTGACGTTCGTCTAATGACATTCGTTCCGTTTGCGAAACCGCCGCGCCGATTGTATCAGCATTTTCTGGAGTTTCAATTATTCTCCGTGCATAAATCATATTCGTATTTGCGTGCAACGTGTTATACAAATTTTTTCTGAATTATTTACCCGCAAGTCATATTCATATTTGCATGTATTATATAAGATTTTTCTGAATTATTATTTACGTGCAAATCATATTCGTATTTATGTTCGAATTATAGCATAAATGCCATAAATTATTATAATATTATATCTCTTCACATATATTGAATGATAATAAAGTCGTCGGCCATAATAAGGCGGTCATCGATCCTATCGATGACAGCGAAACTTATCGGATGTGACTGAGAATTGTATGCAATTACGAGAAAGTGTGTAACGGTGCCTCGTAATTTCTCCTCTTCCCTCCCGCAAACTCATCCTCCGAGGAGCACTCCGTGTTCGCTCTCGGACGCGGTAGACGCGACCGCGTTTCTGCAGTCTCGCAATTACACACGCGGCGGGGATCGACTTTCGTTTTCCAGGGTAGGGTCGTCCTTTCGCCGGTGTTCTTCCGGCGTTCGATAAAGAACGAGATGTAGGCGCGGAGCGCGAGCGTGAAGGTGAGAGCGGTGAGGGGCGAGCGCTGGAGATCTGCATTTTTCATCTCGAGGCAGTTCCCGACGTTTCCCGCACTTCCCGTCAAGTTTCCCGCGACCACATCCGCCTGCGGAGATATGCAGACACGAACGTGGGGGCTCGTATGGACAAAAGACTTTCTTCCGCCTGGATATCGCGATATGTCCGGTAATATGCTACACGTGAGGCCTGAGACCGCTCAAACTTCGACCGTAGCGGACGGTTTAACTGTTTTATTCATTGCAGCATCTGCATCTTTTATTCCATGTCGAATGAACGGAGATGGTTCTCTGCCGGGAATTGAATTCTTAAGTTTAATTTTTAAAAAATTGCACAAGCGATAGGTGATTCTCTTGAGTTCGAGTTCATCTTAATCCGGAGCTCTCGTTCGAGTGCGAAGTAAAATCACGTTAATTAATAAGAGCCGTAAGTTCGGGTGCCGGGCTGTAATTGATTAGCGAGCAGGAAGTAGCCGACGTTAATCCTATTATTAACCATCAGTCTGACGATGTCGACGATGCGTGCTGGCTGTGCTTGCCGGAGAAATCGGGAGTTCGTTACGCGGGGAAAAGGCACATAATTGTAGAAGTTCCATCGAAGATCAGGCTCCTACAACGCACCAACGAGTTGATTGACCTCGTTCGTCGGCTGTCGATAAACGCGTTGCACGTACCTTCACGACGCATGAATATCAAGTGCAAGAATATATTCATTTCTCTTCGCTACTTCAACCCCGCATTGCACCGTTATTCCACTACCGCTGTAAATACGGGATGTTTGTAGAATTACGTAATATTCCCCACAGAGCGAATTTATTTATTCGTACTCATAATTCATGCTTCATAAACAATGCTGAACTTTAGTGCTGCAGATTGTTGTTGCTGAAATAATTATAATGTTGGCGTGCAAAATTTCATATTCTCGACTAATGCATACAGTCATGAAAAAAATTAAATAATAAAAGAATTTTCAAACTACATCAAATGAAATATTGAGATCATTTATCACTGAACTCTGGAAATTAACAAGTTATTACACCGTCACAGAATTGTGTGCGCCGCGTCCCTCATCTGCATTTTCCTCGAGCTCCTCCTTCAAGAAAATTTTGAAGAGTTAAGCGCCACTATCTTACACGAATATTGAATATCCCGCAGTTGAGCGTTGAAGCTTAAAGTAAAAGTACATCAAAGTCTCGAAACTCGAAAGTAACGTTTCACATTGCAAAAAGATTTGATCGATAAACCTCTGGGTGTGGTTCAATGTGGGACCAGCGCGAGTTTCGTTACGAAACACGTCATCTGTAGGCATCATGCAGTATTTCGCGGATAGGCAAGGACAAGAAACCAGTCCAGACAGTCTATCGGGTAATCAATTGCGGGTAGGCAATGATAGGATCGCAAGTCGATCAAGTCTGCAAGGCTCCCCGTGTCAGATAGTCGCAGATTGTGCAACGCGAGCTCTGCTCCGGTTTGTACTCCGCAAATTGATAAAACACTCGTCCCGATGTTATTCCCGCAATGGGAATACAACGTCGTTCGCAATTAGCGTAATCTTGAGGTGTGTAAGAAAGTGCACCGAACAATCGCATGACTTGTTGTACGTCGACGCACATCCGGCGGAAAGTAGCATGCAACACCCACGAACGGCTAATTATTACACATTATGCCGCAACGGTTCGAGATAGATACATAGGGTGCATCGGTGGTAGCGGCAATTGCGACAAATTGATTATCAAACGGTGTTCACACGCGAGTTTTCATTGCGCGGTGCTTCGCGCGGAAAGTGTGTCAGGAAAACGCGCGTGTGTTTGAAATGTAAATGCGAGCGCGGCACACACATCTATCCGTCCGTGCGCAATGTTTATTGTTGCATTATAACGTATAATATCAGAATATTATGTTGCGTACCCATATGTATATTTATAGAAATTATATATAATAAAGCACACGCCTATCATTTGCGAGCTCGCGTCTGTCAGTCTCGTTTTGCCTGCCTTTGAACACGCGTACATCTCATTTATATAAATCAACTAAGAACGCTACTTGCACGACAGAAAACTGACTATTGAGAATCGTCTGATTCGCTGCGACAAACATGTACTTATCAACAGCAACGAGGCGGAATTAAATAATCGAGCAACATTAAGTGAAAGCACGAAACAGCTCGAGTACGCTGAACCGGTCACGGTTCAAGTTGAGACCAATTCGATTTGAGTGATCTGCCTCTAAGAGTCCATCGCTCAGGACTGCCTCAGATAGGGTCAAAACGAATTGAACCCGATCGTTCAGTTTCGTGAGAAACACCGCCGGTCGAGCGTTTGCTCCAGTTTCGGGTTTCTCCTCATTTGCATCTGGACCGATGCAAACGAGCGTAATGACGTTGATGACTCATAGCTCTGGGAATGTTAACTGCTCGGAAACAATCTAATCGCTCTTTGAGAGCTCGGCGAAAATGCTAGATTTTTTATAATTTTGCTAAAAAAATACGTATTCGAATTAGTTAAAATATTCCCAATACCGCAGCGTTCTCCAGCGAGCAAGATTCGGTGCTAAGGGTGGGATTGCGGGAGACAGTACGCGGTTTACGTAACGCGATCAACGATCCCAGGGGAGAAAGGGAGAAAGGAGTTTTTGGCGGTCATGTCGTCCGTGCATTCTCCGAATCCGGTTCTGAAAGCCGACCACGCCAATACATGGTGGCACCGGTTACACATCATGTAACCGAACAGGACATCGCATTACGTTATGAGTATGATATAAAGAAGTCGCGTCGATTAATCGGGCTTTCCTGAGCAAGATGAAAGGAGACAGAAGTTAGTGCCTGCCGTAATTAATTGATTTAACTTAAAGTATCGTGTACTCGGATTCCACTCGTGACGCTGATAACTCGTTGTCGGCAACAATTAACGTTGAACGATAAGCTTCGACGTTACGCAATGCGATCACCCGTTGCTTGTCGCAATAAAGATATCGTTTTTCTTTTACGATCGTGTTATGACGGGACGCATAACGAGCGTTCTCCAAGAGAAAGGAGTCTCCTCGAGAGCGTTTCACGTAGGGCTTCCAGGTCTGCCTCTGACAATCGATTTCGCCGACACGCGACATGACGGGAAACAGGTAGCTCTATTATGATCTAGAAAGGAAACTTTTCGGCTGTCTCCCGGCCTCGACCGGATTCCGCTTTTAGCCGCGGGGCGTCTTCGGCCACTGCAAGCCGGACATGCTAGCTCCGGATCGGCATATGTCGCAATTCGTCAATGTGAACGCGCGTTTCCCTCACAACACTGTTCAACCTCGTGCACCACGCTTGGTGCTCAGCTTTCTATGGCGGAGGAGAGCACAAGAAAGAAAGAAAAAAAAGAGATTGCGGCAATGGCGTGGTATGGTGACGACACCCCGCCACCTCCGAGAGGCCGCCTATCTTCACCAAGCATCTGGATTCTGGTACTTCATCGCGTTCAAGTATCTCAAATTTGTCGAGTGTGACTTGTGAATTCTGAGAGCAATTGTACTCATAAGAACCTCGATTGTATGTAGTTTATAAGCCTCAGGAGAATGACGTCAGAGATTCAAGATTGGAAATTAAGATTCCATTGATATTTATTAACGGATGATTAACTTGGAAGATTTATTGAAATTTATTACACACATTTCTGTGGACAAAGAAGTATCCAATACGTCACGCTGATCAGCGGGAATGCACGGAAACCACTGAGCGATATCGTGGTCGCCGTTATTTCCGATTATGCGAATCGCGTGGAGTATTGGCACGTCGAAAGCGCCTTTTAATTTCGCGGGGGGAGAACGTCTGGACGCGTCACGAAATGCGAGTAACAGCGCCGTAACAGCTTCCGGCGATCGAGCGGCGCGAATATGGAAGTAATCTCATTGGAGGGATCGGTGTCGCATAATGCGTGCATCGATTGATGTCATCGTGACTATCTCCCACTGGCAGCGGTGTATCAAACAGCCTCTATCTGTACTCCATTATCTCTTCGATTAAAACAAGCGTCCGCTTACTACGAAACTAGATCTTGTCCCGATCGAATTTGACGATCGCGCGCCGCACAACAAAATGTGGAGAAAGTAAAAGTGGAGAGAAACGTGTTTGTCTCGTAAAGATAGCAAATACGTGCGTAACAGCGGTCGATTGCCTCTTTCCACACGTTGACTTTTTCGTTAAATGTATAAGTACGTGTCCCAGTAATCTGGTTGCAGATTAAGTTTATGTGGATTTATTAAAAAGGATAATTAGTCCCTCATTCTCAAAAAAAGTCCTTTAAATTTCATCCCAGAACAAATTTAATTGCCAATGTAATATATGTGTAATCTGTGAAGAATGGAAAGACCAGTGCACGCAGGTGTCCCTGAATGTTTTACGTCTTATGCCGGCGCGAAATATCGTTAGAAATTACCGTTGCAAATCGTAGAACCCTCGACATTCCTCTGCGAGGACAAGCAGGCAATCATCTGCACCGATCACCGGAGATGCCATTCGCTGTTCCAGATCGATCAAACGCTCAAACCAGTTTGCTTATCGATCTGGTCCCAGGCGTTTTTGGATCTCTGGTGCAAGACGTTCACCTCCACATTTTTCAAAGCTGTCAAAGCATCCGATTATTCATTCGATTATTTTCCATACAATTACAATACCGTATGCGCGACAAAGTACAAAAGAGAAAGACAAATGCCGCATACCGTTACACAATAACGACAAAAAGAAAATTTTCGCAAATAAACAAGACGCAAATAAATCAACGACACGATGGCCCCATTTATGCGCGTTCCGCATTGTCATGCACTTTCCGCGTGTATATGGACGGTCGATGGGACAATGGTGGGTGTAAATCGGCCGACGATGTCTCGATGTCGTCCAACCGGCGACGCTTGGCACGAGCGAGGCAAGTGGTACCTTCATGAAGGCAAAAGGTGTATCAAACTCCAGGTAGGAGAAGAGGTACCTCATACACCTCCCGCGAGTTTACCAGCTCCACGGAGTGCTCGACGAGCGGACAGTTACCTTTCCGTTCTGAGACCGCGAGGATCTATCCTCCCTCCATACTTGCGGCCGAGCTCGCTGATCACTACCTCTGGGTGAGTCCCGCACTTTAAGATTTCCGTGAAGCCTCGCGATTTCCGCAAGACGTCGGATTAACGTGATGCAAGATACATTATGAACGAATAACATCGATCGCATCCTGGTGCTCGTGAACTTTTCATTGCGGAAATCGTGGACGATTACGTGACGCGCGATTTGTCACGGAGCGAAGACGCGATCACGAATGTTTAAAATAATTTCATGATAGTAATGGCAATGACGTTAAGCAAATTTGACTTTCCAAAATTTGTATTGTTGAATGTTCTCTTTTAACTTATACAAAAATTTAACGATGTAATTCACCATGAAAAGCGTGTTTAAAAATTAATATACAAATTATATATAAATGTGTATATATAGAATTGTGTATATATATATATATCGGCATTTTATTTTTGCATAAGCAAAAAGAGACCTGCATGTATATTCGATGTAATATAAATTCGATTAGAAGAAAATAGAAGAATGGCGCGATTCACGCCGAGAATCGTTTCAGCGTTATTGTAATATTCAGGAAACTGCATTTTAATTTTCGCTTTGATAGCTTTCACTATTGGTCCTACTTTGTTTGATCATGATAGTATTACAAAGTAACTGCAATCACACTTCGCACGTGAAATAGAGCCCGGGGGGTCTCTTATGACAAAGTGAGCGGTTGCGCTAATAAGAATTGTGTTGATGAGAGTGACGTCCCTGGCATGCAGCGGAAGGTAATGCCACAGACACAAAGGGATACCAAAAACATAAAGAGCAACGCAGGAATAAACATGACAAAATTATCGCACGAGAATTATCGCTATATATAATATATCATCGATCATTTTCGAGTTTTGTATATTTCTAACGCTGTCATATAAAATTAATAATCTGCTCTGATAATTATAAGGATGTTAATCTATTCAATCTATTCGATCTATTCGATCTCGTATCACTGCAACTTTCAGTATCCTATTCACTTTCAACCTCTGACGCACTGCTGTTCAAGCGTAACGACCGGTCTTTTGAAGTTAAAAGCGCATTTTCTGCGTCAAATGTCCACAGAACTGGTCGTCGATGTCGTTATCGGAAGCCATAAAATTCTGTCCGCATGTAGTGTCAATTATGTTTAGGTTCCACTCCCGCATCTCTTTCAGTTCCGTTAGCACTGTCGTTTGACGGATCTAGGTCCGGTCGTACTGGTTCCGCTCGTCACCGAGGCAAAGTGGAAAATTCGCTCGCGGTCGCATTCGGTAATACTGACGTGAGTGCTTATGCTATGAACATTGCGCTCGATTGAAAAAATATTCGTGCAATATATAATGGAAATAATAATAAAGCATATCAAAATATTAAAAATTTTAGGCTTTTGCGTTGTTGCTTACTACAATCTTGGCTTCTGGTTTGGAGTCGCGTTTTCTGTTGCTTTTAAAAGCGCAAAATTATATTAAACTATAATAATTAAATCAGTCCGCATAAAGTAAAGTATAAATTATTATAATCTTTACGCGATTAAGCGATCTTGTATCGCTGCTTTTATCAATTTTATTCCCTACTATTTTTTCCCTATCTAAACTTACATGCATAAACTCGCGTCCATATAAGTAGAAAGTAGACGTTAACGCGACATATCCATCTACTTTAAAACGCAAACTGTTTCCACTCACAACAGTTTCTTGACGCGATAGTCGGAGGCATGTCCCGGAGAGCGGCAATTAGAAAATCGCTGCATGTTATCACAAGCACGCTAGCACACTGTCGTGAGTTCCACAAAATTAGCGATACTTTAAATCCACGTTCCGCGGAATTTTCCCTGTAATATCCAAGTGTAGAGACGCGTTCGCAGGCACTTAATGGAAAGCACCAATTACTCAACTATGCAAAAATGCAGAAAAATACTCGAATACGCAAGATACATCTGCATACTCGTATCTGGGTCTGATCTCGATCTCGCGAGGTCGCTCGGTGCATCCAAGATCTTGCGCTCCTCGAAGACGCTCATCGCTGGAACGAAAATGCAATACTCGCTCGTGCGTGCATTCGAGAAGCGTGAAAAAAAGTAGGAAAAGAAAAGAAACAGAGGCGAGATATTATCGTCGTGCTCGCATTCTCAAGCGTCGCAACGTTCGTTCGTTACGCTCGCCTGAATTAAATTTCGCAACGTGATGCCGTTGCGTGTGCGGCGTACTTTTCTGCATTAATACGGCGGAGCACCTACACGACGGTAGACTCCGTTCCATCGGAACCCGATTCAATGTAACTTTCCCGGAGTTTGCTCCCCACGCCCAGAGGCGTATACCGGTATATAAGAGTATAATTAAACAGTCACAAATCGCCGATTATAATTAACCGAGCGGAGGAATCTGTCGAGGCCATAATGCGCCGATACTGCCGCTCTGCAGGGTACTCGCGTGTAAATTCATCTCCAATTTATTCGTCTAATAAAATAATTAGTAATACAGATTTTTATCTTGACAATACAGGGAGTCGCGAAGCATATTTTTTTGAATTCGCGAGGCAAGAAAGCGCTAACGAAGAAGAAAGCTGAAGGAATTTTTAGCAACGTGAACGGCGGGAAGAACGGGAAGAGATTACTATCTCTGGCATTAAAGAAAGTATAACACTTTTGACAAATAGAGCGGTGCGATGTTCATAAATCTACTAACTCTCATCATCTTGAAATGAACGAAAGCTTTTAAGAAACTTGAAGCTAATGGATTCATCTTTCTTCCGAATTGCGGGTAACGAGTTAGAGAATCGCGATGAAAGTGCGATTTTTCAATTTGCAGGTAGCTCGAGGAGAACGAGCCGCCGAAGATGACGCCGATCGTACTTGCGTGCGCTGCTCTCGTTGCGTTCACGCGCGACGTGCAGGCGATCTCGTCGGCCTGGAGACCAATCGTGCCGTCCCATGGTGGCAGCGCAAGTTTATTGCATCAGGAGGCATCGATCTTCGGAAATGCGCCAACGCAGACGCTCTACGACGTGGACAGTTCTCATCACCTGCTGCTGCCGCATGATCAGGAGAGATGTTCCCTCTACAAGGTCTCCATGAATCAGCAGCTGTACTTCGAGGTAGATCTTGTCGAACACGGCGATAAATTTGTACCATACCATGCGCTTTTGCTCCTTATATTGGGTCATTAAGTATGAAACTTTACAAATAGAACATAAACTTTTGCATTTTTTGGCACATGGACATGATTTATTTTCAATCGAAGTATGCGCCCATGTGATCTACACACTTCTGCCATTTTAGTGGTAGTTGGTCTATGCCTCTACTATAGAAGCCAGGAGTACGGGAATCGATGAAGTCGCGGAAGGCTGATTCGACTGCCTGTTGAGAATTGAAGAATTTTCCCACCAACAAGTTGTCCAAATTCCGGAAGAAGTGATAGTCGGTAGGTGATAGATCTGGTGAATATGGTGGATGACGAAGAGTTTCCAATTCCAACTCCTGTAGCTTTGCCATGGTCAGTCGTGCAGTGTGCGGTCGAGCATTATCATGCAACAGGATTGGCATTGACCGATTGACCAATTTCGGTTGTTTAATAGCAAGTTGTTGCATCATTTCGTCCAGTTGCTTGCGATATACTTCAGCCGTTATCGATGTACCAGGTTTCATAAAGTTGTAGTAGATAACACCTGACCTGGACCACCAAACAGTCACCATAAGCTTCTTCTGTGTAACGTTGGGTTTCGCGTGATGTCTCGGTGGTTCATCAGCGTTCAACCACTGATGTGAGCGTTTACGATTGTCGTAGAGTATCCACTTTTCATCGCAGATCATAATTCGATTAAAAAAAGATTCATTTTTGTGACGGGAAAGCAAAGAAAGGGAAGCCTCTAGACGTTGCGCCTGCTGCGCATCGGTCAATTCGTGCGGGACCCATTTGTCCAACTTCTTTATCTTACCAATTGCAGCTAAATGAACAATATGGTGGGTATAGAAACATTGAATATCGATGCCAATTCACGTGTACTTTGAGATGGATCGGACTCTACTACGGCTCTCAAGTGATCATTATCCACCTTCGTCTTTGGTCTTCCACGTGGCTCATTAGCGAGGCTGAAATCTCCATCTCTGAAGTTTTTGAACCAATTGCCCACCGTTGCTTTAGTAGTTGAACCTTCACCAAATACAGCGTTGATATTACGAGCTGTCTCCGACACTGTGGTTCCACGGCGGAACTCATATTCATAAATCACACGAATTTTGGACTTTTCCATAGTTCTATAAAAAAGAATCGACCAATAAAACTAATGAAGATATTTGAACAAACAAATATGACATTTGAAGAGCGAACATACATCTATCACACTAACCTAACCTGATACTGACGTCTGGCGCCAAATTTGAGATAACAAATGTTAAAGATGGCGCTTTTACATTTGTAAAGTTTCATACTTAATGACCCACTACATTATTTAGTCTTTAGATGAAAAACAGATAGATCGCAGTGTGATGAAATATTTGAGTGCCAGTTGAAATAAGTTAAATGGACTGATCAAAGTTAAAGAGATTAGTGGATATACCTCGGAGTAAAAAGTAACGAATATTATGATTATTAGAATACTGATATCGAGTGATATTTCCCATTCGAGTATGACGTTCATTAATTGCCTCGATAACTTAATAATAAAGCAACTGTTACTAATGCCGATGGAGGAGGATTCATCAAATATGAAGCATTCTGAGTCGTGCATTAAGATCGTGTGCGCGGCACACATAAATAATGTTCAAAGAGAAAACTATCGCAGCAGGTGAATGATCAATACGACCGTTTGCAGGATGCTCGTTTTCCAAGCTGATATTTGCGTCAATTTCAAGATATTGATATCGTGGCGTACACATGCAGTGCGTATTACATTCGGCGGTTGTCAAATGTAAACCGGAGCTAACAATTGAACAATAATTAGTCGACAATTGCAAACGCGCGTCGCTGGAATTAACATAATTAATCAATTAACGTGATCGCGGAATTTTGCCGGAAACATAATCCGAAATTTCTCGGGACAACCGAGCGACGGCGGAATCGAAGGCGGAATCCGCGTCGCTCGCGTGCCAAGCGGACGAACGTTCTTCGCTTCACGCTCGAGAGAGTGCCGGCTTGGCACTGCACCATGACCGGATGAATCCGTCGCGCGAGTGAAATGCCACGCGTTCTGCGACCAACGAAAGTAAGAGAAAACATTCTCCTCTTTCGAGATCCCCTCGGGGCGCACTCGAAACGGGTTCTGAATTACTGACGATCCGCGCGCATCCGCCGATTCGAAACGGCGAAATCGTTACACCTGCTTCAACGCGGTTCCTAAGCCCGTTCGCGGACGTCGTACTGTTCGTCTTGTACGCCTCGTTGGAGGCAGAACGTACGGCGAACGTACACTCTTATATCTCGTTTTTGATGTAACTCGAGAAAGTGAACGTGCTATCTCGGCAAATTGCTTGCTCATCTGATCCGGCAGGGGCGGTGTGTATACTTTGTCATTTTTTTCTTCCTTTCTTTGTAGCCTTCCGCAACAGCCGGGCACGCATCGACGGGAAATTAATATCGGAACCGGCAAGAGATAATTAATAATAATTACGGAAACGAACGAGCGTAAGCTATTCGGCGACGAAGGATTATCACGTGTAGTTTCGCAGTTAATTGTATGCTAAACGGTCGTTAAAAATGCGTGTTAAATGAGCAGCCGTCACGTCTCATAAGTTTACGACGATTATAAATTTTAGGGAATGTGATCTGATCTCTCGCTGATGTTAATTGATATCCGGATTGCTGATTATGTAATATAATGAAAGCGATCTCGGGATCAAGTTATCGTGGCAAGGTGGCTGAGATAAAACGTTGACATTTCAGGCATATCTCATGTTACGGAGATACAACAGAGTAGCTGATTTAAGGAGAAAGGAGAAGTCGAACTATTCTGGTTCATTTAGAGCGGCAATATCAATCGGCCTTCACCGGCGTGGCCATACGTGTTTCTATCTAAACGAGTGAACGTTCTTGCGATAGTTTAAATGAGAAAAATGCAGTTACTCGTGTGCTATTAAGATGCATCGCCATGCGTCTGGCTCGGTTATGTCCAGACGGTGATTCGTGATTCGAAAGAATAAGGGGAAACCGAAGATAACGAGATCAGGGAAAATTTCACGATTTATCGAGAGAAAGAGCGGAGGCGCGGGACGAGATCAGAATTTCGCGGCTTATCTGAAAACACGGCGAAAACACGGCACGAGATCGAAGTTTCACGACGCGTTATCGGGCTGATCTGAATTCCCGCGAGGCGGTGATCTGCGGACGCGATCGGCATAGTAAAAGCGAGTGGATGAACGAGCGATGGAAAGCGATCGAATAAGCGAGCGAGCGAGACGAGACAAGACGCATTTCTTTCATTCATCAAGACTCATGAGCCGAGCGATATCGCAAGATCGCCGTAGGATCGTCGTTGATCAGTCAAGCTAGACAGTCCAAGCAAGCGTAATTGTAGCCGCAGGGGCAAGGGGAAAGGGACTGTCGCGAAATCGCGAATCGTAAATGGATCCGCGAACGGAACAAAGGCTGTCCGCTGTCACGATGACTTTCTACGATCGTTATAACGATCGCGATCGTTCTCCTCCGCGATACCAACGTCCGATCGCTCATCAGCTTCGTTCGCAATTAGCGACCGGCCCGCGGCTGGTGCCTCTCACGATTCCCGATAATGACGTGACGGGGAAATTATATGAGCGCCAAGGGTCATTCGCGGAAACGTGCCTGGCGATCTTATCACGATGGGGAAACGCTGTCGGATGATGGCTCGATATGTCCCGCATCGAGTAGCAATCGAGCTGGATGATATGGGAGCGGAACGAATTGATTCCACTGCGCGGCGCCGGCGTTTCCATTGGAAATGGGTGAAACGTGCTGGTAAACGCGAGGTTTCTACCCGAGGCGGAGTGCCTTCAGTTGTCTCCGTCAGAAATGCTCATTAGTGCGTGCATTCGATCGCGTCAAAGGCATTCACGTATCGCGGGTGAACCGATTGATCGCGACACGTGAACGCAGACGCTTCGAAATAGCGTTTACTTGATCCGTCCAAACGTCGCCTCACCGTTTCAGTACTCTCCCTTAGACATCGATAACTTTATATATCCAAGAAGAGATGTGCAGTCCGCGTGACCGATCAAGCGGCACTACAATCGGACGTGCGCGATAAGTCAACCGGTATCGCGGAGGTGTCGCAAATCACTTCGATACGAGCCCGCATCTGCGAGGAAATCGAGTTGGCCGGGTCTCTCGCCGGATATACGACTGAATATTCCAACTCTACCCGTCAAATTTACGGACCCGTTTAGAGGGTCGGACGGAGCACTAGCTGTCACATTCCGTCAAACTTGACGCGTCGCTACTTCTGCAGCACGGGACGCGTACGGGCGAGAAGTTTATACGAGAGCTGACGGCCGTAAAAGGAACCCTGTGCGCCGATGCGATCTGGACCGCAATCATTGCCGCGATTCTGCGGCCGCTTTTGGCCGACGCTGTTCTCCACACGAGCGCAGAAATCAAGAAGCAAGAAGCGGTTCTCGGCGATTTTTCTTTCTTTTTCCTTTCCTTCTCTTTCTCTCGCTTCTCTTTCAGGCAACGACGTAATCGATTAACCGTGAATTTATGCAATCGCTGGTGAAAAAGCGTGCACTCTTGCGAGCGGCGTACATGTCGAGTCATGCTTGCGTCATAACAAATGCAACAGACCGCCTCCAGAAGAACATTTGCAGACGAATCTCTGATTTTTTTTAGAACGATATCGTAACGCGGGAATGAGATTTGGAGAATGATGCTTCGAGGAAGAAGATGAAACTATCTCGCATAAAATTGTGAATGTAAACGTTTCTCTGTTCAGTTCAGTGATAACATTGACGGATCGTTTAGCGATGATATATCTCGAGCTCTCGTTAAATTCGAATCGAACTGCAGTCCTCACGTTGCACGATTGCGTCCGTTCGATCGCACCCGAGAGAGAACGGCCGTTTGCTTAATGCGCATTTTAACGATACTCGCGGGAATTGGTGTCGGCATTAATAATGCGTAAGGCCGATACAGAGCGATACGCGGGAGTACGCATACCGGTGATTAAATTAGACAACAAAGTCGCATTAATCGTCGTCACGAGCATCGGCGATGCGAATCCCGGTAAATCCTGCAATATTTATGTCACCGATCTAACTCGATCACTCTACTCGATCCTCTCTTTTTTTTACAGTACATCCATTACAAGACGGAGCTGCCGGACATGAAGGAGTTCACCCTCTGCGCGTGGACGAAATTTTACAATCACTCCAACGACCATCCCCTGTTTTCTTACGCGGGTAAGTGCGCTCCGCAAAACCCGATTTCTTTCTCCTCTCACCTTTTAATACGAGTCGTATCGGGCGTGAAAGCGAAAGTACCGACGCGTTTATCGCCGAAAGTAAGCGTCGCGTTATCGCGCGACGATGTTCCAGATCATTTCAAAAGATTTCATCGCGATTTTTCATCTCTTCCCGATTCGCAATGGTTTAATTACATATTTTCCGTTTATGCAGAGTTCGTGCAGGCGCGAAAAGCGGGAAAACGAGATGCCTTTTTCGTTTCAGGAGTTTCAGGAGTTCGTTACCAGCGCGGCGGCTAAATGCGCGTTCTCAAATTGCGGTCTGCTTTGTATGTTTGATTAACGAATTTTACACCGCGCGTTAATTCACCGTTGACCTAGTTTTTCATAATTGATATATTGTTTGCTGACACGGCGGGAACTACGGATAAGCGAGCAATTAACTCGCAAATGAACGGATCAGCGAATTCAATTGTCAGCATTTGCAAAAATGCACGTGCAAAATACTCAGTAAGATTTATGTATTATATATATACACTCGCGCGCGCGCGAAAAAGTTCTGTGTATACATACATTTTTAATGGATTGACTGCGCTAAAATATTGCCCGAAGTTGTAAATGGACTTTCAATTATCGGTTTTATTCCAATAAAAATTTAAAAAATCGCGAAACTTTGTTTATCATGAAAATATCGAAAACAGGTCATCGAGCGCAATATTTAAATGCATTTTTTATGTATTTATTAAAGCCTTTTGCAGGGCACATAATAATATTCTTTAACAAATTGCATGGCGATTAAATATTTATGCATAACAAATACAGTGTGTATATATGTATAAAGCTTCATTAAAATGCTGTCACCGATTAATTTAGACCAATTGCAATTCAAATGCAATGCAATGAAATACATTGCGTTCAAAAAGCCCCGATATAATCCGCAAATATGTAATTTTCACACATTTACGCGTGACATAAAAGTTTTATTCAGTTGCGCAATCGATTCCCTCTTACGATCTTCTTTTTTATATACATATAGTGTGACTGTGGCTCTACGTAAGTAACAGTCGTGGCTCTCTGTGACGCTGTCCTAAGAATCGATTTACGCCCGCGTGCATCATTATTCGCGTGCGAACAATGAAGTTGTCCGGCCCCATGTTTTCAATATGCAGTTTAGAAAGGTTTCGCGCGGTTTGTGGTTTTTGTGTCGGTAGAAAGTTGCACACGCAGGTTGTTCTTTCCTTTTTTCCGAGGCGCAGGCGAGCGTGACAATAGGCGGATATGCACGGCGTCATAAATACACCGACAATAAGTCTCTCCCTTCGCATGTGGCTAAAAATGGCGCTCGGCTTGCGGAATCAATAGGTACGCTGCAAATGCATTCCACCGCAACGAAAAAAATTATTTACATACACGACACAACGCGTTTTAATCCGAGGCTAAAATTTTCTTAGATCGGTCACAGAGAAAATAGCAATCGAAGTCAGTATAAATTCTACTTTTCGTGATCCCAATTAAACGGTATTTAACAAAAGCCAAACTATTCATGGAATTTTAAAATTATTGATGTGAGAAAATTATTCAAAATTCAAACTCATCACTGAAACAACGTAAGGCGAGATTTCAAATTTATAACAGTTTCCAAGGTCCGTGTGGACCTCTCGCGCGTGTCAGTAATCTCATCAGTCGCCGGCTAATGGGAACGTTGCATCTCTGCTCGTCTACAAGAGAACCCTCTCTCTCTCTGTCTCCCATTTTCTCGCACGAGCTAATCTGCGTCCTCGACTTGCAGCCGGAGACCAGTCACGAGGGATACTGTCGTGGGTCGCCAACACGCCAAGGAGTTCGTACTACATGCTCAACGTCAACGGCCACAACTTGTACAGATTGAATTATCCGCTGAGACTTAACAAGTGGTACCATTCCTGCCAGAGCTGGAACGGTCGCACCGGGGAATGGCAGATCTGGGTCAACGACGAGCGCGTGGGCCGCGGGTTCAACAACAGGGTGAGCACGACTTTACGCTGCCTTTGACCCTTACCTTCCATCCCCCGCGCATTCTTGACAGACAGGTGTCCGGGGGGACCGGGTGCCCCACGTGCGTGGAAAGCGGGGCACGTAGCATCGCTCCTCGTGCTACTCGGAGTCGATTAGTCGCAATCTGGGTCGTGGTGGAAAAGCGTACGAGCCACGACGATGTCGCAATCGTGGCTGTCCTTGGACACCCTAATGAGAAAAATTACTCCGAGTGCTCCCCGAGCGCGAAGCTTTTACGATCGTGTCGCTAATCGCCGGTTCGCGTTTCGTCTGTCCTTTCAAGGCTGAAACGCTCGTTCGCGCTCCAGCGACATTAACCGAGTCTAATTGGGCTGCGGTGTGCTACTTTTTCCAGGGTGGATTTCAGAAATGTACATGTCGCGAGTCATTCCCGCGGATGCCGCAATCTCATACTGCTCCACTTATCCAATAGCGTTACCTTTCATAATTAATTTTGCCACCGTCATTCGTAACTTTGCTACATTTTCTTCATGTATATGCAGATCGCGGAAAACGGATCCGGTAGCAAACTAGCTTTCGAGGATGGCGCGGCAATCAGAGCGTGCGATATGCTTGCACCCATCGTGTGTCCCCAATTATGCTGCACGGTAAACTCGAACGATGCGAGTGTCGACGGCAGATGAGTTTGCGGGCCTCGTCGCGCACGTAACGAATGCATTAACGCGAAATCAATTAACGGTTGCAAAGTGCTTTCGCTAATATACACGCCGCGAGTGACTGTTCGCGGGGCGTAACGCTCGTCTGACCATACGCGTGGCTTTACCACTGCGGCACGGAAATGTCCAGCCGTTGGCGATTTCGCGATGAGATTATGCACGTTGCTTCTCGCTTTTGTTGAGCTTTCGAGTTTTCCCAGTGACGAATGGGATAAAGCAGAATCGGCGTAACCGAGTGCAGCCACAGATTAGCGGTAAACCCGTTGAAATAAGGACTGTCACTCCCGATTCTCGCGCTTCGCGTTGCCTCCGTCAATCCGAGGCATTTGCGAAATTATTCCATGCTGGAATATTTCTCGCGCCGTAAACTTAATTTCCAGGCATAAATGATGGACAGGCTCATATTTCATAATGCGTGACGTATGTGTGTAACGCATGGAGTAGTGTAAATTCCGCGTTAAATTATAAAGAGCTCGCGCAAGAAAATCTCGAGTATTCTGCGCAACATACTTCGCGTGCGCGGCGATAAATCACGGAAGTGTAATATATCGTCGATAGTACGTTTTATGCCGGCGCGATAGCTGAAAAATGTCCGAGCACATATATCCGCCGCTAATTGAATACTTGCGAAACGGTTATTATGGTTTCACATATCGCGATTTTATTAACATTCCGCGAATGTCTCTGGGGAACGCGCAGAAGAAGCATTCCATCGAACGGCAAGGAGAAGGCGCAAGCGCGAGTCCCATGGTTGCGTAAGGATTTCACGTTGCAGTTGCCTCAATTATCGTTTACGTTAAACACGGTAGGAATTCCCCGAACGAGCGTGCTTCCGGTATCTCGCACATGAGAGTCACGTTCGCGAATGTGTCGCGTTCAGTCCGCGCCTTTCCCACGCGAAAGTCTAGTGCGGTACCATGTCATCGCGATTTGCTTGCTTTAATGTGTTTCTTCTGAATAGACATAGCTGTCCCGCGTAATCGTTTACTTTGTTCTTTTCCGTACATCGTAATGATTCAGCTGAAGTCGTAAATATTGAGACAGAGCTGAGAAAATGTGATGTCAGGTGGAACTAAAATTACCAAAGTTGCCCAGAGCGATTCCGCCAACTTTAAATTAAAAACCGCGCTAAGTGGTGTTACAGGATGCAGCAATTAGATGGAAGATACTCGCCATTCGCTCTAGACGTGTGCGAGCTGTCAAGGCGGCGATGCACAGCTTCCGGCACGTAGATCGCGCCGGGCGAAAAACGAGACGCGAAAGAATAGCGACGAAATAGAATAAACGGGAAATGGAAAAGTATAGAATTCCATATCTCGCGGATATTCTCATCCGGAAATTCATACCAAGGTTATACACTTTCAAATAAAAAAGAACAGAAACCAATTTAAATTTCCATACATACGCCGCTCGACTGCGGATGTGCAATCTATCCTCGACGTTATATCGCGCACTGGGGACACAATCCGCGGCTTTTGTTCTATTTATGCTTACATCACACTGCGAGGTTCGGCTTTTCTCCGAGCAATCGATCATACCAACGTCGGGTTAAACTGAGCTGTATTCTGAAGTCGCGCGACCCGTTTATTAGTCCACCAGCAGAAAAGCAATCATCACGAAATGTCTTTCGGATCGCTAATACGTTGTATAAAACGTTGCATTTCTGATTTCAGCTGGTCGGACACGTCATCAAAGGCGGCGGAATTGCCATTTCGGGACAAGAGCAGCGTCAACTGGGTGGTGGTTTCCTGGAGGGCGAAGGCGCGCCGCCAAGTAAGATAATTTCTACTCTTTACATAGAGATGATTCAGGAACAGATCAATATTATTCTCCTTTTAAAGAGATAGTTTACTTATTTTGTATATCTAAACTCCTTTCACGTATCTGCTTCAAATGCTACTTGCCGTGTATTTGAATTCCCCACACGTGTGTCTCAAATGTATTGCATTTCTCCGGCAACAACGTCAAATTAGGGTGTACCCAAACTTGGCTCAAGACACATCGCGGCACGTCACGACGATAATGTCTGCTCGCTTCCAGGTTCCGGAGGCTATTTAGGCGAACTGACGATGCTGCAGCTCTACAACGTTGCCCTGACCGCGGGAAAAGCGCACAAGGATCACAAGCACCATCATGCTCATCATTATGAACATGATACGAGCAATAACGTTCCGAGGGCCACGACCCGGGCGCCAGTAACCGGACCACCCTTGCCACCGCATCCCTTCCTCACCGGCGGACAAATCAATACACAAGTACAATCGCGTTTTCTTTTACTTTGTCACGGGTGACAGCACGTGCGCGCCGTCACCGTCATCATCGTCATCAGGCTAATCGTTCTCGTCCCGTTCCTTAATTAGCGTCGCCGTAAACACGACGGAGACGCGCCTAGGAGACGTCTGGAGAACGTTTGAAAAATTGGAACGTCTCGCGGAGACGTCCTTAATGTGTCTCCCAGACGTCTTTTACGATTCTCCGCAGACGGCTTTACGACGTCTCTTCGACATCGCATTTCGTGCTGCGTTTCGCGAGACACCCCCACGTGCCACCCTCCACGCACCGTCGCGCTCAATCGAGCGTGAATGTCTCATACGCGCGAACGACGGTTCCAGGTGAAGATCAATCCCGGGGCGCCGATTCAGATCGTACAAAACGGCATAACCATCCGTCATCCGGCATTACCGCCCGTTCCGGAATCGCCCCCGCAGCCGCTCCCGCCCTTGAATCTCGACGTTCTCACGACGTCCTTCCCCACCCTGCCGACGCAGTTCATCAGTAATCCGGTGCAGCAGCAATTGCCCGCTGGTGCTGGTACATCGTCGATCTTCCCGGTGGACGGGTCCTATCACAACATTTTCAAGAGGGAGAAAAACGAGTCCAAGAGGCGAAACATTAAGAATGGAACGATGGTATCGAGCTTGACCGAATCCGAGAAACCAAAAATCACGAAGAGAAATGCCGAGAAGGTGCCGGAAAGTCATGACGACAAGGTGAGTTATTAATTTGAAGCTTTTTGCATGTCAATCGGTGATGTCTGTCTTATTAAGTGCTACAAGATGTTATATAAATGTTGATGAAGTGCTTTTTAAAGATACATATCTCTCCAGTCTTTAGATAAAACGTTTACAGTATTTTATATTAGAATTTGTATGCATTTATTATTGATATGATTTTATTCTAATTATCTTTTAATTTCTCAAACGTTTTTCCTCGTTTCAACTCTCAAAAATATTAGCTTTAAATATCTATACTCATTTCTAAAGTAATCCGAAGAAGGAGTGTACGTCAAATTGTAAGTTCTTTCAGTTTCTGACCTACTTAAAGTAGGAAATTAAAAGATTATAGTGAATCAGAGTGGAAATAATCTCATGAATGCGCTCGGCTTGCTTGCACGCGAATTCTGAAATTTTTCGTCGTATTGCTTTGAAAAGATCGTACTAACGCAACAGCTCAACTAACTTTCACACTCTCTAGCAAACTTCAGTTCAGTTCAAGTGCAGTTCAAAAACGTTTTCGCTGCATTAGCAGTATCACTCGCTCGAGAAACTTGTATTATTTTCTTTCCACGCGATCCTTTTCTATGCTATACGTGCGATAATTTCTCTAAGGAAGTCTTCGCAGCAAATTGCTTTCAGTTAAGTATCGTTTCTCGTTTCCCAATTTCGCAAAAAGAGCGAGATAGTACGAGAGGTATACGTGAGACACATGGCAAATCGCTGTTTATCTATTTGCCTAATGTTTTATATATTCCTCAAATTTTCAGGTGTCCTTCGTGCCGAGGAAATCAGAGGCAACAGATGACAAGAAGGTGGGCAAGCGTGAGGCCGATAAGAAGAAGAAGAGAGGATTATTGCAGCTGAGCGATGGATCGATCTTCGACGATGGCTACTCCATCCCCCAGGGCCTGGACAACGATTATTTCACGGGACTGAGCTTCGGGCTGCTGAAGGAGACGGAGGAGGAAGACGTTCGGGAACCCGCTGAGTACGAGGTCAGACAGGTGATGGACGTGTGCGATGGCTGCGCCGAGGAACCCTTCGACAAAGCGCTGGTCATCGGCTGGAGAACCGTGCCGAAGAAGCTCTATTCCGGCGCCTTGTATCTGCCGGCCGTGCAAGCGTGCAAAGCGTTTTAAACCGAGTGGCGCGCGATAATTCCGCGTACGCCAAGTGACAATCTGGGATGTTGCATGAACTCTCAGGGAATCGATCGAGCGAGAGATCCGGATTGCGATTCCGACGATCGCGCGTCGCGACGCTCGACGGTAGACCGACGCTCTCTCGAGAACGAAGCATTCCCAGCCAGGTATTCCCACGCCATGCTTACACAGATCGCTCCGAGTTATCTTTAGTCGTTATGGGCGGAGATGTTTGTCGTTCGAACGCCGTGACACAAACGCACGTAATTTCCGATTTCTCCTTCGTTCGCTCAGTTTTTCTTCGATTTTTCTTGCCGCATGTAGCGCGATGATGCAATCGGTGCTTTTCCGCGGCTTTTGTGCGACGTACCGCCGTTGTTCGATCTCGAACGTGCGAAGGTGCGATTAACATCGCTTGCGCCGTGAAGAAACACGTGCGTGACAAGAAACGGTTTGCCAGTCGTATTTATTCGCAATCTCTGTCCGATTAACTGCACAACAACGAATTTCATAAGGATTCGTCGAGTGCTACGAGTTTAGGGTAAATTGTAACAAAAAGCGACTATAATTAGAGCTCACGATTGTTATAGACTCATCGCAAAATCAGACTTTGATCTCCGCCATGTTTTACCAACTGCCATTTTTAGTCGAATTGTCGAGAGTTAGCAAGAGATATGTGTTAACAAATATAATAAATAATTTATATAAAATATTACATGTAACATTTAATATAGAAGACTATATATTATTACAAACGACCGGAAGAGAGCACCTTCCTCGAGACTAGTAAATGTTGCGAGAATTCGTATACGAAAGTCGAACTCAATTAATTACGAGAAATTGCATTGTGCAGCGAAATGCTTCGTTACGTAATAGGACAGTATTATTTCATAAGTTCGAGAACACTAATACAATAAGCAACAGCAATCGCTCTTTTAACCGAAATACTCATTTCCAGTTGCGCGCTGATCGATTGACCGATTAACCCGACGAAGAGAGATTTAATTGTGCGACGAAGACCGTTTTAATCGATCAGCAGCGATCAGCAGCAGCGATCTAAACTTAAGCTGAAGATTTAGCTCTAGTGATATCTTTTGCGTCGGTTTTACGTGTGATGTATATCGAATAAAAATTCTTGTGAATCGTTGCACCACGTTTCCACTTGCATCTACTGCTGACCCGAGAATTTTTCTCGTACGCCGCATCTATCGACGTAATATCGGCGATTTCTTTTTGCTGATCGTACACCGAGTATACATCCTCACATTTATCCAGCGATTCGACATTATTCACATCCGTGGATCAATCCTGCACGTTCGAAAGTTCCTGACGATACTCCGCCGCGTATATTCAGAGTATATCTCACGTTTCGCGCGATATCGCGAGGAAAATTTCCGAAAATATCCGTCAAGCACACATCCGTGTAAAGTATCGCTCGCTTTCGAGTGGATTCGAGACTAGACAAGATGCAAAACGCCTAAGCGATCCCGTTGCCGAGGAACGAGAACGCGAAAGCGACGAACTAAAGACCCGGGAGCTCGTTAACGCGCACTTACCTTGCTCTTGTGAATGTGCTGATGCTGATATTCGCTGTCGAATTCCGGCTCACTGAAGTAGCTCTGATCCTCCCAATGGGGTGGCAGACCGCCACCACCTCCCGGCACTCCCATAGGCCCCGGCATCCCCGTCACTCCGTCGGCACTCTCGAAAAGTCTCAGGACGCTGCGATCCCTGATATCTCTCAGGTGCGATCTGAAACACGGATGCAATCTGTCACGTTGCGCTGTCACGATTGTCTTTTACTAAAATTACACGCCATTAAAGCGAGAATGAAATTAATTTAATCTGATAAAATTGAGAGTTTGAAAATATTCTGAATTTTAATAACGTTTATAAATTCTATTGTAAAAATAATTTTGTTCTTTGATTATTGATAGAGAAGAAACCAAGATATCTAACAACGGAACATTTTCTTCAAACCATTATTTCAATGATTATTCTTCAAAGTACCGCTGGAATAAAAAGAACTCGGGCAGAAATCATTAAGGAAATTGTTAGACGGAAGGAAATCCGTACCTTAGATCTTCGAGTTCGTAGAACATGTCCTTATTACTGTCGTGTATGTAGACCTTCACATGGGGGCTGTCCAGATATTCCATGGTGAGTTGCTTCGGAAAGCTTCTAACGAAAAGAGCTTTTACGGTGTCTATACTAGTGATCTCGTTCGGTAGCAGTGCTCTCTTCGTCTCGTTCCTGTACTGCAGGAACACCAATCCTGGGGAATCGCCCACAGAAATGCATTGTTTTGTCAGGAAAAGCGTAATTAAGTAGCAACACAAGCGTATCGACATACATACATACATACATACAACACACATGGGCGGTTATTTAATAAAAAGAATATGAAGAAAACTACTATACAAATAAAAATACATATGTATTTTTCCAACTGTAATTTTGCTTCGTTATATTTTCGTTGTACTGAATAACTAAATATTAATTGTTAACTAATTGATTTTGATTTTTTTTTTAATTTATAGTTGACGCGATCTATTACGAAAAATTTATTATTTATCTGCATTTACAGTACTGCCCAGTCGTGTTATGTGACCTAGTTATTTTAAATTATTACCTAGTGGTCGCTCCAGAGTCTTGCTGGGGGTCCGTACGACGGGCAAGCTGCTTCTTTGCTTGCCACCTCGTCGGAATCCAGTGCTGGAGGTCTCCACCTCGGACATGATACCCGGGTCGTCATCGAAAAGCATCGTCGAAGATGGGGGCGGGTAACCGCGCGGAAGAGGCGACTGAAAAGCATACAAGCTCGATAAGCTCTCTGAATGCACCTGTGCGGTCCTCAAGTGCCTTATCGCGTCTAAAGTTACTTGTATAAGAGCGCTTCTATAGAATACTCAATAAATCATAGAGCATTTTACGATAAAAGTGAAAGACAGAAACATAATTATTGCAAATAAAAATGTGGCGTTTAAACAATTTCGAAACATCGTATTCGAAGCAGAGAGCTGCTCGCGAGATAGCAAACTTGCTCGAAAAGCTCGAGTTCTCGTAATAGACAGTCTCAATGTGTAATTTAATGGTGTCACTCAGACTTCCGTCATTACTTGCCTTCATGAAAGCATTCGCGACGACATTTTCAGCGCGGACAATTAGACGCACGCTAGGATCGAAGATTAAATGTCGCTCAGAGGAAAAACGATCGTGTCAGCATGCCGACATGCACACGTCGACGAAAGAAATTGATCGGCAGGCAAATTTGCATGTGGAAAGCCATGGAGAGATTTGTGGACAAAATTACCTTTCTCTGGCGAGACTTGGTCCCCATCTGGTCGGCGGCAACGTGGCAGGTAACACGGGAACACACGCACAAAAGTAAAAACCAGTTAGATGTGTAATACGTCACGCGGTAGAAAAAGACAATGGAGGTGAAAACAGAAAAGGGGAGAGGAGAATACCGTAACTGGCCGGAAACGATCGTTTTCAAGAGAGGAGCAAGAGTGTGCAGTGCCACGGTATCACTGACGATCCAACTGCTCTCCGTTGACAGCTCGGCCGTGTAAACGTAATTGCGGCTGCAAACACAACGTGGACGCCAACTTCCTGCTCGTAATGGGGATCGTTCCACGAACGGTTTTTCGGTTTTCACGGTGCCCGCCAATGCGTTCCTGATAATCGAATCGTGACTTCCAGTGAAACGCCATTACGCCTCGTAAACTGATTACCCTCACGGAAACATCAATATCCTCTCCCTTACGTCGACGACTTACATGCTACCGTTCCCGAGCGAGTGCGGCTTTCAACGCGATTTATCACGGTGGTTGCAATTCTCAGCCGGCTCTCAGCTCGCCCGAGCTGTCTAAAAAGCTCCTCCCCCATCGTCCCGAGTGATCAAACCTTGATTTTAATATCGAGTTTCTTTCAGGTAACTATAGGTACATTCGCGATGATGCGAAATGGAAGTCCACGAGCGAGGACCGGATGTCAATTAACGGCGGATAGCGAAGCGAGAGCACGCGATGACGTAAGGTTCGACAGTCGCTATCTCGAACGTGCACCCGCGCACCCCCTAAGTTCGATCATCTCCTACAAACCACGGGGACACCCCCGGGGGATGCTTGATATAACCATGTGCCAAGAATTAATCGATCGACTCGACCCCCTCGCGGGGATGCACGGTCTTTCGAGCGCGACGTATCGCGGAGCGCAGCCTTAGACGCCCGAATTTCACGACTGCAATTAACGGATAATCCATGCGATTAGCATAAACGATGCGATTACCCACTCGCACATGCATAAACCTTCGGTTTCACGCTTGTATCACTGACGCGAGTAAACTCGAACACAGATTTCGCGCTCGAATGTCCGACGTAAAACGAATCCGCGCGTTTCCCGAAGAAATTATTTTCCGCGTGAATTTTAATCTTTTCACAGATCTTTTTAGAAACCCCTTTACACGTATTTTTAGAAATCTCTTTACATGTGTCTTTGCAGGTCTTTTTACATGTATCTCGTATCTCGCGGTTTACTCGAGAGTTGAATTTCGCTCAAAGGAGAGTGAGGTGTACGCGACGTAACAGCTAACGGGCGCATTTTAAAGACGAAAGGTGCAAACCCTCGGGACCACCCCACGGCGTTATCGTGAAAAGTTTAAATATCCCGGTAGTTTGAGCACAGGAAAAATGAGTCGAAAATCTGACAACGTTAAAGGGACGTAGTCGCGTAGGTGCGTTTATACGCTCGGTGTGTCGGTGCTCTTCAATTACCGGGAACGACGGGCGCAAGAAACGAGGACGTCGTGTAGGTGGATGATAATTAATTAACCGCTTCCCCTCATTACCCGAGGTCCTTGGCCGCGAAGTATCCGCTAAAGTAATAAGCTCCTGCCGGTATTTCGATAACATTTCGCTCATATTTGCGCACGACGGGCTAGGCAAATTTAAAAAAAAAAAGGAGAATGACGAGATCGATCGCGCAAAACGATAACGCGGGCTTGATGTTAAAGTTACTTTTACACGACACAATGGGGCGCTCCACTCGTCGGACGTCCACGTGCGCGCGCATTATTAAAGTTTTACATGTTGAATGTCAGTGACGTGGTATAAATAGTGTTACTGCCGCATACACATCCGCCATGTGCGCGGGTCATATTTCACTAACAATATTCTCCCATAATTAATGCACGCGAATACTGCAATGCGCAAGTGGTACGCGCGAGCGATCTTTTATTTGCCATTAGATTTAATAATATCGCAACGTGTAATGTGTCTCGTTACACAATTTGTGTCTCCGGTTTCTACGTTACGTGCTCGTCAATCAAAATTTGCAACGGGGAGCGAATCGCGCGGTCTTTTTGCAGGAACTGTCAGAGGCGGGACGCAGTTCGCGGATCTTGGCAAACAGAGGAAAACCAATTTCGCCTTGATTCATAATACAATACGTTCTTCGGGCTCACGCCTGATCGGGCAAAACGCTGCGAACGCGTTGCATAAGTTATGTAACTCCAGTGTATTCCTAAACTAAACAGTGCACATACTTCCCGGTGACGGATGAAAGAAGCGGCAGAGGAAAAAGAAGAGCTGCATGAAATACGAGGGAAAAGTATTCGAGACGAAGGGCAAACAATAGCGCGTATACGTTCACGTGTTCCATAAATAAATGGCAAATGTGCCGTGGTGATGCATGGAGTAGAACCCGTGCGGTTTCTTGAATGAAACATCCTCGAAAAGGGAAATACGCGCTCGTTTCATCCACGTATCGCCCGTTAAACGTGAAAACAGTTTTCCCCCTGGTTGCGCGAGCCACGCACACACCTGAGCAATTGAACATTCCCTAGTTTTGCCATGGTAGATAAAATAACTCGCATATCCGGACGCCAAGAGCGATGATCGAGTAAACGTGCAAATTTTAATCGATGCAACAAAACTTGCTGAGCGCGATTTCGCGTTCGCGAGGAAAGCGAGATTTGAGTTCGACCCGGCATATCATTCTCGCAAGCGCAATTGTGCGCGTGCGGCATACTTGGGGTGCGCACGTGGCCAATCTAAATTACAACGGCTGTAACTGAAAAACGCCAGCGAGGCGTTGTCGATGGACGCGTGCAGAGGTATCATTTTTGCGCGCGCGTCACGTCTGAGTAGCTGGAAATACGAGAAGGAAGCAGAGGTTACGACGAAACGTTATCTCAGATTGTTTCTCTGATGCGTCATGAGTGTTGTAGCGCGATTAAATTGGAGACGGTCCTGCGTTCTAATAATTATTGGCTTACGTAGATGAGAATCAGGAGGTAAGGAACAAGCTTTCGTGTTCGTTACCCGGAAATTGAAAATGTTCCCTCCTTTAATTAAAAACTTATCAAGTACCGAGCGGCAGTGTGTACGTTGTTACAAAGGATCGTTAGTGCATGGCAAAGAAATGTTCAGCCACCCCATGAAAAATCCAGCCAAAAATAAAAAACATCCTCCCCGGTGCAGATAAAAAGAGACACGCGGATGTAATCGGCGAGTATCGAAATCATCTGTTCTCTTATCACAGATCATGTTCTGTTATCATAAGCATGGCGTGAAGTGAAGGGAATATCGAGCAGGCGCGTGAGGGAGGGAAGAAGGGGAGAGAGAAGAAATCGAGAAGATTCAAGAAGAAGAAACGATCGCAAACAATAATGTATGGGTGTATTTACATGTTGCGCGAGCAAAGATTCACCTCGAGATCCATGGTGGTGTGCCGGGACGGCGGGGTGCCGTACTGGCCGTGCGGTGGCGGCAGATGATGCGGATGAAGGGGGTGCAGCTGCTGCGCCGCGTTGAACTGCTGATGATGAAGGGACGGTTGATGATCGCCGCCGAGGGTGTGCCTCCTCGGCTCGTCCCTCGAGCGGCCGCCACCCCCGGAGGAGCTCCGGCCCCCCGAGCCACCCCCGCCGCTCCCGCCGCCGCCGACCCCCAAGACGCCACCACCCCCGCCTCCAACGCCGCCACCGCCACTACCGCCAGCCCGTCTGCCAGGTGTCAGCTCGTTCGAGCCGGATTCAACCTCCCCCCTGACCGATCCACCTGCAATCATAAGCGTTTCCTATTAGCGATACGGTTGTTGGTGTTCGAGTGGTTATTACCGAGACGAGACGGTTCTGAGAGAGGTCCGATAATACGAAAGTTTAATAGGATCCTCTCGATAATGGCTGCGTTCGGTAAACAGCTCGATATCCCCCGTTTGAAAGCCGAGACGTTTCTCCTTCCCGGTCAAAATTTAATTGAGAGCACATCGTGCTCTCCCTCCCTCCCGCCCCTCGCGGCATCTGATTCTAGTCTGACAGGTAAGAAATTCTCCTTGAATCTCTACTTAACGTTCGTTACAAATGCATCAACTGCCTTCGCGCTGCGATGATAATTCGTCAAAACATTGTCTGGCTTGATTACGAGCGCAAATTTCCCAAAGAAAAACCGCGAGAAGTGAGGAGACATCTCGAGGAGTTTCCGCTATTAATAAGACGCTCCCGTTGTCAGGAATCAAAGTGGATAGCTGCGAGACGGCCAAGCGACCTATTTGGCAGAAAGTGACCGCGACAAAGTGGACCGAGAATAACGTGTTCGCGGAAGTGGCCGGAAATAGCGGGTGTAATATATGCGCGCGCATAGATCGGTGTATTTTCGTCTACTTGTTTCGCATTACTCGTGGCGGGAAAAGCTCCGACACTAGTAAGGGATTATGCAAGTTGGGGTTGCGGTAAGTAGTAGTACCTACTTGCCCGACGTAGTCGAGAACTCGAGACGCATCGACATTCCGTTAACTCGCTCGAAATTCAACGTTTATTTGTTTCCGCTTGGCTTTTGTTGGATCTGGTACGTTTGATATGTTAATGTCTAATGCAACGCGATTAACAAGGGATGATTTCGCTTCGCGTGTACGGAGGCGGAAGCATTCTCCAACGTGTCTCAGCGACCAAACAGGAGCTCGCTCGCGCTTGGATAACTCAAAGTTCTCGAGCTCAAGTACAAGGGAGCACGTGAAACTCGCGCGGATCATTGTCACGGACAAGACCAGCCTCAAGCGGATGAGCGACGAGCTCGCGGACACGCTCGCGCGCGCATCGCGTTCTCCCTCGCATCGCAAAAGCGCCGCATCCCCGCTCGTTTACGCCTAGCGTGTAGTCTCGGCTTAATTAAACACAAGCACGCTGATGAATAGCATCAGAGGCGGCTCTCTTTCGCCGACCGAGCCAGGTATCTCGACCAGGTCGCAATCAATTCCGGCGAGTCCGCTCGACGCGCCGCGCGGGGCTTAACGAAGCCAGAAGCGGCTGCAGCTTCCGCGCTGCAGCCGGAAACTGGGTCGGCCGACGTCATCCTTCAATTAATGACGAGATTCGAATTCCGAGGGACCCACCCGCGCGATTCGGTCGTCCTGGCAGTGCCATACCTCGCGCGGATAATCCGGAGACGTGGCGCGTTTCGGCGGTCGTTCCGCGCAAATGTCGGATCGTTGCCCGGAAAACGTACGGTACGAGACGCTGTCACACCGGTGTTCGATCACGCCGGACATCGTCGGAAGAATGCAGTTACTGATCTTGAAACATGTATGCGAGAAGGGGAACGTCGGTCCACACGGGAGTCAATTTTCCGGCTGAGCCTCGACGGGTAAGTCACCCCGCGCACCGCCGTAACAATCCGTCATTTTATTACGCGATAAACGAGCGACGCTCGAATTACGCCGTGCAAATGTGTGCACAGGCTGACTATGTGTACCCGTACACACGTCAACTTGATTTCGGAACCGGAAAACCATTGGCAAAGACCATGGAAGTTCGGAGCGACGCGCAGACACTATGATTGAGATCGTCGGAATAAATCCAGGGCGGAGTTCTAAATATATTATATCAGAATAACGAATTCAGGTTAATTATTATGTAATAACATTCATTATGAGGAACGTAATGAGAATTCAGCGAGAAACGGATGCCGCGCTCGTAGCTACGACTCCCTTGAGAATTCACTGTTGCGGATGCGGCGATGTAGTATCGCGGATTACAAGAGACGATTCATTCGCCATTAAGGCAGCTGGGTAAACAAAGAGCTATTCCACCCGCGCGTGAAAATTGGCTGCGGGTAACGTCAAGGCAGCATGCGTATTTTGTAACAATAAGCTGCGCGCAAGTTTCTACGGTAAAGGAGTTCACGCTCGACGGACTCGACACCTGTAATTGGCAACGTGGGTAAACTACGCTACGACGAATCGCTTTGAAATTCGTAACAAGCATCTAACACGAGCGCGAAACGTACGATTTTGCAGAGCTATAAGATGATTATTATCGAGACGCCGGGGGAAAGAACCCTTTGATGTCGCCGCTTTCATCGCAAAATGCCATTCGGGGCAACCAAATGGCTTTCACGAAGAAACGAAGATTTTTCGCAGTCGGTTCCCAGCGCGCGCAATTGCGAGAGAACGCTAGACAACTGCATTTCCATCCCTTTTGCTTCGAATCCGATAAAGATGTTAGTTGCGTGGTCTGATTAATCGAACATCCAATCCATTAGCGTCTTCCCTTCAACGAGTTGTCTTATATTTCGTTACTTTATGCCTAACGACGTAATATTATCCGTTCCCTGGCACGACACGTGTCCCACGTTGGCGCCTATTAAAATGTCATCCGTCAATCTGGTTGACACCTCTCTAAAAGGGGTATAAATAGATCCCCGATAAATTCTCGAACGAAAAATCATTATCCAGGAAAAGCGGGCACATCGAAAAAATAACACTTTACACGTTCAATTTCCGACAATCCAATCAGTCGATCGATCGATTTGAATCATTTTGCATTACAAGAAGTCGATAGCACGATATTCGGTTAGGACGAAATCTGGTATTTCGGATTTAATGTTTCTCTTACGTGAAACACTGATGCGTGTCGTAAATGTTATAGTTTCCCTCTCTGGTAATAAAACCGTCCCGTCAAGTGGTGGTCTACGTCATAATTGAAAATCGAACGAACCAAGAGTTCTTGCCAGTACCAATTCCGTCCCTGTAACGAATAAAATCGAATTTCCGCGTGGTTTGCTCCTCCGTCCCGACGCTTATCACCCCTTATTCCCTCTCGTGGATGGGTCGTACCAATACATTAAAAATGACGGGCATGTTAGGGACGAACATAGAATATAGAGCTCGACGATGCACAAGAAAGCTGTTCCGATCGACAGTCCATACATCGATATACATCGAGTGACTACAAAAAAGAACTGTGTTGTCGAGATTCAATTATTTTCCGATAATAAATTGTATTGGAAAGACTGATTGCTTCTCTTTCCGTACACTTTCGTGTTCTCCTACAAAATTTATCTACATTTTTCTAACTACAATCTGAAGTACTTGAGATATTAGTTCCTAGCGAATCACCGGTCCACGGCGATTTTCCAAATTCAATATCTCGTTCGACGATTGATTGCACAGATATTTAACGTTGAAGACTGAAAAATTGAGAACGACAATCTCCCTCGAAGTCTCCGTAACGCGAGGAACGGCTGCGAATCCGGCACAACATCCGTCATGAAAATTCGAACGGCGTCTATTTCGAGACAGCCATCGTTCGCTCATCGGATATTATCTTAATAACGCGATAAACACGCCTCTTCCGCGACACTCACTGCGTACACTCGAGCCACCCGTTAATTCACCGTGGAATACTTGTACACGTGTACGTCTCGGAGGTGCGACACGTTATATATGACGCCGGGTGGAGTACTGCCGACGACCACGAAGACGACGAAGACGAGAGAGATCGTCGTGAGCGTTTATTTTCAGAAACGAGCGTAACCGTGAGCGCGCCGAGAGCGCGTGTGTCGCCGAGAAATCTAATCTAACGCTCGGAAATTCGATAATCCACGGCCGCAGATAAGATTCCGTACATGCGTGTATACGTATAACGGGCATGCTTGTCTAGCCGCCTCTCCTGTATCAACGCCATCCCGATTTCACGAGCACATACGGGTGCTTGCAATACGCTTACCAAGCAATAGCGCAATTAGCAGCACTTCCGGAGCGGCCAGACGGGCGGAAGAAGAAACTCAAAATGAATAACTCAGAGAAGTATATGATAATTGTATCATTATTATAAATATAATTGTATCAAAATCATTGCTCTTGAATTATCAATATTTATCGCACAATTTTCGCTTATATTTATCGCAATTAATTTACATAAATTCACATAAATTCACAATTAATTCACATAATTATCCAGAATGTGCCCGGAAGCAAGACGAAGCTCGTCGAATGGTCCGCAGCGTTGGCTACGCCATTGGGATGCAGATAGGTGTCGGAGATGGTCTCATGCGCGGCCGCGGGGACCGATCGATTTGCAAAGCTTATCGTGACGAGCGCAGTTACGATATGCTAATGCCGTTGTAAAACGCTTCGTTTATGCCCCGTGCATTCAGCCGTCACGCGTCTTTTCCGGTCGTAGTTGCTTCAAGAGGAATAATCCTCTTTGTCGATGGCCCGGGGTCACACCGCGCTCCTTGACACCTTCAGAGAGAGCGAGCTCGTCTCCCAGATAGATCGTAGCAGACAAACATAGATCCTCGCACATTTTTTCCCGCGAGAAGGGATCGAATCAGTTTCGTCCTACACTGTGCGTCTGTGAATTTTAATTGATTTTTTTTCTTCTTTTTAATAGAACAATTTAATATTTTTGTTACAATCAGTGCATATTCACTGTAAGATCGATCGCCGAGCCGGCTGGTGGGATCCACTCAAGTTCTACGACCTCGTTTCTGTGCGCTGCGTGCGCGAAAATAGATCAAATCGATATCCCGATGAATACACGAGCTGCGAGCGATAATTGAGGCGAATAACGCGGACTTCATACTTTGCTGTGCACGGTCGTGCTGTATTTGGAACGAACCGATGCTTTACGCAGACAGGGATACTCGTTTCAGGACAGCATCCCGACGCTATAACAGCTAAATAATACGTATGTAACGCCGCCTTCAATTTGCCAAGGAATTTCACCGGCATTAATAATCGTCGCACAAACGACGATGCACCGTACTAAGGAGGCGGCCGTGAGTTACGAACCGTATCAATTACCGGCATTCCGGTGGAGCCTAACGAGAACATTCTGTTCGCCGACACGATAAACATCGACGCGGATTCCCGGACGCCTGCGCGAGCGCCATGTGATTAAGATTGCATTATGCATGCGCAAGGCGGACGATCGATTTCAATTGCCGTGACGAACCTGGTTACCGAGCCTAATGTCATGTGAACCGCTTAAGTTCCTCGACCCTCGGTCTGCCATCTGTTGCACCAGATATTTTTGCACAAGGCAATTTTCTGGTAATGCGTCTTGCGAAAGGGTCTTCTGTGCCTTAATAGTGTATAATAAAAATATCGGGTTTCCAGGAAAATCGTAAAATCCGCCCACCCATCTTGTCGTCTGATCATGACCGTCGGCTTCTGATTCGCGTGGACGGATGGTTTATGCGCGTTTAAATGGCGCTTTGACACTACAGACGTCTGATGCCTTCTCCCCGTGCGATCCAATGATTAGGAATTCGTCGTTAACCGGCTGACAAATGGGCCCCTAACTGACCCGTTAAGGGCCGGTTTCGCCAACGTCAGTGAACTCTAAGTGCCAGTCACTTAAGTGATTCCCCGCCCCTTCTGCCTCATGCCCGCATCGGCTGTGCTGTACACGTTATTGTAATCTTCATACAGACGAGATAAAATTTATGGTGCGCATAAATGCAACATTTTTCTTTCTATCAAAGATCTTGAGCGATACAATCAGTAATAAATTATCGAAACGAGTGTATCAAAAAATACCAATGAGTTGCGTAATTATGGCAAGATGATCCATTTTCATCTATTTCCTGAAAAACTCTTAAAAGTTCACAGTTTTTTTCAGTTTTGCATCCGGTTTTGTTTCGCACGATAGTTCATACAGATACACCAAGCCAAGGCTTGATTAATCAGCGTTGTTGAAAGCAACCGTAAATTAATGCGAGGATAAGCGAGGGAGCTTCATTCCGCAGTCGCTTCTTTCGCGAAACCGCCAATTACAGATCGCATCGATAGGAAGCGTTTCTGAATCGGCAGCGTTAAGTCAGCGCACTTTTACTTCGACGGGGGAAGAACATAACGACCGATTCCGTATCCGGATGTACGCTCGAGGGTCGACGACCTGTATAACAGCGATACGCGTCATCGGATCCTTAACTCTTCAGCTTGCACTCGCGAGTATGATATTCGCGCAAGACGTGATCGCGAACCGTAAACCGGCGCCGAGAAAAGTGCTGGAGAACGGAACGGCAGCGAAATCGGAGATAGAGGACCGTGAAAGAAGAACGGACGGATGGAAACGGCGATGAGGAAGAGGCGAAACGAAAGAGAGGAGTGTGTTTAGTCGGAATTTAATCATTTTTACGCCGCCCCGGCCGAAACTGTTGCCTTCAACGCGTCTCTGTTATCCTGTATCCTCTTCTCTCTTTTCAGAGGAGGAGAAAAGGATCTAAAATTCAATTAAAATTTTTCCCCTCCTCTCTCGCGCAGTGTTCGAACTCGTTCGTCCGGCATTCATCACTCTGAGGGGGAGAGAGGAGGAGAGAAAGAGAAACGGCCACTTCAGTTTTCGACGGCGTTTTGCTTGTGAGATCAGAAACGCTCATAAATCCAACGGACGTATTCACGTATACGCAACGTCGAGCGTCCCTTCGTCGGCCATTGGCCCTCCCACCCGACACGCCGAAAGTATCGTCCGCCCTTAGGCAGGGCAAAAGCACTGCCGCAAACGGACAATAGCATCCCGGCGACCCTCGGGCGGGACGCTTATCGATTATTGTCGGCCAAAAATACGCGCGAAAGCGCCTCTGTGCCGCGTCTCTCTTCTGCCAGCACCGACCGGCTCTGAGAAGCATCGTGTCTCGGGAAGCATCGAGAATATATACGCGTCCATTCCTTTCTGCTATCTCTCGATTCTCCTCCGTCGATGTGCGGGACGTATCGAGAGTTTAAGGGGGGAGCCTGCTTTAGAACGCTGAAAATAAGGTATATTTTACGAATTGCTTTTGGAGAAACTATACAGCGGATCATTATAAAACTTTTATGCATTTATTAGTACATGTTTAAAGATAAAAAAAATTATTTTTTTATTTGAATATATCGCTTGTAGAGGTCGTCCTGGAGAAATCTTAGTGCAGCCGCGTCGCCGGCATTGCAAATTGGTGAGCATTCTCCTGCCTCCAAATTTCGTCTAAACTGAAAAATTTAAATATGTTCTCGTTATTTATGAATTCCCATCGTCGATGAACCAAAGAGAGAAGAAAAAAGTTGAAAAGTGCCAAAATGGTGGAGCTTAGAACACAAAAGTACGATTTTTAGGCAAAGTTTTTGAACTTTTTCATGTAAAAATAATTGTTTAACTTAATGTTTTTATGAATATTAAAGGTTCATCGACGATGGGAATTCATAAATAACAAGAAAATATTTCGATTTTTCAGTTTGGATGAAATTTGGAGGCAGGAGAATGCTCACCAATTTGCAATGCCGGCTGCACTAAGATGCCTCCAGGACGACCTCTACAGGCGATATATTCAAATAAAAAAATAATTTTTTTTATCTTTAAACATGTACTAATAAATGCATCAAAGTTTTATAATGATCCGCTGTATAGTTTCTCCAAAAAAATTCGTAAAATTATACCTTATTTTCAACGTTCTAAAGCAGGCTCCCCCCTTAATGGCGAATGCCGAAAAAAAGAGAAACACAAAAATAGCCGCAAGCCGTTGGGATCCTCGACGCTAAATGTGCTTTTCTGGTACTCTCAAGAGTTCGATCTACTTTGAATGCCTGGTCCATGATAGCAAACGAGAAAGAATTCAAGTGAGACGAGCGCTTTTGTTGATGCTTGCTCTATTCAATCGCGTTTCATGTGAGGCCACATTCATTTCATTTTCTGCGTCTTTCATAATATAATTACTTTAAGAAAGAGCTACAGTGCGATATGTCTATTAAACTTAATTACTTTTAATATGTGAAATACAGACAAAACATTTGGAAATGGAATTTAGAATTTCTTTTATATATAATCTGATAATTCGATCATTTGTTTAATTTTTTCCGAGTATTTCTGAAATAGTTACTCGTCTCTGAAACAATTGAGGAAACTGTATTGCATTATTTAAGTCAGTATCCCAGAAAGATTCGTCGTTTTCGTTGGCACAGGGTCGATGAACTCGCTCTCCGTTGCACAACGTGTGTCTCGACATATAATTGTCGATTGGCTCGACGATGCCTCAAGTCAAGCTCAGTAATAATTCAAAATTCACGGCTGCGCCTCGCTGTTATGCGACGAGAAATGCTACTGGGCTTCCCTCTGCGTTTAGTTTTAGACAGCCTAAACTGTCTGTAATTCGCATTCCTTTACTTATTTCACTGTACTCTCGGTGAATTTACCAAAAACTTTGTATCTCGCGAGTTACAGATAAATCCAAGTGAGCGCTCGCGATACGAATCCTTGGCGAGTGTTTGAAATCCGATGCAATTTCACGCTTCAAATGCAAAATAATATTGAAAGAGAGAGAATTCGCGAGAACATCGCAATTACAACATATTCCCATTTACTGGTTTTCGTATTTGGTATTTTCGATCCAGGAGTAATCCATATAGACTATAGCGGCTAAGCTGTATTCGCAAGTATTCGATATTTATTGAACAATATATAAACAATTCAACGATCGACAAATTTAGCTGTATGCATACCCGAAGTATTATTCCAGATGATTATTATCAAATATTCTTTAACGATTGTTATCTCGTTTATTTATTTCGCTGAAAATATTGCGGAAAAGTGTTTTTCGCACTCGTGAACGCACAATTTTCACGCTGAATGTGTTGTCACTCCTTTTTTTCGTGGAAATATTTCACTCACCGATTACAGCGCAGTGTTTCACGTCGATTATGTCAGAGCGTTGCTATTATATATCCCAAAGTTGAACAAACTCGTTTTCACACACACGTTCCGTGCGAATCGATGGAAGCGTACGTCCGGATTGCGTGCCGGACGGATCGACGTTTTTACATGCAGTTGCGTCCGCGTGGAAAGCTTAACGCGTACCCTCGAACTGTACAGTCTTCTTGGGTATAAGTTCAGCGAGCGAGAGAGTCAAAAGCGTGACGCGCCTTAATTCTCTTTAATTGTCCGAGGTTGCGCGCCAGACGGCCCCAACCAAAGTAAGCAGACAAACTCGCGCGCAAACAGGGGCCCGTTCTATCTGCGAGACAACCGCGATGCTCAGCGACATTCATCACGTCCGCAAGATTAAACATCGCGCAGAACAGAATCAACTCGCGGGCCCAAGAGTAATAGAGCCATTTTCATCAGCGTCCAAATTACCGTTACGAATTCATTCGGATGTCATGCGGATCTCCGTTCTAATTGGTAATCAGCGATTTTCCGAATAATAATGTCGGGGTAACGAGAATGGTACGCAAATCGGAGCATCGCAGGGGCGAGCCGAGACGGGGAGGGAAACTGGAGAATCCCGAGGCGGCAGCAGATGGAGAATGCGGAACCTCCGGAAGGGCGGAAGTGCGGTGGTGAGTCTACGTCGGTGCATTCGGTGCACCCTCGAAAAAAAAGTCTGCCTGTCCGTGTCGGCGATGCAAATACCGGCGCCAGCTCGATGGCGCGCGCGCGTGCGGCCGCCATCGGGTGCGTGCGGGACGAAAAAAAAATCTATACCACTTTCGGACCTCGTGCACGTAAAACGGCTTGCAGGGGAGAATGCTGTTTGCACGCACACGAGCACGCGTAACGTGTGTGTACGTGTGTTATCGACTGCCTCGTACGTGCGATAGTATCGTGCCGGCGGATTTGGTCGGCGGGCTTCGGAGTCGAGGGCTTTTCGGACTCCTTCGTCGGATTTTATACGCCGTTTCCGGTGACTCGGTATTTATTTCGACGTCATCGTCCATTTGCTCAGTCTCCCGGTCTTGGCGTCTTTATTTCATTTTTCTTTTCCGAGAGAGACGATCTTCTCTATTTACATATTACATAATAAAGGAAGTAAGGCAAGTGAGTTTCCGGAATTTAATCGGAAAGAGAGCCGTAGGAAAGATTACGAAAACGTCCTTCTTATTTTCAGACTTGATATACGACGAGATGGTCATGAATAATTGAAATGCGGAAGCCGTAATGTTAACAAAAATCATGTATCATACATGCAACATTTACGAAAAGGACATTAAAGTAATAATCCAAGTTTGAAAAAACGGGAATGATCCTTGGCCAAATTTTTCACGAATATCGGGACTTTCGAGCAGTTTCGTAGGTCGAACACAATCGGCGGAAATGAGGGAAAAGAAGTTAACGTAGAACATAGGAACTTGCACAAGAGAAACGGCAACTTCGCGAATATATTTCCGCATCGCAAAACGTGGAAAATACCGTATGGAAACACGTGCGTGTAAGTAGTTTCGGCGCGAGGCGCGCGCGTAAAATACGAGCCCGCGCCCGAGGTTCGGAATCGAAACTTTTTAAGCTCTTTACCGTGCGACGTTTCTTTTCAGCTTCAAATAGTCCAGTCGCGACGCGCCAACTTCGATACCGACTCCCCGACTCGAAGTGGTCGAGATATTACGCGATACTGTAAATCCTTACGACTTCTTCGAGTCGAGCAGCACAACGCGCGACTTAAGCACAGGAAATACCGGCTTCGTGCTTGCCAGAGGAGCTCGACTCTAGCTTTCAAACGTATGGTGTGTCGAGGCTTGAAACAGAAAGAGAGAGAGAGAGAGAGAGAGAAAGAGAACGGAAGTGTAAGTTTCACATGGAATAAACAATATTTTGACACGTCGTTATTAAGGCCACGCTGCATTCCGCGTCACGAACCAAGTGTATCACGCGCTCATGAATATCCCGAACGCTTCCTGCGCACAAGAGACTCCGCCATACGTCCGACCCATCCACTGGCAACGAGATATTTATTAGGCAAGTTCTCGGATAGCGGGTATCTTATGGAGTGATCGCACGCGCGTGTGAGTACACTAACATCTTACGCGGAAGTGTAGGCGTGTGCGCGCGCGTGGTATCGACATATCGATTTTACGCCGGAAGACACCGACAAAAGAGGAATCGGCCTCAGTCATACGGGAATTATCCACTTCGTCTTCGTGAAATATCGTTTGAATATGAATGGCGAGCCCCCAAGTTTCGGCATCTCGACGTAGTCTCGTCTCGTCGGTCGTAGCTCATCGTCAATTCCGGTCCACGGCGGATGCCAGACGTGCGCTCTCTCGGATCCATCGATCGGCCGGGATCCAAGATCGATTCGCGTCCACGGCTCCACCGGTCGCCGTCAAAGCTCGTAACGGATGAGCGGGAGATCAGTAACGCTATTAACTCCCCGAGCCTCCCTTTTCAGCTCCGACTTGATCAATTAAACATTCAGCGCGTGATTGCATAAAATCCGTAGAAACAATAATAAAGCTGAATAGGTTAAAACTCGTCGAGTGTACCGATATTCTCTCCTGGCATTATTTGCAAAGCAACAATTTGTTCAACAACTGCGCGCTCCAAGTGGTCGCAGCTCGCGCGAATAGCTCGCCGCGAAAAAAGGCGTATAAAAGAATGTGATCTATTTCTGTGTGCTATCCGGATACGTAAATGCTGACGTGAGCGTTTATCGCAGCGTTCTTTGATGCTAAAGTAGGTTTAACATCGTGATACGATTGGCACAAGAATAGCGCTTGGCATAAATTGTTACGGGGTTGCGCGAACAAATAATCATGGGATCCTCGTGAAACGAGCGACGACGTGTACGTCCTGTTATCCGCTTGAATGCGATCGGTGTTGCGATGCGCGAATCTCGAAACGATACCAGCCGCAAAAGACGACGACATTTCGCGAAAGTATCAAGAATGCGACACACTGGCGCCGCATATTCCGCGCTTGTTCCTGCAAGAGTGCACATAATGCACCCTTGTCTGCACATGTCCTCTGATTCCCAGTTCCCCGCAACCCTTCCCGTACAATCAGCCAGCGATGCAATCGTTTCATGGTGCGTGCAACAAAGTGCAATTAACCGGGCTGTGCAATTGGTCCGCTTTTATTACTTTGATTCCGTATTCCATCCGCTTTAATCTCATTGCGCGTCAACGATCTCCCAAAACACAACGAGATATTTGCCGATGAGGAGCAATAATCCGGCGTCGTGGTCAGACCCTCAAACGCGATATGGCGCCGTGTAATAAAGCCCCGTAATACGCGTAATAACATTACTGATTCTCTCTCTCTCCCCCTCCTCTCTTTATCTCTTTCTCTCTCTCCGCCTCTAGCTTTAGGCGGTAATACTGATTTGGATGTTCACATTCGAGAGTATTCGCATGGCTGCAGCTTGTTTCGTTTAAAACTGCCGACTACGTAGGCATACAAAGCATCGAAAAACCGACGACTCTCTCAATCGGAAATTCATCGAGGTGAATCGATCGTGAAAAATGTTGCCAGAATCAAGTAGATTGATTGATCAAGCCGTCACTTTCAGATTGTCATATTTCGTGCATTTCCGTCCTGCTGTTTCATTTCCTTTTTCTAAAATTCAGTTACTAACAGCGTAAAACACGTACTAATGTTTAAAGATTATTGCTTGTAATTTAATTGCACATATTTTATTGCAATATATTTTTTGTATTTTTATCTGCTTCAGTTTAAGTGAAATGAAAAATTGTTCTACATTATGGTCTATGACGTGTCTACAATTTGTGTGGACTAGTACGTTTCTTGGAAAAAAGAGTAACAGTGTATCAGCAAAGAAAGTTTGCCAAGAAGAACGCAAAGGCTTCAAACTCCGAAAGTTCATTAATATTAAACGCGATATCTTTCCTCGGTCTTTTCAAGTGTACCATCGATATCGCGGCGTCTATTTATTTCGTGAGACTGCATTTCCAAGATATACAAAAATTCGAGTAACAGCAAATTCCATAATGATATCGTTATCTATATAGTACATCAAACGTAATATAAAATATTACAGGTTCACAAAATTTTCCTACGTGACATAACATTTAATATCCTTAAAAGCGTTCACAAAATCATCGAGATTTTAATGGATTCATACAATGGACTTTTCATATCAACTAAAAACTGGTTCATTCAACTTTTTCATCAAAGTAACCATCGAAACGACCAGTTGAAATTTATTATATCTCTTCACACTCCGGTCAAAAAAACACACCCTTCTCGTTGAACATCCTCCCAAGAGAGATGCGCCACGCGAGTAACACGTTTCCAAGGGTAGATCCTAGCGTTTGGCACGGTCCTGCTAGGCATAGCTTCAGTGTCGATCGCGGCAGTGAAAATTCCAAAACGAACGACTCTCGCCAGGGATCTCCCCCATTAAAACCAACAGTAAGGGTAGAAACCAACAGTCCATTCGAGCCGCCTGACGAGAGCTCACGCGCGCTATTGCAACCCCCGTCTACTTACATCGTGCGTTCGTTGAGTCAATGCACCCTCCCTCAGACGTAGGAACGCTCTCGCCCCACGAGCGTGCTCCGACTTCCGGTTGCCGGCAAGCGCGACGAAATCAGCAGAACGACGACGACGACGACGACGGCGAGGAGTGCCGCGATGAATGCCTCACCAATGGAATCACAGACGAGACGCACACCGTACCGTCCTGCGCGACCGTCTGCTCGGTAGAGCCCTTTATTCACTTCACCGAAAGCGAGCCGGTCGTCTCCGGCAACCCTTCGCGAGAGGACAAGTCCGCCGCCACCACCGCCGCCGCCACGACGCGCACTACGGGTGTATTGTGTCTCGCGCGCGTGCACACCCGCCCGTGGGGCTCCGGCTGGCAAAAGAAAAAAAGGGGAGAGAAGAAACCGCCACCACCACCGCCGCCGCCGCCGCCGCCACCTCCACCGCCGCTGCCGCCTCCACCGCCTCCATCGCCACCACCGCCGTCGCCGCCACCGCCGGTTTTATAATCAATATTAGTTGACGGGGAATCCGCGCCGCGTCGCCGCTCGTCACGTGGAGGGGACTCCTCATGGTGGGGTCGGAGAACCATGAGGGCTGCAAGGGAGGTTGCGAGAGAGGTTGCGAGGGAGGTGTGCGCTCGCGCCGACGACGGTTTCTTCTTTATCGTCCTGCCGACGCGGAGGCGAGCGAGCGGGCGCGGATAAGGCGATAAGCCGCTCGGCGACGCGTTGTCGACGCTCGCATCGGCGGTCGACCGATTCAACCCTTGACCCGGGGTTGTTCAACCCTCCCTGCGGAATAGCATGCTTTTAAGTAGTCGAAAGTTGCGGGGAGTACGGCTAAACGCAGATGCATTATTCCGCGCGTAAATTTATCATTAATTGATTCAGGAATACGATTAACGTGCCTTTTGCATTTAAATCACTAAAATCCTGTATTTGCATCGGGGCCTGCGCGTTCTGTTTGTTCTGGAAATTGGAAACGTTGCATATAACGCGGAGCAATGGCGGCGCAATGCTCAGCAATCAGCGTGTGTTACCCCCGTGACTCCATATTGGTTTGATTTATACCTATATATGATTTATATGATTTGATATATTTTTATAAAAAATAAGATATTTGTTTGTATTACATATTATTCTTAATTTCTTTTTCATGCGTGAACAGTTTCGAAGCTTTTATTACTCTTGTACTTCTGTTATGCAACTCTTATTTCCCTTTAAAGAGGGTGTTCGTCGTTGTTATTTTTAATATCGCATAATAATATTCGTTAAATTAAACTAAATAGTGTCTTTCAAGCAGTCGTTTAAAGCTTAATGATGAAGCTATTGTGTCGATGAAGAAGTCAAGTTCTGTATCGATTGGATTAATTGCATTTGGCGTCGCTACGCGAATTTGGATGTTCACTTGATCGTGTTGCTAGAGGGGCTGGCGGAAAATGAGTTTCATCGTATTATCGTCCAATCGATTTTGCAGCAGGAGGGCAGCGAACGTTGTGCCCTGTTTTAATTGAAACTAGTCATGCGTATAACATTATTTTTCAATCATTCAATATCTAAATCATAATGCAGGTATGTGCAATGTTTGCACTATATCTGTCCTGAAGATGTTAATCCGACAACTACATATTTTTACATTTATACAAAAAAAATCAAATTGTTACTCAAGAGGAACTCCGACAGTTGCGTTCTTCTCTCTCAATTCAAATAAAAAACAGTTTTGCATTCAAAAGCGCAAACTCACACGGGGCAAATGCTCACAATCCGACGGCGACGTCTCGCCAGTGGAAACTGACGGACAGGGTGTGGCGAGATGCTCTTTAAAAGATCGGTCGGAGTGGTCAGTTGCGCGGGATGTTCGCCAGAGGCGCGCCAGTCCGACGTCGCTGGTCCGACGGCGACGCCGACGTCGGCGTCGGATTCCGCACGCCATCTCGGCGACGCCAGCCCCGACGGAGGCCGGAGATTAGCGCGGCAAGAGTCGGCACGCGTGTCGATAGATTATCCACGGAGTGTGTTTTACCCCCACGGGAATTATCTCCGCTTTATCGCGGAGTGATTTCCGGGGGTTGTAAAACAAGCCCGTGAGTGCATGTGAATGACATAAATTTTATAACGGAAATATTACTTAATATTTCCACGCCAATTATTTTGAAAGAAAGATCTACTCCGAAAATCTTCATTTTCAATACCCTCCTCAATACCCTCACTGAGAAAAAAATGTAATTGATCTTACGAAATGTTTTGCCACGGGCTGCCAACAAAATATATACTTATTTCAACAAGTTATATATTGAAACAAATATGTAGTACTTGGATTATGGATATGGATGTGTAATCACACATATGAGAATTATAATCCAACAATTATATATTTGATTCAATATATAACTTGTTGAAATAAGTATATATTTTGTTGGCAGCCCGTGACAAAACATTTCGTAAGGTCAATTACATTTTTTTCTCAGTGCTCTCAGTTGTATTATTATATTTATTTCTGTTAGCTCATAAATTGCTTCATATAACATGCAGTTAGCAAGATTTTTAATTTAATTGGCAATGATAGAATTTGCAATTCCTACCTAATTGTGCAAATAGTTTTCTCATTAATCAAATTAAACTCGATAATATTTGACGTCAAAGAAGATATAAATGACAGCGACTGCGAATAAAGTGGTGTAGCAAATTACAGAGAGCTAGCAATAAATGCGTTATCATTAATGTAACACATTTAAACAAATACTGATTTATTATCGCGACGGATTAGCGCAATCAATTAGTGTACGCTGCTGCACGCGCGCGCGCGAATATCTGCATATTGTGTAGAATATATCAAGATAATATTAAGCACAACGTATTAAATAAATAATATGTCAAACGCGCAAATATAAATATTGTCAATGCGGTTTTTTGGGGTAATACATTACGAATTATCGTCCATAAAATACGTAATATTTAGGTCAGATACAGAAGAGGATTCCTTTCGTTCATGGTGCCCTACATTTTCTACTTCGTTTTTCATTGTACAGACACTGCACATCCCGAAATAACATAAAAATCATTTTCCGCTCTCATTTTCCTCATAATCTCCGCAGAGAATTGAATATAATAATAAAACTGCCGAAGCCACCACTGGGACCGCCCTTTCGCGACCGAATTTTTTCATTGTAGGATCGAATTATTTTCGTATTGCGTATTTCTCTGCCACGTGGATGCGTATATTCGATTGAATCGTAGAATAACTGGGTCACTCTCGGTCTCGCTTTTACTGTTTCTGTTGCGGTTTTAGTGTTGCGTTGTGCGTTTTGCGCATTGGCATTCAATTGCATTTTACATAGACGCGTAAAAAATGTTGTCACTCGATGAAATAATATTTCGATTTCAAGAAAAATTATATTCAACCCTATCGATTGAATATAATGATATTAATCATATTGATATTAATTAATCATTATTGTACATTATATTTATATCTCATATATATCTGATACTTTTTGTTGATGTACATCACTACAAACGGATTCGCTTGATTGGATTCACATGAAGTGTGTTTGGCATAACAATTTGGAGCAGTGAGACTGGCCACGAATCTGCAGTTGCAGCAGGATGAGCTCACGATGAAGACGAGCGGCTCAGTGTATCACTTTCACGATACGAACGGTCGGCGAGGGACGGGGGAGGGAGGTGCAGCCACTTCAGAGAATAAGGGAGGGGAGAGGGTGAAACTTGAACTCGGGAAACCTGACTGAGGCCTCGCTGATTCCGAGGGTTAAGTTAAGCTCGTAATACGCCTACTTAAAGGCCAAGGAGAGAAGACGAGGGTGCACGAGACGAAGGAGAGGGCAACAGGAGCCAAAGGCGATTGCAGGCAATGCAATCTGGATAATCCCCCCGTAGAGCAGTCAATCTCGCGAGACAGTAATGAGTACCTCTATTTGCGACAAATTCAACTACTTTGATGCGCAAAAGGGCGACGACCAATTTTAACGCTTAATTTTCGGTCGATCTCATTATCACATTTGCCGCTCATTCGATTAAATCGTCGGATTTTTATAGCTCATAAAATATGCTTTGATAATCCTACTTCCTTCTTTATTGGATTTCAAATTGAAAATCACTGTAAAAAGAAGAGTGAATCAGTACTTTAGAAATTTTTATTTTGTGATAATGTAGGACATGTCGAATGTGAATAATTAATTAATGAAATGTATTGCGCGATGAGCATCGTGAATCAAAAAAGCTACCAATGTAAAAGAAGTCGTCAGATTTGAGATGCGTACCTATTATAATTAATAAAATAGTTGAAGATCTCAAATAACATGTATTATAAATATCAATTTAATTTTAAAAAATGATATTTGGGTTTTGAAATTAAATTAAATTGATATTCAAACTGACATTCGCAAAACATAAATTAATTGTTGAATCAATTAAAACATTAGTAACTGGTGGAATATATATGGAGGTCGAGATGTATTGCATCGCATTCGCGGAAAAATGAAAATTACGTCCTGAGAGTCGCGACTCGATCTACTTCGAGATAAATTAAATTAACGACTGAAGTAGGCAGCCGGAGGAAAAGAAGAACGAAAAACCAAGTTCCGCACATTCTGCACATTCCCGAATGAAATTTCATAAGAACCGAGCACTCACCGGTATCGTTGGACTGACGACCCTTGCCATCTGGATTCCACTCTTCCTCTATAAACAGAGAGAGGAAACACTAATTAGCGGGAACATTTATTAGCCGAAAGTAATTAGCAAACAATTTAAATTCGATGACAAGAAGATAATTAAAGATATCAATAATTTCTTCAAACTCAATTCGAATTGAATCTTCCCCAGGAATGTCCAATAATGTCGCCATTGTCCGACTTTTAATAAAACTGTCAATAATCTCTTTCCTATTTGTAATATGTTTTTCACAATTCGAACAATAAATATATATCGTTCGTACATATATTTTCAGTCTAGTTATTTTGGATTATAAAAAATAAGAATATAGATTTATATCAAGCCGCGTCATGGAGATGAATCATTTTCATTTCTTGGCAAGACATATATTAGTTCCCGGCAAATTTACAATTATTACGATGACAACGTTCTTGTTGGAAAGTTTCGGGAAACTCCAGTAACAGGTATCGGAAAGTTCCGCGCGGGCTAAAGCTCGAATTTCGGAAAGTTACGAATATTGCGGAGAGGCCTAGTGGAAGCTCTCCATCCCGGTACACGATACCTCCTTTCCAGACGAAGTTTCGGAAAACTTAAGACAGCGCGTGGAAGATGCTTAGAAAAACTCACGAACCGTCTTTTCTAGTTACTCCGAGCAGTCGTCGGTGATTTAGCACTTTGTGAACTCGCACACGCGATCAATACACGAAAAGCCCAGATTAGAACAATAGATACTATAATCTATCGCAGTTAAACTCTCGAATTAAACTTTGTTTTATTTTCAAAAACTAATAGTTTACCACAAGGTATTCAACAATTATTAGTACGTGTTGCTCTGATAGATCACAAATGACTTGATGTGATACAAATCGTGAATCAACGAAAGTGTATTAGGTAAATTTAGATTTGTTGCCATTTGCTTCGGCCCGCATTATTTTATATGCAATTTATACAGTGACAGTTGCACATCACAAGTTCCTCGCATTTTGCCCGAATATGTATGAATTTATTCGTGTATCTACATTTTACAGAGCTTTGCTCACGCATGCATAATCGTACAGGGATCAACTGAGCGTTCTCACGATGCCCGGCGTCTTTTTTGCCCCTAGTATTTGCACATCGTATATTTATGCAAAGCGCACGTCTCCGCGTTTGACAAAGTACAAACCGAACCGCCTCGTATATGCGTTGCACGCACGCACGCACGTAAATGCGTGCACATATATATTTATGCAAAGCGCGCGTCCACGTGTGATAAACTGTAAATCGAACGTACGTCAACCGTGCACGTCGTGCATGAACGTTTACATCCACGGGGTGTTCTAAGCCAAAACTATCATCTATGAATTTCCAACTAATTTTTGCAAATCAGCACTCGCAAGAAGAAAATGCTCGCCGCGAGTTTCCAGGATTCGATGGATTTAAACGTTGCTACGCAATGTTTAAATAATAGTAACAATTTCAACGTCAGCAATGTCATGATAATTGATATCGACCCATCCTACCTCACCACATACGTGATGCACGCGCACTCGTGCATATATGTATGTACTATGTGGCACGTACGCGAATCGCACATATTTTATGGCAGGCATGCACATCGCGGTACCTGTCCGAGTTGATGGTACGTACGTACGTTGACCGTGTGAATTTATAAGGATCCTCCACTGTTCCGCTGCTTCCGCATTCTCGGCCACGGGGGAGATATGAATTTAGATTTACCCCGTGACGACCCATTTTCTTCGGAAGCACTCGTTAGTGGACCGGCATTTATTAACCGGACAATGCTGTCGTCTTTAACGCGCTTACAACCACGCTAATTATTGTTTATGTTCTTTATGGAGAGACCACGTGGGACCTTAATCTCAGTTCTATCGACGAGTCCCCAGAGCAATTTTTCTGATGCCGAGATGTTAAATCTCCGCGCCACGAGCGAGTACCGATTTTTCGCGCGCGGAAAACGTCGACGAGGAGGACGTCGCGTTACTCTTGGGAGCAAAATTAGAATCGGCGACTTCGGGGCACGCACCCCCTCGCTTCCGGCGAGCGAAACGGAAATCGGAGGACAACAGGAACTTCGATCGCCGCCGTTCGAATTTCCGCGCTGCGAGTACGTCGCGCGGATATGCTCGCTCGTTCGCGAGCTGCGCCGTATAAATCAATTTCCGCTGCAAGACAGTTTAATTCCGGTACCCCGCATTTTCGCGTCAGTCATCGGCGTGTACCGCACGTGTCTCGGGAGTAAATCGTGAGTACGTTGCATTAGTATGTGATCTTACGTATGCAAGCGCGCGTACGCCGCCGCTAAAAGAGGAAGCCCGTACGCAAATTCAGGCAAGGGTCGGCGGGTTGAGGAGAGCGGGTCAAGGCGTGCCGATATTAAGAAAAGCGGAAAGACGAGCGTGCTCGCCGAGATGCGCGCCGCCCTTTCTCGTCGCTTCCTTTTCAACCTTTTAACCCGCTTTACAAGCCCGTCGAGAATCCGGGGCTTTTTTCACGGCGCATTTGCCAGGATGAACGGAATTTATATCGGCCGGCTCGCCGTTATGGCAGACGTCAGCCTCCGGAAGCGGAAATTGTAGCGGTGCCCTTCGTGCATGTCGATCGATCGATCGTTCTGCCGATAGATATGTTTCGCGATATGTGTGATCTCGCGAATACGCGTCGCAGAGATGGTCTTCGTTCGGTAATTGACAAAACGTGTAACGGCCCTTTCGACAGAAAAGCGAATTGGCCACGCGATTGAAACTCCGAGTATTTTTTTGGCGAAGATTAACGGATGCACAGTGGGGCATGCATTGTGCACGCGAGCGAGCGTTGTTTGCGCGTCTATGGGATTGCGATTGTGGGATTAATTGAATGGTGGTCATATCAAAGCCACACACGAGAATCGAGGCTGACCTTTTTAATAAATCGTAATTTTCGGAACGTGATGCTACGCGAAACTTCCTGAAATGCAACACTATTTGAGCACAGACCGTACGAGCGGATCGTGATAAAGCGGAAAAAATCTCGCTTGCTATCGCTCATTTATTGCCCCGATATTTCGGTAATAAACCTGGCGCCCAGAGATAAGAGTCTAAACCCCGGAGACTGGGGATGAAGCTCGGAGAGAAAGTAAAGTCTCATTGTAGCCGGCGACGAAATTGCGACGCTGGATTATGACACGAGAATTCGACGTAATCGATTACAAAAATCTACCAAGATCAAACAGTAACCTTTACTGTGATCAAATCTCCAGCAGTTGTAAAATGGCTAATGTTTATTTAACGGTCATTTTTAAATGATTTACAGATATATCACAAGTTGGAAAGCTGATTTCATGTCGGCTGCATTTTCTTGTATCCGTTCCTTCGCAGTTTGCACACGTGAATGCATTATTCGCAAGTTCGTGCGATATAAAATAAAATCTCTGACGGAAAGGCCGCGCGAGGGAGCGGCAAAAAGTCGACGGCGTACGTCTCGGAATACTCATATATTTCAGAGAAGCTCTTATGAATATTACATATTATATGCTTTCTGTCCGCCGTACAAAGGAGAGCCTGTGTACGTCGAGGAGTAGTCGATGCTGTAACAAGACTGGCGGCCAGCCGGAGGGAAGGCGAACGAGAGGAAACGGATTGAACTAAGGGAAAAACGCGGATAGATACAGTAAAGTACACCTACGCGCTGATTTAAATCTCGATATTGAACGTCATAATTTTGAAAAATATCTCGAGTGCAGCCAATCTCGAGTGCCGTACAGAGAAATTGAGTTACATTATCGCATACGATAACATCTGATGTGATACGGGGTACGCGAGGAACGAGAAATATCACCTCATGCATGTCACGTTAACGTCATCTCTGTATAAAAAGATATGAGTGTGTTTAAATAGTGCACGGAAGTTCGATTATATCATATCTCTCGTAACTATCGACGAGAAAATATCGACGCAACGAAAAATCATCAATAATTCCGCTCTCTGTAATAATGTAGCTTGTTACATTATCTTGGCGTCACGTGGAACTTCGTAATTGCGAAGGCGAGCGATACCGGAAGGAAACGCATCTATATCTGGAGTTTAGCAGCGGTCCGTAACGGCGAGCCATCGGAAGAACGCTCGAAATAAACTTCATTCGACGAGGCAAACAGAAATCGTTTTGGCGGGGAAAACGTGGGATCGAGGCGCGCCGACCACGAAAGCGCGAGAAGAAATCGAATGAGAGCGAAAAAACAGTCGCGGAGTGAATCTAATCCGAAAGTCGCAACTTGTTCCGCCAGCAGCTACTTGGACTTTAATCGAGCCATTCTCTTCGAAGAAATATTGTGTGCAATGCGAGAGTACATAGAAAAAGTTCGTCGTGTTCCATTACCGACGATGGACGATGCTTTTATAAAAGATACTTGTTGCGATAAAAGGTAAAAGCGGCCGGCGATTATCTTTGGAATTTCCTGCAATAATTGCGCTTTTTATCTATTGGTGCTAAATGTTCATTAATGATGAAAAAAAAAATTATAATTACATTGGTCTCATTTCATCCGAAATGGCGCGCGGTTCCATATAAAGCAGCCTCATTTCATCGCAATGGATACGAAATTTTTCATTAATCTTCACATCACATGTCTTCTAACAACCATGTTAATAAAATTGGAAACATCGATACAGGCAATAACTAAATTTGACAGTCAACATCAACGCACTAGCGACAGTAGGAACAGTAACCAAAATGAAGTAGCAGCCGAGCTTTCGTCTACTGACACGCTATCAGCTATCGGAGTTAGAATGAAACGGGATAAAAATGGATGCGATACATAGGGGAACACTTATCACTGGGTAAAATCAGTTTTCATCTCACTAATCCATTTCAAAAGCGGACAAACCAGCATCGCGCTACGCACCATGGAAGATCTCGTGCCAGGAACTCACAATGAGAATTCGAAGCACCTGTCGATACCTTAATTAAGCTAGAGACATCGAGAGCTTTAGAGAGGCATAAAAAATCGACGGGCGACTGGAATTAGCAAGACCAGAAGTGATCGTAACGAAAATGTGGCGAAAAAGAGATCGGCGGACTACCCCTTTCCTTACAGTCAGCTGATCGTTACCTGATGCCTCGGAATCGGAGCCTGGCGTGGGGCTAGCATCCACACTGTGCCTAGATCCTTGGCAGCACTCACTGCACTTGCTGCACATCGTCCCCGGGCAATTAAATCGACGTGAATCGTCCGTCAGCTCACTTGTCCTCGATCCCGATGGCGGTCTCGGTTGTCGGCGCTATCACCGCGATTATGGGCGTTATCGCACGCGCGGGGTTCACGGACGATTGTCACCGGTTGGGTCCCGTTTCACCGGCAGTTCGTGATTCTCATTGCGAAGCCGCGAGCGTCGTCTACTGCAATGGGATTTTCTACTTGAGGCTCTTTTACGGGTTATTGGTAGCACCTAGTCCACTTAGCCGCCTTAAGATCTCCAGTCTGACGGCGCGAGTGATCGAAAACGCGTGAAAGTGGATCTAATGAGGTATCTTTCTCGTCTAAATGCCGAACTGCTACGTTCACTCGTTGTCGATTCGGAACTTGCAGCCTCGGAAACGAGAAAGAAAAATCGAGGGAAACGCAAGGCCTTCCGTCGATTAATATACTCCTCGTATCTGTGAAGACATACAGGATTGGTCTCGTTAGAGATTCTCTGCTATAGGTAATCACGCACGAAATGATAATCCAGATACAGGCTTAATTAATAAATGAAGATTGGCGATTCAACGTAATAACGGCTATTAATAACCGCTGATACCTGCGCGAGCGTGAATTCGTAATATTTGACACCCCCGATGACCCCTCTTTAATGAAAGTGAAACACATACAGAGCACCATGTACGCGGCTCTACTAATGGACGAGCTCATGGACGCCATTAACTGGATGAACGCTGCGTGGATACACCGCTGTATGAGAGCACGGGAAGGGTGTAACTCCGCAAAGTGGACTAACGATTGAAAGGGTTCTCCGAGAAGATTCATTCGCGTACACGCGAATCGTGGAGCCGCGGGAACCAGCATCCCGAATAAAAGAGTAATTCGATTGCCGGCGGAATTAGGTCAATGAACAGGTCGCGGAAAAATATTAACGTTCGTGTTCGGTGCATCCGAGGGAAAAGCTCGAAGCATACGCATTCACGAAACACCGAGACGTTGGTGATACATGGAAATATTTCGCGAGTTTCTGACGTAAACTCCTATCACGAATGCCCACTGCTTGTACCAGTTCAATGCGAACAATCGGCTATTATTAATTTTGGATATATCCGCCGGAGAGAGTTTGAGAGAGATCGGATATCGAGGTAGAATTATCAGGGATGGACAATTTGAAACATTCAGCGGTGATGTTATTACGACTGTCGCCGACGATCGTATCATTTCTCTTTACATGACACGCGGTTTAATTACGCAGCGTCGAGTTTCCCGTCTCCTCACGTAAAATCATTTTTCACGCACCACCGCGACTTTAGCAATTAATAATTGCTGTGTTATAATATGTACCGCGTTATCATTTTCACAATTAATAATTCAGGGTTCCCATAAATACTGTGGCATTTGTGAATAGTCAACCGAAATAAACTTGCAACAGTTATAAATTGAACAAGTGATCAAACGCGGAAAGACGGTATAACTGGCAAACAAGCAAGCAGTCGTGCGTCAGTAGATACGGATAATAATTGTCAGACGCAGCACAGAAGCAGAAGCCAGAAAGCGACATGGACACTTTCGTGGGACATGGGAAAATACGAAGAAGAGGAGAGAGAGAATTGCGGACAACGATTATCAATTAATTAATCATCTCTTTTCTGTATTTATATAATATAAGAATAATAATGAATAAATAATCAGTACATTATAGATGAATACTTTGTCGATAATAATTTTCTGTTAGAATTGAAAAACTATCTGGTGGATAAGCGCCCGAGCTTCGAAATCAGAGCAGGCGGCTTTGCTCTCAAAGCGAGGCATAAAGGTCAGGTATTAAAAGCATATGTTGTTGTCGACGGAAAGAATTTAATTCCCTCGCCATGATAATGCTAGCAGGATTATCTTCGCTATGCTGCACTGCAGATTCTATCGTTAAATATCGCGCGTTCATCAGACCAGTCAAGCGCGATCCGGGTTGCTGTTTGAGGATTTTCCATTCGAAAATTACTCGAAACTGTCTTTACACTTCGGTTGAGCGGAACGTTGGCGTGGAGTCTGAGCAGAATTCCAAGCCACCGTCGGAGCATCTTTATTGCTGTGCATTGATATCAATTAAGTTGCGAGTGCTCGCGTTACAGCGAATTACATCGCTGCTCGCGTCTCGAGACATCCATAGCTGTTAATTCGAGCAAAACTTTATGCGAAGTTTAACACATGGATAATCGCATGTCTCACGTTATGCCCGATCACCTCCCTCAAACACGCATCTAATCTCAAAGTTAAAAGAGCGTCCGTAACTTCCTCTACTACTGAAGAGCAGAGAGGCATTAAATGAGAAATTCGATTATGCATGACGTTGTTAGAAACGAAATTTCGAAAATCCCGCAAGGCAAGAGAATTTCCATGATGAGAAAACCTCGAGGGATTTTTATCAACGAGGCTCGCCACTTCCGCTTTATTCACATATAACTCCCGGGGCACAAGCAGTAAAGAGAGAAAATGGGATATGATTCTATTAGTATAAAATCGAATCACAAAGCGGCGCGTGAGCGGAATTTCGGAAAATGATTTTTCCCCATTTCAACAAAAAAAGAAGAACCGAATCGAAGGCAAAAGAAGAAAGAGAAGGGAAACTGGAAAATGTGCCCGGAGCGAGAACGAGTGGCGTATCGGAAAAGCCCGTAGGGGGAGCGTCACGTCAGCGTGTCCGTTTCACGCGCGGTGCCGAACCCCGAATTCCGAACTCCGAACCCGCAACCTGCAACCCCCGAGTCACGAGGGCGTTCACGCGTGCTGTCCGCTCGCTCTGCGGCTTTCCGTTGCACCGCATCGCGTATAAACGATACGCGAGCCGCAGGCGAGGGCGGATAACTGGAGCGACGTAGGGGTGGTTTGCGCGCGCGGGGTCGGTTACTGGGACAAAAATGTACTCGCGCGCGCACAGCCACGTTAGGAGATGGAGGCGCGCGTGCATGCGCGTGTACGCACCCCTGATGCCCCAGTCTCGCCTGGCAACCCCCTGCATGGATCAAATGTATGTATAGGTGCGCGCAGGTTACATCGCTCGCTTTTGAGATCGATCGCATGAGGGAGCGCTCGATCAGCGCATTTTCCGCCTTTTCCGCGCGTTTTCACACGCGAGCGTTCGATGATCGAGTCCGATTCGCGAGAAGGAAGTTGCGAGCTAGTTGGTGATCACAGCGGGATCACGTTACACTTTGCAAAGGGGATTTCGCGAGATGCGAGGAATTAATGGGTGTTGTAACATGATTGATTAGTCGACGCTCGTTATCACCCGGCTCGCAAAGATCGTCCATCCTCCTGTTTAGCGCTAACATAACGAATATGCATGCGGAAAGAGGGTGCGAGAGCATTTGAATATTAGGGCACATTTGAATAATTTACATGATTTACATATTCCCTGTATCTCGCTGTATTCCCAAGGAATGTTTGATGTTTGCCGCGTTTTTGGATGGTAATACATCACGCTTCAGGAAAAGAAAGAAAATTGAGTTGACGCATGCGTCGATTACGCGTCCTTTCCTTGCACGCAACGCTACTCCTGTGCTTGAATCTCTCTTTACATAGTAAGAGTAAAAGCCAGCGCGCTTTTTCGCTAAGTATTAAGTACGGTCACAGGGAGGATTACTTTAAGAAGGTCCGGGAATGGGGTACCAGACGTTTTATATCGAAAGGGTACGGATTAAAGGAGAGTAACTGGCGCGCGCGCGCGTCTAATTACTAGGGGTTCGCGCTTTGAGCGCGCCATTAGGCGAAATCACAGTTTATCCCGCGCGTTTGTCGTATCATTTTGTATGGCCACCTAAAGCGAAAGGCGCTTTGACCGGTTTGGCTAGCAGCAATCGCGTTTACAGTGACACAGCTCAAAGGAACGAGGAACGGGAATCGCGACTGCGCGGACACGCGTCGACGGCGAACGGCACAAGCTGTTTTTTCTCTTTTTTTTCTCAGTCTCCCCTCGTTTTCTCAGCTTCCTCTCCCGGAGTCTCCCTTTCAACCCCCGGTGTCATTTCACTTGGAATCTCTTTAGTTCCCAGTCCATCGTTCGTACGCGCCCTTCATTCCCAGATCCGGCAAATCCCTCATGCATTCTAAGGGCGGCAATACTGTAACTAATACTTCAGTTTTCAGTATTGTGTCTTCGATTTGCGGGCGGCATTTACCAACGTGAATTATTCATTCTAATGATCCGGAGCTGCACGGCGCCTGGGCAAATACGTAAAGAGGACTTTGTGCGCTCGCTCTCCTCTGAAGGGTCTCCTCCACGAACGTCACGGTCCATTTATTTGCTGAATCCTGAATGAGTGTTGGTAGCCATCATGAGCCGTCCCCGCACACTCGACCGAGCAGCATGATGAAAAAGAGATTTACGAGTATCCGGTTCTCGCGGGACTTCACGTGCTGCACTATTATTAAATTAAATAAAGGAAGAAAGAAAACGTGAGACGAAAAAGGAAAGCAGGGCAGGAGACGCACTCAAGAGGAGAGCACGCGAGAGTGCGATGGATCGATGAGACGTCAATGCATCCCCGGAATGGAGCAGGCAACTTCCTGGATATCCAGCCCCATCTATTAGAGCCCGTATAAATGGTCTTAAAAATAAAATCTCCTTTAAATTACCGCCGTCGCCGCCGTCGTCCCCGCCGACCCGTTTGTCCGAGAGTATTTTTAATTACGCTTTGCGGGCGGATCTCTATCGACTTTACACTCGAACAGGCGCGGTAAATAGCCGCGTCGCATTCACCGCGTAGCCCGTGCAACCGCCTTTTACGAGCGAGCGTCTCAGGATTACCCGCGCGATTCCGCGCTCGTCGCCGATTCGCCTTTCCGCTCGATGTTAACGCCGAGGAAGTTGCGCCAGTCGTTCACCAGCGAGAAAACGGTCGATCCGAAAGTCATCTTCGTGTCGCCAGTCGTACCCGCATCTCGTCGTACCCTCTTCCCCATTTCACCATCCATGGTCTGTCCCATATCAAGTGGTTTATCCGTGCGAGCGCGTTTCCACCCCCGCCGCAATATCTGATTTTATGGGATTCCGTTTGCGGGATCGGGGCGAGAGAAGGCCGAGGGGAGTGCGTATTTCATAAACCGACGGCACGCACGGATGTGCATCCGATAGTCTAATATCATCGATTCCGGTTATGCGTGACCGCCGTGGTATTGCTCTGACCTCACATGGCGATTGCGAGATCGACTACTAATTTATTCTATTGGATTGCTCCGAACTGTCGGTTGAATTTTCGAAAGAATTCTACTCAGAGGGTGCTTTCGTTTGTGGAGATAAATTGGTATTATGCATCTTTGTACTTGGGCTTAATCCTCTTTACCGTATCCGCGATGTTGTGATCTTTCAATTTTTATTTAAACCTTGGTATCATTTCTATTCAAATTGTTTGCACTGTAAGTACATTTTATCTAATTCTCTTTCCTTTCTCCGCGTGAGGATATTAAGGACACGATCCGCGCGCAGAACTCAGCTATACAGTTTTATTCTGCGAGCAGAAATAAAGTTTGTCATTACACGAGCGATAATTGAAGTGTTATTACTGCCGTTACGTAACTGCGACGTCGTCGTTTAATCTCGTCACTACTGTAATCACTGTGATTGTGCGAATGAAAATTGAATGCATCGCGCGTCCTTCGTGTTTCCAGCGAGAATGATCGGATCGCGTGCCCGCAGAGAGAACGAAAGCCGATACGGAGATGATAAAAATCCATGAAACGTGTCACGTATGCGTGCGAGCTGCACCCGGGTCAAGAGAACTCACACAGCCACCTCAAATTCAATGTAATTTTGGTCGCGCAGTGGAATCCGAACACGCCACGTGGAGTTTGCCCGCAGACGAGGGTTGAAATTCGTCTCGAAATTGGGTTAAGCACGCATCCATACCGTGCTTCCTACCAGCATCCCTCGGTTCTCGCTCAATCGCGATCGTTATCGACGTTCGTCACTCGAAAAAGTCTAGAAAAGATTTCTTTCTTATTCTGCCGACAAACTACGGAATAAGACACGGTGGAGAAGAAGGGGAGAAGAAACACGATTCGCAGACGCGAATTAAGAGAAAGGAGCGAATGAAGAGAGAATTCCGTCGTTCTGTCAAGCGCTGCACGGTCGCGCAATGAAGCGTAGTTGAATTATTTCTTAAGTGGCGATTAATTACGAGTTCACAGAGGAGAAAAAGATAAAATGCGTCAGCGTTTCCACGGGTCGATGACTTTCGCGTTACGCCTGCCTCCGCTAGTTTGCGAGGGAAAAAGAGTCGCAAAAGAATTTTATTTCCCGAGTATAATAATCCGTTATGTCGCTCCCGCGTAACGAGATCATTTGCGAAATTATTTTCAGTTGCAGATTATCCGATACAGCTGGACGTGCTGCGATTTTAGGTATTGGAGAAATTTTTACGCTTCGCGCTCTCTCGCAATAATAGTTATAATTTAAATTTCTTATTAATTACGAGGTTATCTTGAAATTTCTAACAAAGCACGTGGCGCCACAAAGCTTAAGAGAATATCGTTCAACGTCATACACAGGAGCATTTATATTTTTCTGCTGAAACGAGGGCGATCTTGAGTTATAAAATGTATAATAAAAGTTTATAGAGGCGAGCCGCGTGCCGAAAGGTTAAATAAAGTTCCTATACACACGGATCCGGAAAACGCTCCCCTTCGTGTTATTCCACGATGTTGAGACAAGTCTATTGGCACGCTCGAGCAGCTCACAAAGTGATCCTTTGCCAGCGAACTATTTTACACACGGAAATTTACTCAACGATGGCTGCAACGAGCCGATAAATGAAAAAAGTATGTTTAGAATTGCACGCAGCGATGTATACTTATGAACTATATGCGACGTTGTTTTCGCGTTCCCACCCTGGTTCTCGCAAAAAGTTGGAAGTGCCAGCCAAGTACTTTTCAATTCAATTCGCGGAAGCTTGATTCTCTTTATTCATCATGTATAGCTCCTAAACGCAATTCGTGCGTCCGTCGTCTCGGCGAGTGGCTGTGGTCCTAAAAATATCTGAAAGTAAGTTGCAAGCTACCGCGTATAAAAGAGGTCGAGCTATTTCTTGCGTTAGCATCGATCAAGGGAGCGATCTCAGTCGCGTACCAAGTGGCGCAACGCGCTTGCTAAAGTTCGGTGCACGTCATCGTCGCGCGTTGCTGGTTAACGGAGCAGCACGCTCAACAACAACCGCTGGTAGCGACGAGTCTGATCCCACTGTGAAATTCTAAACTGTCCAAAACGGTTTCCCCCCGAGGCATCGAGCGAGACGACGGCATTTTGAGCTCCTCATCCCCGCGATGTATCGTTCGGAAGATTGGAAAGCGTCTTCCAAGTTTGTCCGATGGAGTGTACCGGTCAGCTCAGGGTTTCCATTTCGTTCAATGATACTCGTCGATCTCGCCCGTCGAACGAGAAAATGGTTTTAAGTGCAACGACGATCTCTCTCTCTCTCTCGCGCTCACTCTATTTATTTATCTTTTTTTATTTATCTATCTATCTCTATCTTTCTTTCCCTTGACCCTTTTATCTTCATTCCTACATAAACGAATCGCATAAGAGCGCCCATTGTTAAACGTCGGCGATTTGAAATTTATAGAGTGGGCACAATTACGATTTTCATTTCCAGGCAAAATTTCATGTTTTGATAATGATAATTCGTTTGTACGAATTATAATTTTAAGGACGCTTTCACAGCGTGGTTTTCACCGTTCGTTTAACTCTTGCATTAATTTTATGAATTTTAATGAAACAATCTCGTAATCCAAGAGATGACTCTGAAGTCAATCTCAACTCAAAAAAAGCTAAAACTTTTTCCAAGTTATTTCAAAATTTCATTGAATAATTCTTTAAAATTTTTCACGCAAAAGTCGTCCGGATGTCGTCCGCAAAAGATGGTTCAGTTTCCGCTAAAGTCTCAAACGAGATAATAATCGTGTAACGCACGCGAGATTACAGACACTTGTTTCAATGTTTGACAAAGTGGATGTCGTTTTGTGGTAGCGTCGATGAGACACGTAATTCGCGCGTGACATACGCGAGGGAATAGAGATGCACCGCGTAAGTGACAAGCGAGAGCAACCACCGGGGATGACACGAGTTTTCCATGCAGATTCCCTCATAAGCTGCAGAATTATTCGCGCGTGTGTGTCACGTGTGCGTGCTGTACAAATAAATGCACGTATATGTGACACGATCGACAACTATCATCACCGGCAAGTTCCAGCGGCGACAAATAACGACAGAGGAAAATAGCCGCTCGGAGGGTGCTTCAAATCTGAATGCTCCGCTTTTTTCTTCGTTACAAATATCTCCAAAAAATCGTTGAACAATTTACGGATCTAGAATAAATAATCCGATCGATTTTATAAAATCATAAATTATGCAGTCGTGAAACTCGCGAAAAAGAATCCATCTATCAAAACCGCCGGATGTGGCGAAATTTGTTAGCGATATTCAAAGTTCTTTCGCACGCGACATCCGACAAAATCTATGTTCCAGATATCATCCGCGTTGTCTGCGAAGACCTCGCAGACCCCGATAAGAAATCTGAGGACGATTCCACCCCCGTCTGATTCGCGCGTGAAGCGGCGCCGGAGAACCGGAACTATCGAGGTCAGGGCGACGCGACGGAAGCACAAAAGATACTCTCGCCGGACAAAGCGATCGACAAATGCTATTCCTTCCACCCCCTCGGAGGAAATAGCATGTCGCGTTCGGCGCGCGGAGCACGCCCTGCGATCCACACTACTAAGTACTAAAGTACGAAAGTACACGCGGCGGCAGTAAGGGGAGGATAAGGGATGCTCTCGCGCGCGGGGTAATTAACGCGCTGGCGGTCGTCGACGTCACCACACGAATTACGCGCGCGGGTGTGTCGTGCTATCTGCAACACGACGCTGCGGGCCCTCTCGTAATTGGAGACGAGGCTTTCGTCGAGCTTAACTTCGTTTCTGCCTCCTTCGCCCTTCCCCACCGTTCCTCCTCGTTTTCACGTCCCTCATTCCATTTTTTTCTCTCTCCCTTTCTCTTTCTCTCCATATCTTGTCCTCTTTCAGTGTTTCTCTCTCTTTGCCTCCGTCTCTCTCCCTCCGGTATACACGTGGTAACGAGATCCCGGAATTAACCCGTCCACCGTGAAACGACCAGCTGGAGAGGATCTCGTTTCGCGTCTTTCTTTCCGCCTCTTCGTTCGGCGCCCTTTTTACCCGCGTGCGTCTAATATCTCACAACTTGACTCGCTTCACCTGCGGGGCAAGCCGCTACATTGCGGTCAGTTATTCTTCCCGAGTTCCTCGGGGTTTCCTCTCGCCGCTGGTGGTGAACACCGGCAAGCGATCAGCGAGAGGATCGTGAGCGCTTTACTTGGTCATATTTAATCTCGGCGTTAGAAAAACGCTCGCGTGCTGTAATACGAGACGTGACGTCGCGGGTACGCATTTCCACATCACAGAATTGAAAACTGCCCAGCGAATTGTCGCATCGCGTATGACGTATTTTTTGTTGCCTTTCCGGTGTGCCACGTACAAACGTATGGAGCGTTGAATTGATTCGATGACGATTCGCGCGTGTCATCGCGAAATATCGGATTATATTTCACGATGCACTTTTCTGTCGCGAGTACACGGAAATGCGTTCAAAAAATAAGGTCGCAGGCAACCGCACCACTTTTTGCGATATTACTGAAAAATGATGCGTTGGTGCGGATCGCACTGGCCAGAGTCAGCCGTATGCACATATTGGGTCATTAAGTATGAAACTTTACAAATAGAACATAAACTTTTGCATTTTTTGGCACATGGACATGATTTATTTTCAATCGAAGTATGCGCCCATGTTATCTACACACTTCTGCCATTTTAGTGGTAGTTGGTCTATGCCTCTACCATAGAAGCCAGGAGTACGGGAATCGATTAAGTCGCGGAAGGCTGTTTCGACTGCCTGTTGAGAATTGAACAATTTTCCCACCAACAAGTTGTCCAAATTCCGGAAGAAGTGATAGTCGGTAAGTGATAGATCTGGTGAACATGGTGGATGACGGAGAGTTTCCAATTCCAACTCCCGTAGCTTTGCCACGGTCAGTCGTGCAGTGTGCGGTCGAGCATTATCATGCAACAGGATTGGCATTGACCGATTGACCAATTTCGGTTGTTTAATAGCAAGTTGTTGCATCATTTCGTCCAGTTGCTTGCAATATACTTCAGCCGTTATCGATATACCAGGTTTCATAAAGTTGTAGTAGATAACACCTGACCTGGACCACCAAACAGTCACCATAAGCTTCTTCTGTGTAATGTTGGGTTTCGCGTGATGTCTCGGTGGTTCATCAGCGTTCAACCACTGATGTGAGCGTTTACGATTGTCGTAGAGTATCCACTTTTCATCGCAGGTCACAATTCGATTCAAAAAAGATCCATTTTTGTGACGGGAAAGCAAAGAAAGGGAAGCCTCTAGACGTTGCGCCTGCTGCGCATCGGTCAATTCGTGCGGGACCCATTTGTCCAACTTCTTTATCTTACCAATTGCAGCTAAATGAACCAATATGGTGGGTATGGAAACATTGAATATCGATGCCAATTCACGTGTACTTTGAGATGGATCGGACTCTACTACGGCTCTCAAGTGATCATTATCCACCTTCGTCTTTGGTCTTCCACGTGGCTCATTAGCGAGGCTGAAATCTCCATCTCTGAAGTTTTTGAACCAATTGCCCACCGTTGCTTTAGTAGTTGAACCTTCACCAAATACAGCGTTAATATTACGAGCTGTCTCCGACACTGTGGTTCCACGGCGGAACTCATATTCATAAATCACACAAATTTTGGACTTTCCATAGTTCTATAAAAAAGAATCGACCAATAAAACTAATGAAGATATTTGAACAAACAAATATGACATTTGAAGAGCGAACATACATCTATCACACTAACCTAACCTGATACTGACGTCTGGCGCCAAATTTGAGATAACAAATGGTAAAGATGGCGCTTTTACATTTGTAAAGTTTCATACTTAATGACCCAATACAATGAGCGATCGGATTCGCGTCAGCTGCGGGTCTGCACGCGTTAATCGTTTCGCGATTCCTCGTCATCGTTAATAATTTCTCGTCGCGCGTAATGAAGCGAGAACTTGGACGTGCTCGTTAAAAATCTTGTTAAAAACTTAATCGACTCTCGACTTTCGATTACACGAATTCGAGCGACGTAACGACGTGCTGCGTCGGCGTCCATGTGATTTTTATCATACGAACGACCAGGTGCAAGTAGCAGAACGTTATGTGGTGGTTCCCGTGGGCGCGGAACGCTCGATTACACGTAGATGGGGCACGTAGCTGGAGTGTAGAATTCAGAGCCGAATGCGAGAGAGAAGAAGAGCTTGCAGGAGCAAAACGAAACTAGACCACTCCGCTTACTGTCTGCCGTTCCTTCCCTCTCGGCGACGCTTCGTTTTTGTCGGCGTGTCGCGTCGGCGGGCCCTTGACGGGCCTACGAGCACTCCATAAGAGATCGTTAACGTCGTCGAGTGTATAAGTGGAACAAAAAGAAAGACAATGGCCCGACCAAGCAATGCCGGAGAAAATCGCGCAGGCAGCTTCGCGATGATGAGCAGGAGCACGAAAGAGATACGTAATTACACGGGCAACGGAGTAACAATGTCCGCGTCATTGTTCGTAAGCAGACAGCTTAGACGAACAAGAGGAACCACCGCATATCCGCCAGGATATTCCTTTATCCGAGAAAATCGAAGAAACACATCGCGATTGGAGAATCACCGGACGTCAATTTTGTAAAACTGTATTTTGTGGAGCATTCAGCCAATGCGCTTTTGCAAACGTGGTTCCTGGTGAGCCGAATATCGCCGGCACGATGCTTCTCGTTTCATGAAATTCGCGGCTGCCGCTTTTTTTACGATCCACAGCTCGCGTTCATCGCGCGACGTTTCAGCCGCGACAAAGCGGATCGTCCTCCTCGCGCCGCGCGGGAAAGCCGCGCGCTTACGATTTCCGTTTTTTCCACGAGACGAGGAACTCGCGAATGAAAAACGCTCGCATTCGCCCAGCCCAGGTTTCCCGGCGAGACGAGGCACCCTTGTTTACGGGCGTTTTGATAAGCGCGTTGATTGCACCGTTAGACGCCGACGTTTTACACTCCCGTGTCGCTGTAACTTTTCACTCGTGGGCGCCCCCATTCATCCGACCGTTTCCACCACTTCGGTTCTCGCATTTCGCTGGGAAAGCAACCAGCGAGGCTGTTTTAAGAGCTTCGCAGGCCCCGCTTTACGAGGCGTAGATTTCCGTGCTTTAGGCGAACCCCGCCAAACACGATAAGTAATATGATTTCAGTAACGAGCAGTAATTAAGGTTGATTTGATAACGATTACGTGGAAGCGACTTTTATCGCGTTATACTTTAAATACCTCAAGTAATTCCTACAATTTATTATAATACCTTTTATTTTTTTTTCTATTAAGAATAGATATGTACGGATAAAATATATTAAACTCGCTGTAATAAACAACGACGACAGAAAAGCACAAGTTACAATGCGTGCGAGCTATTTGCAACGAACGCCTCTCACTCGAAGGCTTGAGGGAAATTTGATTAACACGTGCGCAGATTGCAAAGCGTCACAATAATTATGTCAGCCGAGGCTTACGAGACGTACGGTCAACCGTGCGCTGGGAGTTTAGCAGCGGTTACGTAATTACGGTTAGGCGTAGTTAAAGAGATTCAAGTTAAACAATACCGAAGTGGGTTAAGTGCCTGTTACGGAAATATGCTCTTGCCAGGACGAGGTTGTACATCATACCGCGCCGGCAGGTCCGATCGCGAATTTCCGGCTTCATCAGATGAACAAGCATGATGTATCGTTGAACTTTCCGCACATCGCGCGAATTTCTGCAGCCTCCCCGATATTGCCCCTACGCGATATGTTACGGCAGGAAGTCCGCACCAATTTAATTCATTACATGTAATACTGAAAGAAGCGTTGGATTATTCGAATGCAAATGCATGCAAATGATTGAAAGTACGATGCGCGCGCGTTGAGTCAAACGCGACAAATTATGTAAAATACAACATTATAAAAATCGCTTTTGCAATATTCATCATTAAATCAAATTTGATCAATGCAACGTTGCAACGAAATCGCATTAATTATCGGATCGGTGAAATGTATCATTCACGGGAATTTCGAAAAGAAATATGCCGGTACTAAACATGAGTGTCGCTAATTCAGACGTACACGTAAAAGCTGCGTGTTGCATTGTCGTCGAATTGCAGCAATAAATTAGCGCTTGTCCACTTATCAAAGGATCATATCAGGGAGAGAATCGAGGGCAATCGGGACAAGCATCGACCCCCGGGTCCCGTGGCTGCTTCGAGGGTATAACCAGCGCGTTTTGTGACGATGGATAACATCTGCTCGTGATTATTGACTCGAGGCGATCCCGCTGGCTGACCTGACACGATGCTCTCATGGCGGATAATTGGCGATTAATAGTTCAGTATAATCGGCATCCCTGTTAAATGCGGACCCGAACCTTCCACGTATGCCACTTTCGTAAACTGCCTTTGTTAATCTGTATTCGGTCAACCGGATGCTCTTGCTTTTGCATGCTGCCGCGTATGTTACGCGTCTCTTAATATTCGCTCAACTGATTCGTTATACGATTAATTCCACATTTGTTATTTATTGAGCTCGTTCATTATTCGTTCAGAGGTTCTCCAGTTGGTCATATCGAGCCTAAATAATTGCCCTCGAAAAATCGAGAGCAGCGTCTTCGCGGATTAGTTCAACGCTTTGCAACACGTTATTTATATTTTCGAGAGAGCTTGAAAAATAAATATCTCAAACGAAACTTGTTCGGCTACACGACTACGACAAAGGGTTCATAGTTCTTGATCGCTCTACTGGTCAGTAAGCGGCCCTTAACCCCGATCCGCTCCTGCATCAGCGTTGTCTTCTCTTTGTCGGACGGGTAAACGGAGTAGCGGGCATTTCTGGGGCGTGAACGTGTAAACGAGCGGTTATTCCACTTCCCCGCGAATACGTTGACGGGTCAAGGGCACTCGCGAAGCGATGCACCCCTCCGTTTCTCTGCAGGGTTATTTTTAATTCACAAAAGAGGGGGTGAGAACGTTGTTTCGGAACGACTGCCGACAAATGGACATGCACGGTTGTGCCTGATAAAATTTGAAGTAAAATTTTTTTCAGGCGAAAGCGACCATCCATTGCGGAATTTATTTGAAACTTCAAAAGCCAATACGCGGACAGCTACGAGCCCGAAAATTGAAAATTGAACTTCGGAGTAAAGTCCACTCTAAACTAAATGACGAATGTAGCGTCTCTATAACTGATGTTTCGCTATATCCGTATACGCCGTCAAACGTGCGTTCTAATTGAACGGTGCGAGATTTAATAAGTGGGTAATTAGGCTGCGGAGATGGTCACGGAGCAGTGAAGACTGCGGACGATCAACGATCGATCTAAATTTACTCGTACAGGTCTCCGCGTTCGATTAACTACCATTGCGGTAGCTGGTAATCGAGGTCAGTTATAAAGCCCTTTTTGCTACATGATCGCCCTCACACGTTTCGCCTTTTATAAGAACCGATGATAATGCCGCGAATTTGCGGCAAAAAGCGATCGCCGGGCTATCGAGAGATCGGATATCCGGTCACCGATGACGCAGAGTCCAAGAGTGCTTCAGCTTCGTGATGCATGGTTCTACGGTGTCGAATTAGCCGTCGCACCCCTCTTGAATTATTCGATAATAATTCGTGAGGATGGAGCGAGGCTCTGGAGGAACGTTACGCCGAGCGCATACATTTTTTTTATGACGACAGCTCGGAGCGACATAAATTGCTCGTGCTCGCGCTCGAGGCGGGACACAAGCGGATTACGAGCGGACTCGCCGCGCCGACCAGTCCGCTTCCAACAATCTAACATCTCTTTTAAAACGCGGCCACCCCGATTATTTAGCGGATAATCAAATTAACGCGATTAACTGGAGCGCAGACGGGCTGTTTCGCCACCGTAGATCCATGCCCTCGCGCGCGCGAACACGCCTCTGGCGGGTCAAGGACGGCAGCCGAGGGAGCTGCAGCGAGGGATAGAGAGAGAGAGAGAGAGAAAGAGGCAGTGTTAAAAGATTCATGCGTGACCTCCCACGTTGTCTCAAACGCATATTTCCTGGCCGACAAAGCAGCTTATGTACGTGCACGTGTGTGTATGAATGCCATGCCTGTGTATCCCGATCCACCCGCGTCCGCACACATCAATTTCCTGCGAGCACTCGAAGCCATCTCCGTCATGCGCGACGTCGTTAAGAAAATTGACCAACTCGCATCGACTTTTAAGCGCGCCTCGCGAAGAACTCATCGCGGCTGAAGCGATATGTATCTCGTCGATGGAGATTCTTTGAACACTTCGTATTCATGTGTCCCTCGCGGTTATATAGACCAACTGTTGCACCATTTCGCTTGGCGTAATCACGCAGCGTCTGTAGTCTGCCGACTGATTTGTGACGCAATTAGTGGATACTGTTCAATGAGCCCTTAATGAAATAATTACGTCCGGTTCATATCCGACTGCATCGGAGAGAGTATTTCGTTCATAATGTAAATCGTTTCGTTCGGCTTGCGAATATTCGGTGAATGCGCGCGATGGAAGGAATCGAGGAGGAAAGGAGCGAGAGAGCGCCTGGAAAACGACTTCGAACGCGACTTTGCAGGGTGGAATTAGCCCTTGACAAAAGTTTCGTCGGAGTTCATCACTAGTTAATACAAATCTTGCTTCGCCGAATGATGCTGTCACAGCTTTCGATAAGATCTCGCGGCGCCAGCGACTCTCGTAAAATCATGTGCGCCCATCCGCCACGCTCGTAAAAAGGCATCCGTGAATTATCAATGGTCGTAACGCCCTGCGCGTTCACGTTTCACGCCTATGTACTTTAACGCTCTGCAATTATCAATTGAAAAGAAGGACCGCGCACCAAAACCGTTCCGCGTGCCTAGCGATTTTGGCTGACAACGGAAGTTCGCTCGACTGCAGCCAACGCCAGTAGCAAACGCGAGCAGTTGTCGAAAAAGTCATACGCAGATGTTCGAGTGATCGATAATCCACCAGTATCTCTTCACAGATAGCAAGAAGAATCTGCCCACATAGATCATCACTTTCTAAAAAGGATTTATTAAGGGTGATTGTGAGTTAATTAACACGAATACAATATTCAAGCTAAACACTCTCAGATGATCCATTACGAAACCAACTGATGACTAATTGACGGTCAGATCATTATTATTATTATACAAATTATCCCAATTGACAAGCTACCGCGACTGAATGTCCAGTGAACTAAACTGATCTTCACCGATCTTCATAAGCTATACTCGCTCGCCAGCAGCAGACGATCGAGGCTCGATATAAACGACACGCGGGAAGCTCCGCTCGCTCTCTGAGGCCGTCAGATCTCGCGCACTCTGACAGCCGCGGGCATCGACCACTGGTGATCAACGGCGGTCGTGAAAAAGATGATCGCATGCGATATGAGACCGTCGTAAACGGGATATCGTGCCGATCGTAACGTACCCGCGCTATCGCACGTCACGCACTCCGCGATTGCCGCCGTACACCAAGCATACTGTCGCCGTCGCGACGGTCGGCGTCGTCGTCGTCGATCGGTCGTAACGCGCGGCGCGTCTTCGCGCACTTCGCGCGCGTTTCGCGTCAAAGAGGATCACCCGGTACTCGTTGCATCCGGTTCGCGCACAGCACCGTTGCGTGACGCGGTGCGTTGCGATGCGTTACGTCGCGACGTTACGCTAACGCCGAGACCGACTCGGCGTCCGCGTGCACACTGACACCGACGCTGCTCCGAAGCTGCGCCGGCCGCCTCCTCTCGCTGTGATACCGCCCTCTCTCTTTCGCACTCTCCACGCGCAATCCTCCTGCATCCATCCCGCCTTTCCTCTCCGTTCACCCTCTCTCTTTCTCTCTCCTCTGTCCTCCCGCCTGCCCTCCCGCTTGCGCTCCCTCTTCCACCAACGGCGGCTCCGTCCTCCCTCTCTTTCCGTCCCAGCGGGTTCTGCCCGTCACCCTCCTCTGCCTCTGGTTCTCCGTCAAGTTCTATATATATTGCTCCTTTCCTGCTTCTCTCGCTCCTGCTCCTCCGTCTCGACTCCCGCAACATTCTCTCTTCTCCTCCGTTTATGTGCTCTTTCCTCCTCCTTCTCCTCCTCCTTTTGCTTCTCTCCCTCCTCCTACCGCCATCCGGATTATGTATCAGCTCGCTCTGTCGTTCTTGGATCTCATCTGGGATCCACCTACGTCCTTTTCGCTCCGTTTTTCCTCCCCCGCTCTGTTCCCTCTTGCTTTGTTTTCGGGTTTCCGCGTGCCCCGATGTCTCCTTCCTTCCTTCCGGTTCGCCGAAATTTATCCTTATTCTCTCACGCGCTTTTCCCGCCTCGTCTCACCGCGATCTATTTCTGTTCCTGGCTCTCTCCTGTCTATCGACGTGTTTATTACCTGTCTCCTGCTGTTTTCTTATCCATATGAGACTTTGCGCTTCGACATGTCAATCTATCCACCTTGCTCAGATGCGTCGGTGGTTCATGCACAAAGCAGCCCATCCTGGACGTCCTGTACAGGATGGTTCATTGCGAATTTCTGGCTCCTAGTTATCAGCCATCCTAAAATTCCACGCCGTAGGAATGTCCCGGTTTTCTCTTGCGCTCATGAATCCTTCAGGCGTTTCCTTCGAAATTCCATTTCACCCGTCATTCTTTCTCCTCTTGTAATTTTTCGGCCAATTTGCTCGACGGACGATTTATACCGGATCTCCTCTATATTACAGCTTGACTTGTTCCACAAATAATCGGACACTGACGAGAACGCACATCCATTGTACGTCCGATAATGATAATAATGATAACTGCCGTATCCTGTTGCGTAATTTTCAATCATCATGGTGAACGTGATCAAAATTCCGGATCGGAATTGCGCGATACGTCGTATTGCATTGTTGTCGCAGCGAGACCGGCTTGCCAAAATCGTCGCTTTCCCGGATTAATCCCGTTCCTCATCCACGACATCTTCCTTCCTGCCTCGAATGAGTTCTAACATCGCGACGCCATGAACCCCTTCTTGAGCTTTGAGTTCCTCGAGTACCGCGCGGCTTCGCTATGTGACTGCTTCCTCGTCTCCTCCTCGTCTCTGCTCCATTTTCCCTGCGTGATGTGTGCGAACGATGCCTCTCTGTCTTTTTTTCTTTCTCCTTCTCATTAGCGCAACTCGAAGCCAAACGGAAGTGACCGCAACCATTCCTCGCCGGAAGACTACACAAGGGTAATCAGTCACCAACAGGTTGGGAGCTCGAATGGACTCGTGCGCCAAGTTGTCGTTGATGCAGCGGAAATTGTCGATGGCACAATCGGTACAGCCGCGTCTCCGGGTATTTCTTAGCGAACAGTTCTTGACAGCGATAAAGAACGATGATTGAATGATAATCGACATTCGAGTCTTGCGTTAATCTTCAGGAAGATCATGCGTTTCTCCTCGATAAGGGCGTCATTGAACCGATACAAAAGCTGCTTGGAAAGTTTTTGGAAATTTTCCAGTCTGAGAATAACTTATTAAACAATCTACGAAGGGTAGAAATACCACGCGGCCAGACTTGTAGAAGCGTTTGCTTATCTCCTTCAAACGACCACGAGGATCACCTCGACTTTTTGCGTCGAGAGCAGTGCAAGCTCCATTTTGAAGCACTGCAAGTTTCGACGAGGCACGGGCGCGGATCTATCCCATCGACGTATCGGTTTTAGCGAGAGATTCCCGTAACCGCACTCACGGCACTCGAGTCGAGACCAGGGATTCGCTTATCGCTCGACAACGTCTCTGTCTCTCCCTGTGCCCCTCATTCGGATTCACGGTGAGAATATCGTGTGTATCCGCGTTCCGGATACAAAAGGAAACCTTCCCCCCGCGAAAGCATAACGCTCGAAATGACGTCCGCCACCCCCCATAGTCTTCGCGACACGCATACGTACATACAAACACGTGCATCAAGAGGGATACCCACAGAAAGGGGTAGGCGGTGGTGCAACGTTTGCTGCGCATACCGGGATAATCGCCAGCGTACGGGGTAAACATACGACGAGACAATGTCGCGAACAATGGCGGCCTCTCTCCCCGCAATTCAGCTTGCCTGCCTGCCGTCGCCACCCCCGGCCGAGTAACTCGTAGCTTCTGCTCCAAAGTAAAATACGTGTATGCACGAGGGTGAGGTAAAAGGGGTTGATAGAGGCAGCCGGGGGGTGGATGGCTACCGAGACGCACGTACGTGGCGTGATTCGCTGATGCACCACAGACGATGGCGGCTGCACTTGGTATACGTGTACGTGCATGTGCGTACGTGTCGCACCACCGTCGCCGCTCCCCCTCGTCAACTCTACTGTTCCGGAGGAAGCCTCTGAAATCTCCTCGTACTCTGGGAACGACCAGGATTTCGAGGTAGCGCCGGTAACGGCTACCACATCGTGAACTTCCGTCGTCGTCCTGTTTTGATCAGCGCGGCGTACTCTGGCTGGAGTTCCTTCCGGTCAAATTTTTATTAAACCGCCGGGTAACGTAATCCGTGTAATTTTGTGCAAATTGCACGATTCATGCACGTTCGCGACGTAACGAAGGGACCGTGGCGCTTTAATGCACATGTTTCCATTAATCGTGGCTTTCTCGCGTACGATTCGCAAATTCGCTAGTGTGGTTCCCGTAAATTCAGACCCGCAGCACTCGCGCAGTTTCCGTGAAATCACGCGAATATCGTGTAAGCGAGACTAAAAATGTGAATTACACGTTTTCTCGTTCGCTCTTTCTCTATCTTTCTTTCTTTCTCCCCTTTTTTCGCCACCATCTTTATGTTCCTTAATCGCCAGCCGTCTCCGTCTAATTTTCTTTTCATTTTCTACTCGTTACATTTATTTTCTGCTTGATGATTTTTCTGACATACTTGACGTACTCTTTTGCACTGCGTAATTACGAGCTCGCACCTCGCTGGCATTATGTCACTTGCAATTTTTTGTGGGCGCGCGCGCGACCTTCTCTTCTCGCTGACCTCCTTGGCGACAGAGATCATATTCGAGGACCTCGCAGGGTCAAAGGACTGCAAAGAGCCAAGCCCTTCGTGAACCCTGGGCTCTGGCAGTGATTCAAGTTTGGCCTCGATATCGCGCAAGTGCCGCGTGCATCCGCGATTACGATCGATACTCCAACTCCCTCGGGCAGGATTTGTGGCCAAGCCGGATGACTGAAATCGAGTCAATCAGGTCCGCAGGATTGCGGGAATGCCGTAGAACTTTCTTCGGATTTCACGCGGACTTGCGTAAAGCCAATCAGATGCAAAAAAAGGACATTTTTGCAATCGAATACTGCTTATTCGAAACTAATGCGATTTTCACAGTGGTTGTATATAAATAAAATAAAATATTTTCGTTGAAATTGATTGTACTTCTCATATTCTATCGTGTTGAAGGAATGTTTAGCAATTAATGCAATGCGACATTTGTGGAGAAAATAGATACGTGATCCTATACTGCCCGATTCATCTTTCTCATTGCGCGCAGATGCGAGGTCAAACAATATTTGGCGAGTCCGCATTAGGAGAAAATTTATTCTAAACACGGAATTAATTTGATCGAACCTTGTCGTCGGGATCTCGTCAATTTTATAGAGATCAGAGGCTTCATGCAGTCAGGAATTCCGAAAGCCACCGACATGGCTTCACTAGACAACACGCGCGGAATCGGAGCACCAATGACGACGACGACGACAACGATAACATGATTAAATTACAAACGCGCTCCGCATTTGGCGCTTGAATCTTTTGTAGGGCGCGTATACGCCGTTGCGAGAATACCGCGTCTTCCTCATCGCCAATCTACCTCCTACTACTTCCGCCAGTAATTAATCTTCCATCTATAGGGAGACTGACGATGGCTCACGCGCCCACCTCGAGTGGCTCATGTATGCTTGATGCACGTAGCTCAAAGTTGGCGAACAGTTGGCGAACAGTTGGCGAACAATCGCAAAGTTGCAGGCAACGGTGTCCTCGGCCCGGTGCAGACGCCAAATCGAAATAGGAACGCGAGCGAGCAACTGATCACGAGGAACTCCAGAAATCTGTTACAATGCGCCGAAACTCGCTTAGCGCTTGTCGGAAACTGACGAACGGATTTTTGGGCTCCCAAACGGTACATCAAACAATCAAACGCCACTCAAATTCAAATATTTGAGCATAAGTGACTGGTTCTCTTCTCTAGAGAATGTCGCAATATTGAAACAAGTAATCAAATACGTACGTATAATGGCTGCTATTAATACGTACATGCTCGCGAAACGCGAAGGAGTAAATTCGCATATTGCGCGTAAAAATTTAATTTGTTGAAATATATGTGCTGCCATATTGGAAGGCAGTTGCATATAAGAAAGTTGCATTTAGGAAAAATACCAATTTAAGTAAACTTTGACAGGATTCGTAAAATAGAAAGGTATTATAATATAAATATTAATTATATAGAGACCTAGATAGATTGAAGACCAGGTTTTTGCTTAAGTAAAAAATTACCGAGTCTCGTTGTTACAAATATAAATCGCATGATACGCAGAATTTGCTTCATTAATATATCATGCAATACAGCTGAGGTGCATTTTTCGGGGGCACTCGTTGCTTCCCGCTAGTTTACGTGATACGCTTGTGAAATAAAATCTGCGAGGAGAATGAATATTTTCTCTCTTCTTTTTTGTTACCGAAATCCTGAATAACACCTGATGCCCGTATCTCCATTACTAGTATTTTTTAACCGCAATATTAAGACAAACGGAATGACTGTTATGACTCATGACACACATGCAATAATTACTGGCAACTGCAGTTAATATTAAATATTAATTCTTGCTAAGTTAATGATCCCTTCATTCCTTTTTTCATATTGAACATTTAAAAATCTTAATGTAAACATGATTCCGCCTGATTTAATCACTCCGAAAAGAAATTATTATCAAATAAATGAATATCAGTACTCTGTTTTTGTAGCTCTTCATTATCATCTTTATACAGTGTGTTATATCGCTTTGATACCGTAACGTGATGAGACTCAAGATCCACAGCATCCTCATGCATCCAGCTAGTCTCGCATCAAGAGCAGTATTGGGCGCACGTGTTTTAATTTCCAGCTGCTTAACTTTCGTTCGCTGCATGCCGCTTGTGTAAGGGTGACACACGCACACATACACACACATGCTCATATAGGCCATATTAAGCGTTGATACAACGTGCATTTACGGCGCGATAAAGCCGAAGCGCAGTTTTGCAAGAAAAGCTCATACGCTCGCACTGGCATCACACGTGCGGTACATTTACCGGAGAGAGAAGTAGGAGCAGGAGGAGGAGGAGATGGAAAGGGTGCACGAGACGCACATTATTTTCCAGGCATATACATTCTACGTTACATATGCAGGGCCGCATCTATCCAAGAGTGCAGGTACAAAGAGTATGGAACCGAATCATCTAGCAAAATTAAAACGGTGACAGTAATTACATAACAATGATGATATGTAATTACATGACACATTTTGCAATGCTCCGTGATTAAATTATATTATACAGCAAAGCCTTAATAGGTATCAAACCTATATATTTCACGAAATTATTTCATTATCGTTATCAAATATCTGTCTTACCAGTGACATCGGATAAAAATTAAGATCACCAAATAGCACTTTCTAAATTTATTTTTAAACATATTAATAATAAAGTAAGGGAGAGATACAGTGAGAAGAACTAGAGTCCATTTTGTCTCGATAAAAACGATAAATTTTTACAAAAGAGTTGATATGATTTAGCACAGCCCTGCGTCATGTCCAGAAGAAACCCGAAGAAGAAAGGCCGACGAGAGCTTGCTTGCGAGATAAGAGGTACTTATCGCAGGTGCGTAACTGGAAAAATGCATCACGGCGCTTCGTTATGCTCATGTCTCGGCACGGATCTTCTTTCCCCACTAAACGCCACTGAGAAACGGTGAGAAAAAAAAAAAGAGAAAGAGGCGCAAGAAGAGCGAGCGAAGAGGCGGACAGGCGCAAAAGTGCGGTGACGAGAGGTTCCTCGCTGGAAAAAGTCATTTCGCAACAATCGCGTTTAAAGAGATAACCCGCAGTGAAATAAGTTTCCTTCGTTGCGGATTCGTGGGAAACGAATTACCAGAATCTATATCTCGTGACGGAAATTCCCCGTTCGCTTGGAAGCGATTAAGGTCTCAGCCGAGATAAATGAAAACCGGAAGCAGACGGGGACAAAGGTATCTTTCATGTCGTGTCTAATGATCGTTCTATAGTCATTGAAAGAGTGATAACTAGCTATTTAAGAGCTGTCATGAAATTGCTTGGAAGTAACGGATATCAATTATATTATTGAAGAAATATTATTTCAATCTCTTGCGTGAGCCTGTCACAGAATACCTCGGTGGAGGAATCTCCGCTGAGACTCCAGGGGGAAGTCGGGTATTTAATCGTACATTATTACACTCGCTATTAATTCAAGGTACGATCACGTCTCACGGGAAATCCATGTCAACAAGGAAAACTCGTCGGCGCGGCGTTAAAGGGGACGAGCATTATGTAACCAAGGGACGTATAAAGACACCGATGTTCGTTTGAATGCACATTTAGTAGGGAAAACTTGATCTCTGAATCGAAAAAGGATACGAATGCGTCCGGAGGGATGCGACTAAGGTGCAATTCACCTGTAAATTGTCCTGTTCAAAAAAAGACTTATCTACGGAGGAAGTTGAAAACAAGAGTCCAACGAAAACGCGCACACAAATGTAGAACAAATAAGTTCGTGAAATCGCAGGAGACAGTGGTGGTCCTGCAGTCTCGATTTCGGTACGACTGTGGACTAAGCAAAAAACACAACCAATCTCATCTGCCAGATGGGGCTGAAATGGAAGGATTAATGGAACCCGTTAATGGATAGGTGTACTTAGCGCGTTCTTTATCTTATCTGTTTTTTTTTAAAGATTTAGAACTGTTTAATAATTACGATTTTGGGTAAACGAGTCAGCTAATTTTCTGCTTAAAACATGTCAAATTCACTAGGATTACCACAGGATTCTCGCGTGCGGAGGATCAAATGTAATCTTAGAGAGTCAACATCTTAGATCTGAAATCAGGAAATTAAGAAAAAGTAAAAGAAAGATAATCCCAAAATAGCAGCCAGGTTGCGCGGAGCAAATTTCACTGAAAAATTCATTCCCATGGATTACACATTACAAATTCGTCGTGATATCATCCTTTCAGTCGTATCATCCGGGATCTGCCACACACAAACCTGCTAAATTTCTCAACAAGACTCTTAAAGTGACGGCAGAGGAGACAGAAACCACAAATAACTACCTCATTTTCAGATAATCTGCAGTCTGCAGTCTGAAAGAAAAACAATTGAGACTTGCGACTTGATCGTAGACTGCAAAAATAAGACAAACGAGAATGTCGAGTTTTGATTCAGCTTTTCTTATCGATAAAAATCCCGCCAACGTCGCTATCGATCACGCAATCATCCCTCTCGAATTCGAGGTCGTGCCGGAAACGTCACGACGGACATGCTAAAACACGAACGCATAATGCGCCCTCGCCGCTCGGTGCACCGCACGAAAGAAAGCACGCGCTAAGAAGAGGGGTTGCGACTCGAGGGAGACAGGGGAGCGCAGGTAAGGAGGGAAATTTGCGAGAGCGCCGGCTAAGGGTGTAACCCGGTCGATAAACCGGGGTGGGTGCGGTCTTCCCTCATCCCCCTGGGCCGACAACCCCGACCCCGACCCCGGTCCAGCACCCTCCTCCATCCTCTTGCTCCCGAACCCTCCTCACCCCCGCTCATCCGAGGCGACGACCGAACGTCGTCTCTGCAGCTGCAGTCGTCGCGGCGGAATTCCTCGTTCTCTTGGGGTAACGTCAACCCTCTTCGACCTCCTCTGCGACGTCAAATAATCTCTCTTTCTCTCTTCTTCTTCATTTTGTCCCCAGAGAGATGTACGACTGCTCGTGTGTATCTCCGATAAGCAATACGTCTCAGCGCTGGAGTTTCCGAAAAATTAAGCGACGAAATTGCTAGCGAGCTTCTTAATTCGAGCAACCTTTCCAAGTATCTTGGAAGTGAGGATTCAATCAATCACCAAACACGATTACACACAATTGCCTATTGATCTATCAACACCATTGGTGTATTGGCAACACACGAGCGACTTACGACAGCTGATTGTTTAACAACGATATCTCAATACCATGTGCTAGATTATTAATTTTTAATCTAATTTTTAAAATTTACACACAAAAAATGTATTATATAATTTATCATAAATTCTTACAGATTGTGCGTCTTCGTACTTGTGATGTCGCGAAGGGAGAGGTATCTTTTAAGCAAAAATGAGAAAAAGTGGAAACGATACCGAATATCGATACTCGGTATGGAACGGGTAAAAGTCGGGACTCTTACCGTATTAAATTTATGCATCCCCAGATGCCCACGGGAATGCATTCACCCGGCACGCACACAAACGCATACTGATCTGCGCGGCCTCTCTCAGGGGATAGATCGAGGAATGCATTCCTGTGGGATTCGCGAGGTCAAACAGTGACCGGTGAACCGGTCGTCGAGGATACGCGAGATTGACGACGGCGGAGGGCTGTTTTCCCCGCTGTTTGATCTCTCATTGTCACGCCCCGTCGGGTTTTCTCGCACTTCCGGGAGCCACGTGTGCACATGTATGTGTGCCCAACGGGACCGCTCCGCTTTGAGTTTGGGAACTTGTGCGAGCGCGTATGCGCGGAGGTAATTAACGCGATATGTAACAGGAACTCGCAAAGTTTAATGGTGCGAGGGTGACTCGCCCGCAGCTTGTTAGAAATCTTCAATCATCATCTTTTGAATCGAGGTACATAGTCTCACGTCAAGTCACACGTCAAGCGATAGCTAATCATTGCTGCAAGAGAGAGAGGCGAGGAGAGATTACGTGTATTCCGAAAATTGAAATGAATTTGTGGAGTGAATATTTCAAATCAAACTCGTACATAATCATCATGAAAGATGCAATGATAAAGTCCTTTTTGTTATGGGGTTACTAATCTTCAAATGATCAAAGATATTTAATAATCGTTAAAATTACATTCGTCTCTGAATTCTTTCTATGAAGATTGTAAGGATGCTGTATCAATAATTTCGAAATTACTCTTTTCCAGTTTGCAGGAAATTCAACCTCGTATGATTCATTGTGCACATTGACCCCTTTCTCTCCCCCAGGAAGCATAATTTGCCTGGCATACTCCAGAAAATAAACAGGTAGCGTTTCGGAGAAAATTCGCGAGTGAACTCAGGGAAGCGCGACCTCAATGGGGAAACTTCGATGTGGAACTTTATCTCGATTCGACGTCATCGAGCTGCCATAATTTCGCGGCTCATGGAATTTTGCATGGCTGTCGTAAAGGTTTATCCGGGAGGAAATTCGTCGGAAGCAGATTCGCGATTCGTCTGTCGATCGATTCTCGCACGGCGTTTCCATTTTGTGCGCATGAGGATTCAGCAAATTGAGATATATCGGAATCATAGAAAATTATAAATGACAAATGTCAAAAATCGCTTCGCTTGCCGCTGCGTGATACCTAATCGTGAAAAACGACTTCGCTATTGACTTGATGTAACGAGATTACCGAGCGAGTTCTCTATGGAGACGCTTGAAACATCATTTGCGGCAAGTTTTACATTGAATTATCTGCCACTGGAGATAAAGATTAAAAGTTGAGGCGCGAAAAGATTAAGACTTCAGACCACGTCATTAACTCGGTCGCAAGTTTGAAGAATATCAGCGAAATTGTAATAAGCAGATTGTAAAGTTTGCATGCTTCTTGTCGCGGAAACTTAATCAAATAATTGGACGCGAGGTGCGTCGCGATCACGTGAGGGAAATGAGAAAATGATCGAAAACGGAAAGTTAACGTGGAGAAGAAGTTCGCTGCAGGCGCAGTCTTCGAACGGACGCGAAACTTTATTGTAAAATAGATACGAATTGCTTGCCAAACGACACTTTGAGAGGAGAATGTCTCGGCGGAATTATTTGTCCGGAAACGTTCACGGAAGATTTAACTGGCGGTTCATGGTGAACGCTATCTTCGCGTCGAAAGTTTTAATTAATTGCAAGGTTTGAAAGGGTAGAATCCGCGAAAGTTAACGAATTCCGTGGGATGTCTTCCCACGGCGCCGCGAGTACGTAGTGAATTCTGCGGGATGAAACAGAGGAAATTGGGAAAATGTGAAATTTTCATGGCTGGATACGAGGGAAAATTAATTCGAAAGTAACGTGGATTTTCGCGCACCGTCAATCGCTTGTCAAGAAATATAGCTCGTGACGTGAATTAGCAGAGTGGATATCGTTCAACGAAATTTAATTGATCGTCCGGTTTTTTCGCCTTTTTTACAGGGATGCAAACGTTGGTAAAAGGATATATACGCGAATAACTGTAGCAGAAACTATTTCACCAGAACTATTTGAATCGCTATTTGACACCTAGGATGAGCGCGGAATCGAATTTTTTTTCGCGAACAATTTGATGAGAGCACTTTACTCGTTTCATGTTCGATATAAAATGTTGATAATTAAGTTGATTAAATTTCCATTTCTTTCCAAAGCCTGTTTTTACGTAAAGCCAATTTTACATGTAGTTTCTGTTAGAATCGACGTATAAAATTTACAAAATACTTATATCGATCTCCTGTTACAATTGCGTTAAAGATTACAATTTCGTCATTGCAATAATAGACAAGCACAAGAGTGATGCTATTTCTTCTTAAAAACAATGCAGGTTTTAATATCAAGCGCGAGTGATTTTCGGCGCGATTGTTTGGGAATCCTGCCACGTGCTGGTTTCCGGTGAAATTTGTTTTCGTAACAAGTTTCTGTATGCGTCGCGTACTATTTGTTTAAAAAAAAAGAAGAATTTGAATTCGCTACCTTGTGTGCATGAAGACACAAGCTGCACAAATATTGATACCGATATTTGCACAGGCAGAGCAATGACGATCGCGCGCGTTATCCGAAGCACGTTTGCGGCAAAGGTAAGCGGAGCAGACGTGCAAGTGGTAAGAGCGGAGAACCGGGTTCCCTTCACTGTCGGAGGAACGAACACGAGCGCCGACGTCGATATCGCAGCTTTCTGCTTGCCGCCAGTAGTTACGCGATCCTCGTAACGTCAATTCAAGCCGAGTTTATCGGCGTCCGCTTATTTCATCTCGCAAGAATTGCGATCCGCGCGAGAAACGAGCAAAACAGCTGGAACGTCAGATCTTTACGGATTTCTTTGAGGCATTGGAGCAATATTGTGCCAGAAAACTTATCTATCCTTGAGATCAAGATATCACGTTTGATATCTTGATAATAAAACACCTGCGTTCGCTCAAGTGTTTCTAATTTCAATTCTATTTTCAAAGAAGCAAAATTTGATGATCTTCGATGACCGTCGCGTATTTTCTTCAAGATTTCTTGCTTTGACAAACTCGAACTCAATTACGCGGAATTAATGTTTAATTTCGTAATTATGAACGTTTTTAAAAAAAGGAAACGGGAGATTATTAGGACTTACATCGCTTGCGTACATTACTTCTGGTGACGAGACAAAATAGACAAAATCGATTTATAAATCTGCGCACTCGCGGGAAATTTGCAGCGTATTAGGATTATTCCGCGGGACGCGAATCGCGTGCAAGTTTAATTAGTTTTTACGTTAATCACGTCAAAGTACAATGTAATTAAAAATCAATGCACTAAAGCGCTCCGGCGTGTCGACGCGCGTTATAAATACACCATGTAGTGACCTTTCGATTAGTCTGTCGACGAGCTGCGGTAATCACTTAATCGCAAAAATCATGTTGCAGATTATAATAATGCGGGCATCATTTTATGAAATTGCGGGGGCACATTACGTCCATTATCGTGATGCAGCGCGTCTAGTAGTCCGACTACGTGTGTCATGCATTACAGTATTGATTACGAATCTGCATTCATCATCGCTACTGTTGGGCTTTTCAAGTGCTCACGATTTTAAATCAGTCATATGTAGAAATTAATCGTGCCATCCGATACGACATTCTCTCTTTTATAGCACAACAAATGCATATAAATATTCAAAAAACTTGAAAATTGTTTGATTGTGAGTGTGAAGACTTTTTGATTGGCGAATTCCATAACTCGCTCTGCAACCGCGATATTTCTCATATCCTCGAAGATTACTGCTATTTCGAAATGCTCTATCGATCTTTCCCCTCGGATTTGACGCATGTCTGACTTCATTCTGTTACTTTCTACTTAAATAAGTGCACCCTCCACTTCGTCCAACGACGAGAAGATCGACCATAAATGTCGGACTTTTTCCACATCCTTTTTCACCTCGATTCGCTGTATGATATTAACACGTTTCCTCATGTTTCCCGTGAAAACCCTTCATTGATTTTACATGATCTTCTACCTTCCGTGCATCACAATAATAAGAAATGAAAAACAACATTGTTTCAATATTTTACAGTGTAAATGAAATCCTATTCCGTACGAATTAAGCACAAAGCCAGTTGGATGTTGCAAACAACGTTCTTTACGCTCAGCCGCTCGATTTCCAGCGTTTCGAGTGAGCACGACGAGCTGACCGAGTCGCGCGCAGTTTTCAGCATCGCGAACTCAACCGTGATATTGCAGCGGTGTCCGTTCGGAAGAGACCGAGATTACACGCGGGTGCAAATGAACTTTTCGTTGGTGGCAGGTGGAGCCGCGTAATTAAAATACGTTGCGCGACAAGCGTGCACTGCGCACTCCCTGTTGTACATCGTCCATTGGCAAAGTTTTCCCGCATCCATCGGTTCGCTCGCATGAATTTCAGGAAACTGCGACGAATATACAGAGAGAGAGAGAGAGAGAGAGAAACCAAGATACAGACGTCCGCATCGCGCGCGATGCAGCCCGGTGCTACGTATTTCTCAACTCGGATATATCCTTCGTCGATGGTAACGGAAGCGGAGACCTAGAGGGTGAAGAGAGCGGGGGAGTAGGCACCCTTGGGATTCGTACGGAACGAAACTGCGCCGGGGAGCCGGCGGCCTGCTCACGACTTCCGGGCACGTAGTTCAGCTCTCGGATGAGAGAGCAGGAGAGTAAGGAAGCTTACGTCGGAGAGACCTTCGAGCCGTGCATCGGTCCTTTCTTTTGTCTTCATTCGCCTGTCCTCCTTTTGCAACCCCCTTTATCCTCCTCGCCGTCGTATCTCCCGACAGTTGCGTTACGTCGTTTGCTTCTGCTCGCACGAGGATTCTCTCTCGACGGACCTCAAGCCGTTCTCGATTGCGGCTCGATCTCGCCTCCTGACCTCCGCTACTTCCGGTTGCGCGTTCCTCCGTAAAAGGTGCGACGCCAAGATCGGAAACAGATATAAGAGAGCGCACAGAGGGGCACCCATTATGCTCTTGATCCTGACGGAACAAGGCATACACGAGTATACCGCCGAGTTTACCGAGTAAATATCCACGAGCAAATATTTTCGCGCGCATCATGCGTCAAGAGAGTCCTCCACGTACGGACACATTGTGTCATATCGATATTGCTTGTATATATATATATCAGCAGGATCGAGTCCGCAAAGGTAAAAAGCTCAGCAACGCCAGAATAAAAGCGACGTGGAAAGCGCAATGCAGCGAATGCGCGCGACATGGGGAACCTAGAGAGCGACGACGGCCGCGAGAGCCACGAGAGACGGACGCAGGGAGGGTATTGGGGGTGAGGACACAAGAACAGATGAAGACAGGGACCTTAACTCTTATCCCGGCAAGAAACGGAACGGTCGTCGATTAGATCGACCGACGGGGTGCGGCGGCGAGTCGAGGTCGCGGCGAGGATTTCAATTATTCAGATGCGCTTCTCTCCGGCGACGTCTCTCGTTTCTTACGACGTTTCCCGGGCGCGACGACGGCCGATCCCGTTTTTCCTTTTTCCCCTGGTTTTCTTTTAGCGAGCGGACGGTAGTATCATAGGATGACGATCGCCTCGCGTGATACATTCGTGGGTACGTCGCGGAACGACGGGGCGAACAAATGGAAACTGCGCTGCCTTTGAAACCGTCCAACGGTCGCGTAACTTGTTTTCTCTTTCACTATCCTCTTTCTCCCGTTCTTGTCGATTCATCGAACGAGCTGATCGTCGCCCGTAAAGGGCGCTTTTTCCTGCTCCGCCGGCCATTCCGATGCATTTCGCGTTCTGTTTAGCACAGAGGACACATTGGGCCTCCTCTCGGGGTGATCCTAATTGCATCAGACTCTTTCATCGCGCTGAAACGCTTTCGCAAATGCATAAACGACTTCCCTGGTACTTGAACAAATTGTGTGTTCGGCTAAACGAACGTGAATTTAATTATCAGTCTTGAAATTGAGGTTGTTCCCTTTCTGTCTGCTGGCGCTGCAATTGATTCATTCCCTCTCGGTTCATTGTATCAATACCATTCACTGTTCATTTCGCGTAAGATAATTGAATTGGATTTTGGGAATATGAAAGACAGAAAAATATTTATAAGATACTCTGCTTTAAGAAAAATTCAAATGCAAAACAGAAATGGTTTCCTTAAATGGAATTACTTTCTCCAAAAAATGTTGAATTATATAATAAATATCAATATTCAATTATATTACTTTCAAAACTAACATCATCGAATAGTCAGTTGAAGGGAAAATCAGGGAGACTTAATCGCCCTAACTTAATTGGCGGAAATTTCAAGTGCCACTTCGATCATCGCTCAGCTTGGAGCGCACGATGCTCTTGCCATAACATTCAATTAACCTGCCGGAAATGGCGAAATTAAGACTCCCCCGTGGACAATTTTTCTTGACACGGTGACATACGTGGATTACCAAAAGTGAACTGCAATCGTTTTTCTCTCTTGACCCTCATAAGTCACATCACTGCGGCAGGGTTAATGATACGCCAGTACCAGGTAGCAGGTGCCAGCCAGATGATAGCAGCCAGGTCCACCTCGGCGAAACCGTAATCTAGAGACGTCGGCCGTGAGCGAGAGCGATGTGAGAAGTACAGAAAATTCCCAATTGGTTAGGCGCGAAGAGACCATCGCCGTCATGTAACCCCGTGGCACTCGGGCACGTTGAAACATTTACGGAGGCCGGACGCGTTCATGCCGCCGCGCTCCTGCATTTTCCATCACACGGCAAGCGGAGAACGCGGATGGATTAACTTCCGCGAATGCCTCCGAGGCACCGGCGGCTGAATTAGGAGGCTGAATTAGGGCTGGCCGTTCCGCCGCGGCGAGCGCAATTTATCCGCGAAGATCGAAACGCACCGAAACGGCCGCGCCGCAATTAGGTCACCGATGCTCGGGTCATAGCGGGGATCAATTTAAAGGCCGCCACATTTGGGATAAATGTCCAGCCGATTATTTTCAAGCTGCAACAACCCTGAATTTCATTCGCGTGTGTTACGCAATATGTCGCGAATTGAAGAACGCGCGGAGTTTCTCCTTTCTAAATGCAGATAACGATTTAGCGCAAAGTCCATTAACAAATCCATTATATTCGGAATATTGCACGTGTACATGGAATATGTTTGGTTTGGAGATATTCCATGTTCCATAACGATCCCGCAAAATCCGTCGTTTAATTGTCTCGGAAGATCGAATCGCGGTGGCCCTACCGCAATTAGGTCACCGTGCACCGCAGTTGAAAATCAATCGGACGGTATCTACCATCTACAGCATCCAATACGACAAACGATCAATCACGACTGGCGTAGAGAATGTATTTTCACCTACACTGCCCGGGACTTTTATCAACCACCTGTCAGTTACGTAATCTACAAATCATCAATATAAATCCTGGAAAAGAGGATCCTTCTCGACTCCTGAACTCCTCCCTCGCCAACTCGTGATCTTGACAACCGAGGCTCACATGGGTTCGAGGTCCAATTGCGAATACCGCGACAAATTTCTGACAAATTCGTCGTATTTGCGGCACGGAAGCGTGACACGATTGTTGGCTGTTAGGACGGGAGCGCATTTTCCACAACTGGGTCACCACGATGTTACGTTACGCTACAAGCGGCTGCTCTCCGCGTAACAGCAAGTGCATCCACACATCAGGACCGTTATCGTAAAATAACCGAGACAATTTATTCATTGCACACACCGCCCGAGGAGGCCTACGCCATCAATTTAAGAGATCCCGCCCACCTGCGGAAGATACAAGCATCTTTGACGTATCCCAAGATACCCCCGGGAATGAATGATACCTTCCGTTACCACCGTACGCTCGCGGTGCATTATACCTTCCGAGGAGTCGCTCGCATAGCGGTTATCCGCTCTCGTATCGTTATTGCGTCGTTGTGCCATAAAACTGCAGGAACGACTTAAAAAGCTTCTGCGAAAGCTAAAGTGGGGTACCAGACCGATCGCAGATCCACAATCGAGCCGAAGCGGACCGGCTTTTGTCCGGTCGGTGTTTGTCTCGTCGTGATACGAAACGTTGCACAATCCATATAAATGGCCTCGGTGTGAAGCGGATCGATAATCGGGAGAGACGAAAAACACCGTCCGACACGACTATTATATCCCCGCGAAAGTTCTGATGAAAGCGGGCGCGCAATAAGGGGGTCACGATATTGTGCGCGATGACGGATTGTACGGAAGTTCGGTGGAACAGCGATTACGTTCGTGTGTTTGAGTCATTATCGTGATGCGAGCCATTATTTACTCGTTAGATTTTTTCGTCCACGACGCTCGGTTCACATAGCGATCGTCTCTATATTAACGCGGTACGCAAACCAATCCCGAGACCATCATGCATTTCAAACTGGCTCTCCCGAATGCGAGAGTGATGTTTCCTAACGACGTTACCTGTCATTAAAACGCGACGGCGTTTGGGAACGGCAAACAAAACGGGGGACCGTTCGCCGGGGCGCGTGGTAAATGGATGCGAAATGCAAATTAACAAGTGACGCCGTACCGGGAACGTTGCCGAAAAACGCGTCCCCAAAATTAACATTGATTTACCGGGTACGCCGTATAGAAACGTAAACGGGTCGTGCGGAAACGTTTAATAATTGCCGAACGGAAATTCATAAATTTTTTCCTCCGCCTCTCGCGATGAAATATTCTAATTAGTTTCGTGGAGAAATATAGAAGAGGGAAGAGAGAGGGACTCACAGCGAGAGACGAGCGGCGTCGTTAATTGCGTAGGCCAATAGAAACGATGGTATACCACAATTAGGTCGCCCCTGTAGAATGCGACGCCGGAGAGTGACGAGAGTAAAAAGTACAAAACCACCCCCCATCCGGACGCTTCCGTAAAGCAGCGGGGTTCCTGTCGGTCGTATTATCTCGTTTTCACGCGGGAACAACTCCCGCAGGATTCCCAGACAATCTTTTAGCCCTTTTTTTGGGGCAAAGTGAACGAGGATCTCTAAAACACCACGGAACTTCGTGAAAGCATCGGCGAAAATCGCAACATGCCGTACTGACACGCTGTTTATTAACAGTTACGCGTAACACCCTTACGAAAAAGACTTTGTAAAAATTTTGTATAAAGAACTTTGTATCAAAAGTTAATACAAAGTTTCGCGTTTTAATTTCTTAAAAAATTCGCACGGACGTTCTAACCAGCTTCCCCAATTCATATTATAGAGCTGAATATTAATTTATATTGCAAAAACATTATTTACGCTCACGTGCGCAGTGTTACTTTCAGTGGTTTGTAAAAAATTAAATTCTCTGTGCGCGGTCATAAACAAAGACCAACACTGCGTATGATACTTTCATATCAATTTTTTTATTAAATCCTCTGTTGTCTCTGCTTTCTGCTTTATATGGTTTCTGTTGATTGAAAAAAAGCCTAAAGGCGTGCTAGATGCTCTTTTTTCATACATGCAGTCGCGCTCGATTATCAAAAAAAGAAGAAAAAAAAGACAATTTGGGTGAAAGCAGACATGGAAGCAAATATAATCGCCGGAAGGAATCAAAGACAGTTCGAGTTTTTTCGCGTTGGTCTTTTTTCCTCAAGATCTGCCTTATTTGTCCCGCCAGTTGGATCAGATAGGAACTTGCCAACGGAAACGAGCTATCCAGCTGGACGACGGAGGATGCGGGACGCGATTTACATACGCCGTAACGCGAAACTTTCTCAGCTTGAAATCTTCCAAAGTTTGCGGCATCCATTTCAAACGTGCCAGTCAAGTTTCTTGCAAAGTAAATGCACGTCGCGACGCGCGATATGCATACGTCGGCGCAAGACTGGGAAAAAGTGCGGAAATTTTGTGCGCCTGGGAAAAAAGACCCATCCTGCTAAAAGAACCGTCCTGACGGTAGCGATGACAGTGAATTTAAATCGTTGCTTTTGCAGCCCGTGTCTTGCTGGGTCAAATTTTTGACAATCCCAAAAATCACCTGCAAATTATCATCATCGCAAACAAACCGACAGTTCTAGCTATTACCTGCTTAAATAAAAGAGGGAATGGCAGTTTTGGATAATAATGACACGCGCGCGCGAGTTCAGACAGTATGCTGCGTATTCGTTACAAAAATTTACCTTCCGGTAGTCGCGCTAGTTATGTAACAATGATCAAAAAAGAACAGCACGACTGCAAATTTCAATTTGTGACGTACCAAAATATAATTGCTCTTTTGTTAAATTTATTGTGACAAGAAAAATTTTATTTTTACAGTTAATTAGAACTTCTCACATGATGGATGGTAAAATATCTCATTGGATCTTGTCATATATATTTTTAAAAGCAATATCTCGCACAGTAATCGATACTTATATCAACATTCGAATTTTTGGTTTCCTCTTCTTCTTGCAAAATAATATGAAATAAATATAAAAATAATATGAAATGAATATAAATATAAAAAAATATAAAAGTGATTCTCTGCCAATAATAGTCACAAACATTTTCGTTCGCTATACCCGTGCAGCCCCTCGCGCAACTGTCGGAAGGCTAAGGATCGATACGAAAGATACGTGAATGACGATCGGCAGCTGCCATTATTCAGCCAAAACTTCGTGCTGGGATATCAATGATGATGCGAACGCTTCCTTACCGTCCAACGACACGCAATGCCTCCAGACGAAAATGCGCATCTCTGCGTAGTCGGCGCGCTGAGAAACGCGTTCCTACCTGGATCACGCTAACTACCGATATTTTGCGTTTTCCTTATAAAGAATTAATCACACGTGTCGCGCACGAATGTAAGCGTACGCGTGCTCGGATCGCTGGTATTAAAGCGGTGCGAGTTGTCGTTCGGCTTGTCGCCAGAGGCAGCCTCGAGCCCCCATCAAGCGTGGAAAAACGTTCTCGCCGGTTTCCACGATTTCCCGTGGAGCTTTTTCGCACGTATCGGCACACGGTCGATCCGATTTGGAAGACTTCGAGCCCGCCGGAGGTTTTTAGAGTCACAGCGAGCCGCGCAATCCGCTGGTGCATTCTGATCGATGAGGACCGGCGACTGTGTACTCTCCGCGGATCCTCGGCTGACGAACGACGACGATCATCTTCATCGATCCTCGCTGTTCATCCATATGAATGAGACACTAAATATATCACGGCGCTGAGATGCGCTCTCGTTCTCCTCTTTCGTTACACTCGGGATAACTCTTCCACTGGCCCCCGCGAGACCTTACGTGGCGAGAGTATTTTCCTCACACGCAACTGTACGATGGCTATTTGTTCCCCGAGACGTTCGGCGTCCCCGCTTTTCTCTTAGCGATATAATGTGATTCGAGTCATGAATTATTCTCGGCCTTAATGATATTCATCGTGTCAACTCGACGAGGTGCAGCGTTTTTTAACACGCAGCGTCCCTCTCGATCCTCGCCGCGCGGCTGTCATACTTTGGGATGATGAAATGGAAATGACGACGAGTAACCGAAAATTCTTGTTCGAGAACAGCCAGTCACGTGTACGCGAAAACCCGTTATTCGCAGAGGTAATCTTGCAGTGATGCTTCGATTAGTATGTTAACGGAATCAAACGTTTCGCGAATTACTGTTCGTTATCGTTAATTATTTTCGAGCTCGAATCTCGTAATGATCAATCCTGTCACTCGGACTCGCAACTTTCAAAGTCCACAAATTCAATAATTCGTCAGGACATGAGGTGCCTTCTCTTCGCTCTTGTCGCGCCTTCTCTCGCGTCTCCTGCCAAATCACTTGTTCCTCCGTTGTTTACTCCGCATTTGGAAATTAATTGATTGAGCCGATTTGTTAGATGTGCTGGCCGTTTTATTTACGTCACGTCCGATACCGGATGCGTTAGTGCGTTAGTATTTTTGCTGCGGGGGCCGGCGAGTGCACGTGCATGTCGCCCGTGGAGGAGAACGTCGGGGTGTTCTCGGCGAACATGGTGCAACGCGGAGGAGAGGTCCTCCGCCGCGACAGCGGCAGTGTTACGCGGCAGGACGATACGACGCAACTGTTCTCACGAGGACCACTGCCCGCGAACGACAGGATGGGGCGACAGGGTGGGCGCACCGAGTGGAGGCCGCCGCGCCGTGCCAATGTACGGGGGTGTGTGCACACACCCGGGACACAAACTGAGAACGGAGGGAGGAAGTGGAAGCTGGAGAAGAAGCGAGAGAGGGAGAGAGAAAAAGAGAGAGGGTTGGTGGTAGTGAGGCCGTGAAGGAGGAGTGCGGTGGAGAACGGGGTGCGCGCAACCTGCGCGCAAGCGTGCTACGACCTTCATGGGGTGTAGCCGCGCTGTACACTGTCTATCACCAAGATGCATGTCCTAGGCCGTAGATCAGGTAAGGGGCATTCCACTCCTGGCACTGCATCGTATCCCACCTTGCCGTTCCTTTCCCCGAGTTGTAATTGTAAAAATCTTGCAAAAGGGTACGCGGGTGTCCTCATTAAATGTGTCTTTCGTTGACGAAGGATAACGGTTGATCAGTTTCAGCATCGAGGAACTGTCGCATTGACTGACTTTGCTGAGCCAGCGTTTCGAATCGCGTTTGGACTCTTTTTTTGTGCACGTGGAAGCATTCAAGTAAATTCGGTAAATGCACCGGGATGAGAATCGGATCGACATAGGAGCCAGATGCTGCTCAAGAAGCCGCAAAATACGCGGTCGGCGTAATGCGCCTCGCGAGAGCCGCTCATTTTGAGCGTGAATCGTACTCGACGCTCGCAAATTGCTCGGATCCATTTCTTCCGCATACGTTTTTTCCCCCGCGTTGATCCCCTCACTGTTCCACTTTTCTGTCGGCTTACGATGTGGAACGGCAATAATTGTCACATGGAACGTAACTGAAATGCCATTTGCCCCTTTGTCTTCCGCCACTAACCGTGGCCGCGGTGAGTTTTTCCCATTTTATTCGGATGGACCGTCGTAATGTGAATTATTTCCATGGTACACACTATAACACGTTCCTACCGCTCTTCTTTTATGATGTCGCGGAAATTAATCTTTCCGCTCGCTAGCTGGAGAAATCTATTAAGTGCGGCCGGAAGCGCAGTCTTTAAAGTGGACCGACATCTTCATTTTATGAAGTGGCACAAAAGGGATCGCGAGAGATTTTCGGCGTGAAAGTTGGACGACAGAGGATTTTTAAATTTTCGCGAGACTCGTTCGACTGACGGATGCGCTGAGAAGCTCTCATTCAATATTTTTCATGTTTCGCCGCGTTCGGAGTGAAACTTTCCTCTCTTTTTCTTTGCGGTTTCAAAGCCGCCGGATATTTTCCTCGCAGGCTTATAGGTTTATCTACCGTTTTACTCGGATCAAATTTAAACGGAAGGCAAACACGCTTCATTCAACTTTGCCCTTTCGGAAACCTGATCCTCTCATGTACGATCATCACTTCTCATTTCCTGCTACCTTCTGCTACGTGAAATTTTAGCAGATTTGTAGTCAGTCTACGGAGGATAATATGCGTGAAATATCAACACGATATTGAAACAGTGTTAAATTGAACTAGCACTTTGCAATTTATGTTACGTAGCAACAACCAATTTTCGTGATTATCAGGCTTAGAGCAACGTTACGTCTATCGGCTAGCCACACGAATAGATGATACTGGAAATCACTCGCGTCTAAACAATAAGGAACGAATCGAGAATGAATGGAGTGACGTCGTCCAGGGACGAATGGTAAAAGAGATAAGAGTGTCGAGAAATATCTCGGTGCCTGACTAACGATCTTTCCGCTGAAATTATCCATCCCGACCTCGCCACTTGAGTTTATCGAGGCCAACCAGGATTGACCTGGGTGATTGACCAACTTCAGGAAACCACGCTTGAGTTACCGCGAGACAACAGGCACTCGTATCAATTCCTATTCAAGATTATAAGCTGCTTCACACAATCGAATCGGGAAGACTTGTATGAGAAAGTAATATGTGCAATATGATACTATGGCATCCAGATTAGAAGTTTAAGATCGGTTTAACAATCGGATAATCTGCACTGTAATTTGTCCAGTTTGAATATTTTAAATTCGATTCGGGAGATGAAATAGCTTAACATGAAAAAATTATATATTACGCAGATAGCATGGAAATGTAGTAAAATTTTCATGGAATAGTATTCAATTATTTATCAAATCAACGCTTTAGCGGGAAGCAGGTACATATATGGCCAGGTTAATTAAAATTTATCAGACTTCATGTGCACAAGCTAAATATTCATTATAAAATCTCTTTCTCTCTGTTCTCTTTTATTAATAAATATATATTCAAAGATTATTCAAACTACGTTACCCAACACAGTTTATCATTACCAAGTATCAAAATTAATTTCTTACAGAAATAAATTTGATAATTACTTTGCTAAATATTAATGACAACACGTCGTGACGTCAGCTGTTTCGCAAATTGCATATTAATTATGTTTCACATCGTAGAGAAAACGTAATTTAGTTATACTAGACCGGCCGCATCCTTATCGCCACAGCGTTGGTAGCGCCATTAAATAACGATGCTGCATCTCAGAGACACATCGAAATTGGAGTAATTCCGCGTTTCGTGCTGACGTTGCAGTAAACATCGTGTTAATAGTATGTGCAAACGCCGCTCTGGAGAACGTTAGCAAGATGCGGAGCAGACTTGGTGTAACAGCTCGATGTTACGCGGCCGGCTATTATTTGCGTGGCCAGGCGACATTTTGATGCATCGCGTCTAACATTTATTGCACCACCTCGTCTCTAATTCAGCGCCATTATAAAGCGTTACGGTGGCAGAAGCGAACCGACGACCGCCCGATGAAATAACCTGAACCGCGGCGGAATCAAGTGAATGAGGGAGAACGCCGAGGACAAGATCTTGTGGGCGGATTCCGGAGTAAGCCCTTTGACACATTTTCCCTCTGTCTCCTTGAGCTCATGTTTTTTTTCTCCTTTGATATTGCAAGAAAATAATTAATTTTAGAACAAACGGAGCGCGCCTCCCTCGCGTTTTTGTTTCGAATTCTTTTAGGATTTTATTATTATTGCATGTAAAGGTAAGATGTACTTTCTGCGCGACGTTTGAAAATTCCTGAAACTTGTGAAAAACTTGAAGACTATTGTATTTCAGAGATAATATGGTGCATCATGTACCTCGTTAAATTCTTCATTATCTGCAATCTCAGCGGAGCGCGTCACGTAATTTTCTTTGTTGAGCGAACAATAAATGCGATCTCAACGGATTCGCGTCGTGGTGGTTCATTGCGCGGGTATTTCCGCCAACAGCACGGCCAAGTTTGCCTTCCTTTATCTTTAACTATTAAAATGTTTTAACAATTCCCCCGCGACACCGATGACACTGTACATCCGCCAGGTCTTTCCAACTTGCCTCGCTGTCTCTCCGAACTTTCGAACTCGCGACTCAAAGTATTGGCTGAAACCGTAATGGTCTACAAGACGACACACATACACGCGGGATGAGTTCGAGGAACTTTTTACCGGTCGACGTTGATCCGTCTTAACGGCGGTTATAATGAGATACAATGCTTGCAGCGGTTTCACGTAACGCGCTAGTGACGGGGATACTCTGCCGTAAAATTCACGTAGAAATACATAGAGAAAATACCGTTGCCGTAATTATTATTTCGCACATTAGGAGTCACGAAAGGATGCGAGAAGAAGTTTACGCAGAATCTCTACGCGTTTCCGCCATCGCGTGGCAGTTTCCGTTCGTGAAGAAATCCGCAATTAGATCATGTTTCGTATCGTGCTAAGTGGATTATTACGATGTTGCGAAACAACCCTCCCGAGCTCTCCCTTCGATGAGGAGACACATAAAGGGGAGATCGAAGGGAGCAGAACGGATTTTCAGTCGCCATTAAAGTCGCGCTGATTTTTAATTAATGTCAGATCGAGGAGAAATGGCTTTCCCCATTGCCGTCGTGTTTCTCAGCCTCCAAACGATCTCTCAACCCTGTCGTTCCGGGGACGAGCCGCCTATAGAAAATCGATGAAGTCGTCAGCAGGCCGATGGCCGCCTCTATTGCCGGCGCTTTCTAGTGTTCGTCGTGCATATAATTCTTGATATATCGGTAAAGTCATGCGGAGAGCCAAAGGCAAAGTGTCTTGCAGATCACGTAACGCTTGCGGGTCTCTTTACGCCAACTCGAACGAAACAGAAAAGAAAAAAAAACGCGTGTCGTGCAGAGATAATTTATGCAAAGGTAGATAATTTGAGATTTGCGGGAAAATGAGAGCTATCGCCGTATTACACAAGTAGCTAATAAATACGTTTCCTATTTTAACCGAAACTTACGCGGGCGAGCCAATTAAACGCTTAATTGGCAATAAGAACGCCAGCTGTTCTAGCATAGGCGCCGTTATTCCACCGAAAAAATCGCCCACTTTATCTTACCCGAAGAACGGCTCGACTGCGGAAAGGACGGGCTGCGCTCGCTTTAACAAAGCCTTCGCGTTCCGTACGTTTGCGCTACGCGGAAATGGATTACAGTACCTGCTGGATCAAATGAAATTTGCAACGTCGTGCTGCGCGCCACGCAGCAGCTCGCTTAACTGCTCTTTCATTAAACTTTCATTAGGATTGCAGTCGCGTGTTGCAGACGCGTTCCTCCTCATCATAAGCGGCGCGTGGTGCAGGTGCGATTTGAAAGCCGGCGTGCGGTCTTACCTTCTCTGCCGAACTTGCGCTTCTTCTTGCCGGCACCGCTGCCGGACGAGCTCTTGCTCGAGCTCTTGTCCTTGCTCTTCCAGCGTCCGATCAACATTTTCCGCAGCCTCCTCAGCGTCTCAAGGGTAACGTCATCGGACGCGAGGGTGGCGCGAGCGCTGGTTGCGCGCGGGCTGTACGCGTCGCGCGCGTTCACAAATCGCAGATGACGCGTAGCCGCGCGGTTTGATCCGCCGTTTGATGCGATTGCACGAGAGCGACGGATCCACGTAGCACTGCCACCGTGTGATCCCGCCGTGCCGTCGCGTCGTCCATCGTCGAAAGCGATCGTGGAACGTTCCGCCTCTATCGTCCTCGCGCGAGCCCGCCGACGAAACCGCGAAACTGAAGAGCCACGAACGCGATTACGCGCCCTTAGCCGTTGGCTGCCTTATCTGGAACGTCCACGTCGCGTTTTGCTCTTGTACAACCGCGACAAGCTAGTGTCCTCTGGTGCTCATGATTACTCGAGGGATAAGTTGGTAGATGTGAGATTGGAAAGTGTGATCGCTGATGGACTGTTAGGTGTCTGCAACGATCTCACGTTCCAATGATCCAATTTTGAATTACTTGTGTTTCAATAAAAAATAAATGATATAAATATGATTGTTAATGGGCCGATTTTAGATCGATGATTTTTACAGTTACTGTAGATACACTCATTAATATCGACATTTATTTCAATCTCTTGAAAATATAGTCTCTGATCATGCAGATATGTTTAATAAGTATTCCTTTGGTAACCATGGCCATCAAGAGCACTTCTAAGCACTTAAATTACACTACTGATTTCGAACTCTACTCGTCAGGTTACTATCAAGATCGAGAGGAGCTGAAGAAAACTACACACAGCTTCCAGAAATTTATATAATTCCCTGCATCATCGAAAATCCATATCCGCGCCGAGATAAAGGAAACTGTGTCAACGATATTTACGAAAGAAATCATCATGAAGAAGACTCAAAGCGTGAAAGGCTCAAAGCATGAAGAGTTCCTAAAAGCAAGAATTGAATCTATATCGAAACGACGACGACGAAACGCTGCCGATTTGGGCCAAGTCGCGGTGTCGCGGTGTCGCCGTGGCGTCCCGACGCCATTGACGTCGTGATCCTTCCGGTCGCGGAGAGTTTCACGGAGCGGTGAACGAGCGCTCGGGCGCACGAATCGATCAGATCGGTGGCTCAAAGGGATGACGATCCTTCGTAGCGAGGACGTGGCTTCCTCGATTTTGGCGGAACTTCATTTATCCCTTCGATTCCCAGCGTCAACGCTCCTAAACACCACTGCGGGCGATTTGCAAGCGACAGGATGATGGATAGTTCGCGAAAAACGACGGTGATATCGCGCTCCACTTCTTCGACTACGAGCCGCCCGGAATTTATGACTTTTGTCGCGTCCCACACGAAGCTCCGCTCCGCCGTTCCATCACAATTTGCCAGACGCATCGACTCTGTTAATTAGACGTCATTAATCATCATTCGATATCGACAGAGCGCACCGATTAACTTCATAACGCAGCGGTTCCAATAACGCAACTCGGAGCGAAAAGAAATTCGTAATTTCTGCCGCTTCTGATAAATTGCACACTGCGCGACCATCATTTACGCAAGACATCGAGCGTGATCATCGAGTGCACCGAGCGCAGCGCTCGTTTTGATGAGAATTTCACGGACTTCCACCTTGTCAAAGCGGATCAGATTAAAAAGCACAAACTGACAGATTCCGCGAAGTACCCTCATCGGCACAGCCGCTTTCACTGAAGCAAAAAGTTCACGTCACCGCCCGAAAACTGCGATATAATCGCCCACTCGTCATTCAATATCATCGGGCCACGAAATACCGACGAGTCATACTACAGAAAGAAAAGCGACCGTTATTAATGCTGCCCACGCAGACATGGGGGAGCTCCGGTATCAACGTGACGCAAACTGACGATACCAAAAGCGACGAGCAAGGAGACTCGGCCCTACGTACCAGTTAATTAACGAAGCTAATTGGATCCTTTGCTTCCTCTCGGTAAAGCGCCGATTAATTGGATTCGCGAGGTAGCGGTTGCTCGCTCGCGTGCGGCCGAGCGAACCGCTATTCCGGTTGGTGCAGTTATTACCTTTCGGGACCCCTACGTCACCGTGCGAGCACCGTGGAGAAGAGATTCGAGTGTGTCGACACCGGGTCACTCGGTTGCCAGTGCCCTCGCCATTCATCCCTCACCGGAGCCCCTGACTCTGATTCGTTGATCTTGATTTATGACTCCTGATCGAATCGGACCTTGTATTCCAGCTACATGAGTCTCGAGAACGCATCGGGCTCTTTGGAAAAATTCCAAAAAAATGGAAAAATTCCAAGAAAATGGCAACCTCACCCACAGTTAACATTGAAAATAATTATCATTGAATTCCGAGGAGGTAAACGCGAGAGGAAACGGAGACAATACTCATCTATGTGATTAAAGCTGAATCAAACAACGAATCATTGATTTGTGCTTTCAGAATCAAACGGCGTCTTTGATTACACTTTGGTAAAGCGGCGCTAAGCTTCATCACTTTGCGCGTACGCTTTGCACGCTTCGGCGTGCGAGTAGAGTGACAGGTAAGAAATTCAGAAATGGATTGACATCCGTGTGACGCACATCGTGAATATACGCAGGCTAACTTCTTCTTTCACGCTTCCCGTTAATAAATCAATGTCCGTCTTTATGGTGTTTCCTTACTACGGCTATTAAGTGTATGTCTTCTATATCGACCGAGAACGAAACTTACTTGGAAAATGAGTTGTCACTCTCTTATTTTTCACGCCCTGTCCGCAAGGAGCAAGATAGATTACGCTTTCGTTTATCACCGCTCGCGCGAGCAATAGCGCGACTTGACGTAATAATAAATTCTTATCTCTCTCATTATTAGATATTCCTTTATGCAGCAAAAATACGCAAAAAATTGTATTACGATCGCAGACGACGCCCAAATTATTATTACCTTATCGTATATGTATGATTCTTTTTTATTAATTTGTTATGCATTCCAATTATCATTTTTCTCTTATTTATTTATCAAGATATAATAGATTTGTTATAAATTTGTTACGGACGTACGTTTGCAAGAGGTCTTTGTTCACGTAGCGATATGAAAAACTGAAAGTCGAATGCCTCCGCGTTTTGCGACGCAGTGCGCAATACTATTGGAATCTCGTGCTCAGCGCACTTCATTGATCTCCAGGGAATCACAATGATAATGACCACTGTGTATCCCTTGTATGTTCAATGGAATTGCTGACTGCGAGCACGATCACACAATTTACATACAGTGCATGAAGCTTAAAAGAGCAATATGGAGAGAATTATCATCGCGTGAAAATAACACCAAACTTTTCCCTCATCGCCGGTATGAGTAACATTATGCTCGAATCAGATTGTTTCTCGCATCGATGACGCCCATGCATCATCCTACGTAATCATACGATACCATTCATCACAAACACCAACCAACTCTCTCCTATGAGAAATACATTAACTGGGCAGAACAGAGGTCAAAGGTAGTCACTGCATGCTGCTCCACACGCGGTAATAACCGCACCGAGGTCAAGGCACTCGAGAGTTCACCATATTGCTGCCTTGTAAAACGAAGTACGGTGCAACGCGCGTTTTCCGTTTCTTTAAACCGAAATATTCTGATCAATTGGCGTGATTACTGCTTGGATACGATTGAAGACAACGAATATTGTACACGCCTTCCGGTCACTAAACGATCCCCCGGTGAACGAGCGATCGCGAACGATGATCGTGATTCATCCCCTATCGAGGTTAGCTGATAACGACGATCGAGCAGAGGGAGGTACCGAGAACAGTGGCCGGGCTAACATTGTTCCGCACTGTACCGCAACAGGAACCGCAATCAAGATGGTCGGCGATTTTACCGATTATCGTTACGATTAGGTGCGTCGACGACGATGACGATGACGACGACGACGGCGACGATAAGGTTCAGGCGACACGGTTTCTCACGTTCCGCGGGAGGATCACGGTCAATGGACGTCCGGTACCGGTACGTTCGATGGGGGACGAACTTGAAAGACGGAACACGCCACCACGACGACGACAGCGGCAGCGAACCACTACCTACACGTCGTTTCACGGGACGCAGCAGCGGCGCTAGCACCACCACTACCACCACTGGCGAGGGACGTACTACCCGGAACCCGGCGATTTCCTCCCTTAGGCCATATGCAAGTCGCGAGAGTACGTTCGCCGCGACTTATCCACCGGACTACCGGCGACGTACCTCTCGCCCGCGACGACTTTCGACGACGAAGGTCGCGATCGATCAGTACTTTTCGAAAAGGACGTCCGCATACAAGGGGCGAATGTGGAAGACGGTGGGACACAAACTACCACCAGTGCTACCACCACCACTACTACCACCACCACCACCACCACCACCACCACCACCACGACGGTCACCGGCTACACGTTGTTTCACACGGTGCACCAGCAGCAGCAGCTGCAGTGGCAGCACCATCAAAGAGGGGCATGGTACGTTACCGGGACGCTCGGAGTCCCGGCTATACCTTCCCCTGCCACCCCCGTCGCCTGCGCCTTTCCAGGCGTCTTCCTCTCTCTCCTTCTATCTTCCCTCGATGTGACGTCACGGGAATGGAGTCGGGGATCGATCCCGTACGCCCACCTAGGCTCGCGTCCTCTCTCTCCCGAACTCTGGTACTGACCGGATAGAAAACATTTGACTGTGCCGCACCAAACCCCCAGCTACTCCGGGACACATACCGGACGTACGCAGCCGGCGCCACGCGCCCACGCGACACGGAAGGGCGTAATTCCTCTCGCCGGGTGGAGGAGCGCATCGGCGATCTCGCGGTGCACCCGGCGCGAGTTCCGCCGGGGGATGAAGCGGCCCGCGGGAAAATGTAATGAGAACAAATGGAAACTGCAAGGCGAGAACGTGCGCTTTCTGAAGTTCCCTCAGAAGGTGTATTTTTAGATGCAAAATCTGGTTTTTGAACTGTTAAATAAAGAAAGGCTAATAAATTTTTTATATCAAGAAAAAGTACCTGCTATTATTATTTCTTTTATCATTAATATGATTGTTATACTTATTGGTTATTTGCAGTAATACTTTTCTTCACTTTTCTTCACAAATATTTGCGTTACGTGTATGCGATACTCTTAAAAGTTGTTTTTCCAGTCCCATAGTTACATTATGGATTTTCGTGTCAACTCGCGAAAAGTGCCGATATTTCACGGACAAATCAATCAGTTTGCAAAACCGATTGTTTTTATTACCTTTTTCTTCGGCGAGTGTAACGGTATCGTTTTACATGTCGATAGCTTTTTCGAATACAATAATTCCGTGCCAATGTATCGGCATGTATATACATTGCCCAGTTGAAAACTAATAGACCAATTTCACGAAATCAATTATTATTCGCAAGTGTATACACGCACGCATGTATAACAACAACGTAATTAATAGGAATAAAGGTAATGTTCCGGGATAGTCGGATCATCATTTCCGCCACGTTATGAGGCCTGAATGCATTGGCAGGACTCTCAGTTCCGGACATCGAACATTCAAATCTGCATCTGCGGGTCGGTTAATCTGCATAGATATTGCGCCCTGTGCATCGCGCGTGTGGAAATTCGGCAAACTATTCTACTTCCCCATCGGGAATTCTTTTGTCCCCGGAAAACGCCTATGCGCCAATTCAGCGTTCAAGTGGCATTAAAAGAAGGGTAATGTCCTCGTCCGGCGTCTTTGATCCCCGATTTTTCGTCGCTCCGATCCGCCTACGATGAGATCCAACGAGATTGACGGCTATGCGGGCTCAGAAAAAGGAGGAAAAATTCCTGTACCTCTTCGATCGAAAGGAGACGCCGAAGAAACTCACAATCCCGGTCTTATTTGATGATTAGAAAAACGAACACCGAATCATTTGATTCCATAAAGTTCAGCGGCCTTATTACGAGAATTACTTCGCTCTGGTTTTAATGAAAAAATAAATATGAAAAATATAATTCCGTTATATATTACATACAACAGAGCGCGAAATTTTCATGAAAGAGAACGTCATGAAGTCATGAAGAATAATACCCCGCAATAAGAAGTTTTGCCAAGAAAAGATATCGGATAGTAATAATAAAATATACAATGGTTGCTGGCTTCCGCAACGTTATCCTTTTCTAACATTAATTAAGGAGACTATTCGTGACGTAATCAAAGTATGAATTCGTAAAAAAATAGTCATGTTTCTAAAACATGAATTTTGCATATGAAGAAACCTTCATCCATATGCAAAAATATTATTACCGTATATCATTACGGTAATGCGATACGCTTTTAACAGCGAAGCCGTAGGCTTGTCCAACAAGTCCTAAGGACGATGCAATTTAGCTCGTCTCGTAAATTCTTCTGGGAAATCAAAGAAGGCGTCTTTGTCAGATAGCAAGATTTTCTGCGATGCACCTCGAGCTGTGTAAGTATACTCTCGAAACGCTAAAACCTTAATGCAGCGCAGTCAGGCAATGTCATGGATTTTACATGAAAACCGTCAAGATGCTTGAGGTTGGAGTTGAAACGAAAAGACGGCCATGCATCGCATTCTGCAATGTTTCCGTTTTATTATCTGTAATCTCGTATCGCCTTTTTTAATTGCAACCTATTTATCTACCGTTTATCCGTTCAAAGATATACACAGGACTAACGGAGATGCTGACGGAGATTTTATCAGATCATCCACTGTATTGATTTCTGATCAAATTAATAATTAAATTGATGCTTAATATCAATAATTCATAATACTGACAAGTAACACTACCCAAGTGTCACACGCCGATTTTGATAAGCTTTGAATATGTTGTTGTCTAGGTCAAAATATGAGATACATATTTTTTTATATCGGCCCGTTTTGCCATTAAGGGGGTGAAACACCCTCTTGAAAAAAATCGGGTTTTATATTTCTTAGCGAATACCGTCGAAACAATAAAACATATAAGAAAAAGTTTTATGGATTCTAATGTACTTTATAACAGTGCAATCAGATTTATAAGAAATGTTAGTATATATGCAATTATAGAGAAAAAAACAAACAAATTTAGAAATATTGAAAAAAATAAAAAAAGTAAAATTTTCTTGTCAGCTCTACGTTGACCATTTCTGGGTCCGGCAGAGGGCGAGAACCTGACTTATTTTGTTAATTAAAAGTAATCCCCCGACTTCATTGTTATCTCTGTGCGAAAAAACTGTTGCCAGGAGTAACTAGCGTATTAAATACGAGAATACGGACGGGGCGCGTATGTAGCGATATAGAGGTACTTTTAGCTTATTTTTGAAAAATGCGTTTTCAGAATATGACCTTATCATATATGGTTGAATTGTCGTTAAATATGCTTGAAGTTTTGCTGAAAGATAAATTTTAAAATTTTCAAAAATTGTGGAGGGGGAAAGGAATTTCGAAAAATATGACATTTTCGAAAAATCTGATTGCACTGTTATAAAGTACATTAGAATCCATAAAACTTTTTCTTATATGTTTTATTGTTTCGACGGTATTCGCTAAGAAATATAAAACCCGATTTTTTTCAAGAGGGTGTTTCACCCCCTTAATGGCAAAACGGGCCGATATAAAAAAATATGTATCTCATATTTTGACCTAGACAACAACATATTCAAAGCTTATCAAAATCGGCGTGTGACACTTGGGTAGTGTTACTTGTCAGTACGTCTCATATGGTGCAATGTTATTATCGACAACGTGTTCGCGCGAAGCTTTCTTCCGTGTAGGCGACTCGATGCATCTTACGACCGGAAGAACGTGGGCGGAAGAGTGCATTGGTCGGTGAAGCGACGCATCGGTCGAGTATTCTACCGAGGTGCAATGTCAGTGACCCCATTTACTCCAGCCAGAAGAGTGGCTAATTGCGACCGTTCCATTCACGTCCCGAAGAAAGGATCTACCAGCGGCGTGATTCCACCCACGTGGGATATCCCAGATATCATTGCTCTTGTTCTTACTGTCAAACCCGGAAGGATCAAACGTACGCTGACACTTGCAATGTACTTTCGGTAAGCAAAAACTGCAACGAAAGCATCGCGGACTTCGTCCGAGCAGCATGCGTATCAATCTTTTACGAACGCATTAAGGGGAGAGCCTGCTTTAGAACGTTGAAAATAAGGTATAATTTTACGAATTTTTTTAGAGAAACTATACAGCGGATCATTATAAAACTTTGATGCATTTATTAGTACATGTTTAAAGATAAAAAAATTATTTTTTGATTTTAATATATCGCCTGTAGAGGTCGTCCTGGAGGCATCTTAGTGCAGCCGGCATTGCAAATTGGTGAGCATTCTCCTGCCTCCAAATTTCATCCAAACTGAAAAATTGAAATATTTTCTCGTTATTTATGAATTCCCATCGTCGATGAACCTTTAATATTCATAAAAACATTAAGTTAAACAATTACTTTTGCATGAAAAAGTTCAACAACTTTGCCTAAAAATCGTACTTTTGTGTTCTAAGCTCCACCATTTTGGCACTTTTCAACTTTTTTCTTCTCTCTTTGGTTCATCGACGATGGGAATTCATAAATAACGAGAACATATTTCAATTTTTCAGTTTAGACGAAATTTGGAGGCAGGAGAATGCTCACCAATTTGCAATGCCGGCGACGCGGCTGCACTAAGATTTCTCCAGGACGACCTCTACAAGCGATATATTCAAATAAAAAAATAATTTTTTTATCTTTAAACATGTACTAATAAATGCATCAAAGTTTTATAATGATCCGCTGTATAGTTTCTCCAAAAACAATTCGTAAAATATACCTTATTTTCAGCGTTCTAAAGCAGGCTCCCCCCTTAAGTCCTGCCAGGTTTGAAGGGCGACGCAGCATAATCGAATAATCCAGGGAAATAATAAAGATCCAAAAGCGCACTCGTGTAGCCGCCGGGTCGTCGCGTTTCATTTGACGATGCAAGAGCTGCGGTTAATCTTAAAGTTTAGCCAACCGATACGATGCTGCTTTCGGTTTACCGCAGCGTGCTTGTGAAACTTCAAACGACTAAGCGCAAGGTCGGCTAAACAGGCGAGTAAACAAGCGAAGGAAGGAAGTGGATGAACGAGGTGTCGGGCCGCGAACGTGTAATCGCGAGATCAAAATCGACGCGTCTGCGCCCGGGAGTTACGCGCGGAAGGGATCGTGTAGGGCGAACCGTGAAAAACGGAGTTCCGCGCAAGATCTCCGCGTCTTAGTGCCCCACTGTCTGCAGATCCGAAGAGATTGAAACTAAGAGAACGACGTCCGTTTATTTTTTCTCTTCCTTCTTTTATCTTTCTTTCTGTTTTTCTCTTTCCCTTTTTCTCTTGAGCGAACGTGCCTGCACGCGATGCACCCGTCTTCTTTCCCTAAGAAGCTCATTCGAATGCACGGTCATACGCCGTCATGCCGCGCGATTTGCGTCTTGTCGAGACCGAATTACGAGCTGCAAAGCGCACCTTCGCTCGGGATTATTCCTCGGAAAAAAGCGCCCGAGATATTCTCGCGACTTACCGCCGGAATAATGAATGTAAAAGAAAACCGTCTACCTCTTATTTCGCCGCTTCAAATTCACGATGAAATTTACGATACAAATTATACAGCAATAATTATATCATTTCTTTAACTAATTCCATTACTAAAGTCAATTAAAATATTCTTTGTAAAAGTATGGGTACATAAAAACTCACCCTGTCTGCGCCGACAGATGCGTTGCTCCTCGCTGTTCCACCGGACGTCGTTGCAAATGTAATTCCTAATATTGTTTCCACGACGGGCGATCATCGAAGAGTCCCTCGGCGGAGGAGGTAGAGGTTTGTTAGCGTCGTATTCCTGCTCCGAGCAAGTGCCGTCCGTGCGGCACTTCGAAGTGGTCACATTGCGAATGCCGTATGACGAATCCAGATTTACGTCGGATCGATCTTGGTACAGAAACACCGAATCGGTGTCGGAAGTGCTGTCTTCGCTTTTGTGTCGCCTAGTGGGTGGTTCCGGTGCCGTGCCATGCTTGGTCGGCCAACTGCCCGCCGCCAGATCAGGCCCGGCGTTCGGTTGATTCGAGAAACTGACCCTCTTGGGCCCCGTGCTTCCGTACTCCACCGATTCACCCCCTATGAGGCTGCCCCTCTTGAATATCGGGTGCGGTCGAGATCTGCCGTCGCCATCGTCATCCTCGTGTGTTCCGTCGACTTCCGGTTTCCGCGTGGATGTTGCGCCACCCGTTCCGCGATCAGCGATCGGTTTCCTGCACGCCTGCACGTTGAAACTTGCACGCTCGACCTCATTCCTGTGGAAGTGCGGGGATGCACTCTTCGATCTCGGGGTGTCGAATCTCGCAGGGTCGCGGCCGTGCATGGGCTTCATCGGCATCTCCTGACGATCCCGCAGCGCCTGCTGCGGCCGCACTATCAGCACCGGTTGGTTCTGGCCCTTCGGAGCTTGCATCAAGGGCAGTTTGCCTGTCGGACTCGTCTTGGAACACGGTTGCTGCGCATTGCTCCAGTAAGTTCTCCCGTAACTTCCAGTCATATCCCTGTGAACGAGGGAGCCGCCAGGTACCATGTTATGCCCTGGGAATGCCTGGTTCGTATTGGGGGGCAACGAGATGGGCGTCGTGGGGCTTCCCGTTCTCTCCCTGCAATGCATCTCGTGCGTTCCGCGCCCCATCGAATTTTGCTCGTAGATCCGTCGCTGTTGCTCCTCGTCCAGTCGCTTCAGCTGCTGCCAGTACACCGCCTCTCTCATTTCCGGCAGGTCGACCTTCGGCGCGACTGGTTTCGGGGCATAGTTTGCCGTACTCGGAGTAGCTAACTTCCGCTGTGCTTCCAGCGCCTTTTGCTGCCAGTAAAACGCCTCCAAGTGCTGTCTGGTCTCGCGCTTCGAGGGCGACAGTGGTCCGTGAAGTGGCTGGCACTGTCGAGGGTGCATCAGCTCGCTGACTCGTTGAACGTATACAGGCTCCTGAGCCTGCCGTGACTGCGGCGGAAACGCTCGGCGTTGTTCGTAGATCGGCTCGCGCTGAAGTGAATTCGTGCTCGTGTATATCTTATCTTGGCTGATCGTTGGTGACGGTCGCTGCACTTCCAACGCTAATGTCGGAGTTCGTTGCCGCTGAACGACGTCTTGTCGTCGTTGCTGACGAACGTCTTGCGTCACTCTAGGCTGGTCTTCGCGTATCGGCGATTGCACGGTTTCTCTTCCGGGTTCGTTGGATGTTTGGCTGGCTTCCGAGTCGCGCGGCTTCGAGGTTTGCGGAGTCAAACTCTGGCCTTGAACTCGCACTTGAACTCTTTCGTCGACGCCACGACACGATTCGAGTGGGCTGTATGGACTAAGCGACAACTGATCGCTTTCATGCTTGTCTGCCTTCATCTCCGGAGACGCCGTGCTCTTCTGTGCGGGACTCGGTTGTCGACGATGCACGTAAATCGGTTCGGGTCGCGAGATGCCTCTCGGAAGACTGGAAGACGGCGTGATCCTTTGTCCAGTAGGTTTCCCCGTTACCGAAGCAGGGGAATCCCGGCTGCCGTACTGATGCCGCGTCTCGATTGGCACGATGCCAGAAATACCATCGCGCGAGTCCGCAATGGGAATCGGTGATTCCGCGTCGCATAGCCTAGCCTTGTTCGGCGGCCGAGAAACTCGAGACTGACAAATGGATTCTCTCTTCGGCGAGGCTATCAGGATTTGGTCGTTGGGTTGCGACCTCCTGGCCCGCGGTATTGCTGATGGGGATGTTGCCGCTGTTGTTCGAGCTTTCGACGGTGACACATTCCGCACCGTTCTCTCGCTGTGGCTAGAAGCTAGTGATTCATTCTTCGAGTCACTATCTTCCTGATTCTTCAAGCAATTCTCGCGTGACTTTTCAATCTCCCGTTTCAATTCCGTCTGCGCAATCTCATTACCTCCGCAAGACCGCTGGCGAAAGGTCTTCAGAGGCGATTGCTGATTCGACAAGCACTTCTGCTCGTACACCAAATCGTCCTTTTTTGGCGAGTCCTGCACTATGCGAGCTGATGTGTTTGCGTTTACAAAATCTTCTGGAGACAGGGACGATGGAGTCTCGTCGTAGACATGTTCCTCGACGTAATTGTTGGACGATGGTGACGTCGCAGGTTGAGTTCCGTTCTCGTAGATCCTGTCTCGTGTATCTTCAAAGACTGATCGCTCGGCGGGTGACGTGCGAGCACTGCTTCGTGGCGAGTGCAGATAATACTCGCCACTCTTCGAGCTGGTCGGCGAGAACTCGCTCTTCTGACTGGAGTTTGGTGTGCAACTCGAATCAGCATAGTCACCGGACTTTTGGCTAGATCCGGACGACGGGTACTTTGATGTTCTCCCGAACAACGGCGCTTTCTGGATCTGGTTCACGATTGGCTGCCGGGTGATCTTGACTTCCGCGGGAACCGATTGCGGTGCGTGTCTCGCATCTATCTCCAAACTGCCATCGTGAACTGTCATAATTCCATCATTGTGATAAAACGCAGACTGATTCTGATAATTGCCGTTGTCAGCGTATGTGTCCTTCCGGTAATCGCTAAGATCATCCACTCCATCTTCATAGTTCTCGTAGTTCGATAGCTCTATGCGCGATTGTGGGATCTCAGGCAGCGGTCTGTCGACGGGAACAACACGAGGTCGCATCAGGTACCGTTCGCCGGGCGGCGCCGAAATCCGACCAGACGGCCCGTGATTCCTCTGGAACAAATAATTGCGGTTGCCGTGGTTCGACTCTTGCAGGCTGTGCTTGCGTTCGAGCTGGCCGTATCGCCGGCTGTTATCCTGCTCCTCTCGCCTGTGCCTCTGCTCGTACTTCCTGATGTCGGGCGAGATACCAAGCTGCCCGCCACGCTCCATCCATCGCTCGTTCGGCGCGATCGAGCTGAGACTTGAGTCGGTGGTGTAAGATCGTTGACCGCGCGTTCTGTCACGGAGCAGACGCGTGTCGTCCGTCTGCAGGAAGTGATCGGGAGTGCTGGTGATCGGTCCTTGCTCCGGGAACAGCTCGCGCTTGATCTCCTCCAGCCTCTCTTCAATGATGGAACCGTTCAGACTATTGTCCAATTTCACGTTCCTCTTAATGTCCTCGTTCAGGTTCATCGTGTCCGGCGACCGCGTGTAATTCCCGTTCTGCTGATAGCGGGCAAAGTGTCGCTCGTCGTACTTCTTGCGCTCCTTCTGCTCTTTCTTCTTGTAATCCTTTCGAGAGTCCTTCGGTGAGAAAATAGCCGGCAAAAGGCGCCGGAAACCGAGCTTCTTCTTCTGCTTCTCCTCTTTCCTCGCTCTAGACGATCCCGCTTCCATGGTGAAATCCTTGATGAGATTAGCGTAACCGTCCTTTTCGCGATAACTTTGAACCACAAAGGCCGAATTCTTTGTGAAATCCTTCGGATGGATCACAGTAAAGGAACGGGCAAGCTTATCGTCTCTTTTCTCACTGGTAAAGTTCTTGTCGTTGCTAAGATGTATCTCTGACACTCGTTTTTCGTTTTTCGCCACTTTGATGTTCTCTTGAATTTGCACTTGATTCGCATTCGGAGCACTGTAAATATTAACGTCTGTTGCGTCACCAACACTTCCTTCGTCTAAGCTTTGATCTCCCTTTCCACGAGCCGTCGCAGGAATTGTATCGGTTTTCTCTATTTCCTCATCCCACCGAGAGTAATCCCGGACTTCCTCATCATTGAAAGCTTCATCGAGTTCATCAACGTCGTCATTGTCTGTGTGGACTCCGTTCGTTTCAGCAATGTCCTCATCGACCGCCTTGATTCTGTCCTCCAGACACGAATCGGAGTCGACGGTGCTCACGGTACTGTTTTCTAGAATCTCGTCCGAGATTCGTCTCCTGGATTCATCGAGCGACGTTTGCCTCTCCGCAAACTTCACCGGATGTTCTCGGTCGAACAGCTCCCGCGAATCGCGATCCTCGACGATGCTCTCGTGTGAAGATACGCTGCCAAACTCCTCGATGTAAGATGACCTCGAGGATTCCGACGAGTTGCGCTGCAGACGGTTGTCCAGGAATTCCCCGGACCAGCGTTTCTCCACCTCTGACACTTTTTCGCTGTACTTCCGCTTGATCTCGCTTGGCGGGCGGTTCTCCGTCTCGCTGATGCCGTCGTTGTCCGATGCGTAATCCAAATCGGTCTCCAACAGTCGCTTCTCCTCGATCTTCAGCCGCTTATCCAGATTGTGCCTCTCGAGAAAATCCTTGTCAAATCCGGAGCTCAACCTCTCGCTGCGACTCGAATCCGCGGCAAGTGACGGCTTCAGAGCATAATTGGACTGGACGCCCAGCAGCTTCTCCTTGTAGCTTTGCGCGGTGCTCGCGTGGATCTTGGTGCTCAGATTCCTTTGGAGATCCTCGATCGTCGCCTGACTCCTTTCCAGACGATCCTGAGCGTCTCTGTCAATAATCGCGCATTCGCCTGAGAAGCGTCGCTTTTCGGTCTCGTCCGTTTCGCTGTGGTTTATCTCCGTAACTTTAGCTTTAGCTTCATTGTGTTCCTCGAAGGAGTTTACGTTGTCATTATCCTCTTTATCTTCCTCAGTAGCTTCAAGGTCCGCAACTTTCTCCTTAATCAATCGCTCTTGTTCAATCACTACTTCGTCAATGATTTTCTCCCGACTCGACGATAAATTTCCCAAAGATTTTACTTTTGCGGAGGATACCGACGTCGTTGCAACAGACGAGTCGGGTTCTTCCGTGCCTGCAGATTTCTCTGGAAGTTTCGGCGACACTTCGTTCTTCTTGGCAATCACGTTCACCGAATTCAAACCTTCGACTACGATGCTGCCGATAGATGGGCTCTTAGTGAGCTTAATCGGCTTGATTCTACTCTCCTCGTTCACCACGCTAGCAACTTCGCTCTGTTGATTCTTCGGAATTGGCAGCTTCGACTGGCTGTCGGAGACGATCGTCTTAAGATCAGTGTCTTTCGGTTTTGACGTGAATGCGTCTTCCGACAATCGTAATTTATTGTTACTCGTTGAGCTCTGTTCTTCGTCTTCTGTCCGTTTAATAACGCACGGCTTTGTTTGCGAGCTCAGAGACAGTCTTCTCGATGTCTCGTTCTTCGTCAATAATACCTCTCGCGGTCCGTTCGAGGATTCGAGAACGATCCTCTCCACGGTAACCTTGTCGATCGAGAAAACTCGCACGTTCTCCGCATCCGCTTCCTTCCCGTCACCCTTAAGCGGGTTCTGATTATGCCGCGCATCCGTTCCCGAGATGTTGCTACCGAACATTCCCTCCATTGACTCCATGCTGGTTCGCTGCGCAACGTTCTCTTCGTAAGGGCGCCTGAAAGAGTTTTATTCTTGATACTCGAAATCATGAAATTATAATATATCCCAATAAAAATAAACGTTTTCAAAATATTGACAAAATTAAAAGATGAAATGTTAAGGAATATATACATATATATCCTTAATGTGTTTTATGTTGTACAAATAACAAAAATTTCTATTTCAACTTCTCTTTACAAAATCAAGATCAAAGTGAAATACATGGAAAGCCGAGCAGCCATTAAGATGATATTTAATTCCAGCCCTTTACATGAGATACATTACCACCGTAGCGCGATAATTTTACCAAAAGGACATTATTATCCCGTTCTAAAATTTCTCCACCCGTATCGTATCATTACGTCGCGCTGCTCCGCGTTATCGTATCATTATCTCGCGACAAGTAACGATCATTCATCAGACGTTTCCGTTAAATCAGAAAAAATCAAACTAAAATTTGTCGTTAAGAAAAAAATACCGAGGAGAACTGGAACACTCTGGAGGAATGTAACATCGTAGTCTACAATTATCCGACGTGCGATTCCGGACACCAGCATGCAGCTGGCGGAGCAGCACGCACGGCACGGGACGGAGTTGAAATAACTCGATAACTGGCGGAGCAGTCGGCTGAAATTTTACCATTAACCGATCCGAGCCTGAGGGGGATTGCCACGCCGCTATTTAACCCGGTCAAGTACGTGGGTGTACGTACGTATACGTGGCCATGTGCGCGCCAGCCGCGCGTGAGCACGTGCCGGCACGAGCGGATTGTGAGCGGCCGTTCCCCGGAGCAGTCTAAACACACGCGCGTTCTAAACATCGAGGCGGAAAATCTGCTGCACGGCTCCTGGACGTCCGTTCCGTCAGCTCCCTCATTCGCGCGGTCAACGGCAGGAGCCGAGCCGAGGATTCGCGGCGGCGTGAAGTCGCAAAGTGCAACGGCCGTGACGAATTCGTTCGAGAACTCACAAAGCGTCTAAAACGAGAACACCGCGACGCCAAATCCCTTTTTCTCATGATACCGTTACGCTCACTTCCGCCCGTATTTCCTCTCGGGATGACGTAAGCGTCAAGGATATGCGCGCCGAAAGCGGAAGGTAGAGGAGCAGAAAGTGCGCTTATCCGCGTCACGGGGGATGAGCGCTCCCGGAGGCGATTAATTGGGGAATCCGCGTCAATGCGATTTATCTCGTAAATATGAGCCGTTATGAAAATCTAAGCGAGGAAACGAAGTTGTGGAATAATAAGACGAAGTTGAATGCTGCACATAAGAGGCACCGACACGAACGGACGGAAATCAGTAGACGGAGAGAAATGAGCGAAAGTAAAACCGTACCGGTAGGGGAAGCAATAAACGCGCAGAACATATACATACACCTCCCTCGCACTCGCGCACATTCCTGAATTATAATCAAATATTTTCACAACCCCAATTGTGTGTTCACATTAAAAGCGTGATTTAACTTCATGATTGCAGATGACGAAAACGAAAAGAACGGAAATGACTAAGTGATAAAATACCTAGAAGAAATGGATGAAAGAGGAGCACGCACATGTGATGTTTAATATTTATCAAGACACCGTTTTTTTTATTAATTACCCCGTAATTAATAAAATTTATAATAACCGCGACCGATCATGTAGTTTCGAATGCGCAACAAAATTTATCTATTGCGTATGACTTTCCCTAATCATTTCCTTTTAGACTTTCCTTAGAAAACGAACAAGTCCAAAAACGAGCTATATTTTCGTACTTAACCGTAGACTCGTTGCGCTCCCATTCACCAAAGACATGGGGTTTAATGACACTTGCTGTTAATCTGACATGAATATCGCGGCGCGCATAAATCGACGGCAAGATTGACGCGCGATTATCTGCTCGCGTAACTACCGATGGACGTGGACGTTCGTCACGGTGACCGCACGCATTGACCCTCCTGGACTCGGGGGTCAATCAGGCGTTCACGTCGGTTACGGTAATGAATCAACGAAATGATACTCGTGGTACCGGCGAGGTGCTCGTTTCACCCGGATAACTCGCCCCCTTCCACACGTTGCACCCTTCGCGCGTGCTGCACTTCGCGCTTCGAATCAACTACGAGAAGAGACATCACTGCAAACGGTTCAATTAAAAAGAAAAGAAATGAAAAAACAGGGAGAAAAATGATGATATTTATCACTATGCATTCTCGGACACGTTCGATTTCGAGGCAACACTCGCGCAACACTCGCGGGGTACCAGGTACCAGCGCTCAATACCGCTCATCGGTGCCGCGTTTCGATGCTAAACTGCACGCGAAGCAGGCTTAACGTTGTTAAACGCACCGGCGCACCGTTGCATCGACCGTTTCCGGGTAAACGTTTACAACCGACTGGCCAGGATCCGTATTATTCGTAACTGGCGAGCGCGAATTACGGACGACGTGCGACCGCGACAGGCGCGGGGGAAGCCGGGCGAGCAGGAAACGGCGGAAGAAACGCAATATTCACCAGTGAAACCAATACGCCGGTATTGCCTTACGGTATAGCCGTTTCGCAAAATATCTGCCGTCGCTGTCGCCGATTACGAAACGATTCGTACGTTACGGCGTCGTCACCGAGCGTGTGCATAATCATGTTGCAATTACAAGAGCGAGCTCGCGCGATGATCAGCTATTCGCCTGCGATCCAAGTACATTTCGCTGGACAAGGCAGCAAGGCGTGATCGTGTGATCGCGATCGTAAAGCAGAATAGTGGTTGCGTAATAAAAATCTAACACAATGTAACGCGTGCCTACGTCTCATATATGTATGTATGTGATACGTGGTTACGTGAAACTCGTCGCGTGTTAATGTGAAGTAATGCTGACGGAGTAATAAAAATAATTGCAATCTGTTTGCTGAAGATGCGTTTTTGTAAATTTTATTTGTAATATTATGTGCCGTTATAATACGAGATTTATTTGACTTTATTTATTTAAAGGAGATCGGCAGCATAAGGAAATTGACGGAGCGATATAAATAGAAATGTCAGAAGATTATAGAGAAAAGTCCCGGGAAGCTGCTCGCGATTAGGTTTATCGCCCGTTTGGATATCAATTTTTATCCGTCGTAAATCCTGGTGGAAACGGCTGCGCAATGGTTGCAAAAAGGCCGAATACGCTAAATTAGCGGATAACCGCCGCAAGTAGCACACGCGAGAGTAACGCGGTAATAACGCGGAAACGCCATCATCCTTTATCCACGTCTCATGATCATCAGCGGAGAACTTGAGTCGGCGAGACGTGACAGCCGACCGAGATCGAAACAGAAATAAACGGTACCGAGGAACAAAGCCGGTAATTGACGGACCGCGCGCTTTGTACGGTCAGCGCGCCGTGGCCACTCTCGCTTAATTATCACGGTTCTCGTTACCTCATTACAGTCATTAGATAGCATCGTCACAAGAGAGGGCAACCGACAATCCCCAGGGATTCTTTGGAGTCTTTCGACCGTTAGCGCGCAAGATGCGATACCGATACGCGAATCATTTCCGGCATTTCCATGATAATCACCCCCGAAAATGGAACATTGATTTCAAGGAAACCTTTGCGCAGCAAGCTTGACAAGTTAATAATTTGCGGAATATGTATGTGATGCTCAAAAATCATACAAAAGTTCCGTTTTTTTCTGAAATTATGAGATTCTGATATAACTTTCCATGCAAGTTGCAGAAGCAGAAATTAGAAAATGCAATTTTTTACGAGAGTTACGCAGCTTCCTTACCTAGCTCTTTCGCATGGTTTGCACGCACGCTTAAAAAAAAGGATGTATTGGTTTCGCTGGAGAACCAATTAGGTACCAAGCACCGGCTATAAGTTGTCCGCATGCCAAGAATTTTCTGTGTGCCACGATCCTATTCACGTACCAAGCATTGTCCGCATTCGTATCCGAGCGGATCGCGCGCGTGTGCGGCCGGAGAAACGAGCGCGCATAGCGCGATTATCGGATAGCGGGCAATTTGCGAGCGCGCGATTTCATCGCAGGTGTGTCGGCGATTCTACATAAACGAAACGAACTGCACACGCCGGCTGTGCAGCGAGTCTAATCATGTATTAATTGTTCGTTCATTTGTTCGTTCGTTTGTTCGAATCGCACCGGTAGCGCACGTGATATATCGATGTATCGAGCGACGCACCGGTATACAGTGTACCGGTTAAAAAGGCGCATCGCGCGAACCGGTTTGCTGTCTTCCACGTTAAATGCATCCCAAATGCACCGGCATTCGCGGTGCTCTCCCAAGCGGAGCTTAATAAATCCGCCGACATTCAAGTTCGCCGCAGAATTTCACCCCCATCTCATCTTTCCCGACGATACGCATCGCGCATCTCGATTCGCACGGAGATAATGCGTAACGAGCGTGTAGAATCCACAAGATCATACGCACAAGTGCAGCGCCATCGCAAAGAGCCGGCTGCCTGGAGATAACTATCGAGGGCACGCCGGTTCCTTTGAACAGACAGCTCCCCGCGACGACAAGTTCGACCCACGTCGTGTAATATTCCATGAATATGAATGGTATTCCATAAGCATGGACGAGCGTGTGACATCGGAGGTACCGTGCGATCGCAACATTTCCGAGGCTGGCGGCTATCATGGTCGATCGACACGGTTTTTGTCAAATCTCGTTTTTTTATTTGGTTGCTTTAATTGGGAGATCAGACAACAAATGAATCAGCGTGCAGCCTCAATTTCGTTTGGCTATTCAAAGACACAGTACTCCTGCTCCGAAAATTTCATAGAACTTGGCAGCATCCAGCAAAATCCTCGGTTCAATCCCGAGGACTTTGCTGGAGCAGATTTCATGAGAAATGTTAGAACAACTATCTTCATCACATTTTTATAATAATATCTCTTAATGAGATGTAAATATTAAATATCTCAAATATTAACATCAAGTATGCTGCAATGTTCCATTCATGGCCGAATTATACGACGAAAGGTGAAAAAGGAGAAAAAACGAAATCGCACAAGAGCTAATCGCATCGCCAAGCAAAATTGAGATTATTGCAACAATTTTCTCTATGTTATACTTAGCATTCGGATTAATCCGAAAAAGAGTAACGGACGATCGAATCGGATCATATGCGCGGCCTCCGGTGGCTCCCGATAGCACGATGAATACAAAATAGGCAAACGGATTAACGAGCACCGCTCAATTCTTGCTGATGCGATAATGACCGATGACCGCGTGGTGGGCGTTCGTGCACGGCAACGTCCCACGATCGCATCGATCATTCCTAAATCTAATCGCGACCGTCGAATGCCGTCACGTCGATGCGATTCCGCGAGTGGAATGATCGCATCGCCGGGCGCTGACGCGACAATCTCTCCTCCGGCGGTACCGTCCGAGATCAGCGGCTTCGATTACTCGCGTACCTGCATGTTATCATCGCGACAACGCGCCGCGAAATCGACGATACCAACACGCACTTGGCGCGAGCGTGCAACGCAGCCGTGAGATAAGAATAGACGCGATTTACAAGCACGCGATTCACAAGGCTGCGAAAGACTCTCGACGAGCTCTTCATCTGCTCGCGACCTGGCGCTCGTTTCGTTGCCTTACTCGCCCGCGCTCGCGCCTGATGCGGGCACATTGCGAGGAAAGCGGGATTTTGGCACGGAGGGTAACGATGTTCGCGCGGCGCGTAGCGTCGCGTTGCACCCCTCGGGATTTATCTGGGGGAATCAGCGGGCGACGTCGTCGCGACGTGTAGCAGGGAATAAAAGATGAAGCAAGCACTCCGCGTAAGTTTCAGGCGACGCAACGAAAGAACAGGCATCGTAAGTTTCGCGAATGCAATTTCCGCCGACAAGAGCGCGCGCAGGCGGATGGAACGGTCTCCACACGCGTCTCCAAGTCCATTTACCGGATGTAACGTGCGACGATCCCCAGGAGAGAAAGCTCCTCGTATCCTCGTATCCTTTCGCGACAGATTAACACCTTATCGCGAGCGTAGAAGGCAAATCCTTATCGTTGTCGCACCTCGGACACGAGCGCTGTCACTGTCACTGTCACTGTCACACAATAACGAATGGCGTGTGATTTTTCCCGGCATTTTCTTCCCCGCGAAGAATGCAGGCGGGATTTTCGAACAGGCCGGAAACGCGCGCGGGTAAGAACGTTTAAGTGCAACCACGAGGCGCCGGTCCCGGAAGGAATGATAACGCGCGACACGGTTAACGAGAAAGGAAAAACTAGATGAACTTCCGGAAGAAGGGAGGCGAAGGCTCGAAGGAAAGAGGGAGACGGGAAGGGAAAAGACAGACTGAGAGAAGGAAGAAAAAGAGGAAGAGAGAGTGAGACGGAACGAGGCGGCGGCAACGATGTCTCTGTACTGACTGACGACGAGTTGTTCGTATATAATGTACATAGAGTACGTGCAAGAGAGAACTCTGGAGAGGGGCTAAGAACGTGCGAGAGGGAGGGAGAGAGATAGAGAAAGGTAGAGAAAGAGAGAGAGAGAGAGAGAGATAGAGCCAAACGGCGGTAGGGAATAATGAACGGAGAGAGAACGGACGAGAGAACTGGCCGCAAACGCGAGAGCAGAGAGACGGAGCCTCCGCACCGGTGAGTCTCTTGCACGCGAGCGAAGACCCGATTGTGAGCGAGTTGCGTGTTAACGCTGATAACGAGTTACAGGTACGTATGTATTATTTACCTATGACACATATCGGCGTATCAGCTGGGAACCGCAGTGATTCTCAGTCATCGCGCGTCCGGGTCGCCGCCGGTTCTTGATCGCGACCGGCAACTTGATGCACCGGCGACCTTCGAACCGACTAATTTATCTCTCAATTTTTATTGTGCAATCGCTTGCTTCTTGATGCGATCACCTTGCACGACAATCGCAGCGTGGTTCTCACTTTCGCAGTGCGCACGAAGTCGTGGATCATGTGTTGCTCCAATATGTATCGCCTGCTTGGCGTGGAAATGAAATCTCGCGTGCGTTCAATTAGCTGGCAATTAAGCTCGTTTGGGTTTGCAGCGTAAAGAGATAATCGGTTTCCTCGTTAAAAGAATTATGCGTTAGAGCTTCGTGCCTTTGGAAACCGAATGAGCCTGTTCGGCAGACTGATGTACCCGAAATCGCATGGAAATCGCAGGAGAGAGAGAGAAAGAGGAGAAGAACGTTGGAGGTTCAGTGAAAAATTCCTATTAAGCTGAAAGAGCGAATGGAATTTTAATTAAAGCACCTTGCGTGTGAACTGAGAATTACCGAGGGCAGATATCGTCCGCTCGTATATATCGCGATCCTATAGAGCATCGTGATTTATCTCTGATTCATGGGCGCCTATTATCCGCGGTCATTCTCGCCTCCCGCGAATTGTATCCGCGAAGACGAGCGAAGGGGCAGAGAGAAAGAGAGATCAATCTCCTGAGAATGCGTTCGCTATTGCGCAGCCAGCGAAAACCACCTCCGATTCCTGGCAATTTTTTGGATATTTCGCTCTTGCTTCCAAGTGCACGCCGCGAAAACTGGGAAATACGGAGATAACGGAAATAACGATCGCGCCGGATACTCTTTCCTGGTTTACGTGAGGAAACTGCTCAGGCAGGGCTCTTATCGTACGGCAAACAAAAACGTCCGCGATATCACGAGTAATCCGCAAACCGTACAGCGTGGCGTGTTCGATCCGTAACTCGAGAGCTGAAACGCGGCTCCGGGTGTTTCTTACGGGACCGGACGACCTTATAATCTGCCGAGACCTTCTCCTGTGATCGAGAGGTGGATTTCTTTTTTGTTCCGGCTTCAATCAAGCGCGTGTCGAGAACGCTCGCGAGAGTTGCCCCGCTGTTCGGCCTTCGTATCCCGATTTTCGTTCCTCCGACGTCGAACGAAGCCGCAACGATTGTTACCGCACTTTCAAGAAGCCCATTGCGGGATACATTCTTTCGTTCTACCTTCTTCTCCTTTTTATTCTCCTTTTTCAAACGAGCGAAACGTGCACATAATTTATCGATGGAGACGGGGCAAGTGCAGCGCATTCGAATTGCAAGGTGAACAACTGCTTGCGCAAGAAACGAGTATGCAGCCGGATTTCGATACCGTAACGTCAAAGTGTGTTACTCCGACTGCGCGAAAAAAATTCAATAGTGGAATACCGGAGGTATTCGCGGGGATTTCAATTATGCATACGTCCGCACAAGTTTACACGTCGATGCTAACAGACATTCACCCTGGCCGATGCAAAAACATCATCTACTTTTCATATCATTAAAATTCATGGTACGACGTATCACTCACAGACGGATCTAAGAAAATAGCATTACGAAAAAGAAATGTAATAGAAACTCAAACTTCTCCTTCTCTTTGATTAACACGAAATTTTAGAATACATAAGGCAACTGAAGACAGTCTCAGAGATCCAGCACGCTCATCCTGGGACACCCGGTATATCTGGTCGTGCTGGTGACACAGTTCTTCAGGAAACCCAAGTACTCCTGCTGTCGATAAATGGCGAGGATACCAGAGAGAATGTATACGGGAAAAGACGTGCGAGAGTAGCCGGTAAGGTAGACGTTGAACGAGCTATGAACGTGAGATAGACTCTTTCCGCCGTAATTGCATTGAAATCTCCATCGTATATCATGCCACAAGAGATCCTATTATACGTGGTCGAGCAGCAAAATAATAGAAACAACAGTAATAAAAAAGAAAAGAGATGGTGATACAAGACAGCACGGGGGTTTCAAAGCAGATATTAAAGATCGCAAGATTAATCGGCCGGTATATTGCGCAATAAATTAAAACAACTTTGTATAATGGACTGTAAACGCGTCGTAATGAGTCGTCGCGGTAACGCATAAAGCACAGAAATGTCGAGCAGAACGACAATGAGTAAAGCGTCACGACAAAAGAGCGCAATTGTTATGTGTTCATCGCGCGCGTTTATGAAACGACGATACGTGCCTAATCAATACACTATGGGATCACGTTATCAGCGGTCGTTTCGTAATCTAATGACTAATTGAATGACCGAATAAAGTCATCCAGCAACGAATGACAGTTTGCTCCTTGTCGCCGAATGATCTCGCGATACGCCATGAAATTGTTTAACAATTCAATCAACGTTACGGAGTGTCGATCATTCCACGATACGTTAGCGATCATTTAATGAAATATTTCCATGTGAACGTGAATGGACATTGGCCTCTTTGCGCGATCTATATGCATATCGTAATTGTTGCGAACATGGAACACGACTGCATTAAACGTATTTATCAATAATTGCATCCGGCCGTACGTTCTCCGTGTATTCGTAATGCTAATCATCGAGTGATTGAATCAACGCCTTTTGTCCGCGATGCACGCACTCTCGATCTTTTCGGACGGAGGAGATCCGGCAATCATTTCAAACGGGATACGTCTAGACGGCCGAACCCGCAGGGTTCTCATTAATATTTATGAATTTAAAACGCGTAATTATGTCGGAGAAAAGAAGCAGCAAGTTGCATAACGCGCGCGTACGACAAAGTGTGTGCACGCGATTTCTTATCCGCGTCCTTCCTTTTTCCCGTTCGCAATGCCAAATGCATGTCCATGTACTTGTGCAAATCTTTAACGCTGCGGTTCCGCAGATTCCATTCGTGAGATTTCATCGATATAATGGCACTCAAATACAGAAAGCATAATATAATGTAATATGATACAATATAATGTAATATAAAATATAAAATATATAATATAATATTATATATTTTATTATATTTATATAACGAATAAAATGTAGTATAAAAATAAAAAAAGTTACGTTATATATAAATTGGTTTTCTTATTTTTCAGCCCTTCCGCTATTTTAATTTCAGAGAACAAGTAATTATTACGCAACAAAAACGTGATCAGGTGATACCTGTTTAATTTGTTTGCTTAATAAAGCTTGATGTAAGATGATATTATGTCAATTAAGAGTGTTATGATCCGCCTGGAGTTGCGCTAAATCCTATTTTTACTTTTTTTTTCTCGTGGTTTCATAATTGTTTCTCCTTCGTGTCAGCTGACATCACGTATGACCGCAAATAGAGGCGCAATTGCAATTAAAAGTGATGAATCGCGAGAAAATAGTCTGCCGGCGATTCAGCGTCAACTACGCTCTTCAGTCTCGTGTACTCATCGTTCTGGCATATACGCAAATTTATGATAAAGTTGATTGCAAATTTGACAAAGGCTGATTGTCGAACGGGATATATAATTACTACTGTTTCAATTAAATTCGGTAATTCCGATGAACGCGCGATAATAAAGCGATACATCGATATATTATTGCGCAAATGTGCATATTACAAACTTTGCGGCGGATATGGCAATACGCAACAAAACGCAAATCAATGGCAAATGGTTTAGCATCCGCTGATTTTCCCGACGAGTGACAAGCATAAGCACGAACGTTGTGTTACATCTAACTGTTAAATTTATATTATCGTCAAATTTATAGCTGCTTTAGAAACAACACAATATCGTTTATCCGTCATGTAGAATATTAAAACGGTGATTAATATATAGAATGTGGAACATATAAATGAAGCGAATATCGAGCATGTGTCTCAAAATATTTCGTAAGCTTTTTCCTCGTAAAAAGGGCTTTAATAAACACACTGACTTGTATTCATATCTCATTACGGTTATATTCAACACTAAATGTAAAACTGTAAATGTAACCATCTGATACCGGTTTTTATTCCCCGCGCACAAACATCGCGTGTATAAGCTGATTTTAAGCCGACGTATCAAAGGGCCGTCACATCGCGTTACTTGCATGTAGATCATGAATACCGATCATTAAATTCTCGCAAGCGCAATTTTACATGTTATTGGTGTGCGTACGGAGATTATTACGAGGAGATGCTTGATATCGTGACGTAACATGAAGAACTTCAGGAGAGGTGCGCAAGAAAAGACACGCGTTCTCTCCCAAATCTTTGTGCCAAATCACTCTCTAGGAGGTACTCGAACAGCAATGACGCAATCACCATTTCAGCCGTGGACGAAATCACCGAATGTGAATGCGGAAGGGTGAAGGACACCTGGCAAAAATTAACGCGCTCGCGAGTTGGAGCGAGCAAGCGAGCGGATCCAACGGTAATCTCGTGCAGCAGCTACAAAGCGCCAATTGTGTGAAGGCCCCGTTACACTTGAACTGCCCGTTGCAGGTATGTGCACATTAGCGGCCCAATCCCGACCGAGGAATGCGTCGGGATCCGTGGGGATCCTCCTCTCACGTTGGCAGGTTCGGATGCTCTTTGTCCGCGAGAGAGATCTGACCTGGTCCAGTAGCCTGCCATCTGCCACCATCTGCGTCCGCGCAGAGATTTCCTCGAAAGAAATTCCGAGAAGGCTGAGAAAAACGGCAGCCGGCTCTGAAGAATGCGCCTCTCTACGCGACGCGGAACTTCGAAATAGTTGCAATGTCATGGTGCCCTGTGCGCACGTCAAAAAAATCACATCTATCGAAAAAAAAATAGCAATTAAAGCAATGCACGTAAGTAAAATTTTCTGTCGTACGATGCGGACAAAAATAGATGCAGAAAAATACAGCGAAAGCTAGAAACTGCCGGACTGGCTGGAGACAATTTACAGTTCGCTTCTACGTGCACGCAACATTAGCAATATTAGCTTTGCATTGTTTATCGAACGTAATTTGCGCACGCGATAAAAATGTCAGAAGGAATCAAGTCACGAATTTCCGTCTGATCTATGAGTCTACGTAGATCGTTCAGAGTCGAGGATGGACGTTTAACGACCGGGCCTTAAACTCGGATCGGTCCCTGTCTATCTCTCTCTCTCTCTCTCTCTTACTCTCTCCTCCCCCGAGCAGTCATCTTGCTTGTCGCTTCTCTCGCTCCTATGAATGAATCCGTAAACGCGTCGCTCCGTCTCACATCCGCCTATTTCGGTGCAGACAAATGTGCGCCCCTCGCTTTTCGCTGGGGGAGAAAATTATTTCTGGCAGCTCTGGGCGCAGAGCACACGGATCTCTCCTGCGAGCACCGCACAGCATCTCGAGCGCCTCGATTTACTGCGCTGGCATCGATTAACGATCGTTCACAAGCATCCTCCGCGCGACGCCGAAGATTACGACGGCCCTCCATTATTATAGTTCCCGTGTCCTCCCATACTTTGAATCGTTTCGCCGTACGAACCTAGAAGTTCCCGTAAACGCACAAAGGTCTTAGGATCTGTGCCAGCGTGCATGCTGGAGATCCATAGAACTTAGTTCATTACACAAGCCGATAGCTAGCTGATCCTCTCTCGAGCAGTTGATTAAAACAAGAGAGAAACATGAATAACTTTACGTCACGTAGATAATTATGTATTTTTATATGTATAAAATTTAAAATACAAAAAAGGAAATATGATATTAATATAATTACATGTATCCTCGCGTTATATGTTGCGACGATACAAAATAAGTTCTGATTATACATGCAATTAAGGGGGGAGCCTGCTTTAGAACGTTGAAAATAAGGTATAATTTTACGAATTTTTTTTGGAGAAACTATACAGCGGATCATTATAAAACTTTGATGCATTTATTAGTACATGTTTAAAGATAAAAAAAATTATTTTTTTATTTGAATATATCGCCTGTAGAGGTCGTCCTGGAGGCATCTTAGTGCAGCCGGCATTGTAAATTGGTGAGCATTCTCCTGCCTCCAAATTTCATCCAAACTGAAAAATTGAAATATTTTCTCGTTACTTATGAATTCCCATCGTCGATGAACCTTTAATATTCATAAAAACATTAAGTTAAACAATTATTTTTGCATGAAAAAGTTCAAAAACTTTGTCTAAAAATCGTACTTTTGTGTTCTAAGCTCCACCATTTTGGCACTTTTCAACTTTTTTCTTCTCTCTTTGGTTCATCGACGATGGGAACTCATAAATAACGAGAACATATTTCAATTTTTCAGTTTAGACGAAATTTGGAGGCAGGAGAATGCTCACCAATTTGCAATGCCGGCGACGCGGCTGCATTAAGATTTCTCCAGGACGACCTCTACAAGCGATACATTCAAATCAAAAAATAATTTTTTTTATCTTTAAACATGTACTAATAAATGCATCAAAGTTTTATAATGATCCGCTGAATAGTTTCTCCAAAAACAATTCGTAAAATATACCTTATTTTCAGCGTTCTAAAGCAGGCTCCCCCCTTAAAATAATCAATAAAAATGATAATAAAAACTGCAGATTTAGACCTTCATGGGTTTTCAGCATCACTCGCGCGAGTTTGCCGGTTAGTCAGCATGCTCTCTCATGAATGCAACGCGCGTTCGCGCGGCCAAGAAAAACGGCGCGCGGAGCGCGCGTACGCGTATCTGTATATCGCGCGGTGAAACTGGACGCTGACAGCTGGAAACTGGTTTCCAGCGTCCAGAACCCGCGTACGCGAATGCGTTAGCCATGGCGAATCGAAGAAACGGAAAGGGAGACCAATCCTGCGATCACCAACACGTAATTGAAAATCTCAAAATCACCACGTTTTCTAATTCAATCGCGTGAAGAGGCAGTATTCACGAGCGGACGTTCGAATTCCACGAGGACGATGTGTCGAAATTCCGTTCTCGACCTGGGGTCGGCTTCGGGATTGACCGAATGACCTGCGAACGAGGGAAACTGCGAGCGACCCGGGCTTAAGCCCGCATAAAACGCAGCGCGGCGTGCAGCTTGAGGCGCGAATTAAGATTCTCGCCGCAAACGCGCGTGCAACCTCGGTCACGGCTCCGGACTGCTCATGCGAGAAGCAGACGAGAAGACAAAGGAGACATGCCGGACGAGACGAAGGCGGAATACGTCGACTACGAGGAAGCAGATAAAGTCGGAGCGAGTGAAGACGGTGACGCGAGAGCAGCGGATTTTTCTCGGCCGTGCGACTCGTGGCGCGTTCGCGACCGAGAAGAAGCATCATTAGATTCCCGGAGCAAGGATGAACGAACTCCCTCATCGCTGGAGATCATTTCTGATCTGTCTGCATCTAAGAGGTGCATCAGAAAACGGGGGGATAACGCTTGCGAGGAATCGTTATTGCGATTTAACGCGCACATGCAACCGCACTTTTTATCTTCCGTGAGACGAAACGGACTGGCCCGGCTTTCTTGCTTTCACAGTTTTTTTATTCGTGGACCAATTCGTGCTCGATCCTCAGTTTACAAGCGAAATTTCGCGATGGCACACGATGGACTCGCGTCGAGAAACGCGGCAGCATTTTGCTTTAAATACGTAATGTGTGAATAATGAGGGTCTTCACAAAAGATGATGATGTATATCTCTTTCATGAATATTTCTTTACAGATGATTATATCAAAAATTAAAATAAAGTCGACTCATTTGTAAGGAGATTCGTCATGATTCTTAGCTCTCTTAGATCTTAACAAGATCACTCCGCATTAAAAAAAACAAATAAAAAAACTGGTACAGTAAGCAGAAAGTAGGATAAGCAAGAATATTGAATGTGATGAGATGAGCAGTGCATTTATGTAAAACACACACGAACGTGCAGATCAGCTTCTAATACCTCACCAAAGTCCAGCACACAACCAATCTTACTTATGAATGAAGTTTTATCATAAACCTGCACCGGAACAATGGAGCGCACTCTCAGCGCAGTCAAAGCTGAACCACGCTGATCCAGCAGACGAGACTTGTTCTGAATGAAAAAAATCTTCTAACACTAGCGCGAACTTCAGCACGTGTCACACAATTTTACATTTCACGAGAGGAACGTCGCGTCCAGAACGAAACTTGTTAGAGTCGCGGCCGGGTTCCCCATAACGAAACTTAATCTCTGCACTCACCATGATTTTTCGCTGAGATTGGCGTCGGAGGTGAACGATACCGTTGCGCGCGGTCAGATCGGTCCTGCAGCTGCGAAGATGCTGCAAGAGATGAAGAAAATGAGCCTGGCGATCCAGCGCGGGAGCGCCTCCGATTTCCTCGCGAAGCGGACCGAAGCGGATTGGAGCGGATCGGCGCGGAGCGTCTCCAGCGGAACAACTGATCGCGCCTCGACCGGACCGGTGGTGCACCGGGTCCGGAGCCGTGGGACCGCGACGAGACGACGGACGTTGGGCCCGACGGCGACGCAACAAGTGACAGCCAGCACGCCTCTCGTAGACGCTCGTAGTTCGCGGCGAGCTGCGCACGCTCGCGAGGGCGCCAGTGCGCGAGCGGATCAGGCGGGCTTTTTTTGACTTTTTCTTGTTGGCAGACAAGTTGGCAGACAGTTTCAAGTGTATTGAGAGTATTGATTCTTATCGAATAATATCGGAGCTGACATGATTGGAAGTTGAATAATAAGTGATCAGAATGCATCGTGTAACATAAACGTGTTTTAAGAAAAATAAAGGATTGGAAAAGAGAAAGTTGGTCAAAAAGCGTTGCACGGTATCTTTGAAGAAATAAATGTTGAAAAAAGAGTAGAGAAAGATTTTGTGACTGATAAGCATGATCAATCGAGAACATTAAATTTTAAAAAGCGTTTAGAAGAATTCTAGCATTTTTTGAGAAGAATAAGAGAATTCTTTGATTCAAATTTAATTAAAGTATCAATGAACCTATTTCCGGTCAAATGTTAAAATGTTTGTTTAATTGATTGCGGAACTACGTTTGTATCAAAGATTTTTAAGTCAACTTTAACTCAAACTTGACTCGATTTGTTTAATTTTAACAGCTTGCGAATAGTTCGAAAAAGATTATTATTGAATAAAGCGTCATATATAAAATCAAGCGTGTGCACGGCATACTGTTGGTAACATCATGATATATGCACGCGTGAACCAAACATTTCTATATTCTCCTCGGGCGACGAATAAAACCAAAATAAACTGTAAAGTGCAATTGTTTTTGTTTTACAATTTCATAAAAAAATATTACAAAATAGAAAAATAGATCAATATCTTTTCAAATACTCTTTTGTTTTTAATTGCCACTACAGTTGTATTCCGCAGACGAAATGCTTAATCTTTGCGTATTATGTATGCCGTTGGTTGGTAACTGTGATGTGAACGAAATTCTTGATACTTAAAATTATGATTTGACTTTACATCCAATTAAAAGTTATGCAAAATATGTTTTCTAAAATTATCAAACTAAAATATTTGAAAGATTGAAGATTTCTACATCCAATTTAATAAAAACTTGTACTATTTTCTATTCTTTTTCTCAAATTTTATTATTTTCATTAAAATTCGTATTGAGATAGATGAGAGAAAAGAAAATCATGTTCTCTACCAGAATTTTATAAAATCAATAATGGTATAAATAAAAAGTTATTCGATGCCTATTCACTTAAAGAGTTACACGGTAGATGACAGCACAAATATCATGAAGAAACCAACACACATTCCAATTGACTTGGAGAAGAACTCTAGTTTATCTCACTTCGTTGAGAAGAAAATGCAAAATTGCATAAAATTTCAAACTAACAGATTGTTTCATTATAATTACAAACAAACTGACATGAAATATTTTGTATAATTCATTTTCTACATTTAAAAACGTACATTCGAAACTTTGAAAAGTACTGTAATAATTTTGCATTTTGCAATTTTGCTGGTCTGATGAATATTATACTCCCTTTCAATACCAGTCTCTTATTATCCATCGCAATCGATTTGCCGATAGTCACTAATATGTAATACGGTAGCGAAAACATCTGCGAACTACTTTGCGAAATTGATTTCTTCATAGCCGTTTCTAGCGTTGGAGAATCAGCAAGCTAAACAAATAAATGCGCGTCAAACCGTCTCACTTGTCGAAGAAATTGAACCTGACCTTATTACGGAAATGAAGTGTCGACGAGTGGGCGGCTTGATCGGACGAATAGATCGAGATTGAGACGAACGAGCCGCTCCCTCAACTTGGCCGCGGGCTATGTGCCGATCGCCGGCGATCGGTATATCTGTCACTCCGTCACGTCAACAGATGCCTGAAACTTTCTTTTCGTACCGCGGATCGATCGCGATGTGGCGCTTAGCCGAATATTTATTTCCCCCCTTTCCCTTCCCCTCGCGAGCACAAAAGCAGCCGATTACGACAGGTTACAAATCGACGTGAAATCCGCTTGCGTCTCGTTCCAACTAGCGCTTTCTTCTTCCTGTTCTTTTATCCATCCTTTTCGGAATTAACGCAGTGCCGTGCTTTCTCCTATCTACCCTCTTTCCTATTTTTGTTTCTTACGTAATGTTCCATGACGTTTTATTCGGTACTTTGCCTGTGCCATTTAAAAAATATAGAGAGCATTTTAACAATATACATATACAATGATTCGTTATTTTAAATATAATTAGTTTTTAAATTTTATTTTATAAAATATTTTGTAAAATAGCAATTTTGCAGAAGGATGCTATTTTTACGAATATCACATTAGCGGATTCATTTAATTTAATGAGACTCGTATTTCTCGCGGGAGCATTCACCAATAAATAATGAAACCCCATAAAAGCCTGTCGTGATCTGACATGACCCTTCGACGAAATCGACTGTCACGTGATTTGAAACCTATCACATCCGCAAACTACAACATATGAAATCCTGTGTAACTTTGATCCGCCGTCAGTTGCATTTTTTCATCACGTATTTCTCGTCTTGCCATCTCCGATTCCATTTCCTGCAAATACATTCGCTACACGACATCCGCTTTCGACAGAATATCAAGATCGATGCGGAATTCGCGAATTTCTTTAACGAATGTTTCAGCGTTTAAGCAAAAGAACTAGAGTTACGTAATTTTGTTTAAATATTTTGATTGCAAAGTATTTTTATGATTTGATACTGCACTTTATTTACAAGGCGATACACGCTTCCATTTGTCTTTTCCTTGGCTTACTCACGAGGTGACGTGAATCTCAAGGATAACGATCCTGATTCTAAGCGGACGAGATTTTTTCATGGTAAAATTATCGAGAAAGCTTCCTATAGATCACTGACTGCAATTTATGGCGTCTGCCGCGCAACACGACATTTGCGGATACGAGATCTTATGACGTTACAGAAATACGTTTACATACCGATAGGTCCATTAATTATCTGTCAAACATATACATTACAGAGAGTAATAGTTTTTTCCGTTAGGATTACGCGAGTTCCTGGAATAATTAAAATTTCTTTTATTTATACCGATCTACAGGTAATTCTCCTTTCTTTAACATCTACCATGTCAATTAAGTGACCCATATCCACAAGAATCTCAACAAAAAATTTACATTTAAAAATTGCACACGTAACGTAACACGTAAAAAAGCCGGGAGAAGTTCTGACGGAAGATGTCATAAGTGCGGAATTGACGTTGAAATATATTTATCACCGACAATCGTGGAAAGCCGCTAGTCTCCTGCTACCGCGTGGTGCAAAAGGATTTAATGGAACTCTGACGACTAATTCCATGAGTTCTGCATGCAGAACAGTCGGATTCTACATCGGAATAATCAACGGAGTTCGCTGATTTACGCGATGGCTGCAGAAAAGTTCGCTCTCCAACCGACGGAAGGTCTTCGCGTAAAGATGAATAAACCATTAGAAACTATTTAAAAGAAAATTATTAAGAAGGTAAGAGCACTTTAATCAGATTCATCGCTCTCGTCGGAATGTCTTATTTTAATTCTTATATCTCAAAAGTGTTTGCCCTCCCCTAACCTCCCCTTTTGTTCGTCAGAGTCCTCGAGCTGCCCGGAACCGCGCGTGTTTAATTCGACATCGCTCGTCATCCCGACTGCGGCGATTGCAGTCGCTCGAAGGAACAAAACGAAGCAGGCAGGATCATTTCGGTTTCCACGGCCATCGAAACATTCCGATTTTTTTCTCGCGACATGGTGAAACAAAACGAAACGGGCAAACGATAGGGCACGGCTGTATCCTACAGCCAGCAGCGACATTCTTCCTACGGCACAAGGTACTGTGGGAGTCCGTGGATTTACTTTCACTGCACATGGGCCGATCTGAAACCCGTTGTCCCCCTGGACGGCCTTCTTGCGTCCCGAGGGACTATCAGCGTGATCTGATCTGGTCGCGAGTCGAAGCGGGGGTGGAACGACCCGGCTGCCGCGCGAATATCGAGGAGCACGGTGCGATCGCGCATCCCTTTGGATCGCGATCGACTCGTCCTGGTCACCAGTTGGACAATACCTTCGCCGCAACGATGGCAAGACCGCTGGAATTTGAATTTACATCGCGCTGGGGCGAAGACGAGCCACGGATTCCACAGCGCGGCATAAATTTCGCGAAGCGCGTGTGTATGGTGCGGGCAATCGAGATATCCAGAATGGAAAAGTAAGAGAGAGAGACCGCCTGGAGAGGAAGAGAAAGAAAGTATGGTGTGGGGAGACACAGTGGGATAATGCGGTGCCGAACGTCTCCTAAACCAATGAACGAAAGGGAAAAGAAGCGTTACGCGAGACACACTCTACTCCTGTCTCCGTCTCTTCGCAATTCGAAAGAAAGAAAGCGAGAGACGTAGAGAGAAAGAGAAGAACCGATCGAGATTTGACGATTCCTTTCGGATTTCACGAAAGAAATTTTACATGGTACACATCTCGATCTAGAGAATCACGTGGCCACTTGATTATTTAACGACGTTATGCAAAGACGTTAAGTCAATGTAACATTTTTCTCGTCTTGGACCGTATCTGTACGCTCATAAAAGATATTTAGTATCATCAGTGATCATGTAACAGACATGTTAAAATCTTGTTATGATGATATGTCATATTTTGATTAAACAAGAAAATTGAGGATCGTTCATAAACGACGTTATGCACTTCTGAAGGAACTGCCATTAATCATCCAGAATTACAGAATATTTATTCTGGATTCATCGGTTATATACGTGTTTGCGAAATAAAATTATATCTTCAGAAATATCGTCGCGTCAATTTACCGGGCAGGACGCATCGCCGTCGCCGGCATATATGGAAAATGTTCTGCAATCGGTGTCAGAGATGATGACCAGTTGCCCAAGACCACCAGCTTTTCTCCAAATCGTGACCTTTAATATTTCTCGAAGCAAGACTCACGCAATGCCACTGAAACATTTCTTTAAAGAAAGCAGGAATCCTTGAAGAGAACAATGAACGTTCAAGTACGAGCCATAAATTCAAATTATATCCAAATTTACACAAGTTCCGTCTACAAACTTGTTTACCGGACAATGCTTGTACCGTCACATGATCCGTGCAGAATACAAAACGATGAACAATAAACTACATTAAACGTTAATTACACAGCATCGCCGCTCGGTGTGTGCGACCAAATACGCGGATCACGGATCCTTTAAACGCATTAGCGGATTCCGACGCGATGAGTTTACTGGGCAAGTAACTTGCCACTCGACTTGCCCGCTAGCCGACTTTGTGTAAACCCGTAACAGCAGTGCCCATGTAACTTGCGGCGTTACCAGCGCGGCGTGAGGGGTGAGTGCGCGCGCGTATCATTAAGGATATACGCGGGAGTCACACGTACGCTATCGCGGACAGGGGTCCACGGGTGGTTGCTGGCAGAGTGAGAGTGCCATATATATAGAGAGAAGGGGAAACCCGACTCGGCACTCCAAAGTACACAGCCTCCGCGATTGCAGTGGTGTGCTCTTTCGGTTCCCTCCACCGTCGCCGTCGTCGTCGCCGTCGCCGTCGTCGTCCTCGTCGTCCTCGACGTCGCCTGGCACCCATTCCTCGCGACCCCGCGCAAGTAGCAACAGTCAGTACGGCCACAGACCACTGCTCTCCACACGTCGCACAAGGGCAGTACACGACACATCGGAACCAGCAGGAATCCCCTGGGCCATCGGCACCATGAAACTTACGTTGTTCACGTGAGTACACCGTGAGTCCGCGACTTTCATCGTCCGCCTCCCCCGAGCAATCAACGATCGAGTAGTTGATGAAATTCACGGGATTCGTCTCGCATGGTCCTGCGAGAGCTTGAATCTTTTTATTTGTCTGACACACTCGCAATGATCACCGTGCTAATGCAACACGATCACGCCTGTCTTGCACCGAGTTGGTCTCTCAGCAACTTTCCCATGAAACTGGAAATGGAAAAAATTGTATCCCTAATTGACGTAAATTTCAGTAGATTTCATGAAAACATTATCACAATAATGCTTCGTCGAACTTTTTACGCTAGCTTGCAACGTTATTAAAAAAAATTGAAAAGATTCTATTGCAAAATTATTCGTTAATACATAACTTTTACATTTGTAGCTGTCACGAAGCGAGATCACGCGTAACATATTGTCCGGCCAAGCTTCGAGCGCTCTCCGGTAGCCAGGAATATCGCGGTGTTAACAAGAATATTGATGCAGGAAAGGATCAACGGCTTGAACGACTCCGAACGTTCATCTATGCATTGTTACCCCGGCTGATCCCGATCATAGACCACTCGCCGAGATCAGTCGTTCGGCGACTGTCCCGGAGCAATTCCAAGGCCGGTTGTGTACATTCGCGATCGAAAGGTGTACGTGCGACTTGGCTACACGTCGTTTCAGCCGTAATGTCTGTCATCCTGTTACCTGTAATCAAAATTGCCAACGCCCGCAGGAAATTGCGGCTGCCGAGCGTTCAATGACTTTCGATCGCGGAACGCGGATCGATTTGCGACGTTCGATAGCGAATATATCCCAGATCGTTTAGCGTAATGCCGCCCCTCGCACCGATCGTGGATAATGCATACCGGTCGCCGTGTCGTAAAACACGTGCTCCGACTTTGCGAGCGTTATTCAATCATCGCGTTTTGCAAAGCGTCGCCCCGGCCGATTACCTCACGCCACGCTCGCGTTCGACGACATTTCGATCGGATTCATACTTGGGCTGCGAACTTAGGCGAGCCCCGAGTATATTAATAACGGGAGAGACGCGTTATGCAAACGACCGCGCGGTGACTGCTCGGGTTCTTTCCTGGTTCTGACCAGGAAATCGCGATTAGAAAAGCCGCGGCGAGAGCGCGAACGCATAACGGCGATTATTACTGAAATCGATTAGCGCGCGCATATCCGTTTGTTCGAGATAAATAAGGAATTCTTACAAATATCTGTGCGAGTTCTGCGGGCTCGCTTTCTGCTTGTTACGATATTATCTATTAATGTATGGTAAAAAGTGTCTTCGCTCTTATATCACTAATGACCAAAGAAAGGAAAACGGAAGGAGATATTTAATTACGCCAAAGCAAGTTTTGCTGAGCACGTAATAAGATACTGCATTAGATGGCGTTCTAATTTCTATTGCAGGATTATAATTAAGGAAATATTGAAAAAGATATTGAAAAATATCAGAAAGAACGAGAGGCATAAAAGAAGAGGGAAAAACGAGAAATTGAAGCGGAGAAAAAGTTCAGCTCGAAAGGGGACCGAGAAATGTATAAGATGAGAAATTGAAATATAATATACGAGCTTTATGTAAAAGACTGTTCAACATCGTATAAAATATTAATTTATGTAAAATCACTGATCCATATTTTTTTCAAAACGAATTACAGCTTTTTTCAGCACGAAGAGGACTATCAAACGATGACTGCTTCAATAAATAACAATCACTGTGACACTCTGCGATTTTATGTTCAATTTTGTACGACACAACGGATACGCTTTTCCACCAACGTAAAGAGAGGAAAGATGGAGAGGAAGGTAAAGTTAAATTATAAGGAGGGCTAATGGAGAGGGGAAGATGAAAGGCATAAAAGTAGCGAAGATTCCTTATGCACGACGGGAGCGACGCAGGCCCACGCACAGCTAACGACATCCTACAGGCAGAATAATGCGAACGTAATCGCTTCCTTGCAAAGAGAAGTTTTAGCGAGTTCAGCGATCCAGCGTCACGACGTAATCGACGAGATACTTTGAAGCACGACGAGATGCGTGAAGCGGAAGTGACAATTTGGAAGGTAACTCTGTGTAAAAGCACGAAATCGCACAATCACCGAAATTGCCCGATGAACAACGGCAACTCTCGACTCGGAGAAGATTTCGCAGTCGCATTAGCATTTGTGATTCCGAAAGTACAATGTTTGCCCGAAAGATTAATCAAGCGCCAGTTAACGAAGCGTCTGTAACGAAGAAATGTTTGTTGAGCGACGGTACTGCGGCACGATTAACTAAATGGCGCGTGTAATCTTCCATCTCAGCTTTACACGCGGGGAATATCAATTCGCGGAATGTTCATTAATTTTCGCGTTGTCACTTGATTGTCACTCGCGAATGAATAGGATTTTTTTGCGATGAACCAGTCAGAGGAGCAAGCGTTAAGAAACCTTAAAGGCCAACCTTTCATAAGAGAAAGAGATACTCGAAAGCGAGAAGAAATACGAGACATCGAAGATGCTCGAGCGCAGTCGTGAGACTCACGCTTGCCTTCGGAGCAGAGCTGGATTCGGAGAGAACTGATTCTAATTGAATAAATAACATTGCGTTGTATCGAGAAAACTAACTTTTCTTGCTGGCACACTTCATAATTGATAATTGAATAGTAATATCGAAAGAATAACTGCAAATCGAGTAACTCATAGTATGCTTGGAGCACTCGATTTTTGCTGGCTCAATCATTATTCTTTGTACTACTATTCTTTGAATCCATATTAAAATACGAACAACAGGCAATACAGAGATTATTGCAGACGTACGTCGAATAAATATTGGACGCGACATTCAAAAAGGACGATTTCGCCGAAGAATTCGGACAAAATCGACGGAGAAGACTGTCTGGAGGAAATGAGACGCGTCAAGGAACCCGTTCACGAATTCCGCGCGAGCAACGACCAAGTTTGGGCATGCCGCGATACATGTTAAAACAACGTCTTTTGAAAATTGAGGACACGAAAACAACGAGGAATCGTAAGCGCGGGCGGACCACGCTGGGAATCACTTATTCTGACCAACGTGCGGCGCGTTTCTTTTTCTGTATTTTTCGTACGATGACATGACATCGTCCAGCTATTTTCAAGGCACCAGCGTGTGGTCATCGCCGTTCCCGTTGCAATTTCGCGTTTCGAATTCGCCTTTTCGCAATCGTCCAGCGCGTGGGTCACTCTCGCGATCATCTATCGATCGCGATCGCCGGACCTGGCATCTCTCGCGCTTTGGCTCCCTCGAAATTTCTCCCCCTTCCTTCACAGCCGCGGGCCCGGGGCCTCCGCGAGTTCGGCTGGTTTTCTTGACATTTGTGAGCCGCCTCACGTATGAATGTCCCGTCTCGTAACGGCGAGGCCAAACCCGAGCTCCAGCGCGGCGCGCGAGTTGCACGAGAGTCGAGGCAGAGAAAGTGAGGCCCCATGTACGTGAATGTCACGGGTCAAAATCCACCTGGTGTACGCGGATCTACTACGAGCGAACGAGCACGCCGCGCTGCCGATTCCTACATACGTACGTAATAATCGCTGCAGTGTACGTCACGGAGTAGAATCTCTCGTCCTCGGATTCCTTTTTCGATCCTGGCGAAAGTTGCGCCCAGACCAGACCGTCCTGCGTGTGTCCTGCACGAGATCGGCTCGTGCGCGCGATCGCTCGCCGCGCCCGTCTCTGCTGGTTTCCCGCGAATCGAGACTCTATGCTCGACGAATGGAGAAGTCACATCAATTCAGAGACATATTTGTTTCAAGAGTAATTCACGAAACTACAAAATTATAAATACTAATCAGAAAGAACGAAATAAATAGAGTAAAATTTAAAACAGAATAAAATAGAGCAACAGTCTGACTTGCATGTTCTGTTCCTAAATGTGCAACTGGCAATTTAAGCTGGCAGTAAACGCCGTAAACTCGTTTCGCGACGGCGTTACGCTGCTTATATTTAAATTACGTACTTTTTTAAACGCGAATATATCCGCGAGCGGCAGTGCAGAATGTCGTGAGTTACATTACGATCTTTCGGCTTGGCTCCTTCCTGATCGTCCAGGAAAATCGTGTCCCAAAAACGTGAGTGGTGCGAAAAAACGGTACCATTTTTCCACGTAATCTGTAACTCTTGTAACGTTTATTGGAAATCGGAAACTTGGTCAATAATTCTCGTAACATATTCTTTGCAGAATATTAGCCCTCTGTATAATAGCCGCCTGCAGATCAGCCGAAGAGGAGTATGATTACGAAGAGGAGGCAGTAGCGCCGGTGACGCCGGCGCCGACGAAGCCAGCAGGTGGTCGACTTGGAGGACTTTTATCCACGAGAGGACGTGCCAACGTAGCAAGCGTAGGAAAGAAAAGACCAGCGGTACGTATAAATATCGACGATACAATATCAAATAAATATAAAATAGTGATACGTCTTGTAGCATAATTAACAATTAAAGAGTATTTCAAGACACATTACTATCTTTCTTTTTTCTTTCTGAATGCAGACTACGATTGATTTTATGCGTAATTAATTAGTGCTAATTATGCAAATCTATCTTAATCTATTTTAATAATCGATTGAGTAACGTGTCTCTTTCTCTTTTTCCCCAGGCTCACTCAACGACATCGAAACCGGTAGAACAAGCGTCCGTGGAAGATGAAGTGGAGAATGAGGATGCGCTTGAAGAAAGTCAGGAACATGAAGCTCCTACGACGACGACTGAATCAGCGAAGAAACCTCGAAACGGTGGCGTCAGGCCCTTCAGGTAATCCCTTAGTAAAATGTTACAAATATTTTATAATATTCACACATATTCTTTGTAGAAATACATGTGTAATGTGATTTCAGATCGAACGAGGATCTTTTGGCTGCCTTGAAGAGGAGAAGAGCTCAGACTGGATCCAGCGGTCACACACGGGAAACTGCCACGCATTCTGCGGTGGAACATACAACCCCCAAAGCAAAGTAATATAATGCCAACAATAAGTTTACTTATTCTGCAACAAGTGATTTTTATATGGAACACGTAGCAATTTGAAAGAAGAAATTATGAGAAAATTCTATAAAGATAACTATTTCCAATAATGATACAATAATTAAATAACAAAACCTAGAAACTTCACTTGCAATAGTAGTCAACTTAACTACAAAAAATTGATAAAAATTTTTCAACTTTTTATCAGTTATAGTATACTTTATCAGCCATTAAAAGTAATATCTTGCAATTTTAGTAATTATTAAGAATAGTACTTTTTACATAGATTATTTTATTAATTATGGTGACACAATTAACTTGAAGCTTTAAAATTTATATATAATATCAGATAAAACGTTTTGATCGCACAGTGTGTAAATAAATTAGAACATGCTCTAATTACGTAATATTTTTCAGAGCTACCACGAATAATCGCAACAAGGCTAGTACAGGCGGCGAAGCGAGAACATCCGGACGCGGCAGGTTCGGAGGAAGAGGAAGCAAGACTGTCCAGGAGGAGGTCGAGGAGACCCAGCGGGAAGAGATCCAAGTGAAACCTAAAGCCAGCTCTTATCGCAGGAGTCAACGCGCCTAAACCTTTATTGACCTTTTGGAGCACGCAATCGAATTCGACGACGGCGAATTATCAGCGCTCGAGACCCGTCGTCTCTCGTCATTGTAAAGCTTAAAAGTAAAACGACCTCAACTCCTGCGTGAAACGCCGCGGATTCCGAGCAATGGTTCAACACGTTCCCGCGAACTTTCAGTAACAGAATTAACATTAAACGAACGATCGTAATACATTTTGCGCCGCGAGCCACGCGGAGACATCGCGCCTTTCTCAAAAAACGGCAATTTCGTTCACGTGTCGTCGTACGGTATCAAAAAATATGAGCGATCGAGGGGAAAGTTGGGAGGAGCGAGCGTATAAATCGGTTATTACGATAGCTGTTAATTCGGAGGAATCGTTCTTCCCCTCGCCAGCAAGTTTGCCAACCGTCGCGTGCATGTGAAGAGATGGAAAGGTGATGTGTACATAGCAAAACCACTGCCGCTCGTCAAGTACTTAAATCTCAACTATTGTATAAATGTAAATTAATGTAACAATAAAGTTTCTGGAAAGTAACTTTGCTCTGTTTGCTGTGTACTGCATGCTGTCATGGTGTTCGATTATGTCTTTTTGTGACATAAATAATATTGTTCCATTAAAAAATTAAAATAATTATATCAATTAATGTAGAAGTGAAGTATCAAATTTAGAATACGAAATATAAACTAAAAAATCAGTGTCTATAAAATTACATTTTCTGAATATAGATTAATAAGACAAGAATGCAAAAAAAGTATAAACGTGAATGCGTTACAATTATAATATTAATTGCAAGTATAATTTCTTTAAGTTCGCTTATTTGTAGAAATGTACTTCTGAATGCAATGAAACACATATACATAAATTCTTACATATTCCTTCAAAATTTCACAACTTAGGAATGTAGATTACAACGTGCGAATGTGCGTGCAAGAAAACAGGTAGCGGCTATTTTTAACCGTGACATACAATGTTGAAAAAAACTAAATCAATTTCCTTCCACGTGCATGCTTTTAATTAATAAATGTATCTCAGATCCGGACACAAGACGTTAGGCGATACATTTTAATTTTCGTAATCTCGCAGGCACACACAATGCCTCATTGTTCACCGGGACAAAGACGAGAGACATCGAAGGCGAATGAGCCCCGTCGCGAGCCCCACGATCGGTCAGCCGTAAAATTTCGTACGTGCGTGACGAAGGTTACAAAACGGCATTTAGAAAATTTCATAACAAGCGTGCTCAATTACGAATTTAAATTCACGCGATCGATATCATCGTGCACGGTTCCCCGATCCCCTAGATTAAAGGAGTCCCGCTCGCGCTGTGCTGGAGCGACTTGCTTCGCAAAAATGTAATGATGCATATAATGATGCACACCTCGAGGAATGCGCATGCATGGGACACACGGAGAAACTCCTACGATGAATCTCGGAATGTCGGAGGCGTTCGGCGCGTGCACTCCTGCATTCTTACATTTCTCGCGTTATCCGGGCGCGGCACAGGGCGCCTCGACAGGCATTACCTACCACTCCCGAAACTCCGAAAGTTCGGCGTGATCGACCTACTTTATTGCCTATAAATAATCCAATCACGACCTCACCGCGACGCGCGTTTAATTCCTTTCACCCCTATCGAAATGTCCCGCGCGCGCCCAAAATCACGAAACGCCGGAACGAAGCGCGAAGCAAACTCCGGTGAATCACACTTTTCACTTAGTTAGAAGTAATACTCAAGTGCAATCAATGCAAGACACAAACGATGCGCATTTATTACTTCTGAAAACAGATAAATTATCGTAAATTTGATTATAAAACTGTCGGATAAATATGCGCGCGAGTATCACTTTCAGACGACAGATTTATAATAAAATAAAAGAGGAGAAAAACAATCATCATCAATCAATATTGCGCACCTCGATCTCCTCTCTTTTCTGAGAGGCTCTCGCAACACGTCGGCAGCGACCGGCTCCGAGCGTAAATAATCCGAAAGCTGGAAACCACGGATTTGCTGGCTCAACGCGATACGATCTGCGATTTGCCCAAAACTGATTCTCAGGCGTTCACAAGGTATGACCTATAGATGAGTGCAATTCGTTCGCGAGCGATGAACTTTAAAGTTCATCCTCGACTTGATTTTACTGGGCGAGGTAGAGTTCGTACATGGAAAGGCAGGGGACCAGGGAGAGATCTTGCCGATTTCGGGAGTGCTCGCGTGCTACGCAGCCTTGGATCGCTTGTAATTCGCCAAGAGACAGGACGACCACGGGAGAACCGCCGAAGAATCCGAGGGAGTGTGCGGATAAGACGTTAGAAAACGAGAAGAAACGGGGGAGAGGGAGAAAGGTGGTCCGCACGACCGGGCGCTCGTAAGAGCAGAGGTACGACACGACCCAGGCAGGAAAGTGAGAGGAGGTGGCATGTGGTCGGCCTTGAGGCCTTTACGAGGAACATTTCACTCACAAAGAACATCCAGGCCGCGTCATGATAGTCGGGATGCCACGTTTTCGGCCACGGACGACGAAAGGGAAGGTGAGAAGAGGAAAAAACGAAAGCACGGTAGCCCCGGGAGTGGAAGCGCCGAATGGGCACCATTCTTGGAAGTCGGACTGGAGAAATGTCGTACGTTCCCCGGCCCGATCTTGGACGTCTCGATCTCGGGATGCAAAAATCTCGTGACTGAGAGGATAGCTGGTATTTTTAGCTGAGACCATCCGCGTCGCTGCATGCTGAGCAGCCACGAGGAGAGAAATAGCTGTCGCTTAAAAGTGAATATCGAAAATTGTTAATGATATTGATTTAGGTACACTCAACAGAATTGTATGTGAGAAATGCGTTTTGAAAACGGAACTTTGAATCGTGAGATTTTTAGATTTCCGAGAGATTAAATTCGAGATAATAGTTTCATAACTTTGTAACGGTAATAGTGACAAATCTACATATAACATTATTTATCGACATCATTAGTACAAAATCTTAGGCACGTTTCAATATATTTCAGTATTGTATCCTTAATACTGCAACTATGCTAGAATCATTCTCGCACGCGAAAGCGAGACATTTCCAGGTGAAGACGACGAGACGAGTATTTGCGCGAATATTTTCGCGTGTATGCGAGAGCGGGTGCACGTAAACGAGATTCTAATCGTGAATCGGGAGTGATCTCGCCCGGTTCACTGGTCATCCTTGATCACGGCGGCATTCCACTAGGAATTGCCCGTTTCTCTCGACCGTTAATGCAACCGTTGACGCTGTCCGCTACCCTCGACAGAACCGTTATCATTGGCTCTTTGCTCAGGGAGGAGAGTCAACAAATAGACTTCCTCTCGCCTTTGACACGCCTAGAAAAAAAATCGCAGGCAGTGAAAGGAGAGAAATTTTGACGTCGCTGTTTGCGTTTCTCAGCTTGCATGCGCAAAGTTCTTCACAGTTGCGATTTATTATTATGCACCGTTGTGGCAAAGGTTAAACCTAACTTCATCTTCGTACATTACGCGTCTCTATGTGATTACTTCTTTGTTTGCGAATCCCGCAGCGTGTTCAGAAGAGATTTTTTTAACGGAAATTTCGTGAAATGCCACCTTCGTCAATGACTCGTTGCTTTACAACATTCTTAGCGTCTTCGCGGCACGTACACGCGCTGGAAATTAAAATTCAAGTTAGTATCCCACAAGATCCAAAACTCCGTCTGAAATGGAAACAAGAACCTGCTACACGTTTGCATCGTTAATGTGATAATGACGAAATAATTGTATAAATAATCCCCGCAATCTAAAAGCTCCATTATGTCGTTGCGCACGTTATATGGTCAGTTACATAACTAGACACGATTGCCTGAGATGGTCATAATATACGACTTTTAAGTGTGAACATGGATATATCCGTGGGCAATGCAGCAAGTCCCATGTTGACCTTTCGATAATGTCGTAGAAGAGATTGCAAGAGTAATCATGCTTCTATGTCGGATTTTTTACCACGCGTTTTTTTAGCGCGCCGGCAAGTGTAAATTTAATCTGCGCGATGAGCAAATATAAAGATCTGATAAATTTATAGAAAACTTTAAAGAGTACACGCAACTGATAAAACAAATTGATTGGTCTCGCTGCTTGGAATACTCACGATTTTATCGAAAATTGCAGTAGATACTTTCATTTAAAGCGTTCGGTTGAATAAAATAGGATAAACGTTTCACTGACGGACAACCGGACAACCGGAAAACAGCGATTTAGGAAGGAAATTATGCAATCATTCATTGCACTCTCTTCAGTGTCGAATCACGAAGGTATTCCGCATTTTTCGTCTGTGTCAATCGATAGATCTTCAATCTAACGTATCCGTTTACGAAACGGATTAATCTGGAAACCGGTCACTGTATTATTCAACAATTACTCAATTCGCACGTGACGTAAATATTTTACGTAAACGGGGTAATATATATTTTATTCCCCCGATCGCGATCGAAATTGGAGCACGTGGAACGCGAGTAGGCACGTGGAATTGTCACGCTTATTACGCAAACGTAGAAAAATAGGAATTACAAGACCGCCGTTGCGGCACCGATAGGAGGAAGCGATCTCGCGAGGTGAACGCGACCCCGCAATTATATGCGAACCTGTGCATCTCGGCGAATTGCTGTCGCCGACGAAATGTCATTGCGACACGAGGAAACGATTATGGAAATACGGTGTGCATTATATTACCCCCGGCACTCTTGCACAAACTATAACAGTGCATGCCCTCCAAGAAAGCCGAGCGAACGTGCGCTCGGGATTGCACGCGCACCACAGCACGGGGGCTCGTAATTGCACTTCATTTGCGGGGATAAAGAAGGCGCTATTGCGTCAGGAAGGGATATCCTGATTCATCATTTCTTGCGAGGCTGAGGATTGCTCAAACCGCCGCATCAGGACGATGGTGCGGGTATGTTCATCTCGTCAGCATGAGATAATGAATACACCGGTGAGCTGCGGCACGAGCAACGTGGAAAACGTGCCGCGAAGGAGCATGAGGAGAAGTATAACAGTATGTCGGTTAATTGTCGCGCAGAATTCATCCGAGTGATGAGCTGAAAAGCGAATAGCTGTAAGAACAGGTATAAGAATACTGCAAACCTGAGTGTTATGTAATGTATTTTAAATGTGTAATATGGAAATACCACGAATGTGTTGTTTTAACACATATAAATCGATTAATAATGCAAAACTGCACTTTAAATATGCAGAAATAACAGGGTTTGCAGTGTATTACAAAAGATAATTCTCAGAGGTTTCGTGACAATACTTTTACACCCGCGCGTCTTGCATAAAGAATAGAATTTAATTAAATCTCTTTACATCTCTTGCAGAGAGTGGGAAAAAGAGCTCAAATTCTTGCGCGCGTGTGTACTTTACTTTTAAAATACTTCATAGTCATTTCATTTCATGACCGAGCACTTTCTAATCTCCAATAATTGCAGCGCCCATTCGGCATCTACCAATAAATTAATATCCTTCTACATTAAAGGATGCAGTGAGAAGGTTCGCCCGTTCACGGATTGCTGACCATTTAATTAATCAATCCGGTCCTGATTTTTATAGTCGCCAACAGGATATTTCGTTTATTAATGGCCCTCCTTCCGCGATCGAGCGGGTGTCAGCGAGAAAAAGGCGTAACGAGTGTCGTCGTGTTCGTGGACGGCAGCGGCGAACAGGATTGCTCGGACAGTTATATCCTGATCAGCGAAATCAGTGTGCGATAATAACACGCGCGACGACCGACGACGGTAAAATAAAATAAAATATATCGCGCGCCACGCGAGAGAGGAAAGGACTTTCTCTCCCGAGCGGAGGAGATCCTTGTTCGCTTTCCCTGAAATCGCATCCGCACGCACAAACTGAATGCTGCAGGATCAGACGTGGGGAACGTGAAGGATCAGACGCGACAGTGCCGAGAAAAAAGAAATGAGCGGGCCGCTCGATTACGAAGGTATATCGCGCGCGCGGTAAATCCGGCATAATTTCGCGCGTGCGGCGTATCATTACGCGATTATAACCCGAGAAAGCAGAAATTGCGAGAAGTTTATTGGAAAGGGTCCGCAATTGCCGTCGCGAATTTGTAATTGTTGAAATCGGCCGATTACCCAACGCGACGCGACCACGAGCACGCGATAATGAACTCGTGTTCACGAGTCGATGAGTCCGCGAAGTCTATTTGATTCTTTCATCCGGTTGCTTACGCGGAACTTTATTTTTAATCATTACGCAACGTGCGGAGGGCAAATCTCGCGACCTTTCGCGAAGAATTCCGCATCAACCTTAACATATCGATGCATAAGCGGAAGAAAGCGACGGTAACGCGCGCATGGATGACGGTATAATTATTAAGTAACGTTTCCCCACGTCGTGATTGATATTGGGCGCCCACACGAGGAGCGGATACCGCGCGTGTACGGGCGTTCGCCAATGTTAAGGTCACCATGAAAGGTATATCCCAGAACTGTCGCCAGTGACGGGACGGAACGTAACGTCGAGCCGATTTCAGATTGGAGAACATGATCTGCATCACCGGAATTCCGATCGTAGAAAGCGTTTGATCTTGACTCGCCTCGATCGAGACCTTCGCATCGAGATTCGGCTCTTGGTGCGCTCTTGGTTCGCTCTTACGTCAGTAAGGACGGAGAACACTCGTCGTAGTTCGACAGTTCTGCGACGGGCTACGTGTGGGATATAGAACTTCACATCTCGTCGCCGGTGCGACAAGTGGGTCAAGTTGATATCCGGTTTTGCGAAACCGGAATGCCCAGCCGCACGCGGAGTCTTTCTCTACGCGCGATTCTTTTCTCGATCGAGATGCATTTCCTAAAGCGACGGCACACGTCAAGTTACTACGCTAACATTTTGATCTAGACCCAAATTGGATGAATTCTTAATTTTATGAAGAATACAGCGCTGCTAGTTACATTAAATAATATTGACGTATATAATATACATATAATAACCTAATACGTGTTCCAAGTAAGCTGGAAAGAGTAAAAGAATTAAGCATCAAGAAAGAATCAATCGCAACGTAATGAGCGGCAGATTCACGCGATGGATTAAACCGGTATTCCGCTTTCAGCGCGAATAACAATTCCTTCTCTCGTAATTCATCGATTCTATCTCATTATTTTTCCGATAGGAGGAAATAACGTATTGGACATTACATAAGAAAACGCAAGGAAACGTAAGGAAATGCAAAATGCTGCGAGGAGACGTAAAGATATGCCGCGTGCTTTCACGCTTCATGAGGACGAGCGTCTCCGTAAGATCGTGATAAATGCGCTTCTCTGCCAGTGAGAAACCAGGGGGTTCCGGGAGACACGTAATTAGCTGCTACGCACGCTACGCTAACAACCGAGGACCGAGATAAACGAGGAAGGAAAATGCCTGGACCGGTCGATCTTGGATGGCGAGAGAAGCGAGTGGGAGGCACTTTCCATGAAATTCCTTTAGGCGCCTCGGCGGATTTCGTCATCGTCGTTCGCCCACAACGAAATCGAAAACGCTTTATTACCGCTCGCGCATTTCGTATCGTGCATCCGCTCGCGATTTATGGCGCCGGCGAGAGCCCTTGACTCGGCCTTGTAAAAAATGGAAGAAGCAGAGACGATTGGGAGAAATTTCTGGCTCGTCAGGTTTCTACGAACTCGATCGGAAATTTCGTAGAGGAAACTTGGATTTTTGTTTGCGTCACTATTTTCTGTTATGACTTTTGTTAGGTCAAGTGTCCTAATTGGGCAATTTCGTTCATTATGCAATTACTTTGAATTTTTTGTTTTATTTTATTATGCCTGTTGAAAAGTGATTTAAGCGGTGAGTCCTAAGTTTTAAAACCTTTTAAAAACTGTTAATTTTATAAATATAGGATACTCGCGTTAGTTTGAGTGCATCCCGGAATTGTAAAACACAACAGTAATTAAAATTCATGTATTGGGTCGTCCGGAAAGTTCGTGCCGATTTTTAATAGATGGCGTTGGAACATGTCTGAATATATCAATGTTATTGAAAACATACGATTTATATACATATGCTTAAAGGTGACATTTCAACGCATCTTTAGGAAAAAAGTTGTTTCAGATAAATTGATTCGTGTCAGTTTTGTACTCTTTTCAAGATGGAAGAAAACAAAGAACATTTTAGACACTTGATGCTTTTCTATTACCGGAAAGGCAAAAATGCCTCACAAGCAACAAATTCGATATGTTCTGTTTACGGAGAAGGCGCTTTAGCTGAAAGAACCGTACGTAAGTGGTTCGCTAAGTTTAGAGCTGGTGATTTTAACCTTAAAGACCAAGAACGTTCGGGCAGACCCTCTACTACTGATGATGACCAAATCAAGACACTGATCGAGAATAACCCGCGCTACACGACACGTGAATTAGCAGAGATACTGAAAATATCGAAAACCACTGTCCGCGATCATGTAGTGAAGCTTGGTTACGTAAGTCGCTATGATGTATGGGTTCCGCATAATTTGGCCGAAAAAATTTAATGGATCGCATTTCCATCTGCGACTCGCTGTACAAGCGCAACGAAAACGTACCATTTTTGAAGCAATTAGTGACGGGTGACGAAAAATGGATCATTTACAACAATGTAGAACGAAAAAGATCCTGGGGTAAGCGAAATGAACCAGCATTAACCACTCCGAAAGCCGGCCTTCATCCAAAAAAAGTCATGCTCTGTGTCTGGTGGGATTGGAAAGGAATCCTATATTATGAGCTCCTACCACACAACCAAATGATAAATGCAGATAAGTACTGCTCGCAACTGGACGAATTAAAGACAGCGATTCAGGAAAAACGTCCAGAATTAGCTAATAGGAAGGACGTCGTGTTCCATCAGGACAATGCCAGACCTCATGTTTCTTTGACTATCCGACAAAAATTGTTGGAGTTTGGCTGGGATGTGCTACCTCACCCACCGTATTCACCAGACATTACACCTTCAGACTTTCACTTATTTAGGTCTTTGCAAAATTCTCTTAGCGGCAAGAACTTCAACTCTTTGATCGACATAAAAAACCACCTTGAGGAGTTTTCGCCGAGAAACCTAAGAAGTTCTGGGAGAATGGAATCTTCCAGTTGCGTGAAAGATGGACAAAGGTTGTGAAACAAAACGGTGCATACATAAGTCAATAAATATTTATCGACATAAAAAAATGTTGCCTTTGAATTTTCCTTCAAAATCGGCACGAACTTTCCGGACGACCTAATACAATGAACCGATTCTTAACGAGCAGCTTGAAATAGATCGTGCAGCTGATATCAGTGTAAACGAATATCAGTGTATTAAATGCGAGGAATGTACGACAGCTGCGTAATGTACAAATCATATATCTATCGAATAGAGATAGAGATTTATCGAATAGAGAAAGCAGTTGAATTGCTATAGATAAAATAGCTATAGTGATGAACTATTTTTAAGACAGACTATTCTTTCGTTAAAGTCATTGTTTTCATGCCTTCATTAATATTTATGCATGCCTTAGAAATTCCGGTTCTTCTTCCCTGTCCTTAACATTGAATGAGCCAGTCGTGTCCGATTTTAGATATGCGAGAAGATATTTTGCCGGGATTTCACTTTGACTTATCGCATTCCCGACAAGCTTACAAACTGCCGCTTACGGCAGTTGAAAACAAAATTTACACGCAATACCGACTCGTATCGTCAATTTATTCGCCCAACGAAAATAAATCGAAAGTGTAATAAATCGAGGAACATCGCACTTTATATCAGAAAACGAAATAAATATGATGCTAGAAAGTCCGATCTTATTATCAAATGTTTGCTTGATTCTTACTACCAATGCAGATTATTAATTTGTCTTGTGCGCATGCAATATATTGTACAATATTTTCAATAAGAGAATTTCAGCGAATAGTGTACATTTTAGTAGCACAAATCGATCATTTTAAAGGAATTATTTTTGCGGAACTCGAAATCCGATTTGTATTCTACGCAGTTTAATACATGCGACAATCCATTCCCGTGCACTTAGAGAAAGCAAAGTTTGTAAAAGCGAATCCGAACTGAAAACGGCACCGTGCCTCATTGGCAGCGACAGCCGCTTGTTGGCCACTCGCCACCTTGTGATGCTTTTACATTTAATCGGTCCCGTTTGATGTCCAGCTGCAAAGCGTGCGAGTACTCAAAATGCCGACTTTCTTGGCGACTCGCCATCTCCTCGTGATGCTTCTGCACGGTTTGATCGCGTTCTACGTTCTGCGACAGATTGCTTATCGTTAAAGTATTCACTTTCTACTCACGATTCGACACTTCTCGAGATGCTGCATCTTGTTCATATTTTTTACATGACGATTTTATATGACAATTACACAATTTCATGAATCAAATGAAGAATCAAATGTTGTAGGAAGCAAAAGAATAAGACACTTGAGCAAAATATCTACGCTAAAATCAATGCTATTAATAGAAACATCAATGTCATCGAAACACGAAGATCGCCCACGTAAGTTCGTCAAGTCACGTCGAAATTATGAAACATATGCACGTACACTATGTAAGCGGAATCTACGTTGAATCTCTGAAAAGAAGCAGAATACATCTGAATCGTAGGTTTCAACCATCATCAAAAAATACATCGCGTAACGTGACATCTACATATTGCAGAAATTTTTTAATTCGGTCAATCTTATATGCAATAAAAAATTCTTAAAAGATGCTACTTGCTATTTTAAAAAACCATTACAGAGCAAGTCTAAGAAACGTTAGCCTATTTGAGACGGTCCATCACTCTACTTATTGTAGAAAGCGTATCATTTTACAAGATCATTGCAATCTTCTGAGCTATCCAATTGAAGCATCTCATCAATTCCTAAAAATATGAGTCCAATAATAAGCCCAAATGAGAATCTAATGTTTAAAAATATCATGCAATATTATATAAAATATGGCAGTATGTCAATTATTATGGAATTACTCAATTATTTTATTTTTAATGACAGGTCTCTTTCCATTTAGTTCCTAACGAAAGATACAAATAAAAAGTACCTCTCTTTATCGTAAAAGTAGACCAATATCTGTCAGAATCTTCGAGCTGAATCTTTCCAATCAAGTTGCAAGAAACAATAAGGTACGAGGCAGAAAACAAGAATCGTCATAGACACATTATCAACGCCTCATTAACACCCTAATGGTTATTCATTAATTACTCGACTACTATCAGCGATTGGTCCGTAATTGGATCCTTTTTATGTTCCACATCAAACGCGAGATAGTCTCACCTACTTCCTGAGAAAGTGTTCCCGCACTATCCATTCTGCGTTCTGCATACCTGTGCTTACGATATTACGAACGAGATCCCACCGCAAGCACGAACCAATCTCGCGTTCGGCAAACTCGATTCGCGCTTTCATCCGCGCAGTTCAACAACGAGAAACATGACGAAAGACAAATATGATGAGAAATACGACAAAAGGTGGAATCGCCAACAGAAGGACGAGCGTCTCTCGTTGCCTTTCGAAAGTCTCGATAAAGCGCGAGCACGCAGACATATTAAAAACGTCTTTTACGCTCGCCTCGCGCTGGGAATTCCGATCAGGTATTATACGAGCTCGCGAGCTACGGCTGCTTTTCGAAAGTACTGGGAAAACGGTTGGTCCTTTAAAGGTCGATTGGGATGCGGCGCGAGTTCCGCGAAAGTGCAGTCAAGGTTCCCCGTTTCCCGCGAGTAAGACATCGTGTGCACGCGTGTACTAAGTATCGATGGGCTGTCCGTTAAAGTGCACACGTATGTGTACCAACGACCTCACGGATCCAAGAGACACGCGATCGAGATCGAGAACCATTCGAAGCCAACGTAAGGCACGGACGATCTGCGGGAATCCTTCGCCGTCGATCGATAGAAAGGAAGAGCACGTCACTTTCGGACCGAGGCGCGCAAAGTGCATCGGGTCGTTTTACACGCCTTTGAAAACTTGCGAAGTACTTCTCACGTGAGCGAAATAAATCGGCAGTGTGAGAAGAACGCTGAGGAAATGTCGTTTGGCTCTGCGAGTCAGAATTACGGCAGCAGCAGAAACGAAAAGCTTGATCAAAGATAAAAGATGAAATTATCTTTTTCGATTGATATTATACATATTCTTTTCTGAGTAAGTTAAATGTACTTGTTCCATTAATTGATAATAGGCCTCTCGGGGACAAATATAATATATCGAAAAGAATCCACGTCGTCTGTTCCGTCATGTCTTTTACTACTTCCATCGATAGGCGTCAAGCGCACAAAACGTCCATCGCGATTCTACGCTTTGTCGATGACGATTACCGCAGGACAAGTGATAGACAGAAATTTTCTAGTACGATAGGTCGCTTCTACAAAAAGAATCTAGACATTTTCTCCTCATCTCGACTTCAAATCCCATCAATCAAGGATCGTTATTATTCGACAAAGCCACGCTAGACACGCTGACAATTTTCGTTCTGCCCCAGAAGTCCATCACTCGCAGTCAATGACCCACCAAGTTTAATCGTCGTCTCGCACATGGATAAGGTGCGTTACACGCTGCAGCGGATATGGTACACACCGCGATGAATGACAATTAACACGTCTCCGTATATCGATCCAATGTTCATACGCAAACAGCGATCACAGTACTCTGTAGGCGTCTCAAGTGGTGTCCCGTTACCGTGGATGAGCATCTCCTGGAAGAATTCAGGTATTCATAAGACATGACTGTCCGAGGGGAAGGGTCTGAGCCCTCGAAGAACATTCGCACTTGCATTTCACGAATCCTGTCAGCCACTGTATAGTCTACAAGTGAATTTTACGACTGTATTGCGACGGAATAACGATCGTGTTTTGTGGCGCGCAGGCTGTTGGGCTGCAGCTACTGGTATTTGTCCTCAATCGCCTCGATGTTCCTGACCACATCACGGGATCCTGCATCTTGCGCACTATGCTACCGCGGGCTTTCCGCAGCGTCTCGTTCCAGTCGATGAACAATGCAATATTTCGATGTTACGTCGCCTACGCGGCGCCTGTTCCGACGACCGAGCCTTGCGTTATGTCACCCCGTTCGCGGTGTAATGGCCCGGCAAAAAAGACATTGTTCTGCCGTGTTGTCTCTCCGAGGGGCGCGCACGAGTGCTCTCCTTGCCGGGAGAAAGTCTCGTAGACGAACGTGTGCGTGCACGTGCATGCGTCAGCGCGAATGCACGCGCATGCACGTAGCAATATCTGTCGTTCGTGCACGTGTACGCCTACGGAGATCACCGTAGACTGTCTTCTGGTCGGCATATCCACGGTATAGAAACGGTCGAGTGTCTGGCTGGTGATCCGACGCGTGATTTGATCCGCGATATCGCGATCACATATCCGGGAAATAATAGGAAGGCCTAAATCTGAAAACTCGATCTCGCCTGGATGAGAAGCCCGCGGGGACTCTCTAGAATCGCGCGGACGACTTTCCAGCTAAATTTCACTTTCAAGTTCGCATGTCGGAATTGAACTGCCTTTCTGGAGTTTACAAGACACGAGATTTGTCGACGGTGAATGGTTGCAGGAGCGATGGGATAGGATCGTGGTGACGGGATAAATATGAGATTAATCGACGTCGTATTTATGGCGATAAGATGCAAAGAGTCTCCAAACAGCGACTATTGTAAAAGATTCTAATGTACACTGATATCGGCGCTGCACATACGTGTATCCACAAAGTGAATGCTCTTGATCATCCTAGCCTTGATCTAAAGTATAATATTGTCATGGATAAGGTTGCGCTTATTCTGCGCCTACTCTGCGTCTCTTATTGTTTTCAATTGCTTTATAATTACCCTTGTAACACTTTATGGTTACTACGATAATTACCAATTCAAATCAGGAAGACAAGAAGATGCTTGAATGGGGCACAATTTCATGAGCAAGAATCAATGCTGGACCAATATTTCTATCATCTTGTAGCAAATGAAACCTGAACAACATTGTACGGATTGATTTACATTTAATTAAGGAAGAAAGTTCATTGCCTTATCTTTATCGCTTCCTACATGTTGCAATGTTAACAAAAATATATTATAAGCAAGTAGGTACATTTGATTAGCATTTAAATTAATAAACTTGATCTCAAATGTGAACTAGAAATAGCTCTCTCGAAAGCCTAAAATGTCACAAAACTGCACGAGCGTAAACAAGTGTGTAACTTTTGACATTTGCATAAGTCTACCATTCACCAGACATTGTCTTGTGCCTGCCTCAGCACAGCGCTGGCACAAGCTTCAAAGCAAGATCGGAAAAAGTAAAACAGAATTTGGTCACCTGCGCGCCGTCAGGAATCACAGTAGCTTGCTTCAACATTCTTCCAACGACACTAAAAGTTTCTGGCGCTCGGCAGATTCCGAGGCGGACATTACGACAACGTTTTCCCTCGAAGCACGTCGTCCCATCAAGATTTCCCCCGAAAAGACGAATCGTGTCAATACGATCGTTCGATATTCTCGGAGCTGGCTTGCGGATTACCATAGCCTGGCCTGGTCCTAATGGATCGACATTCTTCTTGCGCAACGAGACGCAAAGACCTTTAACGCCGCAGCTGCCTTCTGGTTCTCGACGCGACGCTCCAGGCTGGATAATTTATACGGCTGTCGGTTTCACTGGGCCTTGACACCTACGACAACGACGGACGCCTCGACATGCTTGCAAATTGTCGTTAGAAAAATTCCTGCCAAGCGTGATTCCCGAGTAACGCGAGCGTCAAACTCGGTCCCTCGAAGCATTTGTTTATCGCGTTTCTCGTGAACGATATTATTTTATTGCCCCGCTTTAAGAGCGTTAACTAAAGTGATCTTTTTTAATTGGAGCGTGACGATCAGGGTGCGACATAGTCGAACGAAAATTTATTCCGACTTGCGAAACGACGGCTTAACGCTGTTCCGTGGTTCCCAGTGTGCGGCGATTATTAGAAGCATGCATTATAGGGTAAGAAAGATCGTGCTTTAAGGAACAAGAGAATACTTTATGCTCAACAAGTGAATTCCGAGTCGAGGAGAGATCAGCGACTTCACGAGGATGATAGTAAAAGTTGAGCGCGCTGAAGATGTGGAGCCTGCGAGGAGATATCGCTTCGCCGAGTGTAGGAGGAAGCGAAGATGCTGCAGCGGCTTATGCAATGGCCCCAATAAAGATTATCGATCCTTTCGAGCGCGTTTCGCTCTTGGTATTCCCGCGGCGGTGTAGCGGAATCGCGCTCCGCTAGTTTTGTCGCCTCTGAAAAAAGACGAGCTTGTCGAGGAAGAGACACTGTTTCACGGTCTCGTGGTCCGCTTCCTTCCTCATCTTGTCACCGTTCTGCGGAGGATTGTTCCGGCTCGCGACCGACTTCGTATTCCTAATGTAATGTAAGAACCGCCTTTTTGATGTACCTCGCCATGATTCAGATGAAACTGCATATTGTGAAAACATTCGTGCTAACCCGAATGCTCCCAGAAACCTTCGTGAAGACTCTATATTGGCGAGTCCTTGAAAAGTCTCGGAAGAAATTCAAGAAGTGGAGAAACGAAACGCACCACATGGATAACATGAAATTGCATCAGCAACGTTGACCTTACGTCACGATGAGGAAAGTTTTTAGGGTCATCCAACAGCAGTGGCAGATAATGGATGAAGAAATGATCTAAGAAAACTCACAAATAATACAGTACATTGCCGAAGCAGTGGACTCTCATGGGGTACCATGGTTTCCAGCTTGGGAACCTCGGCTGACCGAGATTGCCAGCGTTTACTTGAAACCCTGACGCGAATGTGAGGCAATACGCGAGCAACACGGGACCTCGCATCTCGATACACCTTGCAGAAGCGGTGTTACCGCTGGTGCTTCGCAAAGTTGGGTCAGACATCGAGCTGGGCCGCCGGGCGAACGTGCAGCCAATCAGCCCACCAGTCAGTCGGCCAGCGAGTCAACCCAACCGGGACCTCTCGGGTCCCCGATGGCCCCCGATCTGTAGATCGAGTGTAGACCGAGCCGAGTCGAGAGTCGAGTTCGACTACGCGGTGTCCACTTTTCATAGGCTGGTGGGGTGCTCTCCAGGTGGCCGTGGTGGGTGGCGGTATAAGTAGAGGCCTGCCTTCGCCACCGTTCTCATACCCTCACCACGTCCTTCGGCTACCTCTTACTTTTACTTAGTGCCCCTTTTTCCACTTTTTTTCCTCTTTCTCTCTCTCTTCCTGTCGCTGTCTGTCTGGCGCGCGAGCGCGCGCTCTCTTTCTCTCTCTCTTTCCCTCCGCCTGTCTCGGTGCATTCGCCTGGCCATACGTACATTCGTGCGTTCGTTCATTCGTCCCAACCATCTCGCGCCTCGTCGGCGAAACCGCGTCACGGAGCTGGACGGAGGTCACGTCGACCGGATCACGTACAACGCCACGTCCCGGGGATATCGGCCCACCCGGTGATCACATCAGCGACAGCACGACCAGATCCCTCTGCGCGCGGCTGGAGGACGAGTGTCGGTCGCGGACGGTCGAGAAGAGGGCAGAGATGGTCGCGAGTGTCCGGTGATGATATACATATATATACATAAGAACACGTAGAACGCCGGTAGTATTCGCAGCTCAAGAAAGAGAGAGTACGTATCGATATATCGTCGAGTGTGCCGATATACGGAGCGTACATATCAATTCCGTCAAGAGGAAGTTCTGTACGAGATTCTTCAGCTAAGCAGCTGTTCGCGTATCACGAAGCAAGCAGGACAAGGAAGAGCGAGCGGGACGAGCAAAAGGACTGTGTACAGTGCAGACATGTGGCTGAGAAGCGTACTTCTGTGAGTACTCCAGTCGCATTTCCGGTTAATCCTCCACGCGTCTCGGACATCCTGTCTGACAACGAGAGAGCGTTCTCCACTTGCGGTAAACGCGTGTGAGAGTCGGAAATCTTCGTGGGATCAGATTTATCTCTAGAAAATTAATAACGTAATTGGCTGATCATTTGGAAAGGAAAGTTGCTTCGGCTCCTGGTCATCCTGGACACGCGAGAGTAATTTGATAGGATATTGTGTGCTCAAAGACGCTTTGTTACTCTTCTAAGTAGATACGAATATTTAATTAATAGTATAAATAATTTTTTATGTTAAATTTCGGGTTGTATTTTTATAGTATAATTTTGCAACATTACTTTTGCGAAAGAAGAGCACTTTGCAACTGGTTTCCTCTCGGAAAACGAACGGTGAGCATGCTAATTTATCGCGCGCAATTTTGATTATCTTCTAATATAAAGTTTTATGTTAATGAGGGTTCGAGAGTACGATAGTTAAGATATGCTAATGTATCTGGGAGATCAATCTCATACACACACGCATATATAACACTTGAAAATCTTCATCAATCTTCTACGTCAGTTCTCGCAGCTTACAGGAACAGCATAAAAAATCTCGTCGGCTCTTACAAAATTGTGATTAATGATTATAAATAATTATCGATTCGAAAGAAAGTCTTTTCATGGGCAGGAGATATTACGCTTCTGAGTTACGAAAATTATCGTAGCGAGAGGTACACGCAATCCGCGACTCACTCTCTTAGACGCCGACTATTCGGAGTTTCATTGAGGAGAGGATGTGCATGATTTATTCGAGAGAAACCACCAGATAATTTATCCTCAATTTCAAACTGTTGATCAAAAAATAAAAATTAATCCAGTTGAATCTGCAACGACTGTATCTACTGAAAATTCTTCAAAACGAGATTTTTTATCGCGAGATGTAATGAGTGGATAATGAGAAATGACTGTACGCACTTTGGATTCACATTACTTTCAAGTTTGGCGAGAGCGTCGCAAATACAGAAATTCACTGCGCTTTTCTCAGTGAAGCACGTCATTAGTTGCATTCTGATTTCATAGTACCGTTTGTAACAAGCCTCCATTGTTCGCCGGTAGAGAGAAGAAAGCTGTAACGCGCGATATGTGCGAGAAGTACTTCTAATAATATCCATTCCTCTAAATAATGTATGTAACGTGAAATTTCATGTAATTAAATTATTGTATATTTTTATATAATGGATACGCTCGTACGTAATTCGAGACATCAGGCAGAACGGACTGCATGCGATAGAAAGTTCGGGTCAGTGGATTATTGCGCCTCTAAAAACTTCAATACTCGCATTTCAATTTCGTGGTACTATCTACGAGAAAAGATCACAAATGTGGCAATATTCCTGTCGAGGAAAACAAAGTTAGCCCACTTTCGCAAACGAAATTTGATTAGTAGCAAATTACTAATATTTTTCGATTAGCTTCATCTGATATTCGTACGAAAATCCGTTTTACGGTGAATTACAAACTATTTATGCACCTTGCGCTGCACGATATCATAGATGCTTTCAGCAATTAAACCGTTGCATGCATTTTTATCCGATCATAGATAACTATTTTTGCGCAAATCGAGATACTAAATAAGAGCGATGAAAGTTGATGGAAACTCTAAATCACTCTTTTTATTTTCATGATACCCAGCAGATTTATAGTGTAGCGGAGTGTAATGTAGTTTGTAGGCGGTATAAACAAAAAAAGTTTTACGCGTTGGTAATAGTCTTTTGCGGTAATGTTGTGACTTACGTAATGCCAATGCCTCGTGCCACTGGAGATACCTACGTATGCGGTGTGTTTATGCAGATACGCCTTTAAGCGAGACCGCTTTCTCCATATGGTTTCGCGAATAAATTCCTGCATTAAACCGCTATTTTCATTTTCTAAGATTGAGCTTTCATCCTTCCCGAGGTGTTCAAAACCATAATATTCACGGCAAATGATAATCTTCGTTGGTGGGTGCGCTCTTTCAGCGTACTTCGACAACCGGTCGAAGAATCCATATAAGTGAAAGATGGTTCGCCACCTGCGGAATCTCACACGTATCCGCATGAATATTTATGTGCGTATCCACCCAAGTGAAGCGTTTTTTCAAACTCCGTAATGAAGTAGAAAGCCGCAATTTCGAATTGCCGCGGAGAAAAATGCGAAACTGGAAAAACGTCCTCTGCAACCGCGGTCGAAAAATGCCACGACAGGCTCAAATGCTAGTCAATCAAATACAACCATTTACCAATCTTATATTTGACTCGCTCGCGAGCGCCGATCGCTACACCAACGAGGGAAAGAACGTGTCTTGTAATTCGTTCTACTTTAATTGCAAATGTATTCCGGTTGCAGATTATTCTCGTACCGGAAGATCGCTCGAACGGAACGGTCTGTGTCGGCGCACAGTTTCCTGTCTGTGGACTTATTTCTCTTTCACGAGCATAGCTCGGATTAATGACAGAATATCGAATTTACGTTGGCGTGTCGTGAAACCAAAACGTCCCGTGCGTGACCAAAAACTAGAGAGAGCAATTATGATGAAAAAGAGAGAGAAGCTGCGAGTCACGCGCGCGCGATGAAAAGCGCGATAAATCTCGTGAAACTTCCATGCGATTTTCAGAGAACGTGGTTTGGGAACTGCGCGCGCGTGCAGGAAATTTGCATATTTTTAACGTAAAAATGATAATGTGGCGAGTCAGTTTAATTGACGATACAAAGCTGGCGTGATATTAAAATGCATGAATCATCCTAACAGTTCTGCAATACCCGAACATATTTGGCGTTACGTCAGGGAGACCACTTTTCGAAATGTCAATCCAGTGATCACACAATACCCTTGTCGTATTTTACTCAAAGAAAAGAAAACGCTGGGGCATTTGTGCTAATTTCAGAAGCGGCTCTCCTTCGTGTATGGAGGAAATTGATCGTAACCGATCGTCCTTGCGAATGCAACGTCGGGAATTCTCGAACAATTCTCATTGTCTCGTTATTCTTTCTCCGACCTCGTTTAAAACATGTTCACTCTTTTTAAACGAAAGAAACCTTCGTCACGTGAAATTTCAAAGATCTGTTTAAAACTAGTGGCATTCTTTTCACTGCGCATTTAAATAAACGACGAATAACTAACACTTTCTAAGCAAACAAATTTCCGTCTTCGCAATACCGCTACAAACAAGAATATTGCTACGTTAAGAGTTCACTAACTTTGGAGGCGTTTACTATCTCTCGCAACAACCAATTTTGACAACCTTGAAAAAAATTGAGAACGAGGTCGCACAGTGGAGGCTTGTCGTTAAACGACCTTGGTTTTTGCAATCAAATTAGTAACGAAATTCTTGGAAACATCAAAATACTTCTTTTTGGTCAATTACAATAGCTTTCGCTTCAGGCAGCTAGATCTTTCATATGTGCGAGCATTAAGCTATATTCGTGTCTGTGCAAAATTGTGAAATTGTTTAGATATTGCTGATAAAAATCTTGTGATAGGTGAGTGCGTTTCGCGCTCGTGTGGGCGAACTTTAATTTTCGCGCAACGCACGCGATGAATCGAGCATCGAGTTCGGTCCAGAGAACCGGACGAGTTGGATGCAGCCTGCGATCCGAGGACCAGATGTGAACTTTCACCACGTCAAGCTTTGCATTAGCTATACGCATTCCGCCGTCGTTTACACATCCGCCTCCTTGCGTCTCACACGCCTTATCACTTTCGCTGATGCTGTCGTTATAGTGCACGAGATGAGATAACTCTCTCTTTCTTTCCCTCTCTGTCTCTCTTGGCATTAGCCGTGTATGAATTTGTACAATACAAGGCAGATATGGCGCGAAAATTAGCAGTAAAATGATATCAATGTAAAGAAATATTTGAATATTGTATATAGAATTATCAATTAATTATAGCAGAAATATTTTAAAAGTCATTCTTCCGACTTTCCTCACGTATTACTATTCTATTATATTTTATTGAATAACATCAAATAGCTATATAAATGGTTTTGATATTAAATTTATATAAAAGTTTTGTGAAACTTTGCAGAATATGCGGCGTCATTGCATGCACGCTAGCCGGTAGTCCATCAAATAATGCGCAGATATCTGGCGACAGTTTGATTCGAGCAAAAAATATTGCAATAACGACATATCAGCCTCCCCGAGCAGTTCCTATTGAAGGTATTTATAATTAATTTAAATGAACATGTAAAAATCATGTATCAACTCGTTAAGTTTAATTAATCAAGCACAAAATACTTAACTTAACATTTAGCAAATTAAGAAAAATTCATATCTTTTTACGAATTTCTGAAATATGTAAAACTTAAACTTAAATGAGTTTTATAAATTTTCGAAATTGTAAGCAAAAGTACGCATAATTTGAACTTCCAGAATTTGTGACATCACATAAATTGCCAGAGAACGTGGCAAGACCATTGGATGAAGATGATGAAGAATACATCGAGGAGAAGAAAGTTGTGTTTAAAGATAACAGGTACACTAAGAAAGCCACTCAGAGATTCGAAAATGTCGAGAAAAAGATCATTCTCGAGCCCATCCGACGTTTAGACTCAGATGAGGAGGAAGATTTGGACAGACTCGCTCCTAGAAGACAAGCACGAGTGGAACTCGAGAATTTCAGCGACACTGGAAAACTTGTGCAGGAGGAGCAAATAAAGAAGATTGACTCCAAAAAACCTCGGCCGAGCGAACAGGATGAAGTTATTCCGGGAGTCTACGTCAGGTAGAACATTCTTGCGGCTCATTTGATCTCGCGAATCCTTCCCCATAAATAAAGTGCATGTTCATATAAATTTGTGACAAAAGATTAACAGACATTAAATAACAATGTGATATTTTTAGTGCGGAATATCCAACAACCATGCTACCGATTTTGACAACTCCGCGTGAAGCACGTGGTAAAGACAGTTCCTTTGACTTTGTTCCTGTGAACATTATTCGCGAAGACAGCAAGGATGGTTTCGCGCGTTTTTCCGATGCAAATTTTGGTGACTTGAGCGACGTGAGTTTGGTACCAGCTGGTACAAATTCTCGTATTCAGGTATATATCAAATTATTAATATTACTAAATCAAATATATATTTTCATATTTACACTTAATAATAATATAATAATTTTAATCGCGTCTCTTGAGAAATATTTCTATATAAGATCATTAAGTATAAAATGATTGACTATATTTAAAAAAATAGAGTTTTGCTTTATGGAGTTTTCCAACTAGTGTTATCTACTGCTCAATAAAATTAATTAAACCACAACTTGATTTCTTTTATTGTGCGATAGGTGAAGAAGGGACCGAACGGCAAGGACTACGAATATGAGTACTTATATTATTACTATGATGAGGAGGATGAAGGCAAACCGAGTTCGGCTGGTTCAGCTGTAACGAATTCTTACGACATTCCTTCCAGAACAACTGCCGTGCCGAGAAGAGCAGGCACCGCTAGCAATAGGAGCAAGTATAGCACCGTCGAGAGATCGACCGTAGAACCTAGCAATAACGAGGTCATACCGAATAGAAACGGTAACAGAGGCAGACAACTGGTCGAAACCGAAGACGTCTCCGAGGAAAGACTACCCGCAAATACTCGTTTCCCACCAAGGTATTCATTACGACATCAATATGTAGTCTTTAACAATAAAGCACTTCATAGAAAGATAACATCCTCAATACAATTTTTTCTCTGTGAAGTAATTTGTTTTAATTCTTATGCACTTTTTCAAATTTCAAACATTGTAACGTGTATTTAATATCCGTATCTAAATGCAGTTAATATGGTTTGCTGGTTAACAGATCGCGATCGAATCACAACACGGGTACAACAGAACCTTCGCGAGCTCGTAGCAACCGACCGCGTCCAAGCCTGGACCTAGTCGATTCCAGCAGTTTCCGAACTCATCAGGAGGGCCCTGAGTTTCCGCAAACTTTGCCAAAAGGTCCGGTTAGATTCCTGGGCGTTACTCCTAACGAGGACAACGAAGAGAAACCATTGACCAGAAGCCGTGGAAGACCACAGCGAGTTCAAGAACCCGCTCCGGTCGAAGAAGTAGTTGACGACTCACCAACACCTACCATTAGAAGGCGCCCGGTCGCCACGGGAACATCTGAAGTAATTATAGGCTACCGAGTAAAATTATTAATTTCATTAATTGTTTCATTTTTGAGACAATTAAATTTATAATTTAGAAATTATTCCACTTTTTAAATTTCATGATACGTTTCGATTAAATTGATGTCAAAACCAAGAATTGTCTCTTTTGATAATGAAACATAGTTACTTTAATTTGCAAGCACCTATTTCATTAGGCTCTCATTATGAAGAATTATTATATCAATTAAAATCGTTTTTTTCTTTTCTTTCTTTTCGGTGTATCTTCGAAGTTACGGAAATATTCTCTGATAGGAAAATCTGAAGTCAAAAGAATAAATTTTCAGATCGGAGCAGAACTGAGCAGAGGTCAACCATTACGCTCCAGCGAGGAGGACGACGAAAGAGAGATCATCGCGCCAGAGAGATCCGGCAACAAGCGCATATCTTTAGAAGACAAGACGCAAGAATCCGGCGAGACGGAAGCTGCGATCTCTTCCAGCACTCTCGCTGACACCACCGACAATCCAACGACAGAGTATCCAGTTATGGACAAAGTCGCCCTGGATCTTTACGCGTTCTTACAACAAGGACAGAGCAACCTGATAGACGCGTTCAGTAGCGAGGCTGATGGAACTGGCGACAGCACGACACTTGCTGATGACGAAATCACGACTGACTTGACGACAATGGAACTTGCTACTACATTGGTCACCGAATCCAGCAGCACGTCGACGACGACGACGACGACGACGACGACGACGACCGAACCAACGACCACTACAACCACTACCACAGAACCACCGACCACTACCACTCAGGCAACTGTGGGAAGAGGGAAATTCCGACGACCTGGAATTGGTGGTCCGGCTATCTCGAGGAATCGGTATGTTCTAAGAGATTTACTTATTTCTTTACTCTTGCTTCTGTGTGATAAATTTCGAATCTCTAAAACCTCCTTCTGAATTTTTCAATCTTAAATTTTCAATCATATACAGGGTGTTTCCTAAGTAAGTAGACAAACTTAAGGAGGATATTCCTTGGCTTATTTTAAGAAGAAAAGGTCATATAAACATATGTCCTAAACTGGTTTGTTTTCCAAAAAAAGTACATCACTGTTTTCGTTCACTTTTCGGATAGCGTGCTTTTGCAGTACGAGTCAACAGCGGTGGGGATGGAGTGGGGATGGTCTCGCGGCGCCGCAAGTGAACACTCGTTTCAGACTGCGCCGCGCGGCCGCCGCGAGACCATCCCCACTCCATCCCCACCGCTGTTGACTCGTACTGCAAAAGCACGCTATCCGGCATCACTGCTATCACGTTATCTTTGACGCAAACTTTATTAGTTCCTATTAAGTTTAGTAATTTTATTAATTATGGTAAATTACACAACGCCGAAATGGCAGATATGCATTTCGTATACGGTCTTGCTAATGGAAACGCTCGTCAAGCAAGACGTATTTACAATGACAGATACTTTTTTTTGGAAAACAAAGCAGTTTAGGACATATGTTTATAAGACCTTTTCTTCTTAAAATAAGCCAAGGAATATCCTCCTTAAGTTTGTCTACTTAGGAAACACCCTGTATATCGTGAAATCATTGAAGCGAACATATTGAGTCTCCTCACGAGTATCAAATAGAAAAAATATTCAGAAACCTATATTAACTTCTGATTTCTTCCGGACGTGATCTTTTACTATAGAATTCTCGCTTGCTTTCTCTATAAACAGTACTAATTCTACGATTTCATTTCCTTCGACAGCTTCAAGACCAACGGCGGTGCCAGCACGACCACCGAAGCGCCGGAACCGACGCAGCGGACCCGCGGCCGTTTCGGTAGTGGCGGTTCGAATGGAAGCGGATTCAAGCGACCACGACCAGGCGGCGGCCACAAACCGATTGAAGAGGATACCGTGCAGAAGGAGAGTGCCAGCTCGGTGAACGCGGCACCCGGTCGCGGGAGATTCCGCGCGCCCACCGGCAGCAGGTCAGCCATCTCGACGACGACGTCGGCGCCGTCGAACGGTGGTTCAGCAAACGGCGCCGCGGCGGCACGACCGACCTTCAGCAAATTGAATATTAACCGGAGACGCGGACGACCGACTACTGCTGCACCGGGCGATGAGCCCCACGAAGCAGCACACTCCGAGGCCGGACAGGCAGCTGCTCAGACCGCACCGGAAACCGCCCCGAAATCCGCCGTTCGGGCGAGACTTCCTAGTGCACCAGCGATCAGACCAGGTGCCATCCGACCGGGTGCCAGGGTCAACCTGAGGCAGAAACCGGGTCAGACAACGACCACGACCGAGGCGCCTGATGAATCCGCCGAGGAGCCGGCTGGAGAGGGAACGGAGGAAGAAACGCACGAGGTTGGTGCAGGAATGATTTGCACTTGCATTCTTAGTAATTCCGAATGTATCTCTGAGTCGTCTCTGTGTGTGTCAAAGCTTAGGATTTCTCTTTGAAGAATGTTGTCAATCTGCCAATGTGTTCTTGCTTGTAAATATTCGAAAATTTTTATTCGTACACGTATTTTAGAATACTTGTGAGAAAAATATTGACAGTAATAGTATGAGTGCAAACGAATGTAAAATATATTAATTGACTATAATAATTATATTCATTATTGTGATTCAGTGTCCAGAAATATTTAATTAAAGCTATTAGATGAAAAAAGAAATCAAAAATTATTAGTCGAGTAATTCACATTTCTGAATTATTTTCAAGACATTATTCAGTCCACGTATAGGTGCATATAAATTACACGATCGCGCAAATACCGATCGACACGCGACTCCACGTGTCAAAGGTAAGGTCAAATCTGAAACTCCGTTTCGAATACGTGTGTGCAAGACGACTGAGCGAGATTAGGCACGAGGACACCGTGATGTCACTCGACGGAGTTCTCTCCAAGTTTACTTTCACTGGATGGCCTTTCAAAATGTCATCGAGACAGGCCAGTAGAAGACGGAGCACGACCGCTTTTCACCTTTCGAGTTCACATGAATAACGGATGCTGAGTACCACCGTGATAAGCGCGCGAGAAAACAAACTGAAGATCACGAGAAAAAGAAAGAAAAATTAAGCTTGCACTTGAAGACGTCACATTTCGATAAAAGAAACAATTATAATGATCTGCATAGCAGATCTCGATAATATCTCAATAGCTGCAAATCACGAATGTACAAATGATTCGATTTTGGACAATTCCTTCACGAAACTTATAATGTCAGAGATGACATCATTTATTCGCGGCGCGTTCAAACTAAACTTCTCCCATATTTCCAAGATACAATTTACTCGGTGATTAACCATTCAATTAACAATCCCTTGTTCTCCAGGCACCAGCGGAGACCAGCCCACCGACACGAGCGACCACATCAAACCCTCTGAACAAGCTGCGCAATCGTAACCGTCTGCAGGTGCACCCGAAGACGACAACGAAGACCCCGTTACCACCAGCGATCAGGAGATCGCCGCTGCTACCACGACGCAAGGTGACCGAGGCACCAGCGACCCAATCGAGCCAGGAGGATACCGACGCCTCCGAAGAGGAGACCGCCGCATCCGGTGAGACGGAGGTCACCGAAGCGATTTCCGCCGAGACCAGCACCGCGGCCAGCACGAAGCACGAGGAGACGCGGGGCCTGAGCGGCCTCCTGGCACCCCGACGCAGGATACCAGCGAGACGTCCGGGTCAGATAGTCGCGCGGGAGTAAAGGACGCCAAGATCAGATGCCCCTCCGAGGATTCCGAGAGCGATTCCCGCGACTGACGAGACGCGGGGTAGTTTTGCGTGTTCCATTTTGCTTCCTCGAGGCGCACCAGACATCCTCGGAGGCAGATCTCGCGTGTCTCCCAAAAAAGGTTTTCGCGTATTCAAACTTGTTCAGCCGACAAAGCGGCATCTCGCGCGTTACGACGAAAATGGCAGGTGTACATAGTGTCCCTCAAGAGGATGGCTCTTCTTGAGGGAAGTCTTAAGTTTATGATACTGCTCTGCGTTCCCGAACATGCGTCGATACGACTTCCGTCCATCACGGTGTAATTAAAGTAGAATGACGACATCGTGTGATAGCGTGCACGATGACGTGGTAATAACGGTTTGGGACGAAGGGTTGGTCTTGGGATACCTTCTGGAGCATTATTAGAATGTCATGCTACCTGACAGCTCTGCGAGATATCCTCAGGCTATCCACAGAATCTTTTCAGTACCCGTTTAGCTATCACCGGCATTAGATCTGATGCGTAGAAGATAATGGTAATAAATGTGTACGATATCTGTATCAGTGTTTTCCGATCAATGTTGAGCGTGATGATATTATACTGTTTTACGTTACTTATATGATGTTAATTCCGTCAAGCTTGTACTTTGCTAAATTACATCGTTCTCTCAACTTATCGTTGAATGAATATCTGGAAAACATTGATGTCAACTATCATTTTATCCTAAGAAGTCATTAGACGATTGTTTCTGTCTTATCGTTTACTTAGATTACTTGTAAAGTGATAGTTTAGGTAAAGTGCACATAGGCAACGCGTAGATGTTCTCAACATTGATACGATTTGATCATTACGTCGGCCGATGCGTTTATCACGTTATACCAATCTGTAACCACGGTGTATCATCTTCGCATCGGGAATCACAATCATAATATAGTAATGAGACGAGTGAGTCCCTCGGTATACTGCGACGATCGTAACTGTATCGTATATTTAATTTGGCGGATTTTTTATTTAATTTTATTAGCGCTTGCGAGAAGTTATCAAAGTACTATCTCTAACGTGATGCATATATGTGTAATGTCCTCCTCCCACGAGGGACATACTTCTAGGACTATCGCGTGCGTAATGTGCAAGGGTACTTTTTGTAATTACAACGTTCCAAGATACACTGTAAATACTACAATTAAACATGTGTAAAGTAAATTATGCGTTATCTTCTTCCTTTAGTTTTATCCCACCAAAAACGTATAATATTTGCACAATGTAATGTGCATTGCATAAAATTGCCTTTATGTTAAACTGATATATTTTCTTATCGAAAGAGAGTTGGCAGACGTCAAAATAAAGAGAAATATTAGGGGTGTGATTTAGTTTTGAGGGTTTTTTTTGCTCAAAAACGCATGTATTTAAATATGATAATGAATGAATACCTTAATCAAAATATTTTCCTTCGTTTTCTATAACTTTTTCCCATCTTTCTGGCAAGAGATGGATTCCACCACGATAAAATCACTCTTCTTTTCAGTTGATCCATTCGTCGACGAATTTTCGCACTTCTTCCAAATTATCAAAGTGTGTATCCTCTAAAGCGTGTTGCATCGACCGGAACAAATAATAATCGCATGGAGCAATGTCCGGAGAATACGCGGGGTGCGGTAAGACTTCCCATTCGAGCTCTAATAGTGTTTGTTTCACTGATAACGCAACGTGAGGTCGAGCGTTGTCACGAAGAAGAATCACTTTCCGTCGTTTACTCGCAATTGGTGGTCGTTTTTGGTTCAATGCTTGCTTCAACTTGTACAATTGGTGTCGATAACGATCAGCCGTGACAGTCTCATGCGGATTTAACAGCTCATAGTACACTATCCCACCAAATACAGAGCATTACTTTTCAACCGTGAATATTGCGTCTCGGAGTGGATGTTGATGGTTCGCCTGGATCCACCCATGATTTTCTGCGTTTCGGATTATCAAAATAGATCCACTTTTCATCCCCAGTAACAATCCGAGACAAAAGACTCTTCTTTTTTGCCTGGCGATCAACGAAATGCAAATGTTCAACCGGTTCGCAATGGCACTTTCCGATAATTCATGTCGAACCCATTTCCCTTCTTTCTGAATTTTTCCCATTTCATGTAAATGTTTCGTAACTGTTGTACGATCAACATTTAATGCTCTGGCAAGTTCTGAAGTGGATTCTGTTGGATTTTCGTGCAATAATGCTTGCAAATCTGCATTTTCAAGCTTTCTTGGTTGTCCCGAGCGTTCTTTGTCCTTCACATCAGTATCACCACTTTTAAAGCGTCTAAACCAGTATTCACACGTCTTAATTGATGGGGCAGAATCACCATAAGTTTCCACAAGAATTCTATAACCGTCAGCCGCAGTTTTCTTTTGATTAAAAAACAAAAGCGACGCATGTCGAAAATGCTCTTTCGGAAGTTGCATTTTTACGATGATATAAACACGACTGTTATTGCATCTATTGCTATAATGCTACTAAATGTCATGGATAATGTCAACACTGTAAGAAACAACAGTTATCGGAAACAGCTATTGGAACAAACTGACACTACAGCCATCTGTTGCAAAACCCTCAAAACTAAATCACACTCCTAATAATTGATTCATGTACCTAACCATGTGTCTCTTGATTTTTGTTTTTTAATATGAAAAATAAGATTCAAGACCGCATAATTATGGCTGTGAAGGAAAGCTATATAAAGTGTATAGGATTTTTGTCTTTTTGAGATACAAGTGTAAAAGATATCTAGTTCTTTCATTGAGAATCAGTGCGATTTACAAATTACTTCATGCATTATTGCTACTCTACAAACGAAAGAATTCAGCACTCACCAATGCGCGATGAAATCCTATAGAATCCATCACAGCCACTGATGAAATTGGCCATCGGTAATTCCTTCAGCTGGGAATCTCTCGTCATGTGCATTTCTCATCGGTTGCTCTTCAGTTTTCACTTGTTTTTATATTTTGCACTTTTTACTTTACTCTTTACACTTTATACTTTGTACATGCATTCGCGACGCGATACTATTGTTAACGATATTTAAAGAATATTTATGTCGGCACAAAATTCACTTCACTTTATTCACAGGCGGCGTGCGATGATTCCACGATGAACTGCTCCACATTATGATAGCGAAGCTAATTTGCGGACATTGCTTCGCAATATATTTGCGAAGATTGCACGGCTTATTTTAAAACGTAATTTAAATTTAATAAAATAATTAATTTATAATAATTTATATATTTATTTATAACAATTAAAGAATTTAAATTTAATTAAACATGTTTTATGTCTTTCTCAAAATGTATAATAATTTATAACGCGATTTTGAAATCTTGTAATATGTAGGCGAGCAAAATATAATCGCGCCTTTCAATGCAATAAATGGGATATCAAGATAAAAGATTATATAGTAAAATTGAATAATTAATTATAATTATGATTACAAAATTTGCTCCAATGAACGCGAATAAAATAATTTTTAAAAAACTCTAATCCGATTTTTCTTTGACCGCGTGTCTCTAATCACGAATAATGGCGAATACGTATATATAATTAATGAGAAACAAAATATAATTGCATCATAACGCGAGTAAATATTCGTGAAATTTATATAACTTAGAAAATTAGGCGCCTTTGTTTCGCGAATTTGAAATACCATCCTTTTCGATAGTATTTGGACAACGATGCACGGCAAAAGATAAAATTATTCAGTAATATGATATAAATAAATAATATATACATATATTTTAAAGATAATACTTAATTAAATAACCGAAGAATCTTTTTCATTAAGGAAACATGTAATTTATAAGTTAGACTTAAGGACGAATAAGTTATGATTTATATAATTCTTCAATCAATAATTCACATATGCATGCACAAAACTACGTGTCTACTTCTATATGTATTATAAAATATTGTAAATCACACTGATTATTGCGAAAACACCGTAATTCACCATCATATACAAACTATTTTTACTTTAATTGTTTCAATTACTCACCCTACGATGCTTTGGCATTACCCGATGCAACAACCTCTTGCTCCTTTTAATTCTTGATGGCACCCGCGAAAAAATGACACTCCTCAATTTCGCAATCATATTCCTTTACAAATTTCAATATAAAATTAATTTATTAAGTTATTGTCTTATTCATATTTTTATTGCATCGAATTATATAAATATATGTGCAAAAATGTATAATTAATAATAATGGAAGCTAACGAAATATTTGAAATCGCGCGCACGTCTACGTCGAGAATAAATTTAATTAAATTAATGTGCTCGAGAAGAATAAACATCTGCTTGTATGCATCACATTTTCGAATAACACTTGGAATATGAAATTTAATTTAATTATCAATTAATAATATCTTATAGAGAATATTACTTGTGTCGATATTCGTCAACGAACAATAGAATATTGCGCGATCTTGAGTCGAAGGTTGTTTTTGTTTAATAAGACGCCGGTAATTTCAAGGATACACAACATTGATATGTGTGTACAATATATAAAATTCTCATTTAAAATTATATAATTTTACGGTTGTATTTGTCCAATACAATGCGAAAAATGAGCTCCACACACTAAAGTGCATACATAATCGCGCCCGTTAATAGCTCGCAGTAATATTTTAATACGAAATATTTATATCAATTTAATGAATATAAATGTGATGTTTCTCGACGGCGAAGAAATTAAAAAGATTTATCGATTTACCTTCGAGCCGATCCTGCTTGGCCTGAACTGGATTTTTCGGTGCCGTGAATTTGCAATCTTCGCAGGATCTAGAAACAGAAAATATTTCTCTTTCTATTATATTTTTATGCAATTGTTAGATTAATTATACAACGTGTATAATTCTTACATTCGCATGCGCGAGTAACGCGATACCACGTAGAAATGATCGCGACAAAAGCGTATCGGCCATTACGCGAAAGGGTTAGGAACGCGACTCGATATTCGCGAGCTTTTATCTTTATAATATTTAATAGAATCGCGGCGCTAATTATCACAACGGGTTCGCGAAATCCACGCGCGTGCAATTTCGACTCTAATAGTTCAAACGTAAAGCCTAGCGCATCAAAAAATGGATATAAAAATGGATTACAAAGTACCTAATGCGATTTGTATGTGGCGCGGAGCACAGTGAAGTTGCCGCGGTCACGTGATCATGCGCGGGACAATGAGAGAGCGAGAAATGAAATAACGAGAGAAATCGCATAACGTATTAATTTTATTTTATCTTTTAATGCAAAAACTAGACTTTGGTGGAATCTTAAAAAATTTCCTAGTGAAAAATGTACGTTCATAAATAGCTGCATCGCCTCAACATGTTTATACGAGCAGTTATTCGTGAGAATTAATTAATCGCGCGCGTTAATAGCTCGCGGCTATTTTAATACGAAATATTTGTGTTCGTTTAATGAACATAAATGTGATGTTTCTCGACGGCGAAGAAATTAAAAAGATTTATCGATTTCCCTTCGAGCCGATCCTGCTTGGCCTGAACTGGATTTTTCGGTGCCGTGAATTTGCAATCTTCGCAGGATCTAGAAACAGAAAATATTTCTCTTTCTATTATATTCTTATGCAATTGTTAGATTAATTATACAACGTGTATAATTCTTACATTCGCATGCGCGAGTAACGCGATACCACGTAGAAATGATCGCGACAAAAGCGTATCGGCCATTACGCGAAAGGGTTAGGAACGCGACTCGATATTCGCGAGCTTATATCTTTATAATATTTAATAGAATCGCGGCGCTAATTATCACAACGGGTTCGCGAAATTCACGCGCGTGCAATTTCGACTCTAATAGTTCAAACGTAAAGCCTAGCGCGTCAAAAAATGGATATAAAAATGGATTACAAAGTACCTAATGCGATTTGTACGTGGCGCGGAACACAGTGAAGTTGCCGCGGTCACGTGATCATGCGCGGGACAGTGAGAGAGCGAGAAATGAAATAACGAGAGAAATCGCATAACGTATTAATTTTATTTTATCTTTTAATGCAAAAACTAGACTTTGGTGGAATCTTAAAAAATTTCCTAGTGAAAAATGTACGTTCATAAATAGCTGCATCGCCTCAACATGTTTATACGAGCAGTTATTCGTGAGAATTAATTAATCGCGCGCGTTAATAGCTCGCGGCTATTTTAATACGAAATATTTGTGTTCGTTTAATGAACATAAATGTGATGTTTCTCGACGGCGAAGAAATTAAAAAGATTTATCGATTTCCCTTCGAGCCGATCCTGCTTGGCCTGAACTGGATTTTTCGGTGCCGTGAATTTGCAATCTTCGCAGGATCTAGAAACAGAAAATATTTCTCTTTCTATTATATTTTTATGCAATTGTTAGATTAATTATACAACGTGTATAATTCTTACATTCGCATGCGCGAGTAACGCGATACCACGTAGAAATGATCGCGACAAAAGCGTATCGGCCATTACGCGAAAGGGTTAGGAACGCGACTCGATATTCGCGAGCTTATATCTTTATAATATCTAATAGAATCGCGGCGCTAATTATCACAACGGGTTCGCGAAATTCACGCGCGTGCAATTTCGACTCTAATAGTCCAAACATAAAGCTTAGCGCGTCAAAAAACGTTATAAAAATGTATTACAAAATACCTGCGATATGTATGTCGCGCGAAAAGCAGTGAAATTGCCGCGGTCACGTGATCACGCGCGCCAAGAAACTACTCTAGTCATGAAACATAATTTAGCGTTTAACGACTTTAAAACTTGTTATCAAAATATTTTCAAAGTTCAAAATAAGTTCAAAATAACAAGTTTTAAAATAGCTATTTCAAGGATGTACAAATATATGCTATTTAACATTTTGAAATTGTAATTTTCTTTTATCAGTTTTTTTCTTATTTTGACGAGACGCTACTCTTTGTACAGATAATGAATTAATCGTAAATTCAGTATGATATTTTATATAAAGATATTTATAACAATTTATTCTTTAACATGTAGTGGTGAGCTGCTTCTTTAAACTTGACAACTCCATCATATACATAAATTTTCGTAAAAACTTAATATACATGCACGTGTAATATCCACTTACGTAAATTACGAACCGTAATAATGAAAATTGCCCGACTTAAAACGATCAGGAGATGTTGCTGCTTCAACCATATTTTCGCATTCCCACCGAATAAAGTATTCACGCAATTCCATGTCATCAAAAGCAAAAATTCATTATGATATTATACTTGCAACGAAGCCTGATATTAGAGAAATAAATTGGGGAAGTATTACTACGTACGCATGTACGTACATAAAATCGAATCGATGAATGCTTCATCGACTACAATAAGTTTTGTGCTATTGTACTACATTGTTCACGTATACATGTATCTCATATAGGTATATCGTAATTAGAGATGTATAATAAGACTATATTTATATCCAGATTTTCAATAAAGAAACAAGGTTTACAACTATTTACAATTATTAAATTTATTAATACAACTACAATAGTAAATTACTCGGTTCAAGTATAATCCATTGCTTAGGCTCTCAGGATCGTTGTAAAATATTGAATGCTGAATACGAAGTTTTCAGAATCTGAAAGAAAATTCTAATATACAATCAGACACATTAAATTAAAGCAAGAGATTACTATGAGATGATAATTTTTTTCAATAGAATAAATTGTCAAAATTTTCAAAGCTTTAGTATGCAATAAATCACGATACATTCTTATAATTATAAAACCAAGAATGTACATATACTTCAAATTCTATATCATAATTTAAATATCAGTACTAACATTACTGTAAGATTCGAGAGAAAAAGTAATCAAAAAACTGCTGGTAAATTTTATAGGCATTGAACTACGTTTCATTATCATTAGGAGATCTCTTTTTTCGCTGATTGATAGTAAGGTCCAGTTCATTTCATACACTGCGTTTCCTATACTCGTACTCTGCCAGCATGACCAAAAAGAAAATTTGCAAAAGTTAAAATTAGTTATATACATAATATTAACCGTTTTATATATTCACACTACGCAAATTTCAAAAAGCATACACACACATATTCCAAATATATTACATTTATATTATGCTTCTATGAATAATTGTTAACTTTTTATTTTTCATTTCTATCGTAAGTTTCATTTTTACAAGGAAACGTTTCAAAAGTAGAAATACATTAGCTTATTGGAAATGGATACTATAAATAACTTTACCTTAGTTATCACTTCGTTTCCGGACCAGCAATAAATGAAAATTTGTACAGACATACAAAAAGTGTAAACTATCAATGTCGCAGCTTCTGATCCTTTAATCATCGACATATAATATACGCTTGTACATAGTATTAGTATACTCGCGAAGAATTGGCAGAAAAGTACCTGACTGAATATTCTATTCAACGTTTTGGCATAGCTGTATTAATGTAACATATTTACAATAATTATTACATATACATATAAAAACTTTTACACATAGAAAAGAGAGCAAGCGTATGCATAACTAACTTAAAAATACAGAGGTGATGGTTTATGTATCCCGATATGTTCATCTCTTCTTCCGTATCCAATGATTTATGCGGGAGATATTCTCGATATCCCGACGTTTTATTAATCACTAATCTGCGAAGACGATTTTCGAAAATTTCAAGCTGGATGCACGTTTGCAAAAAGAGCCCGAACATTAGAGTCTCCGTGCCGACATTGATGATGGTACAATAAATTATAGATATGATTTGAAGGATCGAAGTAATCCAGAACATCGAAGGCTCATCAGAGTCATACGGCAGCCACACTCTGTATGGTAACTGACCTTCCATAACATTTAGCACTGATCTGATTGTAACGCCCGTAACGGAGCACGTCGCTAAAAGTGAATACTTGATCGAAATGGATCTGTAAATACAAAATTTTATTTAATGACAGTTTTTTATTATAGTCAAATAGAGCGCAGTAATTGTAAAGAACTTCTTATATGAAATTATAAATATTTTAAAAATTCTTCACACAAAATTTATTAGATTGTTTTTTGTATAAAAGATAATGTCTTTTACCAAATTTAATTATTACAATAATTAGCATATTTTTGTGATAATACGTACTCACCTAATAAACTCATTACATTTAGTTTGTATTACTAACTCAGTTTCGTTCCGAGGTTTGCATGGATCCTTCAGCAATATTTGCACCAAGTCAATGATCGTATTTCGACGTAGCACGGCAACGGTTGCCTTAGAACAAACAGCAACGACGGTCATAAACATTAGAGAATTGGTAGCAAAATCATCCAAATTGTCGACAATAAAAAGAAGATCCATGAATTGAGTTAGCATCAGAAAATATAGATGCACTATCGTGATAGAGGTATACACATTATATAACAGTTTAGCACCAGTCGATGACCACTCGATGGGTCGCCATACACCACCCAAGGTGTGCATGAAAAAATTTAGAGACAGTATCTGCATGTTCAGTACTCGAAAATAGCTTAGTGAAATATTTCACAAAGATATAAGCACTTTTCCACACCGAATCGAATACTTATAAAAATATTTATCAAAATACTTCAGACACTTGGAATGTGCTAGACATATTAAGTAATTGTTATGAATTATATACTTAAACAGAAGTGTACTTTAAGTAAAATTTTAAGAAAACTTTAACAAATGTGGTGAAATTTCTTAATATTTTTAATAGAATTAGTTCTAATAATGATTTTCACGAATGTTATTTTCATATCTCATATTTAATATTAAATGCAATGGTTTAATTGTACATAACTTTTTATTTATCTAATACAAAATTGCATGTAATATTTAATTAAAAGTTAACTTCATTCAAATACAACGCGAATGATACATATTAATTAAAAAGATCAGTCTAGATATCTGTTATAAATTTTTTTCAAAATATTATTTCCCGTATTTTTCCCTATAATATTATGAAGTTAATCTACATGTTAACATGAATATAACTTGGTCCGATGTCGGGAAGATAATTGAATTGCAAATGTAGTCGGATAGATACGTATTACGTCGAAGTATGTGAGAGCTTGCTTGTTTCAACTTTGCAATCCCCAACCCCTTAATTACGGTTCCTAATAATTCATCGAGGAATCCATCATTATAAATTTTTACAATATACGGTATTTTCTGCTTATATGAGTACTGTAATTATAAAAGTCGCCCTATTTGTAACAACTACAGGGATGAAGCTCCTTCACGTTCAAACATATTGTCACGTTCCCACCGAATGAAACATTTACGCGGTTTCATGTCATCCGAAGCAAACTTGATTGCGATATTGTACTTGCCTATCTTACTGCAGAAAGTATAAGATAATTTAGCCAGGGGAATGAAATGACATAATTAGATATTTTCCAAGTTAACTGTTTGTTGCCAAGCATAAAGGGGGAAAATGCAAGGAGTATACAACTAAGAATTAGGGACAATAATTAGTTAATTGTATTAATTATAGCGTGCATGTAGCATTCCGCGGACGATACGTGTCCAAGAAACGTTTGGAAGATATAATTCAAGGAAATATTACTCTCTGCATGGAACCGGATCGACGATTCAAAAGACTTCATCGACTGGAAGAAGGTTTGTGCTATTGTAATACATTGTTCGCGTAAGTACAGTTCTACCATACTCGTTTATCGTAATCAAAGGCGTATAAGAAATCTATATATTCATACTAGATTATAATAACGAAACTAGGTTTTATATTTACAATTACTAAATTTATTAACAACTACAATATTATATTACTTGGTTCAAACACAATCGATTGCTGGGAATCTCAGGATTGTTGTAAAACATTAAACGCAGAATATGACGTTTTCAGAATCTGAAAGAAAATTTTAATAAAAAATCAAGCACATTAAATTAAAGCAAGAGGTTACTATGAACAGATTAATAATAATCTACAACACAATAAATTATTATGAAAATTTTTGGTGCTCTTTAAATCACGTGCGCTTTAAATCACGATACAGTCTCATAAAACAAATATGTAATATTTGTGCATAAAATGCACATTTTATATCATAATTTGAGTAACAATACTAACACTACTGTAAGCTTCAAGAGAGAAAGTAATCAAAAAGCTGCTGGTAAATTTTATAGGAATTGCACTACGTTTCATTATCATTAAGAGATCCCTTTTTTCACTGATTGATAGTAAAGTCCAGTTCATTTCATATATTGCGTTTCCTATACTCGTACTCTGTCAACGTGGCCAAAAATTAAATTTGCAAAAATTACAATTAGTTATATATATGTATAATATTGAGCGTTTCCATACCACACAAATGTAATTCCAAAAGCGCGCGCGCACACACACACATTCCAAATATATTATATTCATATTAGGCTTATGTGAATAATTGTTAAATTTTTGTTTTTTATTTCTATCGTAAATTTTGTTTTTCAAGGAAATGTTTCAAGAATAGAAATACATTAATTTACAAAGTTAGTTAGTTTATATAGTTTACAAAGCATATTGGATACTACAAATAATTTTACCTTAAGTATTACTTCGTTTCCAGACCAGCAATAAACGAAGATTTGTACAAACATGCAAACGGTGTAAGCCGGCAATGTTGCAGCTTCGGATCCCGAAATGTGTGTCGACATGTAATATACGCTTGTACATAGTACCAGTATACTCCCAAAGAATTGGAAGAAGAGTACCTGGTTGAATATACTGTTTAATGTTTTGGCATAGCTGTAACATACAATAATATTAAATGAAAATTGTTGCACATGAAAAGAAAGAGAGAGGGAAAGAGAAAAAATACTATGGATAACTAACTGGAAAATACTAAGGTGATGGCGTATGTATCCCGCTATGATCGTCTCTTTTCCATCCGATGATGCACGCGAGAAATATTCTCGGTATCCTGCTGTCTTGTTAATGATTAATTTGTGAAGACGGCTTTCAAAAATTTCAAGCTGGACGCACGTTTGCAAAAAGAGCCCGAAGATTAGAGTCTCCGTGCCGACATTGATAATGGTGGCGAAAATCAAAGTTATGATTTGGTGGATCGAAGTGATCCAGAACATCAAAGACTCATCAGAATCATACGGCAGCCACACTCTGTAAGGTAAGTGGCCTTGCAAAACATTTAGCAGTGATCGGATTGTAAAACTCGTGATAGAACCCGTCGCTAAAAGTGAATATTTGATCGAAGAGGATCTGCAAATGCAAAATTCTATTTTACGATACTTGTTATTGTGGTAAAATCGAGCGGAACAATCTTAAAGAATAATTCTTTCGTCAAATTATAAATATTTTAAATATTCTCTGTACATGCAAAAATGATTAAACTATTTTTTGTGCAAATTAGATAAGTTTTTCATCAAAACCAATTATTGCAAAAATTAGCACATTTTTATAATAACACATACTTACCTGATAAACTCATCAAATTTTGCTTGTATTGCTAACTCAGCTTCGTTTCGAGGTTTACATGGATCCTTCAGCAATATTTGCACCAAGTCAATGATCTCACTTCGACGTACTACGGCGACGGTGGCCTTACAGCAAACACCAACGATAGTCATAAACATTAGAGAATTGGTGGCAAAATCATCCAAATTGTCAACGATAAGAACAATATCCATGAATTGAGTCAGCATCAAAAAATATAAAGGCACTATCGTGATAAAGGTAAACACATTGTATAAGAGCTTAGCACCAGTCGATGACCACTCGATGGGCCGCCATACACCACCCACAGTGTATATAAAAAAATTTAGAGACAGTATCTGCATGTCCAATACTCGAAAAAAACTTGTTGAAACATTGCACAAATACATAAGCATTTCTCCACACATATTAAATATTTATAAAAATACTTCAGATATTTCGAATATCTTAGATATATTAATTAATTGTTGCAAATTATAAGCAGACGTTTTAAGTATAAGAAAAATTTTAGAAAAAATTTTAGTGAACCCGGCGAAATATATTGACATTTTCAATAAAATTTGTGCTGTTAGTAATAATATTCATCAGTATTATTCTGTACCTCACATTTAATGTCGAATTGTTTAATTGTATATAACTTTTTATTTATCTAGTACAAAATTGCATATAATATTTATATAAATGATTACAAATCGACTGAATTCATGTAACACAACGTAAATGATATATATTAAGTAAAAAGGTAAGTTTAGCTATCTGTTATAAATTTTTTCAAAATATTATTTCCCGTATTTTTCTCTACTAATATCATAAAATTAATCTACATGTTATCATGAATATGACTTGTTTCGATATTGAGAAGATAATTGAATTGCAAATATAGTCAGATACGTATTACGTTGAAGTATGTTGGAGCTCGCTGGTTTCAACTTTGCAATCCCCTACTCTTAATTACGGCCATTAATAATTCATCGCGGAGTCCTTCATTACGGAGTTTTACAATGCACGATATTTTCTACTTATATGAATACCGTAATTATAAAAGTTGCCCCGTTTGTAACGTTTGCATATAGGGATACAGCTGCTTCACGTTCAAACATATTGTCACGTTCCCAGCGAATGAAATATTTACGGGCTTGTATGTCATCAGCAGCAAAAACTGAATGCAACATTGTACTTGTCACAAAGTCTTCGTTGCGTAAAAGTAGAAAATATTATCGTGGCGAAAGAGGTAACATAATATAATTACACGTTCTACGAGTTAAACGTCCGCATGGTTGCTTATAAAGTATGAATAAAGAAAAATACGACGAGTCGCGTACCTCTGACAATGAGTTGTTGACGTTAAGCATTAATTAGTTAATTGTATTGATCGCTCAGTGCACCTGGGACGTGCGGACGTGCGGTAGATATCAAGGGAAGAATATCTTTCAATTTCGATTAATGATGGAATCAAAATAAAGTATGGACTTACAGAAACGTGGGAGGGTTTGCAGGATCGCAGGTAACGCAAGTCTTTGCTATGCCGAGGGAGCACTCGGAGTATGCGGACGACATGAGCCTTTGTAGTATGAAGCTAAAGTATTTATAGTATGCGGAACGTTTGCAGGAACTCTTGTAAGTCTTACACACGATCTGCCTCATTGTTACGCGTGACACTTGACTTGATTGCATCCCTTGATGTGGACACAAAAATGCGCACGCCATAACGTATGGATAGGAGTGTGTCCTTTTCGCAAACTTCATAAAATTGGTCATTTGCGGAAGCTGTTAAAAAAACGCATAAGTGTTAATACGTTTTTTATATTATCAATTATGTTTGAGGATGAGCGGAATGAATATAGTTTTGAAGAGAATTTTAGTAAAATCCTAATTTCTCACGAAATAATCTCAGTCCTTCGCAAGGACTCAGTACATCCGGTATTTGTCTGAGCAGGGGAAAATATTTTTCTCTAATGTTCGGCAAACATCGGTCGAAGCGGCTCGCGTTGCCATATATGGGCATGTCGAATCGTCGTTCGAGCAACTCGGGCGAATAACAAGATTTGGAAGACAAAATGAAGAAAATACTGCGGCAAAAACCGAATCAGTTGTCTCACGATTCTAGTCGAAGAAAGTCTTCTTCTCTAGCTCGTAATTTTCTCTTTGTTCGGTTCACCTCACGAGTGCCGTGTAACCGAGTCTCGTTCGACCGACCATTCGACGCCTGGTTTTACTAAATCGGGTTCTCTGCGTTAACCACTATTAAACTGAGACGATAAATACATATTCAATTTCACTGAATCGCAACCTTTACTTTCTTTGGTGTGTTGTGTCTAATCCTGCCGTCAAATCCTTATCGAAGACTTCCGAGTCTCGTGTGCACGATTCTCGCGCTCAGCGCTGGGCGTAGTCAGTGAATCTCGAACAAATTAGTAGGAATTAATATTTAATTATAGTGTATATACTGAATTGCTAATTAACATATAAATTATACGGATATATTGATACGTGTAACATTAATATTAATATATATTAATAATATATTGATATTAATTTTAAGTTAATTTAATTAATATTAATTGAATATAAATATTGATATAAATTAATATTCATGTATTTTTATATACAGGGTGTCCCATTTTATATTTGTCAGTAAAATATTTCGATACGACGTCGTTTCAGAGAAAAATGTTTCAGACAAAAGTTATATGGCTTCGAGGGGGCAAGATGATGATATTCTCAATTAAATTGTAGATGGCGCCACTTCCGAGATTTCATTATGGCGGCCATTTTTTTAAATGGAAGTCGATTTTTCTCTCTAAGTAAAAGTTGTAGCTGACAATGAGGCGAATACAACGGTTTTTTGTTTTTTGAAATTGGACCATTTTTCAGTGAGTTACAGCGTTCCAAAGTATACTGTTTTATAATTTAAGTATACACATAAACCAATCGAAATATTTTAATGACAAATATAAAATGGGACACCCTGTATATATATATTTAAAAGAAGAAACTAATAAATATACAATTTTAGTCTGTAATCGCAAATGTAGCACGGGCACGCACCAAATGAAGACTTTACCCATAACGAGATGGAGTAGAGGTTATAAAACTAAACACTGTTGTCAGCACGAATCAGCCCGTGCACGCTTGAGTTTTCAACGTTTACTCTCCTATCTTTCTCTATCTGCCAAACTACAAATTCGTCTGAAACAAACCTTCGCAAATCCTCCTGAAACAATGGCTACTTCTCGTCTTCTCGATTATTTCCTTATCATTGATATCAATAATGCAGAATGCGGCTTGACCGACTCATCTCGTCTCATCGCCCGCGAGTACTGCGTGGTGCCGCGTGAGGGGGCGCGCGCGTCTCCGCCGAGCTCGGGGCGCGGATGGGGGAAGACGGAGCAAAGATGGTGAAACGCGGAGCGCTCGTGGAGTTTTAACGCAGCGATGTCCAAATTCCCAGTGAACAATCGCGCGCACGGCGGTCAATATGTGAGCGGGCAGTAATCGCGTGCGATCAGCGGGTGCGAGACAAGCGCGCGTTGGGACCCGTCGTGGCACGGCAGCCGTGGAGGATCGTAGACGCGAAGGTAATAATGCGGAACGCGCATGACGCGCTTTGTTTATGAAGATCAGCTGTGCTGGCGAACGGTCGTCGCGTCACCGTCCGTCGTCGTCGCGGCCGCGAGCAGCGGACGACGCTGGCTATTCTCGTCGGATAAAGGTCGACCGCGCGCGGCGGCGGCGGCGGCGGAACAAAGCGCGGGGCATCGCGCTCGCGCTAAAGTGCGCCGCGTCCGTCGCCCGTGCGAGCGGGGTAAAAAGTCACGTCCGGGCGAACGTGCGTTACCTGCTCGGAAACCGCGATAAAGAAGGGAAAGAGGAGACGGGCCCTGGACGTCGACTGTGACGAATTCAGTGACTGCACACACATCCCCCCCCCCCTCCTGCTCTTTTGTGCATCCTCGGGAGGATGCTCTTCTCTTTCTCCGTCTTCTCGCATTCCGCGTGCGACCACGTTGTGCGGCTGTTTGTCGTCCCTGTGCGAGGGAAGTCTTTAAGATTCGCGTGCATCCGGGGCTTTCTGGTCCCGCGAGAAACGTGCTTGCGAATTTTACGTTATAGGTACGCGCGATTGATGTGCCTGCGGGAGAAACAGGCGAAACAAGTGTGTCTAAAATATTAATAATAATAATTAGAGATCGAGGAGTCAAGAGCGAAACGTACGATTTGATGAGCAATCGCTTGGGCAATCGGTTAATCCTGCGATAAGGTATGAGCAACGATGAAAGGAATTTTCGTAATAAGTTTGCTGATAAAGGAACGTTCAAAGAAAAAAGCGTGTACTTAGGCTACACTTAAGCACGCGACAGCGTGCTGTCGCTTGTTTAATCCTATTTTAATTGCACGCAACGAACGATAACGCAGTTGAATGTGTGTCATCTGGAAAGATAAGCTGTTTACTACGCGCCGAAGGCTATCAGTCGATCATCAAAACATTTCGTGAGTGCATTGGTACATGGCAGTACCTGAAAACTCCCGTTCCGTTTTCTCGACACTTTTTTTCTCCGGACGCGCGTTCGACTCGACGGTGAAAAATGTGCCGCGGTCGAAAACCGCAGCGTGGACTTTCTGCGCCCTGATCCGGCGACTCGCTTGGTCGTTCTAGATGCTTGCGGAGCAACCATCAACCGGTAGCTAAATAAACTTAATGACATGAAAGAATGAAACGAGAAACTGTTATTACCTGTGTGGAGCCGAGCCGACGAGCGCAAACGGTAAGGCTCGACCGACCGGCCAAGTTCTCTGCCGTTGCAACACATTGCTTGCGTGCACAGTGTTTTAGCACCAATATATTGTTGTTAATGTCGCATAGGAGTCTGCGAGATTTCAGAGTAGAATCACATCCTCTCAGGAGGATGATGCCGAGAGATGTAGTGGCTTCTGCACGTGTCTTTTGTATTGTGTCGTCCAACGGTGTTCTTTTCATTTTATCACCTGCATTATCAGAGAGATTAATTTCTGATCAAATCGCGTTTTGATTCATCCGAGAGAAACGACTCACAATGTAGTCTCAGCAATTTTTGGTCCGCACCAATCGCGTTACACTGGTTTCTCGCCAATATGGAAACCGTTTGTCGCGTCCAAGGGGATCCACCTGTAAGCCTGAACATAGAGAATAAGTTTGGAGATCTATTATTAGCAGTAAAATAACGCGGAATGCGGAGTGCCAGACAAAAGACTGCATGCTTACATCCAGATTATAAACGTTAGCGTAGTCACTGTTGCGATCTGCTTCCTGCACACGCTTAATCCACGCACTTTTATTTAAGTTGCGCGATTGTTCTTCAGTTACGTCGTCATTAGCGCACGTTACGCTTAATCCTGTAATTGAATTCGCACTCGAATACCCGCTCTAACGTATTTGCACTTCGTTTGATCGTTCAATAAACGTTCCTTTTTTTAACGATGTATGATTATGCTCGGTACGCTTTCACGTGATCCGTTCGCAGATGACGACGGTACTGGACGGTAACTATCAACGGATGCCTCAAGGGCAGCAGGAGGAATACGGGGATGAGGAGGACGAGCGCGAAGAGACACCTCAGGAGTCGGGCGTCATAATCCACGTGGTGCCGGAGGGAAACAAGGCACGATGGAATCACATCGAGGACTTGGACTCGTTCTTCACGCGCATGTACCGCTATCACCAGCAGCACGGCTTCGTCTGCATAATTCTCCAGGACGCGTTGGAGTTAGGGCAATTCTTTTTCGTAGTCACGTTCGTCACCTTTCTCTTTAACTGCATCGATTACAACAAGTTCTACGAGTAAGTGTTTGCACCCCGCGAATTAAGGCTGACCGCACCGTCGATGAATTTAACTGTTATGCTTTCAGCAATGGACACGCTAACAATGCCAGTGCGATAATGTGCGGCAGTTTCGGTGAATGCCTCGCGTTGATATCTCCATGGTATTGGTGCCTTCTTGTAGTCGCGGCGTTGTTTTTTATCCTGCAAATGTTTAAAGTTTTATACCACGTCTCGCAGTACTGGGAAATCAAAATGTTCTTCAACACAGCGCTCAAGATAGCCGACAAGGAGCTGGACAATTTCACGTGGCACGAGGTCCAGAAACGAGTGATAGAAGTGCAGAAAGAGCAGGAGATGTGCATCCACAAGAGGGAACTTACAGAGCTTGATATATACCACAGGATATTGAGACACAAAAATTACATGGTGGCGATGATCAATAAGTCTCTTCTGCCTGTGCGACTAAAATTCCCCATTATAGGAGAAGTCATCTTCCTGACACGTGGACTGAAATACAATATAGAATTATTGTTGTTTTGTAAGTATAAAACTTTAAAACTTTAAATGGTAAGTAAACTTAAAAGCAGCCGCTAGATCACTGGTCACTCACCTTCAGGGGGACCATGGTCGCCGTTCGAGAACAATTGGCATCTGAAGGAGGACTACAAGAAGTTGAACAAGAGGCAGGAGCTCGCACGATCACTGTCCAAGTCCATCCTGTGGGTCGGCATCGCCAATTTCGTCCTTTGTTTCCTCATCCTTCTCTGGCAGGTTCTTTATACGTTTTTCAATTACGCCGAGGTGAGTTCAAGTCGCACGTTTCCATTAAATGAATCACATGAGAATCTTCAGCGCAATCGAAATGGCGATTAAATGAATTGTCGACAGACCATCAAACGAGAACCGAGTTTTCTCGCGATGCGAACGTGGTCGCTGTACGGCCGTTTGTACCTGCGTCACTTCAACGAACTTGATCACGAGCTGAACGCGCGTCTCAGCCGCGCATACCGTCCCGCCTCCAAGTACATGAGCAGCTTCACGTCGCCGGTAGTGATAATCGTTGCAAAGCACATCGCCTTCATCGCCGGCAGTTTGCTGGCAGTGTTGCTGCTCATCACGCTCATCTACGAGCCGAGCTTCTCGATGGAACGCCTGATCGCATACATGACTCTGTTGGGCCTTGTCGCAGCAGCCGCCAAGCAATTCGTACCTGACGAGAACATGGTCTGGTGCCCCGAGACTCTGCTGACCGCCGTGCTCGCACACACGCACTATAGGCCGGACAGCTGGCGTGGCACGGCACACACGCAGATTACTAGGGCTCAAGTGGCGCAGCTGTTCCAGTATCGCGCGGTACATCTTCTGGAGGAGCTGGTCTCCCCGTTCATCACCACGTACATCCTGTGCTTCCGCATGAGATACCGCGCCCTAGAGATCGTAGACTTCTTTCGCAACTTCACCATTGAAGTCGCCGGAGTCGGCGACGTCTGCAGCTTCGCTCAGATGGACGTGCGCAGGCACGGCAATCCCATGTGGCAGACTGTCGCGCACAGTCCCACAGTCTCACCGCTACCGCTAGACGATCGTAGCTCTGGATACGACAATCAGTACGGCATCGACGATCCGAACAAATTCCACGTGCCGATGTCGAATCACTACACTCAGGCGGAGGATGGCAAGACCGAGTTGTCCCTTATACACTTCACCTTGACGAATCCCGAGTGGAAGCCACCGTCTCATGCGGAGAGCTTTGTAACCGCGTTGAGAGAGAGGGCCAAGAAAGAAGTGAACGCGGTTCCTGACCCTGATAACAATCCCCTGATCGCCAGCTTAAATAGCCTATCCGGTCTTGGCGTACGTATTTGCTTCTTTCTCCTTCTTTCAAAAAAAACATGGCACTAATTGGTACGTTTACATGTTGCAGTATAACGAGCATGTGTCAAAAATCATCCGCAGCACGATAAACCAAGTGAGCGTACCTAGTATGAGTAACATCTTCACGAATCAACCGGGCACGTCGACTACTCGGTCGATTAGCGATTCGCAATCTAGATCCCAGTCCAAGTCCAGGTGTCGAGGTCTGTCCAAAACGGAAGGTCCGTTGCACAACGAGAGGGGATTCTTGTACGATCTGCAGCAAGGCATATCGAATCAGTCGCTGGGCGCCTCCGTATTCGGATCGGGTCACAGTTGTGTCGTTGAGATGAACGCGGAACAGTATGTACCCGCGGAGCTGACTGCTGCCGATATGTCTTTGTCTACATTGTACCTGCATGAACTTCATCATAGACAAGTAAGTAAGTCGCTCGAAGAGAGCGCAGGCAACCTCGACGAAGGCGTTCGGATACATCAAAATTACGATTATAAAATTTAAATATAAAATTATAAAATATATAATATAAAATTCTGCTTGATATTCAGGTAAGGAGGAGAGGTTATCAGGAGATGGCAACGAGAAGTATATGGCAGCGAAGTCCGGTTCAGGAGCTGGCGGCGCTTCCCGAGGTCAGGCAAGAGCGAGTGCCGCTCTTGCTGCATCAAGACTCCTCTTTAAGGAAACCTAGGGAATCCTAACGTTACGTTTGAGGATTCACTTGTGTGGGGTCCGATTCTCTCGCGCAATAATCGTCATTTATTTAAACGGAATAAAGTGATTTTTATCTTTCTTATCGTGACGAATTCATGAATGAATTATTTTACGAGCGCATCCGAGAGGCCGGAATCGTCTGAACGCTCTCTCGGTGTTGTGTAGAGATCATTACGTCTTCTCGAAATATTTTTACTATTAAACGATACGGGGAGAGAGAGAGCGTACATGTATACTTCTTCTCTCTTTCTCTCTTTCTCCCACTTATTTTTTCCGCGTGTGGCCAACGATCTAACAATGCCTATACTTAATGTCAAGGGCCTATTCTGAAAGCTTACATTTTATACGTACGGTATCCAGGATAAACGTTACTGTAATATTCTTTTCTTTTTCCTCTGTTCTCTTCTTGTGACGTAATTGCAGACTCTACATGTATAGGAGACACGATTGATTTAGCCAATTGATTGATTTGGTCCGTAACGGACTTTGTTATTCGAGAGAGATGCAGCATATGTCAAAAGCACAGATTACTAGCAATTAGGATATTCCAAATGTAAGTAAGGTAACGAACGTAATGTCCTTCGATGGAGAATTAACAGAAGAGGAAAGACAAGGCAGGGAAGGAATTTTACGTTTGTCAGAGACGAGACGCGTAATTTACTATGCTCGATAATTTTAATCACCTCCCAATGCCACGATTCTCTAGTCATACGAAATTAATGTCGCGCCGTAATACACTTCTTTTTTTTAGATGAAGTGGGTTCTATTTATTCTCAATGTTTTATTTTTATTACTATTAGCTAAACACTTTGCACACAACGGCGGCTGAATATTGATGGCTAGGGTAACTCGTAGAATCACGTGTACATAAGATCGCGATATTTTCAGTAATGCCGCGACAGGTATAACGGGTCAAGAGAGACGAGAGCGTTTTCTTGTCCCTTGATGCAACGGAGGTTGTTACGAAGTACATTTAAGGCAGATTTAGATTGTTCTCTACTTATTCTTTATTTATACGCAATATTTAGTAACTTAATGCGGAATCGATGATTTTTAAATGAATTAACGTATAACAAGTAACATAAATACTTCAATAAAAAGATACGGTTTGCTAAATCTTATATCGATGTGATTCTCGTGAAACGAGAAAACTAGTGCAGTAAGAAACATCTGTAATTATACCATCGTAACGGAAATAAATACATTTCATAATAACTTCTGTTTAATAGCATTCACTGATTTCTTGACTGAATGCAGCATCAATCATATATCAAAGTCAACGAATGCAAGTTTCTTAAACATAATCGGTACGTAAAAGAGAATGGCGTGGTCTTTCAACTATTACATGAAATGGAGAGTTTTTGTTTTGTTAACAATCGATCATCGCGGCAAAGAAGTGACTGTCTGCAAAATACGTGGAGATATGAATGCTTACCGAGGACTGGACGTTGTATCGACGACTCCGAAGTTGGTGGACGTCTCGAAGTATAATCTGCGATGTAACCGCAATATCAGCGAGAAAATGACGAAGAAAGACTTCATCTACGACATTCGTACGCCTGTACAAACCGTGAGAAAGGTACCCCTTCTCCATACTAATTCTGGAAAGTCTCTGCGACTTGAGTGATCTACGATACTCAGAAAGTGAAAAAAAGCTAATTTCTAATCAATTTCTAATAAATATGCCAAATATACGTTTTTCCTTGTCTCAAAGTAAAATTACAATTCGCAGTTCGAGATACAGAAACGACCGATTATACTTCCCTTGCAATTGCGACGAAAACAGAGCGTTGACACAAAAATGCCGCAGTACTCTGTGATTTCCGAAAAGGTGGATAACGGTGGTGGCGGCGACGCGACTTTTGTAAGTAGATAATGTATATAAAAGTTCAAAGTTCCTCCTGTAATTATTTCTTCGCATTTTTTTCACATTTAATTTAGCAGATCCTTTTTCCAATTTGTGACTCTGTCCAAGTTTAAATAGTAATTTGTAAAATTAAAAAAAACGGGTACATTTTATCAAAACTATATAACACATTATACATATAAAACTCAGAAGACTACAAGTATTAAATATACATTAGCAAAATTGTGATTTTTAGACTAGATTGATCGAAAACAAAGAAAAATGCTTTTAAAGAATAGAGTTTTGTTAAATTTCGATTGAAATACTAAACAAATGTGTCAAACTTTAGTAAAGATAAGAGATAATGTTTCATCACCACTGTACTTTTTCCAGATGATAAACCGACGCACTTTAGGATACGAATGTAATTCCTGTCACGAGCCAATAGCCACTTTGTTCTCCCTATCGACTCACGTCAAGTCCCACTGTCAGAGATACTGCAAGATATGTTATTGGATTCTGCGTGCAAATGAGACAATGGACCAGCACATCGGCAATTACCATCGCATTGAGCCGTGTATCAACAGTTCTCCAATGTCTCAGGATATCGTTTGAGAACATCTGCACTCCGAAACCGATCTAAGTAAAAGACAAAGTATAAAATAAACAAAATTTACGGCACGAAGACATCGTTATGCTTGATTTTTCTTCACGACGACGTATGCGTAACGCTCCCCCGTTTTATTTCACCCCTGCAGCCGAAATGTATTATTTCGTAATGGTCGTGCGAGAGACCATCATCGAGCGCGTAAAACTCTACATCGAAGCAATAAAAGGAACGAAGAGCCGGATTTTTCAGCTCACATCAGGGATCGGCATCAACGATATTTTCAGTAATATTTTCAGCTTTGATTAACAATTATTTTGATAATCAGTAATCAACTTTGAGAAATTTATTATTAATTGATTAATCAGTAATCAAGATAAGCAATTTTTCAATTTCTCGGTTAATCAGTAATCAAAAAGAACAATTACTCGATTAATCAGTAATCAAAATAAACAATTTTTCAATTACTCCAGTAATCAGTAATCAAAGTGAAAAATTTTTTAATTATTCGATTAATCAGTAATTATAGTATAAAATATTTTTGTTACTTGATTAATCAGCAATCAGAACGTAATAATTTTAATTACTTGATTAATCAGTAATCAGACCGAAAACTTTTTCAATTATTTCATCACTCAGTAATCAGTGTCAGATGTTCCTTGATTATTTAGTTGATTTTTTTCTGGATTATTTTCTTGATTATTTAAGTAATTATCAGCGTACAGCACCAATTCCATACAGAAAAAAATGAAATTAACGCAATATTTCACTATTTAAATTATTTTTTTATCAGTCATAAAAAATCTTACTTCAACTAATTTTATTAGAAAAATATTGCGTTGAATTAATTTTTTTCTGTATATAATTGCTGCTGTACGCTGATGACTAAAATAATCAAGATACTTAAATAATCAAGAAAATAATCCAGAAAAAAATCAACTAAATAATCAAGGAACATCTGACACTGATTACTGAGTGATGAAATAATTGAAAAATTTTTCGGTCTGATTACTGATTAATCAAGTAACAAAAATATTTTATACTATAATTACTGATTAATCGAATAATTAAAAAATTTTTCACTTTGATTACTGATTACTGGAATAATTGAAAAATTGTTTATTTTGATTACTGATTAATCGAGTAATTGAGAAATTGTTCTTTTTGATTACTGATTAACCGAGCAATTTAAAAATTGCTTATCTTGATTACTGATTAATCAATTAATCGGGAATTATTTTTTCCTGTTAAATAAATAATTAAATTAACGACTTTTGCGCCCACAATGCGTCCATAATTCAAATATTGTTGACGAAACTATTAATGTAATCTACACATGGTTTGATAAGGACCAGAAACCTTAGTCGAAACGTCACATTAATAAATAAAGTGAGCTTGCCAATCAATGGTCGAATAATCTTTCATTGTTCATATTAAACATTGGCGAAGAACATTTAATATTGAAATAATTAAATACTCAAGTAATATTAATTTATTATTAATATTTTGCCGATCCCTGGCTCACGTTACTCCTCCGCAAGCCATATATTATTTATTACTCGTGCCTCTGACGACTGTAAACGGCGCTGTTCTGAAGAGACGCGATTGTTAGCTCTCCGGGTGAATAAACATGAAGGAAATTTACGGCAGGCAGAAGGTTGTTTCCGAAGAAGTAATCCGGAAATAATTTTTACTCACTTGAATAAATCATTCGAGCAGGACAATCAGCGACAAATCAGTTCGTGCACGCGCGTTTCAGGCGCGAATTCTTTTGAGACACACGAGTCTTTCGGAAGCAAAAATGAGCGGATCTTTTATATCAAGGTTTCTATATCTTTAATATGAGCGATGACGTGCATCCAGAAAAGAGACAACATCCAGCGTCTGACGGTCATACTTTTATTCATTAGCCTCATGCGCTCTCTATCTGAATCCAGGTAGAATCCAAATAAAATATACAGATTTGCGATCCTCCCTCAGCCGTAGTTGTCTCCGTCTTCCTTGACGTTTAATAGCTCCGGCTCTACAACCCTCAGGGTAGCCTCAATATTCTCGCAGCAATTACTGCAGACAATCCTTTGTCCGCGCACTGAAAGGTCCTTTGCCAGGAGCTTGATATTCTACAAAGGCGAACGGAATTATGTTAATTACAACATCAAAGATAAAGAACAGCCAGTTTGCAAAATGTTTCACGAAGAAGACAGATTAAATAAATTATTAACACTCTTAAGAAATTTAGATGATAATTACCAAATTAAAGTGGAGTTCTTTTATACACAGTGCACACCATGGTCTAGCAATTATTATGTATGTTATTTCGAAAACCAAGTTTTTAATGAATGGTCAAGAAAGTTAGATATGCCGGTGAAGTTAACTGAAACTTTTAAGATCTTAAACAATCGTAATCTTGCTTGCTTACTTTATTGAATGTAGCGGTGCACGTTGTTAATAAATTAAGTTACATGTTAATAATTCTGTAACTCAAATTATTTATTTAACATTTTTAGCAACATCGAAGCCAACCAGGAGGATCAATGTGAAATCTTCTTATTCCAACGGAATACGAAAGGAGATAGGAAAATGCATGGCTGTTTGCTGGCAAGTTTTTCTGAGTCTAAATCTAAAAGAGCATCTTACATTGATATCGACGGCGGACGAAAGCTTATTACCTACCTTGGCGACCGTAACGTCGATCCTTTTCAGGTTCTTACAATCGAGTATCACGTTACACTCGCTTTCTCCGGAAAGCTTCATTATGTTAGCACGTAAACGCTCCGCCGCCGGAAAAGCTACCGCTTCTTCGGGTACGACGACTATCACGGTCTCTCCTTCGATCTGTGTCCGAGGAAAAGAAAACAAAATGTAATCCGCTTAAGTCGACGTTACTAAGCATTGTGCAGTAAGAAAACATTACGGGCAATCGGTGAAGACATATATTTTCGCCAGAAATTCAAAGGATACGTTTCAATGAGAAACTTGCATACTAAAGTCGGCGCGTTCGCGATCGGGAAGATTTTTATTTAAACATGACATTTATTTTTCGTAAATTTCCGGATCTTATTTATTATGTACGTGTCACAATATTTTTAAAAAAAGAGCATAATAATAATTTGAGCTGCGTGCAAGACTTTTAAAAGTCTTAGATAGTTCCGAGTTTAAAACATGCAATAAAGTAAAAGTGTTCAAAGGTAAATTTGTCATTTGAGAGAAGAAGAAGGAATACCGCAAGGGGTATATCGATTTCATTGGTTCACGCGGTAACCAGCATGGAAGATTAATCTGACAGGAGATGATAGGTCTCAGTTACGTCTAAACGATAACGGCACGATCAAATTGGATTAAACTGGAAATATATCATCCGCGATTGAAGAAGATAGCACCATTTGCACGTCGCAATATCTGTTGAATATATTTTCTCTTTCTCAAAGAATTTATTAAGAGGATGAAGACTTTTTTATCTTTTAGATTTTATCCATCAACTCGTGAAGCTAATGGTCTTCTACTTCTATTAAATTATCTAAAGTTTGAAATAAACCGGAAAAACGTCGCATGCTGTCATGTAACTCAAGAGAGGAAGTGCAATACGTTTGAAAGCGAGTTGCAGTGAATTTTTTAACGGATGGGATATGCACGTATTGAGAATTTTTGAAAAGCGATATTTCCAATACTAAAATGAAAGAGTCAAGTAATCATATAATCAATCCATGTCGTTAACATACCTGTTCAATTTTCGTGCGAATGGAAGGCCGTGCTGAGAAATATAATAACGCTATAAGATTGATAACGATGCCTATTAAAATACCCGCCTCTAGGCCGAGGAAGACGCATGGGACCAATGTCAGCAACATCACAAAGAAGTCGACTTCTATAAAAATATGAAAATACATATCATATTACTTTCCGTATTCGTTTTTTTTTAAGAGTAAAGCAAAAAGAGAACATAAATTTAATTTGGTAAAATGTTATAAAGCTTTCATTTTATCTTGTGAGATGGGTATAACTGCGAATTAGAAGTTAATAGAATTGTAAGTAGCGTCAAAATTCCTTTTAAATATAAATTTTTCATATAAGCAATATATATTTAACAGATTTGATTTTTCATTTGCTACATTAAATTCGGAGAGATTTAACGCGAAAAGCAGTCGTCATTCCGTCATTCCTGTTTATTTCCTGTCATTATTCATTTTGATTAATTTAAAGACAGATCCGCATTATTGCAGCTGTATCCGCCAGGCGACGTTTATTTTACATATTTATTAGTATTTTCCACCGTCGAAGGCCGAGTACGGATTTATCTCGACAAAGTTATATTGCGGTAAAAAAAACATCTAGCTTTCAGCCGCAGACACGACTACGCTAAAGTACGGGAAGGAGGATCAAGCTTTAAATTAAAAGCTTCGAATTAAAAGACGTGCGCAAATATGGTAACACAGTTCCACTATCTTACTCGCTCTAAATGATCATAAAATCCACTTCAAATATCATTAAAAACTTAAACGGCAATCAAAGTATCAATCGATCGTTCGCAGCAATTGTATAGCAAATTTTCGATGTTTTTGCACGTTTCACCAGCGTATCGCAAAGCAATATTAATCTTCCGTCCAAACACGTTCCGGTACCACCGGATGCATGGATGAATAAATCCACTATGGATGGATGGATGGAACTCAGATAAGGACCAGGCGGTCAAAAGTTCGCATGGACGTCACTGTGCTGTCGCTTTGACAATAAATGCTACCAAAGACACGCTCAAGCATTATTGTTTCACGGGGGCTTTCACAAATACATTACGAGTGCATCCGGAGTGTGGGTGGCACTCTTATGTTGGCTTCTTTTGTACAGCGCACACCATCGATAATACCAGCGTGAAGGCTCAAGAGAAAGGAAAAGAGAAAGAAAAAGAGAGAAAAGATGTTTGGAACTTACTTCTGGCGCGCCACAGCAGGGCGTACGTCGGGAAATCGAGCATGTAGTACATGGCGCATATGATGAGACCAGCCAGCGTCGCCTTTGGTATGAAGTAGAAGGTGGAAGTCAAGAGACCGACTGCCAGCAGCACCAGACTGCCTGGAAAAGGCACCGTAATTAAGGAACGCTCCGGGAAAAAGAAACGTCGCTGCGCTGCCCTCGTGTCTCGCTGAAAAATGAAGCCATTTCTCCGTGCGCCTTTCAACCCTCGCAGAGAGACCGACTGCCTATTTCGAACCGCACAAACGATCCAAATTATTTTTAGACTCTTTAGATAAAGCTTTTCTAAAATTAAAATTAAACTTTTCTAAAAAAAAGTAAGTCGCGTCTTGAGAATTACATTAAACTGACGAGAATTATCGTATATGAAGCTATTGGGTTGGCCAAAAAGTAATTGCGTTTTTTTTATATAAATAAAAGGCGAATTTTTCATGGGAAACAAAAACTTTATTAAACAATATATTGTCCATTTTGTTTGATTATCTTTTGCCATTTTTCAGGCAACTTCATGATTCCGCGCTCAAAAAAGTTCTTATCTTTTTCAGCAAAAAACAATTCCAACAACGATTTCATATCCTCATCAGCAGTCAAGGTTTTACCATTCAAGGCGTTTTGCAAAGAACGAAACGAATGGTAATCTGATGGTGCCAGGTCTGCCGAATATGGTGGATGTGGTAACATCATGGTAACACATCCCATCCAAGCTGCAACAATTTTTCACGAGTGACCAAACTTGTACGTGGTCTAGCGTTATCATGGTGAAACACAACACCTTTGCGATTCACCAATTCTCGACGTTTCTGTTTGATGGCATCATTCAATTTATCCAGTTGACGACAGTATACGTCTGAATTAATGGTTTGATTCCTTGCAAGCAGCTCAAAATACACAATACCTTTAAAGTCCCACCAGACTGACAGCATAATCTTTCTTTGGTGAATATCTGCTTTTCAAGTGCTTTCAGCAGGTTCATCACGCTTGCTCCACCATCTTTTTCGTTTGACGTTGTTGTAGACGATCCATTTTTCGTCGCCTGTTATCATACGTTTCAAAAATCGATCATTTTCCTCACGTTTCAAAAGAGAATCGCAGATGTCAATACGCTCAGTGAGATGAATTTCTTTGAGCTCATGTGGCACCCAAATATCGAGCTTACTAATGTATCCAAGTCGTTTTAAATGGTTTTTAACACTCGATTTCGATATGTTAAGATTCTCAGCAATCTCTCGTGTCGTTAAACGCCGATTGGAATCGATCAGTGCCTTTATTTTGTCATCAATTTCGATTGGCCTTCCTAAGCGTGGTGCATCTTTCACATTAAAATCTCGAGATCGAAATTTAGTAAACCAATTTTGACACTGCCGCAGTTTTAAAGCATCTTCGCCATATACATCAGATAACTTTTTATGAGCTTGCACAGCGTTTTTCCCTTTTCGGAAGTAATAAAACAAAATATGACGAAAATGTTCTTTTTGATTTTCCATTTTGAAATCGACGGCAAAGAAACAATTGTTAACGAAATCGTGTACTTTCTTTTTCTAAAACAAGCTTGAACTGTGAGTTGTTAACCTACATAATGAATTTGCGGTTTAGAATGAAGTTAGTTACATTTCAAGACATGTATGTCCATCTATTAGAAAAAAACGCAATTACTTTTTGGCCAACCCAATATAATCTCATTTTCTAATAAGGAGGATCTCTAAATAATCCCTGAACAAAACAACTGTAATTGCAATTGAGCGATTCAAGTTCTGGGACGTATGCGAGGGCGATGCCATTTGCGCACGACGAAACAATTGCATTTAAAGCACGTCAGTGCGGGGGATAGTGGAACTTTAGCATTTGCCGCTCACGCACCTGTGAATATTCCTCCGAGCTGAGTTTTGACACCTGACGCGTGATTGACGGCCGTTCGTGTGAAGGATCCAGTGACCGGCATCGAGCGGACGAACGATCCGAAAATGTTGCAGAATCCTAGAGCGATCATCTCCTGCGTAGCGTCCAGGAATTTGCCCTTCGCTGAAACAACCCCGACTCTATCACCCCTCATCAAGCGAATCGCTCACCGTCTCTTCGTTAGCCTTCCGGAATAACAATGCGTCGCGCGAGAACAAAAGCTAGCTCGACAGAGCTTTTGTAATAGCAGTTGGAAGCGTTCGTTTTAAAATGAGAAAAAAGCACATCCCACGTATCACAGGCGCAATTTTCCTGTTTTCGCGCCATGCTGAGTCTTTGCCAACTAATCTTGTGAAAGAGCGATACGAGAATCTAATAATTGAAATCCAATTACCGAAGGCTTTCGCGATGGCGATGTGCTCGATAGTAGACACGACCGGTATCGTGAACAGTTTCGTCTCCATCGCAGTGGCCATGTCCAGGAAATTGTACGTGCGGTTTTCGACGGTCATGGAGAACGGGGGTAGCGCGAACGGTGGCAAACCTTGACCCATTGCTCCTGAAAACGGTTGGTTGAAATGATTGAAAATAACTACTTTATTATTAGTGCGGTCTACTATATATTTTAAAGTGTGGAAAATGTATCTCGATCGTGATGCACGCAAAACATAAAAATGAAAAAAGTGCGTGTGCCTTATGCGTACTCTGCATGAAAGCGAATTGCTTTGCGATCCGGAAGTACTAAGAGAATTACTATCATCGAGCAACGACAATGTTCCAAAGAATAAAAATTTTTAATGAAATTAATTTTCAAGAGAACTCAGTATCTTTAAACAATTCACGAGATTTCGGTTCTTGATTTCGAATTTCGAGTTTGCAAAAACCGATTATCGAAGGTGCGAAATCCAATGATTAATTAACCGTAAAATTTACTGTCACGGATTTATTCCGCACGCGTTCAACAATATAATACAGTGAATCTCGCAAACTCGACTGTATAAATTAAAAATTGCTAAGAAGATATGGTCGAATACAAAATAATCGATTAAAACTATGAAGGTGTGATTAAGTATTGCATTTAACAGCCAAAGTTGGTGTAAGCTGAATAATACTACTTATAAAATCAATATTAGGCAAATAATTTACGTAACGTACTCACCCGTTAGCTTGAAAGGCTCTTGCTCGTTAATATAAAAAATGTATGCCATAACGGTACCAGTAATTACGACTAATGCATTGCGTGACAGAACAATGAACCATCCTGTTTTTTGTAAAATTGTTCCTGTACGCCGCCCAGGTATATTCTGTTGAGGAAAAGAAACATAAAATATTTTATATACAATCACGGAATCATCATCTTTAATTTTTGCAATACGTATATACGATTAATAATTTAATTGGTAAAATGCTTAATGCGAAAAATTAAATAATAAATCGACTTCAGTGAAATTACATAAAATTGGATAATAGAATGGCGGTTGATCGAATTTTCGTTAGAGAAAAATTGACTTTGCATAAAAAGCAGCAAGTTGGATTGAAGTCTTTATAGTACATAATAAAATTTGTTCTTCGCTGAAACATATAATCAAATTTGCAGTATTCTTGAAGTCAAATATACGCTTCTATTCTAAGTTAGAACGCTTGAACAAACTGTACCATTGACTTGCGACAAAATAACGTGATTACTGCGTTGTTTATACGAAGCAAACGATTGCATTGAGTAAAGCGAAATGTCGAATGGCGCTTCAAAACTGAATGCTGGACTTCTGCACTGTTGAAGAGAGCTTTGCCCTGTATATGTACCTTCAAGAGAACTAACACGATGATTGTCCCAATGCCTAGCAATGTGTCTTCGTACCGGATCTTCTTGAGGTTACTGAAAATCGCTATTACAGCTTCCAAGAAATTCTCGCTTCTACCAGGAATACCCAGGAGCGATTTGAATTGGGATGATGCTATGTTAATCGCTGCGGCTGTAGTAAATCCGGTGATCACCGGGAGTGATATGAAGTCTAACAAAAAACCTTCCAAAACCAGGGAAGATAGTATAATAGTCAATAATAACATAATAATGTAGATGCAATGTTAATATATAATAACATTATATCGTTTAAATATTTATATTCGATGATTTCTTAGTTATATATCCTTTCTATAATAAAAAAAGATATTTATTTAATTAAAATATAAAAATAATTAATCATTTTTAATATTAAAGAGATAGCGTACCTAAGTGAAAAATTCCTAGGAGCGCAATGATGCATCCTTTCAGGAAGGCCATGAGTATAGCCATGTCAGCACCATATTTTTTGACCAACGGATAAACCATGGTGGCCATAATGGCTGTTGGACCAATAGTGATGTTTTCGCAAGAACCGAAAACGACATATATAAAAGATGCCATAAATGCCGCGTACAGTCCATACTATAAGATGACAACATGTGATAGAGAGTCTAACAGATATAGATAAAATAGATATCGATAGTTTATTGATTATAATATATATGAAATATCTAAAATCATCTTAAATCAAATGGAAAGACAGAGAGACAGTAAGAGAGGGAAAGAGAAAGAGAGTTGAAAATCGTGCTTCCGCAATCCGTTTCTCTCAGAAATTCTGAGAGAACATCTGATCTCTCTGATGTCGATGGTGCCGGTTATTTCTATGTGTGCTTCGAGGTAGATGCAAGATGTCTGCGGTCAGTTTTGACCTTTACCTCAGGATTTAGGCCAGCGACGACACCATAAGCGATGCCTTGCGGCACTGCGGTGAGGCCGACCGTGATACCGGCCAATGCATCCTGCAGAAGCCACGAGATGTGATATCGCGGCAACCAGCTAAGGACCGGCAGTCTGCGAGCGAGATAGTTCCGGCATTTAACGTTCCTGTACCACTTGACCACTGAAAGCAAATCCCCGATCTTATTTCCTCGCGATACCAGTGATACCAGCGCAGCTGTGCTCGTGACATCGCTAGAACTAACAAGTCGATCGGGTGTGATTCTCATGCCGTTTTCTCTTCTTTAAAATCTTCTTATGAGGTTTTCGAAGTTGTCTTTAAATGTATATAATTAGCGTTTACAAATTTAATTTGTTTCCTTTTTCTATTTTGTCGTATTTTATTATTGGTATTACATGAAGAATAATCGAAGAGCTAAATGAACAACAATTATAAGAGAAAAACAAAACTTATACAGACGAAAGTTTTTTAAAAATAATAATAAAAAAAAATATTTTGTGACTTGCTAATATTCTATTTAATTATAGCTGCTTACATCATCTACGTGTAGGCAAAAGAATGATCGTAAAGGAAAATTAGTGTTACCGACGATTTACAAAAGAACTTTTTTGTCGCAGCTTCACACTAGTGGACTGACATTGCTTAGATTTTTATGGCTTCAATTTTCGTCCAGATTGCGTGCTTGCAACATATTATCGTCGTCCATTTAGCACTTCAATTGAGACCTTAATACAAGGAAACAGCTGGGCCAACACGAATCTCTCGAGGCTCGCTTCGGAATACTTTCGAAATCTGCACGTGCAGAACACGTGAGCGCGTCAGTGTGAGTTTGTGTAATCCACTTTTTACGGGAAAAGATGCAGGTGAGGGGGATGAAGAAAATTAAATCGTCCCATTCGCGATCTCTCCTTCTTCGACACGACCTGGATTCCTTGCTTACTCACTTTTGCGCTATAAATCGCTCCGCTCCGGTCCGTCCCGACCTGCCGCTCTTGCGCGCAGAAAAATTGTGTACGTGAAAAATGTGTCGATTCTGCACAACTCGTTCGGAATGGATGATAAACAACTTCTCTGCCAGTTACTGGAGGCCGTCGTCAAGCGCTGACAACGATTAACTCTCTCGAGGCCATAATGGTATCGCACGATACAGCTGACAACATGACTGTTGCTCGAATCTGTTAAATCGAAAATACTTGATAATTTCCTTGGGAACGATTAATCGCGAATTCCAAAAATCTCTTATTACATTCGCCAATTTAAATTACAGATTGGACAGCAGACATGTGTGCTTTGCTCAAATAATTTGAGTGCGCTCTTGCAATCGTCTAGACTAGACTGAAAAAGAATAAAGGTGCGATTTCATGCTGTCGCTCGTCGCTCATTTTTAGCGTCAAAACAGATCACGTGATCAAAATGGACCATTGTCCAGCGTTAATTGTGATCACGTGACCTGATTTGACGCTAAAAATGAGCGACAGCATGAAATCGCACCTTTACGCTGTATCATTATAACGGCATTATGTAAACAGCTCGCGTTATCACTAGACATTGACTCTCGCGACATAAAAAGAGCTTAGTATCTTACGAATCGATCGTTCATGACCGGTGATACGAGCGCAGAGAGCGTTGAAATCGGTTGAATCATCGGACTCGCATCAGTCACAACGAAATCACTTAAAAACATTCAAGTCCAGTCGAGTTTTAGTCTCTTCGTTCCAGTTTTTCTAAGTTAAATCGTCATTTCTCTCCGTCTTAAGCGTAAGGTACCATCGTGCAGATTAACGTGTCGCAACTGCCAAGAAATTTCACAATATCTCACAAGCTTATAATCAACTGATACCAGCGGATTAAAATCCGGCAGGCCACGTGACTCCCTCCAGAAGTACGAAATTAAGTACTGAGGGGACCAGGTACACCCACGCGATCTCAGAAATCGTAGAAATCGCCGAATTCAATTGCAATCGATGAGACTAACTACAGCACTTGTGAAACGAGTTACTGGTGCCAGCTACGCACAAGACGCACTCGCCGCACTTGCCCGAACTCTCGCTCACAAATTGCGATGTTAACCGGATCGACTCGAATCTCGGACCCTGGCCGAGAGGTCTGACTGAGTCGGGAGTTACAATTAGTCTGTAGTAACTGGTTACACACTGCCGAGTGTTCGCCGAAGTTGTTGCGCCGTTGCAAAACAGCGACCGGGCACAACAGCCGGTTATGGGAACCCGTGAGATTGCGGGCACTCGAGAGAACGTCGACTCCGCTTCTCCTTCCGGCTTGGCTCCAACTCTGAACGGAGAGCGTACTCTCGGTCGGTCGTCTCAGATAGAGAGACACAGAGGGAGAAGGGGACACCCGCTATATTAAGGGGGGAGCCTGCTTTAGAACGTTGAAAATAAGGTATAATTTTACGAATTTTTTTGGAGAAACTATACAGCGGATCATTATAAAACTTTGATGCATTTATTAGTACATGTTTAAAGATAAAAAAATTATTTTTTTATTTGAATATATCGCCTGTAGAGGTCGTCCTGGAGGCATCTTAGTGCAGCCGGCATTGTAAATTGGTGAGCATTCTCCCGCCTCCAAATTTCATCCAAACTGAAAAATTGAAATATTTTCTCGTTATTTATGAATTCCCATCGTCGATGAACCTTTAATATTCATAAAAACATTAAGTTAAACAATTATTTTTGCATGAAAAAGTTCAAAAACTTTGCCTAAAAATCGTACTTTTGTGTTCTAAGCTCCACCATTTTGGCACTTTTCAACTTTTTTCTTCTCTCTTTGGTTCATCGACGATGGGAATTCATAAATAACGAGAAGATATTTCAATTTTTCAGTTTAGACGAAATTCGGAGGCAGGAGAATGCTCACCAATTTGCAATGCCGGCGACGCGGCTGCACTAAGATTTCTCCAGGACGACCTCTACAAGCGATATATTCAAATCAAAAAATAATTTTTTTATCTTTAAACATGTACTAATAAATGCATCAAAGTTTCATAATGATCCGCTGTATAGTTTCTCCAAAAACAATTCGTAAAATATACCTTATTTTCAGCGTTCTAAAGCAGGCTCCCCCCTTAAGCGGAACTCACACTAGACTTGGCTACGCGGCCACAACGAGATTGCCATATTTTGATTACTTATCATGTAATAGCCAGCCGCGCCGGTGTGATGCAAACGTAATCCGTTTCCGGTGTAACTACTGCGTTATCTGTCTGCATCTCGCGTGATAGTTTTGGATTTTAGTCGGAGAGTAAACCGAGCTTACAACGCGCTACGCGGCTCGCAACTGCAAGTAGGGCAATTAGAGGCGTGTTGAAACTTATTATTGGTACTCTCCGCCTCCCTTAAAGATAAAACGAACGACGTAATTTCAAGGAACTTACGCACTTAGATAAGCAGTTGCGTATTTTTGTATTTTATTACTGTGTTGTATTTTATGCCGTCCTGCACTTGTTCTTGGTAGCGTTTAGTAGTTTTCATTTGTCAAATTTGCTCTTTTACTGGCTTTACATGTTTACTTATTTATTTAATTCCTCGTTTAAAAAGATCATTTCTACGTTCAAATATAAATATATTACGATAAAGAAAACACATCAGCTATTGTGAAACGCATTTTGTCGCACATTTGACACCGAAAATCAAAATTATAATTTTATCAAACAAAATTATCGATATCTCGATTTCTGTACTTTGAAGCTCTCGCAAAGGGCTCTCGATCTTTTTCCTCTCTCTTTCTCCCTTTCTTTCTCACAGCTGTGCTCCTATTATTCCGCCCCGATCCTCACTTATGGCGAAACAAAATGTAAAACGGTTCATCGACAATTTTAACATGGCAGAAAAACTCCGGCGAAAAATTCGGATTCCATAAATCGTGCGCGAGTGCCGGTTCTCTCTTACGGGAGCGATGTGACAATAAATCGTAGTTTGCCACCTCGGTCGAGTGTCGTCCCGAGCCATCCCATAGAAGAACGCGCGGTAAGAGGACTCTCGATTTTCTTTCCATGGTTGCTTCTCCTCCGCGACGACGCGACGGACGCGTCGCGACGCCACCAAGGGACCAAAGAGACGTGCACCAAAGGGGCCGCGGATGCAACGCCTGCGCGACGCCGTTTGTTCAGGGGGTGAGTGGAGGGTGCGTTCGCGGGGCGCCAGCGATGAATGAGCCGGCGGCGATTCTTCTCAGTGCCGCGTGAAACGGCGAAGTCCTCTCTTCGTCGCGACGTTGTCCCGCGTGCAGACGCGACGACATCCACTCCTTCGGCACACCATCAACCTCGACACCCCGGGACGTCCGCGAATTGTCTCGGAACGACAAACGCGAATCCTTCGTCGGTCGATTCGCTCGCACGCGACGTCCCGCTCGATGAAAGTTCGAGGACGCTCGAACCGTTGAATCATGCGCGCGATCATCTGCGAAATCGCTGGAAATATACAGTAATCTATTGCGTAACGCAGGTATAAATCGCGATTCCGTCATTCTGCAGTCAGATTCGCGCGGTCATCATTGGGATCTTCGTTTAGCAAGCGTGATCTTCTCTCTATGGACCGCTCGCTCATACATTTTATCCTTTTTGAAATTATCAAAAATTTCGCGAAATATCATGAAACTACAAGCTGTAATTTATTTGTTTATGTTGCTTGATTCATATGATCGCAATAAAATTTTTAACTAACGGATGATACTTGTCAGCTGACTCGTCGCCGCAATTCTGCGATGGATCGATGGAAGTATGTCTCACTCGAACGTGCGGGAACTTTGGAACTCAAATCTGACTCATCAATCATGTTATCCAGTATATCACATAATTTCTAGTTGATGGATGGACACTTCGATATTTATTGGTTGATCCATTTGAATATGCTATCTTGAAAACATTTCTTGATGTATCGCTCTCTTCGAGATTAACGTAATTTCACATGATATTAATATTATTTTTCAGTGCGTTAACAAAGTACATGCAATGTACATACCTTTATAATATTTATCAATCAGTTATGCATCCGACTTATCTAATCAATCGCCTCGTTGATAAGCAAAGAACTGCATGGTCAATTAATTAATGATTCGCTGACGCTTTCGTAATCTTGAAAATTCAATATTAAAAATTTTTAATACTTCTTTACTTACTCGTGCAAGTTTTGATAAGTTAATGATATATCATCATTTCCCATTGTCCCCGAGCATGTACAACAAAAACGTACAAGAATTGCGAAATCTCATCGCGGCATTTGCACACAAGCATGCAATTTGACGCGTACAAGTTGCCATTTCGCAGTCACAGTTTTGCTAAAAGAGGGAAAACATGTCGCAGATAAATCTCCCCCACATCACTGAAAATTAATGTGGACATTTTGACAGTACAACGGTACTGGCTGGCTCGCGAGTAACAAAGACTTCAAGCAGTGCAGTTGAGAGACATCAACCTCGACATAGCGATACCCTACAAGTTACGTAAAAAGTTTTAACAAAAGTGATAAAAAAGAAAAGAGAAGATGTCCCAGCATCTGCCGATCGAGAGACTCGAATCACGGACGTTGCGCCACGTGCTACATCGTTGAATGTAATACGCGCTATTCGCATAAATCTCATGGAGAACGCCGCTCATGGTCCCCGTCCCGTTTTACCGCACGGTAAATACAACACGTTGTAAAACTTGGTCGTTACGAACTTCCGGTGATCGCGAGGTCGATCGTGTTGGCGGATACAAAGTGCACAGAAGAGGGACGTCCGACATCCTTCTGGAGCTCGCAGGAATGATCGCGACCGAAGGACGATACGCGTAACAATGGACGCGTAATAAATGGTTTACGGTGTAATTTTATATCCACCCGCTGATCGTCCTCGTGTGCGTTTCCTGCGACGAAGAATCGCCGCGTGATTGCGGAGCACCGAAGAAGAGACCGCGAAGAAACGGTGAACGTGCTAGCGGACGCGGAGTTCATGTCGCAACTGAGACACGTTTAACGACTATCGCAACGACAATAATGATACACCGATTGGCGGAAACAATTAACGCGGCACGCAATTAAAGCATTGCTGCAGCGCGCGCATTAATGAAAACACGCGCCGGCGTTCCGACAAATTCGACGAATTCCGAGACGGTAAATAGGACTGCCGTCGAGAAGGAACGAGAAGATTTTAATCTTGACGAGCTTACCTCGTTCTCGCCACCCTTTGTCGGCAGAAGAAAATTCATTAAGCTGGCTGCGTCCGTCATTATTCCGCATCCGCGTCGCAGCATCCGCGGCGAATTAGCGAGCGGAACGGTGGTAACTGCAATCGTTGCACCGCATCTCTCTGGCTCTACTTCCCACGTTTCCGCGACCTCTCGAGAAAGCCCGCCATGAGCATTCTGATGTATGTTCTCCAGAACGAGTCTCGGGACTATCCGTCGGGGGTGACTGCGGGACAGAACGCTGCAATGACACGCGCGGAGGTCGACTTCATCGGCCAGGACACGACGAGGTGAGTGGGAGAGACTCCTCGAGCCGTAATTAATTTAATTTGTAATTGGAATTAATAAGACACTCTTTGAGAGATCAGGCATTTTGTAATAAAATAATAATTTGTATAGTTATTACTGCGCGCTATATAACACAAGGTAACTCTTGCGAAATATCGTCTCGCACGTGACAGATAAAAGACCTAATATGTATCGAGGATATTCTGCAAAAGAGATTGTTCGTTCTATCTTGATTTTGTACTGATTTTCGTGAGAGTGAACATGCATGTGAGTGTGCATGAGGAGGCAGAAATATAAAAATGTTGTTATACGTATTCTCGGCACCAAAGGTAATGTTATTTTATAGGTATAACCACCATCGTGTCATATCCGAGTTGTTCGCGGTTTAGATACACTATACGGTGCAGCGTTGTGATTATTTTTTGATATTTCCGTTATGTTCCAGTAAAATTCATCGGGTACAGGAGACTGTGACATCACAAATATCCACGTTATAAAATTTCATTTGTACGAGCCAGTGGCGTATGACTTTTGCCATCGATAGTCGGCGATACATAGACTAGAAATAGCTGTAAACAAGAGTAGTGGTTCTCTCTTCAATATTCGTCATATCATATTTCCCAATATAATAAAAACGGACGTAAAAATCTTTGTCATATCTGTTTTATTGCAATTAAAAAAAAATGCGAACTCTCTGAGTAAAGAGAACAGCTTTTCCACCTTTATTAATTTACCCTATTTAACTTGTATTTATTAGAGAAATTAAATGAAAAGCAAAAATGCGTTCAATTAAAAATTCCACCGTTTCATAATAAAGTGACGATTCAATTCGCAAACAATTCGTATGCGTACGCGATCGCTGCATAATTGTTTCAATTAGACACGAGGTCCATTCATAATTAGCTGTGATTTTGTTCCGCCGAACAGGGATACGTGTCATTCGGAGGCGAAATTTGGAGTAAGTTACGCAACGGGCGAGAATGTTTTCAGACGGAATTTATGGTGATCGTTACGGGGCCTTAGGGATCATAATTTGCGTATAGAATGGAATTATCAGATTCTGAAATTTGTAATGCCATTCGCAGGTTCTGCGGGCGGGTAAGGTATGTAATTCAAAAACTGGGGCAGAGGAATGCTTAAGACAGTCACATATATTTCAGTTTAATCTCACAGTATCAAAATAATTATCGTTACATCTATTCTCCCACGGCCGTTACGAGACTCTTGCAGAATTACGGCGCATTACCTCCATTCATTTCTTTCTCGCGATTGTAAATAAAAATGATTTCCCGAAATAGGCGTGGTGAATATTAGCTTAATATGTTTATTCCAAGAACGGCAATTATGCGTTATGTTAATTGTTATGCTTTACAAAGAAGGAAGTAGAATATTTTTCATAGCTTTTATAATTTTCCGCATTGACTTGGAAATTTTTGCAGGATAATTTGAACTTAATAAGCCGTTTATACAAATTTCTACGAATTTTTCGATCAATCTTACGAGAACATTGTACAATGCCAATCATTCGATAGTTTTTAACGTTAAACATGCAAATAATTAATTTTTTAATTAAAAAGTAAATTTCTTTTTGAGTATAATATGGTTTTAATTCAAAAATATTTTAATGTAAAGATATTAAATCTTTAGACTGCTGTATTGCTTATAGCTTATAGATTTCTCACAATTATTTATACATTCGTTGCTGCAGTTGTGATCGGATTTCTTTCATAAATAAATTTTCATAAAACCGTCCACTCGTGCGTGTCTGATCCGATATATCTTCGTCTATTAAAAACCGGTCATGCTTTTTTTCAACTAAAATCCGGATTTAATTGCAGTCAACCGCGAGATATGGTTAGCCAATAGTATTCAAACTTTTGCTTCTTCATCATCCATTTTTTATCAGCTTTAAAGCTCTTCCGCGGAATAATTTTTGCATACTGCAGAAAAACCAATTGAATGTAGCAGTAATTTATATATGCAAGCTTTTATGAAAACGTAAAACTTAAATTTTACCACACATATTTGTTTCTTTGTTTCTCTAATTTATTTATTACTTATTTGTTGTATAGTTAAACAATTTAAGCTATCAAAAACTGTTGTCATTTTATATGATTAGTCGTTTCCAAATAACTGCGCATTTCTGCTTTACTTTCTTTTTTCATCTTCATGTTAGAAATTATCATGTGTAATATACAACATGTGAGTGATACGCGTCTCGTTACCTACCCGGAGTTTATCGAGTTTCTCTTGCGTAAGCTGTAAGATAACTTTCGACGTTTAGGATTCCATCGAATGTGACACATCCGTTAAAACGTCTGATACGCCGTCATTATTTTTTTGTCTACGCACCGGATATCTCGGAAATTTTCTTTTCGACACAACACTGACAGGCGATACGGATATATGTATAAGTTACCAAAAGAAAGAACAGTACCAATGTCTCTTCAATTTTAACTCTTGACTGATAAACGCTAAATTAAGATCAGTATTATCTCCCTATAGACTAAACCGTAAATTTTCGCAATAGAATTAAATTTATTGATAATGTATAAACGTGTTAAAAAACGCACTTATGTGTCAGTGACGTTCTCATGGGATTATAAAATATTCTCCGGATTATGAAGTATAGTCAACTATAAACTTGGTGATATTATATCGCGGATGCCTCAAGAAAATAAATCCCACTAACAAGATTTTAATCTTAAGCATATTTAGAGTAAGGTATCCACAATGAAAATTTTATCCTAGATGAAAGCTCGAGGATCCAGGCAAGAGCCGAAGGATTTAACGGCCTAAAAATATACGCACATAAAAAGTAAATATTCAAAAATCTCGAAGTCCGAGAATAATAAGATTTGCGAAATCCGGAAGGTCCGAGCATCTATTAATCAGAAAAATTAAATGCTGTTTAGCAAATCAAATTAATTCGCTTGTGAAAAAGTGTTGCCTCTGTTGAAATGTAAAGCAGACATTTTAATAACAAAGAAAGTAAAAGAGGAAAAAGTAACATACCTGGTTTTATCAAAGGAAAATGGATCTCTCTTTTTCTTGCAACACATTTATCGAATCAAGAGAAATAAACATTACTACGAAATAACAGAATCTCAATACTTTTCATCTCTCTTCAAATCCCGCTATTTTCCTGTCACTTATCATATTTCTTCGATATAATTATTCCAATCAAATTCTGATTAAGACTTCAAGCACTCATTTCTTCAGATTAAAACTACCGTTAAAAAAGATGAGTTGCAAATTGCTACCAAGGTATTATGCAATGACGTATTAATTTCAATGGAGAAGTAGTTGATTGCTCTTGAACCTCGTGCAGCATACAATTTCTTTGTGGTTTCTCTGATTGTTTGCGATGCAGGAATCATTCAAATGGTAATCCGCTGCATCGCGCAACTGTTTTAACCCATTCTGCACAGAACACTTTACTTCTTCCGCAATAAATATGTACCTTGCCAAAACGGTTAAGTTTAGAATTATAATCACTACGGCTAATACGCTCCAGCGCGACGTTTCTCGATCCCGTTCGCGTTCAGGCTCTCGCTCCGCTTTTCCGCCAGATGAAATTTAATCACGCTACATTTTCGTGGAACAATTAGAATTCAAATACTGGGACGCTACACTGATTATCCCGACAGCGCGACCCGCAATTAATTCCGCGTGTCCTTCGGATCATTTTGACAATCACGTTGCCAGCACGGTTCTCACATGCGATCCATGCAGCGGCACGTTCTCGATCTCGCATCCCGCATCCCGTGATCGTGAAATTTCGAAGGTGACACGTCGCCGGATATCCGACTGCATGCAAATCGACGACGATTGGTTTTGCCTCTGATATTCACGATGTGCATCTGGCACCCTTGCGTGGTTAGTGATAAAGACTTGTCGTTTAATGTAGAATGTTTATCCGTTTATATATATTTCATTTTAGAAAAGGAACATTCGCATAAATAAGTAGAACCAAACATTGAGAAAATACGAAGACTGAAATTTATTAATTTGAGATAAGACGATTTCTCTAAAATTTTAAAGAATTCTATTCCTTTCTCTGTTCGCGATTTAAGAGAAATATCTGTTTGCAGTTTGCAAATTTCCTTCTGGAATTGTAGATTCTTCAATTTTATGTGAATGTTCCTTTTCTAAAATGAAATATATAAAAACGGATAAACGTTCTGCATTAAACGACAAGTCTTTATCTTCATTGATGCAAACAAACATCTCAAACATCAATGTCGACATACCGACACTTGTAGACTCACATGAACGATTCAGAAGATCTGATTCATAATTGTTTAAGGGGGGAGCCTGCTTTAGAACGCTGAAAATAAGGTATATTTTACGAATTGTTTTTGGAGAAACTATACAGCGGATCATTATAAAACTTTGATGCATTTATTAGTTAATGTTTAAAGATAAAAAAATTATTTTTTGATTTGAATATATCGCTTGTAGAGGTCGTCCTGGAGAAATCTTAGTGCAGCCGCGTCGCCGGCATTGCAAATTGGTGAGCATTCTCCTGCCTCCAAATTTCGTCTAAACTGAAAAATTGAAATATCTTCTCGTTATTTATGAATTCCCATCGTCGATGAACCAAAGAGAGAAGAAAAAAGTTGAAAAGTGCCAAAATGGTGGAGCTTAGAACACAAAAGTACGATTTTTAGGCAAAGTTTTTGAACTTTTTCATGCAAAAATAATTGTTTAACTTAATGTTTTTATGAATATTAAAGGTTCATCGACGATGGGAATTCATAAATAACAAGAAAATATTTCAATTTTTCAGTTTGGATGAAATTTGGAGGCGGGAGAATGCTCACCAATTTACAATGCCGGCTGCACTAAGATGCCTCCAGGACGACCTCTACAGGCGATATATTCAAATAAAAAAATAATTTTTTTTATCTTTAAACATGTACTAATAAATGCATCAAAGTTTTATAATGATCCGCTGTATAGTTTCTCCAAAAAAAATTCGTAAAATTATACCTTATTTTCAACGTTCTAAAGCAGGCTCCCCCCCTTAATAGTATGTATTTCCAATTACAAAAATAAAGTTAAATGTCGTTCTTCTTCAGTGGAATGTAGGCCTATTGGGGATACCACTTTAAAAAAACGCGTCGGCAATAGTACCTCATGGGTGACGTGGAAAGCTATTGTCGCGTTGTATAATATAAATATATTGATAGCATATATAAAAATAAAAACATAAAACATATTTCGATAAGAATAGATTAGTAATTAGGAAGCGCGTCCAGCGCAAGTACCAGCCAACATATGACTGATGTGACACTCCTGCGCCCGAGCGCCGCGACCGTCACTTGGTGGATTCGCCGGTGGTGCAGAGAGGCAAGGGGATAAAAGTAGGCGTTGCTTTTGAAAATCGCCTCGAAAGTGGAAGTAATTCCGACCACTGATCTATACCATATCTATATTAAGACACGAAGGAAAGATGATAAGTCATTGGCCAGACGTGCGGTCGATTTAAACTCGATACTTTCTTAGCGGAAATAATAGATAACGAACGTACAAAAAAAGAGAAAATTCTTTGATGATTGAAAGTTTTATGTGCAGATAAAGAGGGTGATTAGCGTTGTTGACGATACATTTGCACTATGATGAGGGCGTGAATATGATAACGATGTGAGTTTACAAAGGTTCAACGCGCATTTCGTACTCGATATCGAATTTTAACGTAACCGACTATGGAATCAAGATCATGGCCAACGTAATTTACAACCAGAGTAGATTTATTACCCCATAAATTCCCCATTTTGCAAGTTGCAGTCACGAAATTAGGTTTACAAGCGTATCGATCAGGAAGAGTATAATGAGGGTGTCTGTAACGTGTCGATCGTGATCGCGGATGTCGAAAAGTTCTCCAAGTTCGCTCGTTACGATGTTTCAGAGATACGAGAACGATCGTGATTAATAAAATACCAGTACACAAACCGATTTTCTGCTCACCGAATTTCTCGGGGGAATGAGAGATCAACGTGAGGGAATCGCAATTCTGAGCGCGGTGTTACAACTTCTTCGTATCCAGGAGAACGAATCTGCCCATAGATTCTTGCCATCAGTCGGAATATGAAAAAATCAACAAAACCCGGCGTATTAAATAAATTGACAGTGATCAGCGTTGATATCGGAAGCCGCCTGTGCGTCTGTCAGATTGATTAAAGTCGTCCTAGAACGCAGTTGACTGTCACCGAAAATTGAAGCTTGACATCAGATCCTCTCTCTCTCTCTCTCTCTCTCTCTCTCTCTTTTTCTCTTTTTATTTCTTTATTTGTCGAAATCGGTTTCCCCGACTTCTAAAATCTATTTTCCGACTTCTTTTACTGCTTCTCCGGCAAATCTCTTCCGATACGAAGAACCTTCACCTGTTTGTGCGAAAGAACAGGATTTGCGGCACAATCCCGCAAAAGGATCAGAAGTGTAGCAGGTATGTAGGGATGTACACGCGAGATTGTTGATGAATGTTCCACAAGTTCTGGTTGGGCGACGGTAATGAAACCCACGAACTTTTCCGGCACGAGAATCGATTCGAGACCTGACTGGAAAACTCGGCTATCGCTTCAGGTCCAATCAGTCTAATCGCATCGCGATGTAGTTAAAAGGGTTGCTCCAGAGAAAGTGCTTCCTTTGAGCCATTCTTTAGTTTTAGAGAATAATGCACCCTCAAGTTCTCAACCTAACATGCGGGGAGAATAATCTGAAACAACTGACTGATTCCATCAGCGGATAATAAAAACCGCTCCGAGTGTTTTGCAAGGTTTTACATGTTTATGTTGGAACTTTAAATCATCCTGAAAGTTCTCTTTTATATTTCCGTTTTTACAAGTTTTTATAAGTAATAAAACTCGAAGTAGTGTAAATACGTGCAGTTCTGATAAAGAAGAGATAGGATAGTGCTTTCGGAACAAAGCAGAAGTAAAGAGAATTAACGGTAATTATGTACTTTAACGGACCCAGCCCCGATGACCTTGACCTTGCCATATGTTGTCAAGGTCACCCTCCTGAGTGACCTTGAAGAAGTTTTAGCCGTCGCTCGTTGTTTGTTAAAAAGTTATTAACAAAAATGTTTAATGAATAAAGCATAATTTTACGATACCATATACGTTTATGAAAGAGTATATTTGATGGAATTTTAGCTTTAAATCCGCCGGACTCCGTGGCGTGTACCAGGTGATCAAAATCTGCACGGTGGAATCTGTTACACTGGCCCCGGCGGGGGGGAGGGACTTTGCCCCTCCCCCCCCGCCCTCCCGCGAAGCGGGCCGAAAACGAGCGTATGTGTCCGGGGCTCCAGTTTCGGAAAATATAACCTAACCAGGTTAGGTTAGGTTAGGTTAAGTTAAAGCAGAGAATACTTTGTATTTAACTGTTTGTGCTTTTGGTTAAAGTGAAGAATACTTTGTACTTATATTAAAAGAAACTATTCTATATATTAACAATTCACTGCTTTAAATGAAGAAATGACTTTCCTTTCTTCGTTCATATACATATTCGTCGTTTATATCTTTCAATATTCAATATTCTTTCAAAATAACTACTATATTTTCGAAATTTCTTTTGTTAATAACTTTTTCATAAACAACGATCGACGATTAAAACCTAGTGCGGGTTATTCGGGAAGGTGACCTTTGTAACATATGTCAGTATCATGTTCTTGCTTCACGTGGACAGCTAAAAATTCGTGCGCAATCATTAAACTTTCTTTGTTTATAACTTTTTAACAAACAACGAGCGACGGCTAAAACTTCTTCAAGGTCACTCAGGAGGGTGACCTTGACAACATATGGCAAGGTCAAGGTCATCGGGGCTGGGTCCGTTAAAGTACATAATTACCAAGATTTCTTTACGTTCGAATCCGAACGAGTTTACTGCTTGCCGAAAGTCGACGATGAGAAATCTAGATATTCGGCGATACGAATGAGACCACTTATTCCGATATTGAATATCGACAGTGGTGATGTGTTGTTTTGTTGGACGTGCGTTCGTGAATTTTTTGCGCAAGGTGACGGAAAGCTGAGGCTGACAAGTGGTGACAAGTTTGACGACTGAAAACGGGAGTGAATCGGGCAGGAATTCCGAAAAATGAAACTCTTGATTACTTCGGACCGTGAGAAAATAAAGAGAGATGTGATCGTGGAAATTGACCTCTGTGAAATCGATTCCTTTCGATTCCTGACTCTTCTGTCCCCGCACCGACGAACGTAAGATAAAGGGCATAAAAATATTTCTTATTGCGCCCGCACTCGCGCAAACATCGCAATTTGCTTTACGTATCTAATAATCAAGAGAACGCGAATGTAAAGCTCTTCTCCGGAAAAGTCTGCAAAAATATAAATATAAAGACCGCAATTATTAATTAAAATTTATATTGATATTATATTAATTAATATATTATATTAATAAATTATATTTCGATAATATAAATCAAGGAAATTCATATTTGAGTTTCTGTATGGTTTTTTGCGTGAAATATTCACACAAACTTGAACTTTAATTTAATCAATGGAAACGATAATAATGTAATACGTAATTATACCCTTTCACTAAAAAGACATATAATTTCAAAACGTGAACAAACGTAAGCAAATATTATATATCCGCAATTCACAGGTCGGAAATAATTGAGTTCCATTTTCGGGTAATAAATTCAAGCTGACGTCGAACCGTTCGTGCTGTCTGGATCGTCACGCCGTGATATAAACTAATTACCTGTGAATTCATTCAGAAATTACATGGAGGTGAACGGATTGCATTAATTAAATTCGTCCTATTAGCTTCCACAAATCGTGCGAGAGCCTGCGGCGAACGGAACGGAACGGTAGAATACCAATGAATCGTCATGTAGCAAGTTATAATAGCCACGTAGCAACTGTACAAATATTTACATCCACTGCATCAGCGAACCAATTTCTCATCGACACAATGCACCTGCCTACATAGGGGTAACACCTACGTAACCGGCTGAAAAAGAGGTCTATTTTTGGGAATTTTTTTTTATTTACTGAATCGTGCTGTTAAAAAATGGGTTTGATAACTTTATGAGGCATGTCAAAAAGTACAAAAAATAATTTTTTCATAATTAAATTTTACAAAATGGTGGATCTGCAGCAGCATGAAGGAGACAGTCGATTTGGCAAGGTGGTCCGTGGCTAGCAGCATAAATGCCGTAATTTTTGGTCTAGAACAAACAAACAATTCTTTTCATTTTCTTTACTCCAATACCTAGAGGAATACGTAGCCGTTTTTGAAAATATTGATTTTTGATAAAATGGCGGAGTTTTAAAAAGAAATCCATTTTTTCACAAAAAACGTCGAGTAAAATCAGCTGTAACTAAAAACATTTTTAACTTATCAAAAAAATCCTACATATTTCTGTAGAAAATTGTATTTTTTAGGTACTGTTAAAATGTGAAGTAAATTGGTTAAAAATTGTTTGAGTTTTACTGCTAGCCAACTTTAAAAATGCTGTTTTGAGAAAAACGCGTTTAAAGTTTCGAATGTTGATATTTTTAGATTAACTATTGAAATTTTTTACTTGTAGTGAATTTACCTTTAGTCTGCGATCCCAGGACCATAAAGTTGCCCTTCAACAGTAAGATTTTCATCCTCTTCGTCTTTTTTCGCAGATTTTAAACTCGAGTGAGCCTCTTTCGCTGCATCGCTGAGTGAGCGATCGGAGAGCTTGATGCTTTTTGAAGTATATACTTTCTTTCTTTTGTCACTTTTTACACGAAACTTTACAAAATAATTATTAAACAACGGTATTTAAATTATACAGTAAAAATCAAGGAGATGCTCAATGCGCGTCCGACTAGCGTCTTGTCAACAGCTGTAGTGCGAGAGTTATACTAATACATCTGAAAGAAATAGAGTACTCACAACATCAATACGCTTATTCGACAGCTTAGAATCGTCACAGATACCTGCAGGTAAAAATATTTGTACCCTACGAACCCAAATGTTTCGGAGTGCCGCGCGCTTTGGAAGCACTGTGGTGAGGCGCTTGGCGCGAGAGCCTATAACTTTGGGAAAAAAAGTTTTATCGCCATAAAACCACTTGCACTTCATTTTTAAGACCTTAAAGTGTATTTTAAAAGAAAAAAAATTATTTTTTGAAAATTTTACATAGGTGTTACCCCTTAAAGCAAAAGTATTCATCACCGTTAATGAAGCGGCGATCTTCATACTCTAAACCCATCGGAGATAAAAACTTCTGATGACGTAAAGCGTCTCTTGCGTAAGTTTGCGGGATGACTTAATCGCAAAATGCAGCTGCACTACTTTCTTACTTTTTTCCTTCTATGAAAGATAAAGATTTTAATTGTGTGTTATGTCAAAGTAGTCTCGCATGAAAATAGTGTGCATAGAGGCCATTATTTTTATCTTTTTCTTACTTACATCTTACTTAACTATATCTGCATGGAGAATATGACATCAAGCTTTATGGCGTATTGAGGAAGGATTTTGGAATCCTCGCAATACTCATTCTTTTATGATGCTCTTAATATCATAAAATCAAATTTCGATGAAAATTTGTCCTTCCTTTTACGAAAGCCCCAAAATTATGTCTCGACGTGCTGCAATCGAATTGAAGAATTTTTTTCATTTTCCTGCTGTTTAAGCTTCCTGGAAAACTTCATTAGTAACATGAACTATGCACCCAAGGATTAATAATTCTTGCATACGTACACAGAAAAAAAGTAAGTGTCACATCAAAACTTATATACTTGTATATACGCAACAATATTTATAATCTTCGTAAAAGAATTTAATAATCTTGAATTTCAACTATATTATAATCTTATTTCAATATTATAGTTGTCACCTGAAGAATACAATATAATTATTTTCTCGACTAGAAAATGCGTCAAATAATAACGGAATAAGATCGTGGGCGTGGAGGTAAGAGACGTATTTTCACGTTGACGGGATTATATCTTATATCTATTATTTATTATATGCACAATTATCACACTCTACCAAATTGTTAACCTCCACGCGAAGACAGCCGCGTGATGGTAATCTAAACTGAACATAACGCGCAACGCGAAAACAGTTTGAAAATATGTTATTTTCTATTTAACATTGTTTCCTTTCTATTCAAGAAAATTATTCTTAAATAATAAAAATATATTTTTCTTGATTGAACTATACAAAATTGCTTTATTCAAAAATTGTTTTCTTCGTTTAACGTGATATAATTTCATTATTTCATTTTAGTTGAAATTCAAGATTATTAAATTCTTTTACGAAGATTATAAATTATTGCGTATATACAAGTATATAAGTTTTGATGTGACACTTACTTTTTTTCTGTGTAGGTAGCCGCGTAGGTGGCTGATTTGTGGTGGATATTACACACGGAATACACAGAGGTACAAACAAGATGAATCAGTCTCCGTAGGATTTCAGTGGGTTATGTTTCTGGCGGCTTAATTTGCTGCTTTTGAGGGCACTGGCTTGAGAGGGTGAAACATCCAAGATTTTTTGATGTTCCTCTTTTCAAGAGAATGTTTCATCAAGCAGTTAATTTATTCGCCGAATATTTACTTGATGAAATTTCTACAGACATTTTGCGAAAATAATTCATCAATGAGAATTATAAACTGTAAACGACCACAAAATGAAAATTTGAAATATGTTTATTCATTACAAAAGCTTTATGAACACGTCGATATGAAAATGTAGAAAGTTTCTTTCAATTTATATTTCATTACATTTTAGATTTTACAATTTATATTTCATTAGAAGAAAATAGACAAAAATAATAGATGCATATTCTTTTTATTTGCTTTATCTATATTTAGCTGTATATCGCTTTTCATAAATGCGCTTATTTTCTATTTTCATTATATGACTTGCCAATAATCGTTCGAAACAACAAGACGAACGATTTTTTTCAACGAAAGCGAGCGAACGAATAGAAAGCGAATCTGCCCTCCGCGCAGCATCCAGATGGATTTAGCGGGTACATCGAACTCGCGCGGGGAAGAAGTCGCGTCAACGGGGGTGAAACGTGGTTAAACGCGACGGGGGACACGGGCTTAACGTGAAGAACAAAGCCCTTTCGCGCGTTACGGGGAAAAAGCTAATACCGACGTCCACTAACGGTTGCGGACAGGTGGGTTATCATTATCATCCTACACACAGCTCGACCGTGGAGGAAGAATAACGATGCATGGAACACCACCGGGCTAGGCAAACCTCACCCCTGATGGCGTACAAACATGCACCGCTCTTAATAGTGATAAAATATCGCGAACTTAGGCAGAGAAAGAGAGACGTGTGGGCGGGAATAATCCGTTTATGCGGATCTCATCGCTACTTAGACTCGAGACTAATGCAGTCAAGTAAATGAACGTGTAATTTTCCTATGTGTGTGTTGCACGGTATTTCTTATAGTCTCTAATTTAATCAATTTAATCATTTTAGGAAAAATCAAGCCGCCCCGTTTCTCATCTCACCGCCTCTCAGAGAACTCTCTTCTTCTTCTTTTTTTTAATTTTTTTTCTCGTGATGAGATATGCCGAATGTGTGCGTGTGTGTGTCATACCGTGATTTGCATTATTTGATTACACATGGGAGATTCCTGCGAATTTGCATTGCGCGAGGATTTATATTTCTTATCTGCTTTACGCGCGCCAAATGTGAAAGCTACGTTTCACGTTTTGAAACGCATTTTATTATGATTATCATGTGCTGTTGGAAGCATTTCTCGGGATTATTGCGCTTCAGGTGTTAAAACAGCACGTTTTATATTCTGCAAGATAATAATTTGCTTATTTACAAATAGTGAAAAACGAAGCTAAATAGGTATTTTACTGCAGCTTGCTGTTTACGTTCCAGCCACCGGGAATATGTCCAGAATTATATGCGTGTAGCTAAAAAATAGAAGAGTCCTAAAATCACCCGCGAAAAACAAGGTACTTAGAACTTTATAACAGTGCAAAGTACAAAATATAATACAAAATTGCGAGTTTTTAATATGCAGAGCAGTAAGCAAATCTTATTCTATCAATATCAAAATTATCTTATTATATCAAGCGATCTGAAGCTGACTATTCTTTAGAAGATTGTTGAGTTATGTACCGAAAATTTGAAAATTTTTTTTAAATATTAAATATAATATTAAAAATTAATATTAAAAATACATAATGTCTTATGAAATCAGAAATTTCTCTCTGTTAAAAACTATTACTGAACTTATAGGTTTTGATGATTATTTAAACGTGGTGGAAGTTCTGGTCACTGGTCGAATTTGTCGGGATTTAGAGGATATATTTCCGTGATGAGAGATTTACGAAACTGAGATCTTTAATCGACTTTATTCTATAATGCCTGAGAATATTGAGCAATTGATATAGATATCATTGAACATCGCGACAAATGGATTCTCGTGATAAACAAGAAAAAAAAGAAAGATAGTGTAGGCTCTGAAAAGAAAGATGCATGTGTATGTGTGAGCGATTTCGGAGCAAACGAGCTAATAAACTGATTCAAATCATCTCCTAGAAAACCGTTTAATGAGTATACAAGTGACAGAAAAATGCGCAACTGAAACAGAAGATAATAAACAGAAAAAAATAACATAATTATATAAAACATGAGCATTTATCCAAACACTCTCTGTGAAAAAATCCTCAATCAGAAATGTATGAAAACGTTCAAAAGACTCACCGAAGGGATAAGGGTTAAAACCGTCATCAGGAAGAATGACAGTAAATCTCTCCCAAGTCTCTTGCATTTATCGTAAAACTGATTTCGTGAGAGCTTGTAATAAAAAGTTCAACGATAAGGGGTAATCAATTTGACGATCGTTTCGCAGAAGCTACGATGAGAAAATTATGGATGTTCCATCAATGGAATGTAATCGGATTTTGGCTCACTGATGTTACACGCGAGTACGAGAGTTTAATGAAAATGTAATATGAGGATATAATACATCGCGCACACACGATTATAAAAATTGAGGATAAAATGAAGTACATAAAATCATCCTTTGAACGGTGTTATCGTTACGATAAATTGATCAGTGATACAGTAAGATCTAACTATAAAACAACCTCAATTATTTCGCAATCATTTTAGAATCAAGGAAGTAACTTCCTCATGTAACCGCATTCGCTAACGATTAGAGTGCCCATCGATTAAGCGCGTCACGCGACATTAAGAAGATTAATAAAATATTTTAATATTTCGATCGATGCTTTCACTTGCAAGCAGACAATGATAATGCAGTATCTTTTAATAGTTTATCTTGTTTAAGATATCGCAATCACGTATCTTTTTAATATAATATTATTCTTAATTTTAATCAGCTTAACATCGAGTTCCGCAAAATAACATTGTATTTCTGCGTGTGCAATCTTATCAAGTTCTTACAGATCGCTACGTGACGATCATGCTCTTCACCACGGATTTTCCCGACAGATTTTACATACTCACGTGATTACATTAGTCTTTTTTTCACAGCTAGGATCACTCAACAAATCGCGTTACGTATTATTCGCGATTCTTTTTTTTGTTAAAATGATCCCTTAGATGCCAAACCTGATACTGTCCATAAGCGCAACCCCCAACGCATTCGCGATATATGTATAGGGTAACTTAGGGTATGATGGCCATAGTTTTTTTAAATGCAAAAAACATACATTTATTTCTGTTATTTTTTAATGGCGTTTGGTATATTATTTCACTAAAGCTTAAAGTATGTAATACTATCGAAATTAAAGAGAAAATAATTACTAGAACTTTTATATTATCAAAATATTACAACATAAGCATCGGCCATCTTACCTGACTTTTAGGGAAAAGATGGCCATACATATATTTTCACATATTTAATCTTATTTTGACAATATTTATTTGACAATATATTTATTTTATAATATATATTTGACAACTAAACTATTATACATAAATAAATAAAACGTATAATGTTTTAACAGTTAACCATACATATAATTTCACATATTTAGTTTTATGTTGACAATATTTCTTTGACAATATATATTTGACAACTGAACTCTTACACATAAATAAACAAAACGCATAATGTTTTAACAGATAAATAAACAAAAAGAAGTTAACAATTAAAATACGTTAACTTATCTTGAAAAAAGTGGGCCATCTTACCCAAACTGTGAGGGAAAGATAGCCATAGTATTTATAAATAAATAATGATAACGTAAATACAAATTATAACTCAAATTACAAGTTACATACCTTTATTATGTATCTAATGTTGATTACGACAGCTTAACTATAATTTATTTCACATTACAGCAGCTTTTACTAGACACATGAAAAACTATGCAGGTAATCGAAAATTAAAATGTTAGATATTATTCATAATATTGTTATTTCGATTAGTGTACGTATATTAACTACTGTAAATATTAATTATCTTTGAGATTGAGTACCAAAATGCACTATTTAACAATTATTGTAAAAATTACAGCCATTGGCCATCTTTTCCGTATGGCCATCATACCCTAAGTTACCCTACGTCTTGAGGTGTATTCAAAGATATCATTGGCAGGAGTGAAAAGAAGCTTAGATCGCTATTATATCACGTTACATCGCACAGGCGGCTTTATTACCTACGAAAGAATAAGAGGAAAAATAAGAAAAGGAAGACAAAAGGGGGTAAAAGAGAGAGAGAAAAAGAAAAAGTATGCAATATCAAGAGTCTTGACTCAAAGCTCTTATATCAATAAATCATGTCCTCAAGTAACAGCAACATTCGCTTTCTGCGATTCGTGGAATTTTTATTTGACTTCCGTTGAAGATATTCACGGTGAATCCGGAGAATTTGATCGCATAAAAATATCAACGCTGCGCTTACATCATATTGAAATGCACGCATTCTGACGAGCGGAAAACCGGATCTCTCAGAGAGACACTTGCATCTTCCCTGTAAAAAGCTCCACGACTGAAATTCTTCTCTCTACACTAGCTGGCGCTTATTCCTCGCGCGCTTCGCGCGCTCGTAAAGCATAAAGAACGTATTTTTTTACGACGCGCACATTTTTAGAAGTTGCAAGACGATTGCACGACGATTTAGCCTATATTATTCAGGAAGATCTAAGCTATCCACCAGTGAAAGATTTTTTCAAATCGGTTTAGTAGTTTCTGAGGTTACCCCGAACAATGGAACAAACAAACTTTACTTCTATATATTAGTATGATTTATCCGTATCGGTATCCGCCACTCGTCGACCCAGCGGACATCCGGAACGAACTCGCGTGGAAGTACTCCCGAATCCACTGGTGAATCTTTCGAGTATCAGAAGGCATCGATCTTCGTCCATCGACTTTTGTTTAATCTGACTTGACCGAGGACGAACGAAATTAATGAACGTCTGTGTTGCTGCAGCCAGTGCTATCGTTTAATTATAAATTAGATTTTCAACGAGACGCGAGGTTCTCTCGAAATTAAGCTTCATGGGACTTCGTCGCTCGTTTGTATTCTTGCAGCTCGACGCGACGACAAATAACCGAGCGAACGCGGCGATATTGCCCGGAGTAATTGACGTCGTTGATGGTGGACGACGAGCAATTTTCTGTACGCGAGAGTGCAGTTTTTCCACCCGCGTCGTTAGCAGGATCAACGATACAATAATCGCCCGCAGAGGTGAAGAACGCTGCACGAGAAGGAAAATGGATGTCACGATGCTGGAGCACAGTTTGTAATCCCGGTAATCTCAACAGCCGCAAGGCCAAAGCGAATTATATTCACGGTAAAACATGGCGTTGACAGAACGCGCACCATCCTGATCCCCGTGTCTGCGGATAACGAGAACTGAAATTTCAAAATAATTCTCTTTCCGAAACTACCCTCTTTCGCGCCCGCGTGCACAATGACCACGAAAGTCTCCCCGATTTTCCTTCCGTCCGCGGACCCGCCGACCGACTCCAAATTGTTCAAGCGCTGACAAAAGGGAATCAAAGATTGCGTACTCGATATGGATAATAATGAACGATGACACAAAGACTGTGCGAAGCGCATTCGAGTGGCGACGCGATCCGCAAATTAACAAACGCAAGCGCTCACGTAAATGAATTAACGAAAACAAGTCGCAACAACAAGTGCGCAGTACGTTTCGCTTTAGTTTTCGTTCTCGAAATCCTCGTTCACCCTCTTTGAGAGCCATCAGGCGGTCTGCGCGAGCTGCATAATTAAGTTAGTCATTACCGCGCCCTGCTCGACGACTCGCAAATTGCGCGCGCGGAAAAGAGGATAGTCGAGTCCGTATAATTTGATATGTATACGTATGTGTCCCGCTAGCGGATTCCATCGGAACGTCTTCGTTCCCGGGAGTTGAAACGCTCGGCGAAATGCGGGAGCACGAGCGAAGGGAGAATGTAGATAATCCGTGCGCTGAATTCTGATTGCGATCGGTGAAAAAAATCTCGTGTCCGGAAAATGGCGAAAAATGGAAAGCGAGATCTGTCGATTTGTATCATCACGGTTAAATTCCAGAAATCGGGATCAATTCGAGGACTAGTACTTCTCGTTCGTTATTCGTGCGGATGTTACACGCGCTCAAACATGCGGGAATACGCGTATGCGTTTCATTATTGGAGCCGGTTGCACCTCTTCATGGAGTCGCTAGCATACGTACGATCCTCATGATATTCGGCACATCCGCAAGCTCGTGTCCGGAAGAGATAATCCCATTTCCGGTAGGCGGATCTACGCTGATTCCGCGCCGAATCCGCATCGCAGGATCAAATTTGCGTTTGCTATACAGGGTGATTCGTATAAAGTGACCGATTTAATTATTAGTGAAATTTGAAGACATGAAAAAAGAGTTTATACCGATATGTTCAGTACAAAGGGGGACACCATTTATGAGTGGAGGCGTTGAGGACATTTCAAAGTCAACTTCTTTTTTTTAATGGGATGCTGTATTTTTTATTTTATAGGATAGTAGCCCTTTTTAATATAAATTTAATGATACATTACATAAAAACATTCACGGTCAATCAAGGCCAAAAATACATGATAAAATAAAATTCAAATGTATGATCTGTATTTCTGTTCTTCACAATAAATGTTCAAAGTTTTGACCTTGAACTCGACGACACAGATGAATTGTCTTGCTCGTGATATAATCCGTAATATTGAACGAGCACTATGTCTATGTCGATCTGGATATCGTTCATTTAATACTCTTGCAGTTTCAGCCGCATTTTTTCCACATTCACCAAAAGTTATCAAAATGTCTACAATTTGTGAATTATTGTAATTAGCCATTACGTTCAGTGCTACGACTAATCTCATACTAAGGCTGCGTTCGCTTTGGCACTCACAACGTTTGTAAGCATCACTTGTCCTTACAATCTTCGTAATAAATAACATTATGATAGCAGTTTCCAAAGAAAACACAGCTCATAAACATAGACCTAGACATACTGAGAGCCAAAGCGAACGACAAACGGATATACAGATCATACATTTGAATTTTATTTTATCATGTATTTTTGGCCTTGATTGACCTTGAATGTTTTTATGTAATGTATCATTGAATTTATATTAAAAAGGGCTACTATCCTATAAAATAAAAACTACAGCATCCCATTAAAAAAAAGAAGTTGACTTTGAAATGTCCTCAACGCCTCCACTCATAAAATAATCGTATCCGTTATATGGTGTCCCCCTTTGTACTGAACATATCGGTATAAACTCTTTTTTCATATGTCTTCACATTTCACTAATAATTAAATCGGTCACTTTATACGAATCACCCTGTATCTCCGGTTACATTTGCGATGTAACATCAAGCTCGTAATAAACACGAAACAATAGTCGTATATCGTTACGTTGACGTTGCTATTCGCATATCAGTTTTACGCATACGCGTAAGAACGCGTATGATGCCAAGAAGTAAAGAACGAATAAATGAGTTTGGCGAATATGCATGCAGAATGGCGCAGCCCGACCCGTTTCAGCGTATTTTATCACAGTTCCGAGATTATCTTTTTACAAGAAATGTATACCATGACGGAAAAATAAAGAAAGATTAAGAAGAAAACCATTATCCCTCTGGTACCGACCCTTTGTTCCGAGTTGGAACCAAAAAATGCTTAACATGGTTACTATTAAAACGATGGGATTATTATACTTATTCATGCATTCATATGCATTCATGGAAGTATACAATTATTGCGTTATGCGCATTAATACAAAGAGAAAGGAGAATTAAATTACCAGGAAAAGATTGTTATAATTTGGACAATGATAAATAAGAAGGAATACTATTCCGCTCTTTAATTTTTGAAATGTTCCCAGGAACTTTTATCTTTCTCTCTCTTTCTCCAACTGCTGATCTACATGTATAAAAACATTAGAAATGTGCAAAGTAACTTATATAGAAACTAAATATCACTCTTATATTTTTGAGACATTTAAATTAAGAAACTTGAGACTCGAAATTTAGAACAATAAAACCATAAAAAGCATGACATTGGAAATACATACAAGGTTTCTATATCATACTCTATACATTCGTCGGTCACGGAATCATAGATAGAAACTGACTCGGCAGGTCAGGGACTCTTCGTTTGTCCGTCCATCCGCGTAATTGGCACAACTTAATTCAACAGTATCAATCGTAGCCGAATGCAACGAGATCCTGGCTCTGCTGCAATGTGCGCCATTGGGCCGTAAAAATTCGGGATTTCTGTCGACACGTGTCACACATGCGGCATACATGTCAATCGTACAGCCGCGATCTCTCGCAGCTTGTCGGCTGTGTATCTTGTCACAGTTTTACTTGTATTTCACAAAATTTTGTCAGCGAAACGACGTGTGTGTGCGTGTGTCGAAATATCGCGCGCAAAGTTCGGGATTCCGTAAAGCGTTTTATTCTCCAAACCATTGCGCGCGCAAAGGGAAGGGATATCCATAAATCCACGCGAACTCTCGCCCTTTTCGATACGCACGGCTGAAATTTTCGTCGCTCGTGCGAAATGTGCACGCACACTCATAAGAGGTCAGAGGTCATAATCGACTTATTCGCTGCGCGAATTCGAGCGTACGAGGACGTGAAAAGGGCCAGCACGTGTCTACCTCTCGTTCATACATGTCCAATTTATTTTTGACGTTACACTTTACTTTTTACGTAAGTCTTGCTCGCGTGCAGCCATCACGCGGGATGTCGGGGATAATCGTAGCGATGCGCAATATTGTTGTGATAATAATTAAATGATTGCGTGACACGTTTGTTGCGTGACATTTACGTTATGCTACATTTAACGCTTAATGCAATTACCATTAAAAAGAAAATAATATGACAAATTTTTCAATTCCCGTTCCTATCGAGAAACGGGACGTTTGTTCTCCGCGAGGTAGAATAATTGGCCGCACCTTTATTGTCTCGCCTTGCGTGCTTTTAAACGAACGTTGAATCCATTTAAAACACCCTAGAGGGACACCGAACAACATTTGCATTTGCATTTATTCATTTGACAAGTGCTGTTATCGCGATTAATCGGCGTAGTAATTGAAGTCAAGATCGAAAAAAGAGAATGATGCACGCGTTTTATTCCTTTACTGCGCGTTAAATCGGCTCCGTCTTGAAAATGATATTTTATTCCGCCGTATTAGCATAAAGGGGGGGGGGATATTCCTTCCACGTAAATTCGACTTTCCGGATCTCTCTCTAACCATCTTCACCCCCGCTGAATCATCAGACTATGTTCCTCAGCCTGATGTGCGTATGTTTTTTTTTACTTTCTTCTTTTCTCTTTGAAGCGGTGAAACGTTATGACCCTATTACTCTCACACCCGTTTTACTCTGGCGCCTTTCCTTCGCAAGGAGTAGAATCCACCATGGGAAATTTTCGAAGTGAAGTTTACTTTGTGCAAACCTCATTTTTCACTGATATACACGCACACGCACACGCACGTGTACCGTGCACGAAAATTTCCGTCCCCACAAGTACCACGTGTCCGGTGTTCGCGTCGCCATGTTCGTTTCAACCCCCTTAAACCACATAAAGTTTTAGCCTGATACTTTCGACGTGGCAACCGCCACTCGACTTTCCGCTACTCGGAGTTCGTGAATCATGAATTTGACAGTAGTTTACTGTAAACCCCGAAGGGAAACGAGAGATGTGATGAGCGATTGTCGAGCGATTGTCGAGCGATAACGAACACACGTCTTTCCTTCCTTTCGACTTTTTCGAATACGTGCTCGAGTGCGGCTGGGTAACAGATAAACTGCTTTTTTGTTCTCTTTTTTCGTAAATAACTGCAATAGACTGCTTGGTCTCTGACTTTGGTTACCGCGTAGAAACTGGAAAAACTTTACAATAGCTTATCGCAGTTACAAGCTTATTTATTTCTGTCGCAGACTTCTCGGCGAGCGGAACACTGTCACTTACGAGATCAGCAACAACGAAACTTATCTGAACAACGAAAGCCTCTTTTACAACGAGTCACTGAATGAGGACTACATCTTCGACAGGCCCGATGTGAAAGTAATCTTCATCACTTTGTACACCATCGTATTCGTCTGCTGTTTTTTCGGTAAGTCGCTCAACGCTTTTATGCGTCTTATAATTATTACATCTTGCACCAGTGCGATAATTTCTACATGTTAACTCCCCGTTAAAACATTTTTCTTCACAAGAGCGTTTCTCCTCGTGATACAATTACTTATGCTTTTGTCACAGTTGATAACTGATATTAATGGAGGAAAATTGATAAGCAACGACCTTTGATTGTCGTAGAAATCAGAAAGAAGCACATAGAAATTTCTATATTGTATCAAAATCGATTTCTACAGTTCGCGCGTATCGTTGAAGGGTCAATTTCGTTAATTTTCGGCTAAGTTTAATCGATATCTATCTTGGGAAAGCTTACGAGAACTTACGGGTACTCGGAGGGTTCGTTCGCAGGAAGTTCGCGAATCCCTTTTTGCCTAACGAGACGCGCACGTGGAACTCGTATGTCGTTGTCGAGGTAACTTCATTTTCTCGGGTGGCGTTACACGAACAACCACCACCGCGGATTATCATGGAACCGCTATTAGATAGCCGGTCGCTTCCATTCGTGTGCGTAATCCATGCGTGGTATTAACGAAGAGATGACTCGCTTATCAGGGAAGGTCCGCAATTCATCGATCCTGATCAGATAAATCAGAATCAGTGCATTTGGGGGACTCGCGTTAAATGTGGCTGGACCACGCCGCCGTCCAGTTATATTTTCGCAATGTCGGGGGTTAGTGGAGTGCACTCTCCCAAGAATTTAACCTGGCGCATCGAAATAACGCCGACAATTCAATCCTCCTAGAAGCTAAGTTCGGTTTTATACGTAATCCGAGTTCTAAACTTTCGGATTTTATTCTCTCATTTGCTTTAATCTTTAACATTTTTTATTTCCCAATTAAATAAGAACGAGAGAGAGAGGGGGGGGAGAGATTTGTCGATTATAAAACAGAAGGAATGTTTACAAAACTTCGTTCAACAAACTTCATTAATGCAAACGAATTTGATAAACACTAACAAAGCAACATCTCCCTTTTAGTGGAATTTACAGCGAAGTTTACACGTGACGTTCAGCGCTCCTTTCTGGCCGTTTAAGCACCCCATAAAGCGCATAGAGCAGCTCGTTAGAAATAGGGCAGCAGCAAAGTTGCACGAAAAGTCGATCCTTCGAACGGCGATTTCTTTCTGAAATTTATGTTCCCAATAAATGCCAGCGTGTTCGATCGCGGTTTCGGATTGCTCGAACGGAAGATAAATTTTAACAAGGCGCAGGAAATATTTATCCCCGCGGTGTAATAACATGGAACCTCAGAACCCGAATATCTTCCTCTCTCATGTAAAGCCATCGGAAACATTTTCAGAAGCTATCAAAATCAACGCGAAATACTTGAGACGCGATCGTATTTGTTGAACTAGCTTGTTAAGCTAACTTGTTACGTTGGCACGATCGCTTTAACGCACAATCGGCCAAGATTCGCGTTCGGGAACATTGTTTCTTTAGCTTAAGGAAGAAATTAAGAAAGTGCAATTTAATTAAAATATCCCAGACTGGAGAGGGTAGAAGCATTCGCGTTAACCAATGGAAAGAGGTTGCCGCCGGCAATATTTCCCGAACGTGCGGTTTCGAAAACCGCAGGAATTCCGGACACGTGTATATCGTACGCTGTCTAGGATGTGCACCCACCATTAAACGCCTATCGAATTCTGGACAGACAGCATCTTCAGAATCCATTTGTTACCCATGATTATCCCAGATTATTCTCGGATTCCAATTATTTCAAGTCCAGCGTGTGCCTGGACGTACTTGGACTACTACCTTGTACATATTCTGCCGGAAATGCAAAAACTCGTAGATGGTGCGGTAAATCCGTGACGGGAACCGCGCGAGAATTCCGCGCGCACGCGATCCGTGTGCTGCACGCTGAAATTTCAATTTGTTTTTCTCCCTCGTTCACATACTCTTTTTATCCCGACAGCGCACTCCCTATCGGTTTCTCTGACTTCTTTGTATATTGCAAATCGCACGATTACGAATGAAACGAACTAGCAAATCGAGGCCGCTCGGCCCGAAATGAATTTTCTAGGAAATATCGTATTCGGCCACTTCTGCCTGTAATAAATCAGTGCAATTTATTAATCGCAATTTGTTCGTTATCTAAAATAAATAGTTAATGTAAATATGCGAGATTAACTTGAACTGTAACAAACAGTTTTCCGGGAAGTGATAACGAATAGAAAAATGTCAAAAATATGTAAAAGGTACGAGATACAAAATATTCAATAATTTTTCGAAATGGAATGTATGATATATTTTTTTCATTGAACATTGAAATATATTAATTATACCAATTCAATTAAAATATATTAACTGCAAAAAATGTTGGATATCAAAAAAAAAGATTCAAGATGGACTTGCCATAATTTCTGATACGTTTGCATTCACATTAATAATAAACGAAAGTTCATGGAATTATTGGTGCACTTGTGCAGATTTATTACACAAACCACCATATGGGATTTCCTTCAAAAATATGTGATTTGGCATCAGCGGAAACCAGGAAACCGACATAAAAGCGAGTATTAACCTAATTGGAAACTCGTAAATCCAAGTCGCCAATAATTGTGTAGTGACCAACAAGCTGTGCGGTTTGGTCTGCATTACGGTGTGCGTGAAACGACGTTCAACCGTGAATATGGCAAACCTCAATGTAAATAGGACGAAAAAATCATAAAAACAGAAAAGGAAGAGAGAGAGAGAGAAATGGTATGTTGCAAATTATAAATTATAATTATTGAGACGTATAAAAAATCATTTATTAAAGAAGTACGATGCTTTGGACTGCACAAAGTAGGCAGAAAGGAAGATGTTAGAAAATTAATTTGAATATAGCAAATATATATATAATGTAATATTAAAAACGTAAAAGTGCCTGTTTTGTGGCTTCTAAGTATCCTAGGACGACCGTATCGATTGCGCGGCGACGAAACGCCAATTCATTATACATGCTTACCTAATGCTCTTTCAAGTTACTTAATTTATGAGAAGGAAATAAAAACGATGGCAGGCACAGGCAGGAAAAGAAACAGAAAGTGAGAGAGATCTATTTAAACGCGACTGGTTTTACTTTGTATTGCCGAAAGCATTCGCAATCCAGCTACTTTGAGCTTCTATTTATTTTTAAGGTACCACTTGCAAAACCACTCGTTAGTTTTTCTCGAGGTTTCTATCGAGGCTTTTATTTCGTTGTAAATGATACGTTTTGCGAAGAAAGGTAGAAGATGCACGCCGAGTACTTCAAGAAAATATATTATTGGGTTGGCCAAAAAGTAATTGCGTTTTTTTTTTATATAAATAAAAGGCGAATTTTTCATGGGAAACAAAAACTTTATTAAACAATATATTGTCCATTTTGTTTGATTATCTTTTGCCATTTTTCAGGCAACTTCATGATTCCGCGCTCGAAAAAGTTCTTATCTTTTTCAGCAAAAAACAATTACAAGAACGATTTGATATCCTCATCAGCAGTAAAGGTTTTACCATTCAAGGCGTTTTGCAAAGAACGAAACAAATGGTAATCTGATGGTGCCAGGTCTGCCGAATATGGTGGATGTGGTAACATCATGGTAACACATCCCATCCAAGCTGCAACAATTTTTGACGAGTGACCAAACTTGTACGTGGTCTAGCGTTATCATGGTGAAACACAACACCTTTGCGATTCACCAATTCTCGACGTTTCTGTTTGATGGCATCATTCAATTTATCCAGTTGACGACAGTATACGTCTGAATTAATGGTTTGATTCCTTGCAAGCAGCTCAAAATACACAATACCTTTAAAGTCCCACCAGACTGACAGCATAATCTTTCTTTGGTGAATATCTGCTTTTCAAGTGCTTTCAGCAGGTTCATCACGCTTGCTCCACCATCTTTTTCGTTTGACGTTGTTGTAGACGATCCATTTTTCGTCGCCTGTTATCATACGTTTCAAAAATCGATCATTTTCCTCACGTTTCAAAAGAGAATCGCAGATGTCAATACGCTCAGTGAGATGAATTTCTTTGAGCTCATGTGGTACCCAAATATCGAGCTTACTAATGTATCCAAGTCGTTTTAAATGGTTTTCAACACTCGATTTCGATATGTTAAGATTCTCAGCAATCTCTCGTGTCGTTAAACGCCGATTGGAATCGATCAGTGCCTTTATTTTGTCATCATCAATTTCGATTGGCCTTCCTAAGCGTGGTGCATCTTTCACATTAAAATCTCGAGATCGAAATTTAGTAAACCAATTTTGACACTGCCGCAGTTTTAAAGCATCTTCGCCATATACATCAGATAACTTTTTATGAGCTTGCACAGCGTTTTTCCCTTTTCGGAAGTAATAAAACAAAATATGACGAAAATGTTCTTTTTGATTTTCCATTTTGAAATCGACGGCAAACAAACAATTGTTAACGAAATCGTGTACTTTCTTTTTGTAAAACAAGCTTGAACTGTGAGTTGTTAACCTACATAATGAATTTGTGGTTTAGAATGAAGTTAGTTACATTTCAAGACATGTATGTCTATCTATTGGAAAAAAACGCAATTACTTTTTGGCCAACCCAATAGATTGATCCCGCAAGTATTTTAAAGAAACGTCTTCAAGTTATCAAAAAGTCAATCATTCAGAAGCAGAGTTGATCATTGTAATCACTTAAGTGTTAAGTAATAAGTATTTTTGTTACAACATTGCTATTCTACGTTAACATATTATTAATCTGTAATCGTTTATATCATAGAGAAAGAAACTTTACGCCGGAAACGTCCGTTTAATCTGTAAGAACCATTTAATCTGACCGTACGGAAGTCTGCATTTCACCCTGCTTTGATCGTGGAACCCGCACGCCACCCCCATGATACTTTCCATTTGCACGATTCTTGCGAACGGAAAATCTGCGTACGGAATATCGTAAAGCTCGTTCCGCGGGATTCGGATCGCTAAACATCAAGGGAGAAGCCGACATTTGACTGCAATTTCTCCGGCAGTTGTAACGCCACGCCGGAGGCAATAAAATTAGCAGCCGGGGAAGTTCGCTCCCCGGACGCGGTAATAATCTATTTTATCTCCGGCGGATTTGATCTCACGCTCTCATCCACGATTTCGGACATGGAATCCGGGTAGTCCATGTAGTCCACGGGAATCTACAGACTAATTGTAAGGGCAGTCTAGGGGAATCTACTTTCGCCGTTAAATATGAGATATATTAAATATGTCCGATATAACGATTGTGTTGTCTCGCGCGGGCGATTCAGTAGAAAGAACCGAATATAAGCCTCACGTAGGGGTAACGTGCTGCCGTCCGGCAGCAGACAATGTGCCCGCCTGAAACTTAGTTGCTTGAGAAGCAGGAGAGATCCGAAAACCTATTCGTGCGAGATTCCTTTGAAGTTGAAATTCGTACGTCAAATAAGACATAAAATCGTCTTTTGCATTTATTTAAGTAGCTACTGCTTAAAAAAGTAAGAAATTATTTGTGTAATTAGAGTCACTTTCTGTTGCGATGATTATACGTAGTTACGTTTTCGAATATCTGTCTTGAGTTTTAATGAGATTGAGATTGATGTGCAGTGTAATCGTGATGGAATTTGCATTTTTCTTAATTTTATAGACATGTTTTGGATGCACTCTGTAATTTTTCATATAATTGTCTTTTGCTTCTACAGACGCGGATATGTCCTTGGGATCCATAGCGTGATTCCGCGATCCATGATTCGTAAAATGTGTGTAAGACTTAAGACGAAACTTATATAATTTTGTCCTAACGATGAGAGAGGATGTGATTGAAGGGCAAATCGGATTAGCTCAGAACTTCCGTCTCTGAGAATGCATAGGGATGAAGGATACACAAGCAACCACTTCCTAAGAGTTAGTAAAGCGAGTTGAAGTGAATAAGTTAGTGAACAAGTTCCTGATATAAAATCCGATGTATCGATAAAGTCTCGGAAAAATTAAATCCACAAACGTTTAATCGAGACTCACAATTACGAGAGAAAAAACCGATAATAATTTTGGAGAGAAATTAATCAGGCAAATTTATGTTTCGTTCGTTAAACAAAATTGTCATAAGTAATGCACAGTAAATTCTATTATCCGCTAATTAACAAGCGCGCAAATAAATATAATAATAATTATAAAATATATTGGTTTATATGAACGCAATAGCATTACTCATTAACTCTTATGATTACTTTTTCGGAAAGAGTTTTAATAGAATTTTCTCTCAACATTAATTATATCGAAATTTCATTGTAATATACATCCTGCTGTCATCAAAATGAAATTTTACTAATAAATATGAAAACTTTATCCTAACGTTACCGTTACGAAAATTCGGTGACTTATTTAATATTGGTCATAAAATTAGCCTATTACGTCAAAAAACTGATCATATCATATACAGGGTGAGGCACCTAAAACAGGCCACCTGATCAATCTCGGCTGTTATTGGTGATAGAAAAAAATGTGTCAGACCAAACTTGCATGGTTTCGAGGGACACATAATTTGTTCTAAATAGTTTTTTATTAGGTGGACGCGTAGAGGTCATATGAAGGTCAACTTCGTTTTTTTAAATGGTATGATATGTTTTTTTACATACCATCTAGTAGAGCGTTTGAAGATGCGCACATTGATCTACGAGTCAAAATCATTCAAGGTCACTGAAGGCTAAAATCTCTAAGTGCTAGAACTTTTTCATTTCTGAGTTTACGGTATTTTCAATAGCAGAGAACTCTAGGCAGTAAATTATTTTCCCTTGCAGTTAGCCTTTAGTGACCTTGAATGATTTTGACCCGTAGATCAATGTGCATCTTCAAACGCTCTACTAGATGGTACGTAAAAAACCATATACCATTTAAAATAAACGAAGTTGACCTTCATATGACCTCTACGCGTCCACCTAATAAAAAACTATTTAGAACAAATTATGTGTCCCTCGAAACCATGCAAGTTTGGTCTGACACATTTTTTTCTATCACCAATAACAGCCGAGATATTCAGGTGGCCTGTTTTAGGTGCCTCACCCTGTATAGTGTAACATGTCTTGGCGATGTAATCAAAACTCGTAGCGATTGTTAAGGATCTTTCTGCGTTGGGCATTACATTGTTCGTGTGTTTTGATTCATCATGATGCTGAGAGAAAAAAGCTTGCTTTCTTACGAATATTATTACAATTGATTGTCATCCCAGAACATAGGGATGCCTGAGCTAATTCCTCTCTCCGTTGCTCAACTCCGTCATTTATTTTCCGCCAGGAATAAAAAGAAAATCTCCTTGCATTATTAACGTCCATCATTAGAACGCCGTCTCGAGACAGCTTTATCTTACGATCAATTTTTTTAATCAATTTTCTTCACTGTCATTCAAACACTCGAGAAACTTTCGTTGCTGGTGTTGTCCAATCAACCAACTTGAACTGCAATTTTTATATAATAATGATATTCCGTGAGTGATAAAATGCATTTACACACTGCGGTGTATAATACTTGTGTAAAATTGCTAAATTACATAAACCCGAAAAGCGAAGAGACCATTTTTAGCTAATTAGGCGAGAATGACTCATCGTGTTCCTCTAATGAAAAAGACGTAGAGCTTCCAGTCCTTCTTCTTCTCTCACTTTGCTGTTATACCTCGACGGAAACTTTACGATAACGCGCGTTCTCCTTTTATCTCCCAAGAGAAAGATATTCCACTCGTACTCAACTCTCTGCTTTAAACGTAGCCGATCACGTACTGGAGCGCACACTCTCGTACACTAAGTATTATTTTTAATCCAACTCGACTCTCTTACACGTTTTTCCTTCGCCCAGTGTCGTGTTTCGCGAGAACCTTCGTTTAATCGGATGTTCTCGTGAACGTTCTCTAAATGGTTTCACCCTACGTACTCGGAATACTTACGATGAAACGTAATGGTAGCATCGTATAGAAATCCGCCGTGCATGTGATTAGAATATTAAAAATTTGCAGATAGTAAAAATAACACAATAAAATAAATTGCTATAAATAAATATAAATTTTGTGATTCAGCTGTCTCAGAGAGGAGATCCAATCGATTTCCAAGTTCACGTTACCACCGTTGTCTTCACCATCGTCTAGAGTCTGTCTACCGTGTCGCTCGTAATGTTAGATCGCGAGGAAATTCCAGTCGTCTCGAGTTCGCTTGAACAGCTTGTGAGAAAGAAGCGAATCCGGGATATCTACGACCTTACGGGAAAACCGTGTCACGTGTCACTGCCATCACGTTCTGCTGACCACGCAGCTCCTCCTGGGATTTCTGATATGGGCTACGTAGTTTAAGCACTGGATATTTAATCCTTTCAGTTACTATACAAGCGACTGCGACTTTCTTCCCACTTCCCTTTTCGAACAATTGATTCTGTCTCTGTGTTCCTCTTTCGTTTTTAGCCGAGATTGGAAGTGATAAAATGCAAAACTGATGGATTTCGCTATTTGGTCATCGAAAGCATGGAATTGCGAGCGGTGTCACATGAAATCGCACGAAAAGGATGGAATAATGCAATTTATACATCGTACAACAGCGAAGTAGTAATTTGCAAATGAAGCAGCAATTTGCAAATGAATCAAGGCTACTGAATCGAGGAGAATAATTAAAACTGTAATATCGATGACTCGTACCGATGCAACGAGCAATTACGCTTAATATTTATATAATCCGTCTCGCAAGTACTTTGCATCCAAATTGTTTAAAAGACCGACCTATTATAACGATCCTATTATAGCGGCAATTTCTCGCAAAGTTCTTAGTATAAATGTACCCCAGCGTACTCATAAATAATAAAGCGCCTAAGCCGGAGAGACGACTTTTGTTTCTGGGCAGATGACAAAGCATGACAATGATCGCTCGCCGCTATTTCTTCACGAATGCAAACAAGATTATACTAGCGGATCTTGGGATCTCTCGCAGCACAACTATCTTCATATATCATGACTGTTTAAAAATCCGATTTAATTTCTCGATTTTGTTTGAATATGTGAAAGTTCATATACATCAAGTGATGTATAGAAGGCAGCAGATCAGGTCCCGGAATCAGCAGATTTTTAAACTGCACTGTTTAGAACCTGAAGACCTCTTACATTTTAATTCATAATTAATTTAATTTAATTAATTCGACTTAATTGTCACAGTACACCGCATGTTTATATATTGGGTCGTCCGGAAAGTTCGTGCCGATTTTGAAGGAAAATTCAAAGGCAACATTTTTTTATGTCGATAAATATTTATTGACTTATGTATGCACCGTTTTGTTTCACAACCTTTTCCATCTTTCACGCAACTGGAAGATTCCATTCTCCCAGAACTTCTTAGGTTTCTCGGCGAAAACTCCTCAAGGTGGTTTTTTATGTCGATCAAAGAGTTGAAGTTCTTGCCGCTAAGAGAATTTTGCAAAGACCTAAATAAGTGAAAGTCTGAAGGTGTAATGTCTGGTGAATACGGTGGGTGAGGTAACACATCCCAGCCAAACTCTAACAATTTTTGTCGGATAGTCAAAGAAACATAAGGTCTGGCATTGTCCTGATGGAACACGACGTCCTTCCTATTAGCTAATTCTGGACGTTTTTCCTGAATCGCTGTCTTTAATTCGTCCAGTTGCGAGCAGTACTTATCTGCATTTATCGTTTGGTTGTATGGTAGGAGCTCATAATATAGGATTCCTTTCCAATCCCACCAGACACAGAGCATGACTTTTTTTGGATGAAGGCCGGCTTTCGGAGTGGTTAATGCTGGTTCATTTCGCTTACCCCAGGATCTTTTTCGTTCTACATTGTTGTAAATCATCCATTTTTCGTCACCCGTCACTAATTGCTTCAAAAATGGTACGTTTTCGTTGCGTTTGTACAGCGAGTCGCAGATGGAAATGCGATCCATTAAATTTTTTCGGCCAAATTATGCGGAACCCATACATCATAGCGACTTACGTAACCAAGCTTCACTACATGATCGCGGACAGTGGTTTTCGATATTTTCAGTATCTCTGCTAATTCACGTGTCGTGTAGCGCGGGTTATTCTCGATCAGTGTCTTGATTTGGTCATCATCAGTAGTAGAGGGACTGCCCGAGCGTTCTTGGTCTTTAAGGTTAAAATCACCAGCTCTAAACTTAGCGAACCACTTACGTACGGTTCTTTCAGCTAAAGCGCCTTCTCCGTAAACAGAACATATCGAATTTGTTGCTTGTGAGGCATTTTTGCCTTTCCGGTAATAGAAAAGCATCAAGTGTCTAAAATGTTCTTTGTTTTCTTCCATCTTGAAAAGAGTACAAAACTGACACGAATCAATTTATCTGAAACAACTTTTTTCCTAAAGATGCGTTGAAATGTCACCTTTAAGCATATGTATATAAATCGTATGTTTTCAATAACATTGATATATTCAGACATGTTCCAACGCCATCTATTAAAAATCGGCACGAACTTTCCGGACGACCCAATAAATTTAATTTAATTTCTCAAATTAACTAATTTTTTTTATCTTTTGCATGGTTGATCCAACTCTATGTCATTACAAGTACACAGTTTCATTACACTGGAGAAAAAGGAAGATAACAAATGTATCATATGAAACGCAAGAGATTTCTCTACCTTCAACTAAATCCGCTCTTGCTGAAATTTCGTTGATGGTATCGCATCGCATTCATGAAAATGTAAATTGACCCGCCCGCGCCGGAAGGTGCATAAACGCTCCAGAGACGGATATCTATCGCACACAGCGGATGAAAGTTTTACTGAACAAGTAACAATGCACACACGAGTTCTGTGCAATATGCTGCTATTATGGAGGTACAAGGAGAGCCGAATACTCTGCGTTTTTATATGATCCTGCGTAGTGGTCTATCGATCGTGAGGTATACGAGGTGTACACAGCTCGTTTTTAATTGACAGACTTCCCCGAACCTATCTAGAGTCGATCTTCCTCAGTGAAAATGTCTAGAGATGTCATCGCTCGTCGCAACCCTTCAACTTTTAGTATTACATAACATCTTTACGACATTGAATCTGAAATTAAAATATCTCTTCTTCAAGTACCTTAAATATCTTGGCATTAACTGGAGAACACGATTTTCTCGTCCTTCTATATCAGAGAGGTAAGTTTACAAAAAACCTTTTTTCAATAATTTTTATAAATCACAAATTATTAGAGCTCTCACATTTCCAAGAGAAAATCAACTTCATCGTCGAGATCCAACATCGTCACGAAGCCTAACAGCAGAATTGATCTGTGAATTTCTGAACGAATTCCGGAACACTCCGTGCACATTATATCATACGTTGATATATCTGACGAGAGCACATATATGACATAGTTCGCGATCACTGCAGAGGATGCAGTGGTACCTGCTATCGAGGAAAATCAATTGCTCGAAAGAAACAATTTACGTCGTTGTGTACTACCATGTCAGTGAAGGAAGCTCGCATTGAACTAAAAAATAGGTGATCTACCAGATGAAAGACACTTATCTTCACTTACTAGACAAGTGCAACAAACGGACACGCACACGTCTGAATTCTCCGTCGCGGATTCGAGCTGACAAATTGATAGTAGAACCTCCATTCACTGACTTTTTAATTTAACTATGTTCCTTGCGAGAGTTCGGAAAGGGCGCAAATATCATGTTGATCCTGATCGCGAGGTGAGTTTGCGTTGGAGGATTCGAAAAGTAGATTCCTCTTCCAGTCTTCCGATCTTTCCTCGATGGTAATTGTGTTGATCTTAAATATTAACGAGTCAATGTATTTGATGTCTTGACCGAGACTGAGAAAATGTACTTTAAAATGAAGTAGACATTTTCAGACGCGAATAAGATGACGCAACTTTGCAGACTTCGATCGTTTTGATTCAGTACTTTGGCAATCTGAAATATTTGATTATTGACACGTTTTACTGACACTGAACGTACAACTATTCTTTCGTTTCCAGAAATTGAGACTTTACAGAGATTTCAAAGAACTCAGAGTTGCTTAGTTCTATCACCATACACACGTATGGCACCTAAGTTTTCAGCATACGAAGAAGCTATTATGCGTAATACGCAAGAGACAATGAGGCAATGAGATTACAAAGCCACGACATTTCCGAGGAAAGACAAAACTGTCGCACACAAGACACAAATTTCTTTAGACCGTACTTCCACCGTACCATATTCCCCTAAAACTTTTTTAATTTGCAGTTTTTCCTGCGCCCTGCATTCTCCGTGATTTCCACCGCAGAAGTGAAACATCATTCAGGATAAAAGACTATACGAACTTAAAGTATAATACTTTTAAAGTATACTACTTTTTTTCATTATCTCAAAATTTTTCCATATTGCAAAAGTTAATTAGTATCTTTTTTAACTAGTATCAATATTCGAAAAATTTAACATGAATATTTGAATAGCGAAAATATATAGATATATTTTCCATTAAATTAAATTTCATCAACATTATAACACAAAATTTACACGTATGTCAGATTATAACATTATATGTATAACAAATTTAATTAATATCTGTTTATTTATTCAGCTTACCAGCTTTGATTCATCATTGAACCGGACAGCGTTTACTGGTGTTACGCTTTTATCAGAGCTGTTTTATCACGGTAATCAGCTTTTCGTTTAATTCGTTTCCCGAAAATTTGTGTTCTGTCGGCTACAGTCGTGCTCTGGCAACAATTCTCATGACTGATGACTTGATTATTCGCAATTTTTCCGACGAAACGGAGTGAACAGATCTTGCTGTGTGGATGCCCCGGGGAATAAGTGTTATAGATTAAATAATTGCAGCGCGCCCAGAGAGATACGCGAGAAGGATCGAACAGAGAGGAGAACGGTTAAAATCAACTTCGTATTGTCTCTCAGCGAGCGTTTTCTGTCTCAAGTGATTTTACGACAGAGTCATGTAAATTGCCCGATTGCTTCACCGGAATTTCTCCGGCCCGCGGCGGATATAAAATGAAGTAAATTCCCGATTAAGTCGATTCCCGATTAATATCACGAGCATAGAACAAAGTTCCGGACGCTATCGGAAACGGCTCATGTGACTATAAGTTTATCGCCAAGATTAGTTCGAGGGAAATAATTTCGCCGCGTCGCATAAAAGCAATTTCAAGATCGTTCGAAATAATCTCAGTGTTCGTGACACTTCTTTCATCGCTCGTCGATCTCTACATGCATGGTAGATGATGTTTTGTTAGTACGCTTTTATTATTGCAATGCAAATTAATTTTTTACTGATATAATTTTACCGCAGCACGTACGATTTGTATTTCGTTTGAATCGAGCTATTAAAAAGGATTTCGTGACATGATTTCGTTTGTCTTCGTGGATCTTTATTTAGTCTTCAACTTTTTTCTTTTCTTTTTAGCTCTTTTTCATCAATTTAGCAAATACTTTGCTACATCGGGTTATCGACCACGAATAAATTTGCAACTCGCCGATGGCCACCAGGCAAATGGCCATGATTTCCATAAAGCGCCGACGAAATACTTTGATTGATTTGCATTCCGACGCGTCATGAGGCCCGATACGAAACGGAGAAATGGCGGAAATAGTGAACGCACAGATAGAACAAAAGAAAAATTGATATCAATCAAACATCAATATATGTATAGCTCGATGAACCATCCACGGATGAAGATTCCATATAACTTCGTCGAAAAATCAAAGTGCATACACGACGGCCGTACCTCAAAAATTGGGCAATCGTACTGCGATGTTGGTTGACAGGATGGCGAGTACACGACCCAGATTGGCGAGCTACGAATTTGGATTATCACTTTTCGCCAGGAAATCCATTTTTGCGATTACGTTTAATCGTCACGTTGACATTGCGTCGCGCGATATTGGATTGGTCGTGATTCATCGATTATTACGCCGGCATCCGTTAGCTTTGGCGTCGAATTTCACGCTCTCTGTTTTTTATCGCGTTTTTATCGTTCTCTTGTTTTTATCGAAAGCGACTGCTAGCTGTTGCACCCCACGCCGACTCGCTTTTACCGGGAATTAATCCTTAATGGCGAGATATGAATCCACGGAAGATGATCGTGCGAATAGTGCACTGGACGAAAGGTAACTTTCAGTTTCCAACTTACTCTGCTTCCTTAACTTCCTGATATAATGAAGTATGGGTCAAAGGGTTGAAATCAGCGGCGATTATATCGTAATTCCTTGCCAAATATGCGAATTTATCCTTCCGCCATCCAAATGATCAAACGCTTCGTCAAATATGCGCATTTATCCTTCCGCCATCCAAATGATCAAACGCTTCGTTCAAGTAGCTCAAGTGATATCAGACCCGGTGGCTTGAAGAGGGACGCAATTAAATTTAATGAATCGCCTTTGCTACAAATTTCCTTTATCTGTACATTCTTATGTCGCATATCAGCAGCGTAAATAAAAATCAGAGGGACAGTGAAATCTCTAAAATAACGACGAATATCAAGTAGCGACTTACGAAGTGGACATTCGGAGAAATTCAGATTCGGCAAATTGGAGAACGATTTACGATGCGAGCACATAAACATTCTCTGCATTCTCAAGAGCGCACGTTGTTGCATTCGAAGTTGTAAGTAAGACACTGTTCTAAATTCATAAAAGAGTCATTAAAGTTTAAAGTTTAAGGTATGCCAGACAGACCGGATGATGCCTTCTATATTTAATCGGCGTGTTAATCTTCATTCAATTGCACTCCCCCAATTATGTTGTATTATACGCGCGCGCGCGTTCCGTGCGTGCTCTCGAGAAGACGGAGTGGATTCACTGCTCGGGGGTCGAGTAGAGAGAGGACTAGTTAACCAGCCGGGGCAAACCAAACGTTGGAGTTTATGCAAATAAGCCATCCCCTTAGTGGATCTATCTCTCTCTCTCTCTTTCTCTCCTCGGCAGCTAGTCAATTGCTTTCGAGGTCCCCGTACAGATCCAACACGGATATCACAATTCTACCATAATTAGAGGACTTATACTCGTCATCGAACGCCCGGAGAACTCTGAATGCTCGAATGTCTGATCTGACAGCGATCTAGAGCGAGAACGACAGACGCAACAGTCGTAAGTGACATAATTTAGTCGCGGCATACGAATGACGTTAATTAAGTTAATAAGAATCTTAAATTCGATTCGTCTTCTAATTCCGTTTATCCGTCGTGAGGATATTTACTCAGCGTCACGAGGAAACTTCGCCTCGTCGGAACAGACTTTGAAGCGCGTTTTAATCATTCCGAGAGGTATCTAGCGTTACCTATTAAATGAGAAGCTCGTGGCAAAAATAGGCGAGGAGAACTAAACGTTGCATATTCATGGAATAATTGCTCATAACGGGAAACGTATTCATCTCTGTGTTTGAGATGTCTATGCTGGAATTGATCAAAAGCGATATTCTTTTAAAGTGAGGAGACGAGTATGAAGGAAAAATTGCACACTCTTCATCTGCAGATCTAATTGGCAGTGGATTATTCATACGAACTCTTGCAAAACGACCAAGATGTTGAGTCAGAATCTACAAATTGATCAAATGTAATAATTCCAGTTATTTTTCATGAGCCAAGACATCGATTTGCGATGAATTAAGCGTCGATGAAAGAATGCAGACTTGCCGATGACGTCTCTTGTTCCGCTGTTTGTATTGGCATCCGGTTGAAACCCGAGGCAATGAGATGCAATCATTGTCGGCGGATAGGCGCTGAAGCGCGTCCGGATGCTGCGAGGAATGTCCTATTTAACAGAGAAGACGGGTTGGTATTCTCTGGCGTCTGACTGGGATTGTGTTAGTGATATCTTGCGGAATGGGGCACCCGTCTGTAATTTCCGATAGAGAATCCACGGACGGAGTAACTAGCAGATTCCTTGTCCGAACAAGAGAAAATGAGACCGAGTCTTTCAGTTGACTCTAATGTGTATTATTCGCCACGTGTTATCACGGATAACACGTGGCGAATTAATTTTATCTTCCATCACGTTGCATATAACGCGTGCTCGGTCATTTAATACGTCGAATAATCCACGTTTTATCAATTAATGGAGATAAAAGCATTTTGCGTTAAATCTTTAATCGTTTATATATAAATCGCATGTGTGACTCGAAATTGATAAAAATACTAATTGCAGATTTTGTTCTGATTAAAGAATAAAATTTAATCAGCTCGCTGTTTTTCGGGTAGAAAAACTCGTTTTTACTTGGAGCTTGGAAGAAATGCGATTTAAATTAATCTGTATGACGTAGCAACTGCGAGTAATCCTCATTTTCCATTCGCATATGATACGAGTAATCCGCATTCGAGAGAAATATGCAAAAGTCTTGGAACCTCTACGTCTTAATTAGCGTGGATTTACATATGCGCCAGCAGTGGCGTTACATTATATAAATTCAAAAGACAGTTATACCTTTATACGAAACCTAATTCTTAAATTACGTGAATAATTATGCGGAACATGAGTTACAAAACTGAGAAACTGCGAAATATGAAGCTTGAAGTAATGCCGAAGAGATTGGAATATCGTCATCTTCATGCGTCTCGAAAATTACACCGTCAGGATAAAATTATTATCAAGATGAGAAATCTGTCACTCCGCACAATGACTTCTATGTTAATGCTGCGTCCAACAGTGATATCGCTATCAACAGGTGTGAACTGCACTTTGCTCGATGCCGGTGAAGCTCGGATCGCAGAACGTTTTTCACGCGAAGGAAACTTCATGGACCTCCATGGTCCCCGGATAAATCATCGCCGCGCACTTCGCGTGAAATACATCGCGCCGGAACTTCCTTTCGCCGGAAGAACCCGCAAGTGCTCGTAGCTATCTGCTTCATTGCACCGCCGTATGTTCATCGAAATATTTCACGCCACTCTGCATTTGCATTTGCGCGGTTCTTAAGTAATTTATAGTTATCTAAAATTTCTCTTTAGAGAGAAAATGTTTAAAATTGATCTTTCTTATAATTTCCGCGAAAGAGCTATCGCTTTATCATTTTAATCAGTACTTAATATTTCTGATAATAATTCTGTGCGATTTTTCGCAGGAATTTTTTTACCGGCAGCTTTTATAAATGTGTAACAAAGTTGAAGAAATTTCCGATCTTTTATCGCAAATTGCCATGAAATGCACGGCCGGCGCGTGCAAAAAACGGACATCATATTTTGTGGTTTCTCGCGAGGTGCACATCAGTTCCAGCGAAATGCAGTGGAAACATCAAGTACACGCGTTTTCCTTCGTTTTCCTTCTATGTGTGAGATTTATTTGGACGTTCCGCAGTTGCCTCAGTGAAATTACGCGCGCAACTGGTTTCAGGCGGAATTCACGTCAGGCAACCTTGCACGTGGCTAGACGGTGGAAATGCATTTCTCAAACTACCTTCTCGGATAACTATCGACGTGGAAAACACGCATGTCATACGCACCGTAGAAGCCCGCGAAAATCAACTTCATCAACACATTGCATGCTTTTCATGGACACGCGATATCTTCCGGCGCAAAAGTACTTTCTTGCGCACAATGTCACACAATTTTAACTGTTCTCCACCGAAGACTTGAACATAACATCGATACAATAGTGACGTGAGTCTTGCTGAAAATTCCGCTTAACGTTAACTCAGCATATAGATCCGCGCCTCGAATCGCGTGCTTGCATAATTCATTACGGTTGCAAATGATTTCGCATTCTTGTTGTAACGGGAACCTATTATCTTGCCAGTAACATTGTGATGCCAGGAATATAAATGGCAGTTATACTCGCCCGTTCACCAACCGTAATTCTACGAGGAGTAACAATAAGCAAGATAAAATAGCGTTCATCACGAGGCGTAAGCCGAAACCGATTAACGGAGAGAGTAATCCTTGCTTACTCCTCGAGAGACACCGAACTGTCACCAAACTGTCACGTTTCGTTTACTCCCCGGTCTCACGCAGAAATCATCTCCGGGAAATAAAACGCGAGTATTTCATTTTGCACTTGGCGACGAGACAACGGGAAGTAGAATCAGCTCTCGCGCCGGTGTTCTCTCCGTTACGCTGAAACATCAAAAATTGCTTCGCCACAGAAATCCTCTGCGTTGTTCTTCCGGAGCTGCCAGCAGCTGTGTTCGCGGAGATACGTGAATAAATAAATTTCCCGCGCGCGAGGAACTCGCGAGAAAAAGAAAGAAGGAGGAAGGAAATCGCGTTATCAGGCACGGAAATGCTCGAAGCTCTTCCGCGGGGCCGCAGGAACCGCTTACGTGCACGTACGAGGGAATCAGCAGGACACTAAGAGCCTCGGCGTGAAATACGACAGGAAAATTTGCTCCCCGCGTAATTTCGCGCGGACGCTGAAATACCGCGTCTCCGATAATACGGTGTGATCCCGCCTCGCTTCGCGAGAAGATTCACGAAGAAAAGAGGACAGAGAGGAACACCGTGGATACGAATGCCCGTAAATTGACGACGCCTCGTAACTTTGTCCGCGTTTCTTGATTAAACAGCGGCGGTCGCATCCGGCTGTGACGAGATATCCCGGAAGTTTCCCTGCGAACATCACGATCGTTTCAATCGCTCTCTAGTATCGCTGTTTCGCTGGTCGTTACCCCGGAACGGACGACTCAATTAAAGTTTTTCTCCTCTATCTAGCAGATAAATCGAAGAAAACTTCTCGTAAGCAGACATTGTCCACCGCGTGAAATCCATTAACCGAACTTGTTGCGAAATGAAGGCCACTTGTCTGAAACCGGAGGATCGATATCGGCTTACGAATGTGCTCGAGCCTGACAGCCGAACTCGAAATCGCGGATTTGCGGATTTGAACAACCAATCTCGCTTTGCGTTGTGGCTGCAAACAAAGAAAATATAAAAGCCGTGCAAGTTAAATATGTGCTATCCACTAAAACCGCCGGAACGCGCAGCGTTGATTGAAAAACTTGTCAAAAAGTGCAATCGCCGAAAGTCGGAGCAGCGGTCGGAACGAGCGAGGAGGCACTTACTGAAGCGCGAAGTTCAAACGAGCAGAAGGGTGGATTCAACGATGGATTCAAATTAATCGATAATTCGGGTAAGCCTGGATAGACTCGAGATTGCGATACGACTTCGGAGTGATTTGTGCTTCTGATCAACTTTAAGCAACGTATACCCCGAGCGCAACGACGCGGCTAACTGTTGTTCGTAAAAGTTATTCTGTTCATCTTATTAAATATTTTTTTCTTTTTGTTTTACCTTGAGAGACTCTGTTACTTGCGCTGCGCGAACGTTCGATATTAAAACTGATGCATTGAAAGAGGCACTTGACGATATTGGCGATTATTACATTTTTTTCGCGCGCAACAGCAGCTAAAAATGATACAGCACGTATAATCGAGCGAGGACAAAGGATCGTAAGGATGCGATTCTGAAGTTTTTATGACAAAGAGAGAATATATTATACAGTAGCAAGAGAGATCGATCGGAGCATCCCCGCGTACTTTGATGCGCCTACGAGGCACAAAATTGCAATAAATATTCATTGATCAGCCAGTGGTTGTTAATGGACAATACGAAACCTGAAACCTCATGTGGCAGATAATCCAATTATAGTATCTTGTCGAATAAACTGAATAATGTAATGTGATAAAAGGAGAATGAAGATGTATGAAATTACGTGCTCCGTTGTGTCTATCGGATCTCTCGAAACTAATTTTGGCGATATTTTAACAGCTATTTTCATACATTCATGAAATGAGAGTAAAATTAAAAGTTAAAGTTAAAATTAAAAGTTGTGATACACCAAATTTATCAAACGATTTTTTTACCTTTACAGGTGTTTAAAAAGAAGCCTCACGTCAAAGTACTTTCTCACGTTGATTTTATTTTAATTGCCAACGATATTGAAAAGCAAAATTAAAGAACTTCAGCGAAAATAAGCCAAGTGAGCAGATCGACGAACAAAGGGAAACAACTCTAGAACTCTTTGTCATGTAGCACCGATAAATTACAACATCGAAAGTTGCGGAGTCGAAAAATGCGCAATATTAATTTACAGAAGCAGTAATTACTTTGCGTAATTACAACAGAAAAAAACTTCTTTCAATGTGACTGTGAGTGATAGATAATTCCCGTGAAAAATTTGTCGATCAACTTTACGTAACGCTATTGATGTTTTGAACATGACATATTGAAAATTCGTCGCAGTAATGTAAATTTCGATCATGTATAATGAAATTAAGATTTATTTCCTAAATTACGCTAAATCAATAAAATTATTAATTACGCTAATATCGATAAAATATCAATTATATCAATTATGTAACTTATACTATTATTTGTATTATATCACATAAAATTATATATGATATTAATATATTATACATAATATTAATTATGTAAAACTCTAAAAGCTATAAACATATCGAGATAGTTTCTGAATTATAAATGAAAATTGAAAATTCATCATGGATTAGGATTTACTGATAAACGTAATGTACTGATAAACGAGCAATGATATACGAGCAATAATCTCTCAAAATCTCATTCTGATTTAATTTCAGATCAATGTTACTTCGAGGTTGGGATTCAGGTTCAGATGCAAAAATTTTTTACTCGTCATTACCAACGTACTGTCCGAATCGTCAACGAGACCGAGCAATTCATCTCGACTCGCAGTCACCGATCAGAATTTCATGCACGGACCTATCCAAACAACCCCTTTCAGACCTGCATAATATGAGTCGTGAATTGGCGTCTCTCTTCGTGGCCTGGGACTCGATTAATTTCCCTTGCGTCGCCGACTTGTGATTTGTGCCTTCGTTTCTGATAGTCGACCAGTCGACTCTGTTTAGAGCGGCAAGTACATATTACGAGAAAACGTGCCGCTGTAAAACATTTTATTGCACCCGTTATCTCCTGTCCTATATCGAGCTACAGAATATCCTCGATAACATGAATTTCGTCGGGAAATCAATGTTGAAAGTCGACATCGCCACTGAAATTCGACGATCTCATTAATCAACATCAGAGATATCTGTTTCTCCGAATGCTGCGAATTCATCCGAAATAATCGTAATGCAGTTACACGGCTGCATTTAATTGAAGCTCATCTCACAAATTATAGCGCTCATTGTCTCGATTCTCCGATAATACGATGTGAATAATACGATCCGGTCCGGCGGACCGATTTTTCGACCGATCAAAGTCAGCCTTTCCGTCTCTCAGGTACTACTTTGCAGGGGAATATGATCCCCCATTTACATATTCAAAGAATGATGCAGCCGCACACTCAAAGATTCATTTCCGAAAGCATGTTCTCTCTCTCTGGCTCTCCCTCTCTCTTTCTTTGCCTCAGTTTCTTCGTCAGCGAACGAGACACGCGGATTCTTTGAAAAATAAATTTCCCGACGCTCTTTTTCTCGCGTCATTAATTTCGCCAACCACCCACGTTATTGATCCGTAAATTTTCGACGTGACGACGCATTGATGATCCCGGACGCCTCCTGTGTCCACCATCGCGTTGTGCTTTATTTTTCAAACCCATGATCAGAAGAGATGCAACAATTCCGTCACTCTGTTCGCCATTTCGATGCTTGTCGAGCACGATAATTTGAAAAATTTATTACTGGGTTTCCTTTTTTTTATCACCGACTATTATTTACGACGGACACGCTCGGAAAGGGCTGTCTTCGGATCCTCGGATATATCAATAATGCTTAATCGCAGAAACATGGAAATGTATTCTCATCTCTCTGTGTAGAATCTCTTTTGTAGATTCTATTTGAAATAAAATCGCCGATCAGATTTATAACAGAAAAGGCTAACCATTTCATTATCAATACCGATAGAATCAGGAAATCTACGCCTAAAGGCCGTTCAGCAAATCGAGGACACTCTGATCGAGAAAAATGCTCGCTGACTCGCGAATAAAGATCTTTGTAATTGCTCCTTGATCTGAATCGTGCGCCATGCGTCTTCCTCAGTCGTGATAATAAGAAGTCTCTGACAAAAGAGATGAGCCTTTCAGGAGCAGTCATTCTTACATTTTACGTCGGGATAAAGCTCGTGATCCTCATATGATGAAAAAGTAAGTATAAAAATGAGTAAAAAAAGTATATGACAAGTTGGCAGAACGGGGTTGAAAGACGATGCCAGATGAATACGCCTTCAAGATCGCTATTGAGATTAAATCGCTCATCGCAGCTTCGAGCTCGATAATATGCTCAATAATATTCTCGCATCTAAGACGACTTAAAAGCGTTGTGTGTAAATCGCGAGCAAACTGTAATAGTAAAAGTGATCAGCACACCATTCGTCATAAACATTTTATTAAAGTATTAAACGATTGTACTAAGCGCACTATTGTAAAACACTACTCCTTTCACATGCTTTTGGTGCCACGTTTTCCTGCACGAGTCCCATAAATCCCACATAAATCCCCTCGTGATGCTGGACAAGTGTTTTACCGTATAAGTGAAAGAGAAAAACGACGCGAGACTAGAAGAAAGACGTTCCTACTTTCGTCCCCAAGCTACGGCACGTCCGATTGCCGCCTAAATTCCCACGGGGTTGCGAATCACGTCAATTCAAATAGTGGCGAATCGGTCACACGGCGAAGATACGTCCCGGGGCACGGGATTTGAAATTAAAATGTACGGATACGAATGACACCCTCGTTATCGAGCAAGATCGCATGTCATAGCGGGAGTGAAACGCGAATTTTGTGCGACGTCAATTTGCGACTCGGATAAGTTGTGCCGGATATTATCTCTCGCTGCGAGTCACCCCGACGGCCGCCAATCATCCCTCTATCGTTCCTCAAGCATTCGTTACCGACTCTAATCGTCTTATCCTGCGGAATCTCACGGAAGAATCTCCGGAGAAAAATAAGAGAGATTAAAATGCCATCACGTGGGGGATGAAAGGTGGAGAATGAGCGCGAAGAACGGAGTCGAATACGAAAGTCGAATCGTCCACTTCCTCTCTTTCCGATATATAATTCTCTTCGCGACTGCATCGACCCTTTTCACTTGAATCGACATGGTTCTTGCGCCCTTCCATAATGAGCTAGATCAATTCAAATCCTCTGATGAAAACTGATTCGAATTCTCTTCGAAAAGAGAATTGAAAGATTTTTTCCTTCTTAGACAAAAGAGATGCATGTCTCTAATTTGTCAATTCTTGTTATTTAGAAAATAGGAAGGCTGCGGATATGCTTCCGTCAGATTACCATGTATAAAAACAACGATATTCACGATAACGATCTTCTCAACTCGACTTGTGCCATCTCATTTTCCGTATTTCATACAGACTCTATGACTTCATGAGCTTATCTAAGAGGAGCAACCGGAATCGTATAACTCGGCTGCTTCTACAGCAGCTTCGAGTGCACTGCAACAGGAACAAAGGACGACGTAAAGAAATGCACGAAGAAGTGGAACGTGGTGCGGCTGTCGTTATTTCCCGCAACGAGACCTGGTTGTGAAATGCAAGACGTATTAGAACTCTGTAGTATTGGGATTGCCGTAAAATATAAGTCCCCAAAAAATATACCGAGAAATTTCAAGATCGCGGTGATGTTATTATATATTATACATGGCAGGAGATCGTTAAATCTCATCAGCGGAATTAATGTCGCTAAAAGCCGTGAAAGCTATTACACTAGAGCATTTTTCGCTTAATGATATTATTACGTTACCGTGCGTTTTTTGATAGCGGTTAATCCATTATTGGGAAATTATTAGAATGCCGAAGCATGATAATGCATTGTTAAAGAGCGTTCTATTACACTTCAAACTTGATTTAGTCAGAAGTCATTGATTTAATGCCGTGTAAGTTGCTTGTACCAAATTGTATTGAAACAAAATGACAAGAAAACGAAGAAGTCATGACAACGGATAATTGGGATTCAAATTTACTTTGGAATTCTCTTCCCAAAGTAGTGATGCGTGCACAATAAACAGAACTCGAAGAGAATATCGTAGATGATTTGTTACACGACACTCGATCAAAGAAGCTGAAATCTTATTATTTCGTATTCCGATATCGCGCTGTTTCTATTTTATTCTTCCTTTTTTACCGAAACTGTCGAGTTTCTGCAAATATCAAAGATATTACAGCGATTTAGTTCTTGTTTTCCAGAGGAGAAGCGTAGTATGAGAGTTCGATTCAGAGACAGAAGTAATCGGTTTATCAACTGAAAGATTATATTGAAAATACAAACGCAGCGAGATTCGTTACAACGGATTTTACAACTACTGCAAAATCGTGAATGAGAATCATTTCAGAGATCAGCTTCTTAAGAGTTTTTGCGGATTAAGGGGGGAGCCTGCTTTAGAACGCTGAAAATAAGGTATATTTTACGAATTGTTTTTGGAGAAACTATTCAGCGGATCATTATAAAACTTTGATGCATTTATTAGTACATGTTTAAAGATAAAAAAAATTATTTTTTTATTTGAATATATCGCTTGTAGAGGTCGTCCTGGAGAAATCTTAGTGCAGCCGCGTCGCCGGCATTGCAAATTGGTGAGCATTCTCCTGCCTCCAAATTTCGTCTAAACTGAAAAATCGAAATATGTTCTCGTTATTTATGAATTCCCATCGTCGATGAACCAAAGAGAGAAGAAAAAAGTTGAAAAGTGCCAAAATGGTGGAGCTTAGAACACAAAAGTACGATTTTTAGGCAAAGTTTTTGAACTTTTTCATGCAAAAATAATTGTTTAACTTAATGTTTTTATGAATATTAAAGGTTCATCGACGATGGGAATTCATAAATAACAAGAAAATATTTCAATTTTTCAGTTTGGATGAAATTTGGAGGCAGGAGAATGCTCACCAATTTATAATGCCGGCTGCACTAAGATGCCTCCAGGACGACCTCTACAGGCGATATATTCAAATCAAAAAATAATTTTTTTTATCTTTAAACATGTACTAATAAATGCATCAAAGTTTTATAATGATCCGCTGTATAGTTTGTCCAAAAAAATTCGTAAAATTATACCTTATTTTCAACGTTCTAAAGCAGGCTCCCCTCTTAAGTTGAGACCATCTCCGGCACATTGCCAAAGGAAAATTCCCTATTTGCTTGGTAGTGTGTGTGCCTATAATCTCTCTATGCCTACAAAGTATGTGTTTCTCCGATGTGTAGGACAATCCAGATTTATCGCTACAAAATGGTAAAACAGATCTGAGTTCGATTGTACATCATACATTTATTGTTAACCGAAATGGCGCGCTGACGCACAGAAAAATCTCAAGAAGAATTTTCGCAAGATGATCGATGTTTAATCAATTTTCCCATCAATAATGAACTCAGGCCTTGACTCGAGTGAAAACTGCACGTGAAAATAATATTTATAATAATAGTCCCAATTTTTGCATTTCATCAGTAAACGAGAGAGAACGAGGGCTCTCATTCGTATAGTATTTATTATATTGTAGTAACACGCAATCCTCGCATGTTCTAGGTAATCTGATGGTGATCTTTGTGGTGACGTTCTCCCGACGGTTGCGCAGCATCACAAACTTCTTCTTGGCGAATCTGGCGGTCGCGGATTTCTGCGTAGGCATATTCTGCGTGTACCAGACGCTCACCAATTACCTGATGAACAGCTGGCAGCTGGGCGACTTCCTCTGCAAGGTGTACATGTTCGTGCACGCGCTCTCCTACACCGCCAGCATCTTGATTCTCGTGGTGGTGTGCACCGAGCGTTACCTGGCGATCGTGCATCCCATCAAGTGCCGGTCCATGCTGACCAGGAGCCGCCTCAGGATAGTGATAGGCATGGTGTGGATCCTGGCGGCCGTGTACGCTTCGCCCAGGTTCGTCTACGTCGAGACCATCAGCAACCGCCTGAACAACGGCGATGTCGACATCATCTGCATAGCCAACATCAAGAAACACAATAAGAATGTCTTAGACGCAGTGAACCTCGTCTTCCTCTACTTGCTGCCGCTGTTTCTCATGTCCTGCTTGTACACCAGGATCGCCGTTGGCCTGTGGCGAAGCAGTGCTACTCTCGGGGGACCCGGTCTGGTAGCCAGGGCCAGAAACGGCAGAATTCACCACGTGCACACGTCCAGCAAAAACGTGTTGCGAGCGAGACGCGGCGTTATCAGGTATCTCTTTCCGTTATCTCTATTTCTGTCAGCGCAGATTATTGATGCCCTCGACTTCCGTTCATTGACCATAAACGACTATCCATTTGAACTATCGTTCGAGAAACGCGATTCCTTTGCTACCATGGTCGATGAGACCGATCGAGCGACGATGCTCTGGCTCATCGAGGCATTTAATGCCGCGCAAATCGGAAAATGATTAGAATAGCATATAAATATCGCGTCATGCGTGTATCGCAATGATCTCGTTGTCTTCCAGGATGTTGATCGCGGTGGTGATGATGTTCGCCGTGTGTAACTTCCCGCAGCAGGCGCGCATCATCTGGCGGCATTGGGGCTCAAGCTACGAAAGCACGTCGGACTTCAGCACCCTGCTGACAGTATCGACCTTCCTGATCTCGTACATGAACTCCTGCATGAATCCGCTGCTGTACGCCTTCCTGTCGCGCAACTTCCGCAAGGGGATGCGCGAGCTCTTGCGCTGCCGGACCGCACGCCGTGGCGGCGCCCTGGCGATGGTGTGTGCCAGTGGTGACCACAACCGTAACGAGAATGGCACTCACCTGGCTCACAGCTCAGTTGTACGACTCAGTTCCATTCAGAACAGCCCGATAACCACGCACACCATTATGCAACAGAGCGCTTACGGCAAGAGCGCCTAGTGAACCACTCGATCCACCATGGAAGCGGATCACGAAATACCTTCACATTTCAGAATCTTCCAGAAAGTGATTAAGAGGACTACTGAAGAGGATATCAGGACGATCTCCTTCTCGGGAAGACGATCTGGCCTCCGTGACAGTTTCTCAGCGTGGGTTTACTTCGCGGATAAAGAGCTTCATTGTTTTAGAGAAACCCTGCCTGCCTGTCTTTCGGAATTCCTGAATTCACGATCGAGGAATTCATGAGTGCGAGGAGTGGATCTAAAAATGCCCTGTGCACGAACGTTGTATTCAACGTGAACGTTTTCATATGAAACTAACTCTTTCCTCGAGCGTGCGGACTGTCTTTATTCTGCTCTAGAATCTTGAGCGTCAAAATGATCTCTAGAATATCTGGGAAGTTCCGGTACGATGATAGACCCGTCGGAAGGCTATTTAGTTCGGAAATCAGCTCCTCGAATCTCAAATTCTGATTCCTCTCAAAAGGGATGTATAGAACTCGCAGCTCAATTTCTTACTGGCGCGTGATACTGTAACCGTAATTCCGGCTCACAGGGGTCGCGGGAATTGCCACATTTCGGGAACAAGATGCCTCGATAGCGATAGTTTTCACCTCACAGCTGAATGAGCGAGGAGTGTGTGTATGTGCGAGTTTCGATCGCGGTCGAATAGCATCGATGCAATTTTGTCAGCGCGTGTGTGCGCGTGTAGGTGTACGGTGTATGACTGAATACGGAGAGCTTAATCGAAACTTATTCAGAGCGCATTACGCGCTCCCATTCTTTGTGCCTCGGCGCATAAACAATACGGGCAGAGGCTATTGTGAGTCCTGTCTCTGTGTTCGCTCGGTTGAACGTTGCACCCGAAGTGACAACAAGAAACTGCATTATGCAACCGAGATATGCATTCGATCGATATCTGCATTCATACGTACGTTAGAATAAGTCCGAGCTTGAGTCAAATCCTGAAGAATTTCTTCGTGAAACGTTTTCTGCTCCGATCTGACCTCAATTATTGCATACTATAATAAATGTTGCAAATGATGACACAATTTCTTCATCATCTTTCCTTCAATTTCTCGATCCTTAAATTATGAACGATCGATAATACCGAATTAATCGCCAGCAAATCCCTGACAAAAAATTTGCTCGAATAACGCGCCAGTCATCAGACAAATTGAGCGAAAAGCTTGAAAGCTTGTCGAAAGTGTGCGAGATAAAAGAATTGAATGTCACGTGTGAATGAGTATCGTGAGATATCAAAGACTTATTATTGGATTATATGTCATGTAATTAGCAAACAATAAAGAAGATTGTAAGAAGAAGCTGTAATACTTATTACAAGCACATTTTACACTGTTCTGCTCTTGTTACAGATTACCTTATTTTATGATAACACGAACATCGTTGGAGAACGAAGAGCGATCGTCAGGAATCTTCGTTTGAACAAATGTCGATTTCCTTAACGAACCGACAGTTTTTGAACAAAAAGTGAGTCCAATTGGCAAAAATATACCTCTCGCAGCATCGAAGATCCATTTATGTTGGCAGGGACATTAATTCGTACGACGCGAGGACGGAGATGCGATCTGCGCTTCGATTCCGTTGGGAAAGATAATGCGCCCGAAGTCGGCTGCGCAACACTTTCATTCGGAACGAACGAAGAGGATGTCCGGTGGTTCTGTAGCATCCTATACTCGCTAATCTCGCCTCGTCGAAAGCTCTACATTACGGAATGCGTTTACGCGCTCTGGTCGCGGTATACATGTGCGAAGCTCGCGACTTAAGGGGGGAGCCTGCTTTAGAACGCTGAAAATAAGGTATATTTTACGAATTGTTTTTGGAGAAACTATACAGCGGATCATTATAAAACTTTGATGCATTTATTAGTACATGTTTAAAGATAAAAAAAATTTTTTTTTATTTGAATATATCGCTTGTAGAGGTCGTCCTGGAGAAATCTTAGTGCAGCCGCGTCGCCGGCATTGCAAATTGGTGAGCATTCTCCTGCCTCCGAATTTCGTCTAAACTGAAAAATTGAAATGTTCTCGTTATTTATGAATTCCCATCGTCGATGAACCAAAGAGAGAAGAAAAAAGTTGAAAAGTGCCAAAATGGTGGAGCTTAGAACACAAAAGTACGATTTTTAGGCAAAGGTTTTGAACTTTTTCATGCAAAAATAATTGTTTAACTTAATGTTTTTATGAATATTAAAGGTTCATCGACGATGGGAATTCATAAATAACGAGAAAATATTTCAATTTTTCAGTTTGGATGAAATTTGGAGGCAGGAGAATGCTCACCAATTTACAATGCCGGCTGCACTAAGATGCCTCCAGGACGACCTCTACAGGCGATATATTCAAATCAAAAAATAATTTTTTTATCTTTAAACATGTACTAATAAATGCATCAAAGTTTTATAATGATCCGCTGTATAGTTTGTCCAAAAAAATTCGTAAAATTATACCTTATTTTCAACGTTCTAAAGCAGGCTCCCCCCTTAAAGTAAGACAATTTTAGGGGTATAACCATTTCGACGAGACGACCCATTAATTATAATGCATAATTTGCATGGGAAAGACATTTCGGCGAGCGAGATGTTGTGTCTGTCTGCCTCCTATATGTGTATATATGTGTATCTTCTAAGTCTGGCGCCCGTCCGACAATGGTATATCCCCAATAGTGCGTTTCCGAAGGAAAATTTCGCGAATTTGCATCCCCGACCAGCAAACATTCACTCGCCGTCATTTCTCACTGCTGAATGTGCTCCCATTTCCAGAATATGCAGAATAAAATCAACGACAAGGTCTGGATTCTCTACAGGGTGCCCCGTAAACCACTGAACATCCCTTCAACTGCAGCTTCCGCGGCCCGTTTGAGGGCGAGCTTCTTCCTTTTAATGTAAGAATGTTAGCCGACTCATTGTGTCTTTTCGATATTTGTTATCATCTCCATAATCAGACTTAAATCAACATTTTCGTCGAGTAAAATTGCAACAATTCTTGACGAAGATAAACCACGTGCGTCAAGAACGTATTTATGTATTATTATTGTTATTATTATTATTATATGTCAAGGATTTGTTTGAATGCTAATTGCAAATACGAATCCGATTTTGCCTCGGAATTATCAAGTACGATTGTACGGTATTTATTTAAACCGCTATTATTTCAGCCAGCTCCACGGTACTGGAGTTTTAGCTTATCGCAAATGAAGGGGATGCATGTATCGCAGTTATTGTGTACAATTATTAACTGTTTGTTCGATAAGCAGTGTTAATTCGCAGAAATTATGCCCGTAATTAACATAAATATAACGTCATGTATGCTCCATAAGAAAGAATTTTTTTCTGAATGGATATTACGTGCAATTAATTGCTAAAGGAATCTCAAAAAACCACTTGTAAGGAAAACATAATTTGAATTTCGCAGAGCGATTTAGTTTGATTTCAGCAAACTTGAAACTTTAAATCATTGTCAGTCCACTTATTTTTTAAAGTCATCGAATTTGTCAAGTTTCTTCTTCATATTTTTCTCAATTTTATTCTTTTCACGGTTTAGATCGATGTTCTTTACATTTCATTTATTTCCTAACTTTCAGCTATCCCTTCACGCTTCGCGCTAATGTCTCGCGAAAGATCTTAATTCACAAAGAATTTCCTCTGTCAAGTTTACCTGGTCGAAAGATCTCTATCGCGAAATACAATTACTCTCTCCCTCTCTATAAGAGAGTCTCAATTACAACATGATATGAAGTAATCGTGAAAAATGGAAAATGTATTATCTCCAACTAGAAAGCAATAGAAAAACATTGCGATTTACACGATACGCGCTATTTTTGTTGAAACGTTCGCCGCCGCTTTGTTGATAACATGTATATCGCATTAATGCGAGAACGCCATGGGCATTTTGCAGTGATACAAGAAACTTCGGGGGTTTGAAAGCGATAGCGGATAGCGTATGATATATAGAACATATCAGACTCACCGCGACATTTGAATTATAATAGACGTCACGCAGCAGCCGTAACAAATGTCCACTGGCCAGTGACCATCCTCTGCAGAATTATACTGTTTAACTGTAAAACAAAAATGAACAAACATTAAAAAAGATTATTTCACGATGTAATTTCTGGATTTTATTTACAGCCGGATCACCGGAGGCTTAAAATGTTTCGTATCAAACGCAAAGGGAAATTACGAGCAGTTATAACTGGTCACGAAGGGGATGCAACAGACTCATTTAAATGTCACTTGCGAGCAACAAAGCTCGCGGAAAGCGCCCGATGATAATCTCATCTGTCGCGATACGACAATCTGTTTCGGTCGAGGAAGATCGTGAAATGTAAAAATAGAAGAGAGCTGGTTTTTCCGAGAGCGCGAATGCGTCTGAGGGCTGCTTCCATCCTTCATTCCTCGTTACTCGTTGCCTTTCTCAAAAGCTCCGAGACGTATAAAGCGCGATTGCGGGCAGACAAGCGTCGCGCGACAGAATTCTTCGCGACACCTTTCCGCAACGCTGAAGAACAGGCAGAAGAGTCCTTGAGTTTCATCCCCCGTTTTTTCCGCGGAGATACAAAAAAGAGAAAGAGAGAGAAAGGGAGAAAAAAGAGATCTCTTTGTCCGCGTGTGCATCGATCGATCACCCAATTCCCGAGAGAGTATCCGTCGATTGCACGACGGATCTTGATAAATCGAGGGATGCAAGTCCAACTTAGGGGAGGATCCTAGGCTCAATCAAACTTTCATTATTTCTGAAAAGTTTTTGGAATTTTCCTGAGAATTTTGTCCATCGTGTGATTAACAAAACGTTATGTCGAAGATGACATGATTACTTCGCTGAAGATAAACTTCGCTGATAGTTTGGAAGAGAATCGAACTGTTCCAAGCCTGACTCAACTTCAATCTAAAAGTGCGTTCTTGCTAAACGTTACCAATTTGCTATCGGGATTTAACTTGCAGGTATCAAGCGAAGCATGTGATTAATGTAAACACAATTCGACGGCTTTCCCGCATGTTATAGAAAATTTATAAACTTTGTCGGTTCTAGTTCGTTCAAATTTGATGCCGCGTGGCCGTGTTTGTGTTTTGCTAAATTGAAAATTGACGCGGAATGTGCAGTGCAAAGAGCAGTATCCTGAAATATGAGATTGTAAAGACGCCAATCCTTCAAATAATGCAAATAGTCAAAATAAAAAAAAACAATCCGGAGCGCCAAAAAAAACAACCAGATATCGCCATTATTACTTTTTGATAAAACTACTTTAATTCATCCAAAGTGAGAAATTGCATAAAAAAGAAGAGAGCATAAACGAAGCGCACGAAGCGGGCGGTCTCGGCTGGCAAATATCGTCATCGCTAATCGCGATAACTTTTCCAAGTCCGTGCGGCGTCTCGGCAAAGTTTTATTGAAGCAATTACTTTTCTCTTTTTTTTCTTTCTGACTCTTATGACGGCTATGAGAAAAAAACAAAAAATTGTGAGCGAAATGTCAGTGCATCCTGACGTAACCGGAAATTATAAATACCCGGAGTGGCGAAGCTAAATCGCAAAAGTCAAGAGGCGTCTAATTCCAAAGAACGCGTCTTGCTGAGGCGTATTTGACGCCACTCGATCGTTCAGTTGCAACCATCTAAAAGACGAACGTGATTTATGCCGCTAGGAAGAAGTATACTCGGACATGTCGCGCCTTGGACTCGCGGTGGAAATTAATGATGGAAATTAATGGATGCTCCGCGGATCGCGCGGCTTGCGAAACGTTCGAGTGAAAAATTGACGATGACGATCGAGGGCCACGCGCGCCGATTCCGCGCGCGGATTCCGCGCGGATTAGGTTCGCCGAGCTGGAACCAGAGTGGACGATAATCCGTGCGGTAAATGCTACAGTCACGTAGAACTGCATATGCAGCCTACCAGCTGTTTCAACGACCGCGACAGTCGGTTTTGCTTAAATTCGCACTGTTCGCTGTCATACTTTATGAGGTTTTTGTTACTCTCTTTCTCGCGCCCCCTCATCCCGTTTTAATCTTCCGTTTTAGCCTTCCGTTAATAAAGTTTCTTTTCTCTTAGATTATCTAACGCGGTGTGGGCATGGCTTTTTTACTTTCTTTTCATCCATATGGTGGTGGAGATAATTCTTCATGAAGATAAAGAGAAAGAGAGAGTGTGGGATTTATAGCCACGCGTGGTTCTCCGTTTTCAATTGAGATTGTACGACGTTATTTTTATTTATTTTTAATATCGGAGATTCTAAATGATCAAAGTCAGCGAAAAGATATTGCAGCACGATTGTGCCACAAATAAATCAATAATATTCTTTGATTCTTTAATTTCGTCATTCGACGTGTAAAATATATTGCAGATGCGGAAAAGAGAGTGACAAACTCTGTGATACTCTGCAGGTACAAAACGGATATGACAGACAGACGTATATATGTAAGATAACTGTTCTATTTTTCGACGGTGTTTACCGATCTCGATTTAAATGAATGGAAAAATATGCGGGAATAAATCATTAGAACATTCCTTTGAGATTTTCCTAGAACGAGTTTCTCATACTGGATACTTGTTTTCGCCTATTTTGTTTTTATCTTCGAAACACAGTGATACATGATCTTATATCATGTGCACAAATCATACACATGCATACACAGAAAGATTTTGCTTCAAAGTTGCGATGCAAATTGCATTCGCTCGTTCGTTCGAGCGGAATGATTATCGTCGATATAATTAAAACGGAATTAGCACTTAGTAATTAATCAATCCGACTTGGTGTAAATTTCTTGCTAACTTAAACTTGCTTATTCTCCGAAGGTTCATTTCTTTCATATACCTTTGGATTTACCTAACATAAGTATGCAGAGAGAGAAAGAGAGAAAGTGCGCGAAGGTAAACGTAGCTGGAAAATTAAACTAAGCTCATCCCCCAAGTTTCGCCTTCCACCTTCGGTATTTTTCTTTGTAATTTAACGCGGAATACATACACGCACTTACATCGCAGCTCGAAAAAGACCACCGGGATTACTTTAAACTGCTTACTTAGAGATAATTACATTGAGGTAATCATGAGATTCATTCCGTAAATGAGCGGAAATTTGCTCTCTCTATAAAAGTTCTGAAGATTTTATTTGTTATTAACGTTATTACCTCTCTCATCTCTTATTAATAAATACCTTCGTAAAGAATATTTTTATTAATTTCATAGACGTTGCTTTCATGCTGTCAGAAGCTGTATAATATAATTTCTTTTTAATTGAGGATAATCAATTATCCTGTAATATTCAGGAAACGAAAGATGCCTTGATCATCAAAGGATACATTAAGGTATTTTTCCGGTGAATACGCTGGATATGCGATCGATAAGCAATTTATGCCGATGATGCAACCGCCGCATTTCAGCCTTGAGGCAGCCAGGAATTGTAATCTTTTTTGATCGGCCGCTATGCGCCGATTTGGTTTAAACGATTTTGAACAAAGGATTAAAATCACACCGAAACTGACAAATCGCGAACTCGTGCGGCGAATTTTCCATCGAAATCTGCCGAAGAACACAATAGAATATAGCTGGCTGCATTACGCCGCGCTCCGCATTGCATCTCAGATCGCGTTTGCGATTTACGATAGAGATAGAGACTCGATCGCATTTATCGATGCAGATTGCCCCTCCCCCTTGTAAATTGAGTAGTTTCCATGTAAATGTACATACTGCGATCGCTAAGATCTTTATCAAACACTCACGTAACACAACTAAATCTTATTTAGCGTCAAGCCGATCCAGTCTTAATGTAATTTTTGAATATCGAAGCTTGATGGCAGGAGTTTGTTCCAACTTTCAGAAATTCAGAAGCGATGAATACCGGGATTTTTCGGAGAAAAAATTACTGATCCTTGAATCTGCCTGAATAGCGTAATAATGTGTACGCCCATATTCCGGCGATATTGACCCAATTATTTCGAGGCAAGTAGGCGTGCTTGAAGCCTACGTGAATGCCCGCGTTTGAGAAAGCTTTTCCGCAGTCTGGCTGATACCGTTTATTAATTGAATATCACGTTAGCTATCGGTCGTTTTCCTGTTACATCCATGCGAATAATCCGACAAATATGTAATCGCTTGATATCGAGGTTAATCAATTGAATTGAATTACAAAACGCACATTAAAATATACATGCATATGAAATGAAGTTAAATTAGGCTTTCAAGGTGATATAGCATAGCAATTAAAATCAAATATGTGTAAATTTTATAATTTTATGATTCAACAGTTAATTTGGTGTAAATTTGTCCTTCAGTGTTTTCATTAAATTCAAAGTGTCTGCCACCTTTTTATCTGATAAAAATGAGACATCTCTTTCTGTAAAGAAAAGTATTACGTTTTCCGTGCTCTATCGAGCTCACAAAAACGGATTACAAAAACGGATGATTATAATTATAATTCGCACATTTATGAACAGCCTCGAAGCAGTCTCTTATGAATCGTCACGTCACGGTTCAGTCGCATTGCACGCGATGTATTAACGTATAGGCATTACTCGACCTTCTCGTGTACGGCACTGTGCATTTCAGCACTTGATACCAATTAATGCTATCAATTAAGTATCATCTAGTATCGGTGAGTCTACGAGCTCAAAGTTCCTTGTTGCACAAAAGACAGGAGTACACTATTACGTATATACTATTATCCAGCTGCGTCTTTGCTCTTTGGAGAGGAGAGAGATTGAGAAAAACACTTGGAGTACCTGGTATGCGATAACAGGAAGAGATTCATTAAGCAGGTGATGCGATTATCATTCGATCTCACAAACAAGGAATATTCGCTATATCCAGTTCATCGTTGATAGAGAATTTGCGAAAGCGCATTCATCAAATCGCGCAATCGATGCAGGAGAAAGTCGCATGCGCCGGATGTTATCGTTATTTTTGTAGCGTCATCCGCGTATAATAAACATTTTTAAAATGCATCTCCGTGATTAAATATTGAATCATGCGAGTTATTTTTGTCGTGTTCGGGCGAATGCACACACAAATCGAAAAACCATTAATCTGAATTTCGCTTATTGGTCGAAATGCGTTGGTCAAGATTCTAAATGAAAACGTACTTATGTTGCGGTAATAATCGATAATTCCGAAATATCCAATTCAGTCGAGAGCGTCCAGTTTCGAGTGCTCCGACAAATGATATTCTGTGTCTCCCTCAAATCATGTGAGGCGTTATCTGGTTTTTTTTTTCTCGTACTCCCGTTATCTCGGTGGGGTCCCGAGTTCACACACGCGTAACCAGTTAATTCCAGTATTACTGGCGTCTCCGTCTCTCCTCTCTGTCCTCTGCCCCAGCACTCTTGTCATCGACGAGATTACCCTCATTTAACAAGATGTTTGTGAGCTTTTGTCGGCTGCAACCGAGCATCGACACTGACGAGTCTTGCTGAATTAAACAACACGTGAAGCGCGTGCATCGCTCCAGCAAGCGACATCCGGTTTGATCTCTGTGATCAGAATCCGCTGAAAAAGACGCTTGCTCAAAGAAATTCTAATTACGATTATAAGAAAATCTAATTACAATATAAAGAAATACAATCCGAATAACATCTTGGAAACAATCGATACTATTAAGCGATAACATATCTTTACGTTCGTAAATATTGTTCATATATATACGGTATTTGTTATCTTATTTAAATCATTAAAATCAATCATCTGGAATTATTAAAATAATAATTTCTTGTATGACCAGGCGGAACATCAATCATCCTCACAAGAGATCCTCGGAGTTCAGATGCCGCTTGAAAAGCGAGTTACACTGTTAACTCGATATCTCGGTACTAGTCTCGTGCCGTGATCATCGAGAGATAAAAAGTCGCGAACAGAATCCTCGAACAGAAAGAAGAAATCTCTCCTGAGAAATGTTCCGAGAATTGCGAACGACCGTGGTAAGGACCGCAAATACGATTGAACCGCAAAAAGTGTGAGCTAAAACATTTCGTGATGTCTGCGGTGCGAGACAAGTCCGCTGATGTTCTCAGTAGACCGGAAACCGATCTCCGGAAGCTGATGCCCGGAAAATGACAAACGATGAACTTTTATTCGATATTTATTCCTTCCACAAATTCGCGAAAGAGATGTTCCTCTCGCTCTTATTTATGGCACAAATTTCATAAATGATCGCGATCATAAATGATCGCGATAAAGAAATCATCACGAGTGGGAGTCGTTAAGTTTGAAAATGAGCGAGTCATTTTTTGCGTCACGCATTCTTTCCTTTATCTGTTTTTTTATAAATGCAAGTCAGAGATAAGTCGTCGATTTGGCGCGGTCTGCATTTTGTAACATATGTACATGCATTTTGTTCCGTCTATTAATGACTCGGTTATCGTTCACCAGCGTTTTTCACCAACGAGACCCCCCTGAGCGGGGTCAACATCACGAGCCGACAATCAACGCGAAGGCACGAGGAGAATTGCTGCGCCTTATTGCAATATATCGCTTCTAATAATATCGCTTCTTCCGCCTTTGCCGCTTATTTAATGCGATGGATCATATCGCGACTTCTCGGAAAGCTCGAAAAATAATCGCGGAGAGTGAGCGGCCCGTTCGCTTTCCGCGGACCGGTCCAGAGTTTCTCGAGGCGGGCTCGTCGCGGCGAAGCGAGATTAATCGCCGTTCGATCCGGTTCGAACCGCACACGCTGCCGGATAACGACCCATATTGTCGGGGATCACGAGGGAGTCGTCACCCCCCCGAGAAACTGGGTGGAAAAGTGCGCCCCAGGAAGCGCGCTCAGGAGCGCGTGATGCTTGGAACTCCATTGTGCCTGCGCACCGAAGTCGAACTCCACTCTCTGGCGTAGTTATTTTCCACCGCTGATAAGATAACTCGATTCGCTGGGGGTACCGCCAGAGGAGTCGGATGATGACACCCCGTCTCTCCCCCCGTCGATGACGCTCGCCGCTCGTATCTCCGGATTCAGTGACGCACGAAGCGATGCCACCGCTCTTATTTTGATCGACGGGCGCGATTCGCGAAAACAATATGCGCAAATTGATACGCCCATCTGCCCAGCCCCCCCGCTTTTTATTGATTCGCACGCGAAGCGCGCGATTACGAAAGCCGCGCGCGAGGAGGTCGTTTAAATTCGAGCTATTTTAAGGAGAACGAGACGCACCAGATCAGCAGAATGATCGGAGAGGAGTTGAGGATATCTGTAGACAGAGGCTAGGCGAAAATTGCGAAAACGCAGGAAAAAGTGCTGCGTTCAGCTCAAAGCTGTTGCGAATGACGGTTCGAATTGAAATTTAAATTCCATCGCCGAAGATATACGCGATACGCTGCGCCGTACAATTTACGCTACTGGATCGATAACCGCCGAATAGATAACTACTTATCTGTTTTGAGCTGGAAACACGGCCCACCTGAGGCATCGCTGCAAACATGCCATTGCAAAATATATATACACTATCTACAGAAATATTTTTAAAGTTTTGTTTCTTGACTAATTGAATTTTATTGAATTTTTGTCTCGTTACTTTTTATTTCCTCTCTCGTTTTCTCATTTGTATTGCCGCGTTAATTGCCGCGCATTATACGTGCACGTTGTACTTTAAATTTAAATGTATTTATCAAATTTGGTGTATTCCATTTCGCGCATGCCACTTCACTTGCCAAAGGGGGGGTCCGCGCTCTCCTGGTGTGGCAATAACGTTATCAGTCGTTGAGAGGGGCAACAAGAATAAAGTTGTTTGCGAGACAGCGGGTACGAGAGGAAAAGTGATGGAGAACGAGAAAAAGAAGATGACAGAGCATGCGATGATTGCACCAGCCGAGAGCCACGAGATATCTCGTTGTTATACGATTATTTATTGCTGGATCGGACCCCCAGCAGCAGTTGCGTCACTCTTGCGCTGTGCGCCCCGGTGACCCTGCATGATGATGGAAAATATTCACATTTTGCGTTCTTTTCGTTTCTCACGAATACGATAATTCCGAATTTTTTTATAGTTCACGACGCAGGAACGTGCACGACGTCTAATCAGTAGTCTTAATAGTTTTCGGTGATGACTCAGACGGACTTCGTTAGATTTTTACGTACTTACAAGCAATAAAATATCATAACAGATTTTTGCCTAAAGAAAATAATCTATATATGCAAGATTTATTATATCGTATACAAATTAAAATGAGAACAATAGTTACAAAACTGCTAAATGCATTTAGTAAGTAAACGTCTTGAATATGTAACTGTAAAATAGATTTGCGAAAAGAAGAGAGCTTTTTATTGTATATTAATTTTTTTTAAGAATTATTATTATATTTCATATAGAATGTTTTTGATTTATATAGGAATAATTAATTCACGCTACTTTCTTACGTACCAAAAAATGTCACAGCTAATTAATTTAATTAATTTGTGCTGTGCAGTTTCTTAATCTCGACGAAACAGTAGAAATTTACCGCAATAAAATAAACTGCAGATTTATTATACTAGTAAGTCAGATTGTACTTTGGAACTTAACTGCTCAGTCTAATTGCCGGAAAAATATTATTTCATTCTTTTCATACGCAATGCTGATACTGCAAATATCGATACAAATAAGAGTTTCGGAGGAAATGATAAAACTATATCGATATTCAATGTACAAAATAACTGAAGGAATATCGATACTTCATAAATTATAAATTTGTGTAACTCCGGAGATACGAGATCCATCCACAATATTCGTCAAACAAGAAAAGTACATATTGGATGTTTACGAAAGTTCCGTGCTCGAAAGTCAATATTTGCCTATCTTCGAAACTGAAGGAACAGGCAAATGTATAGGATATTTGAAATGGTTTAAAGTATAAAAAATCCTCGAGCTGACAATGGATCGGCAGTGCGGGTAGACCAATTTACCAATTTATAAAAACTCTATTTTTGGAGCAAATCAAGAGATTAGATTGTAATGTAATTGAATGATAAGATTGCAATTGCTTTCTCCTCTTACACATTATCTACCTGTTTACTTAAACGGCGCTGTTCTTTACTTAAACACGCGCTATGAATTCCGCAAGCTGCGCGAGGAGCGTAAATATGTTGATCGCTATTTTTAAGTCTCATGATCCGTCACGTGCTCTTGATTCATCACGTAACGATCTCACGATCGCGAAATCGGGGCCGTTACTAATCCACCTGGTTACGATGCTATCAATGACCGATAACGCTCGCGATAAACGGGTGAACAGGCGACATACGAATCGAACTGAAAATTTCGAAAAAATTACAGGCACTGTGACACCAAGCTATGCTCATAGCCGGAGCAGTTTTCGCCCAGCGAGCGGACGGCCGAGAAGAGAAAAAGAGAGAGGAAGAGAGAGCGAGAGAGAAACAAGCGGAATAACGCCGCCGCAATTCACTCACGCAACGTATCGTCAGGGTGGGGACACCGCTATAAGAAGATAAATCACAGTAGAACGAGTCAGTTTACGGTTGGACCACCGTGCCACACGATACCAGCTCGAGAACCCCCGTGGTCCGTTCTTCCGCTTCCTCTTGCCCACGAGAAGACGACCTGCCGCAAAGCTTGCGCATTCTCTCCGCGTTACGAGAAGCACACGAGAAAGACGAGAGGTAGGTGGGTTGGTCCCGCATTCTAAGTCCCGGATCGTCGATCACGCCCTGTCGCGCTTGGGAAAACCTGGTCGCGAAATCTGACACTTGTTGCTCGTCTCAGGTGCCCATCGTCGTCGTCGTCGTCGTCGTTGTCATGCACCGCGCATTGCATCGTCAAAAAAGATCGTTCTCCGTTAAAGCCAAATATGCCAAGAAACACGCGAACGAAACGTTCAGATACCTCCAGCTTGCACCGTGAATCGCGAAGTAACACGCAATGTTAATGATAATGCAATTTGCGCGAAACGCCAATCCGGAGGATTTCACTGTGAATGCTAATATTTCGCTCAAATGTTCACTGCCGAAAGCTACGATCGTGCGAGTTTGTTGCAGAAGTTTGCAGAAGGATTTTGCGGAAGAAAAGGTCGGGCGATTCTAATTCTCTACGAAGTCCCTCAATTAACATGTTAACTTGAACAGAGCGATTTATGAATACAGCGAATTTACAAATACGTGTCGCTAATTAAACTTTAAACGCGAAGATAATGGAACATCATTTCTTGGGTTCGATTTAGCTTGGAACTTTAATAGAATTTTAAATCGAGGTTTAATCGAGGTTTAAGCGAGGTACTGAGATATTGAATGTTGAAACTTCGAAAGTCGTAAAGAATAATAATTCTCTTCTACGTATTCCTCGGAAAACATTAACTTTACAAGGAATGATGTTATATGCTCACTTTGTACTATCGTACCACGAACATACATTCGATATTATAACAATCAACTTTTTTTTATTAGGCAAAACATTAAAATTAATAGCTTAATTTAATGCAGTATATAAACAATATAATATTTTATGCTCGTATGTAAACGTTATTGCAAATAGCCAATTATAAAAAGGGTCAACATCATGGGAGAATCTGCACATAGATAACGAAATAAATAAATCCGGCTTAAATGAGTAGCTTTATTAAGTGCTCGCAGTAATTAATCGATATACTTGAAACTGGAAACGTTACTGCTCAAGTAATCAATTATGAATATTCCAAGATACAATCTAATTAAATTATCGAGATTTCCGCGATTAGCTCTGATTTATCTTCGATGTTTATCGGAACCAGCTATAAACTGGATACTTCAGAAAAAGAGACTAAAATTGTCAAAATATTTTCAAAAAGTGACGCATTGGATTTTTTGACAGAGATATCGCCTAAGTACACACGAACTGGTATTTTGGGTCAATTGATTACGATTAGACCGACGATACACATCCGACCTAATGACGTCGACCTAACCACAGCCAATGATCGTCCATGATATTTGTCGAGGTTGATTCGTATCTGACGATACAGAAATCGTGGGGCGGCAACGGCAATCTGCGATCTGAATAAACAGGGGAATATATTCGCGATTGTTATCACGGTTGTCACGTACATTACGGTTGAAGGTTTCGATCGGTCAGCCGATCGTAAATTTCCTCCACGAATCAATTAGAAAGCAACGCGCTCCCGCACGCAGCAACGCTGGGTGAAATATATGTAAAACGGAGCAATCCGTAATTAAACAAACTGAAACAAACGGAAACCCAATTGGCTCGTGCAGCATGCATCAAACGGATAAATAAGCAATGAATAAATTTCACAAAAATGAAAAATAAATACGCGCGCGCGAAAATTTTCGTTGCAACCTGGCGCGTAATGCGAAGCACGGGCCGCGACGTGGTGCACTCTTGACGTTGTTAATAATTTTATGTATCTTTCGGGCACGGCATAATTATTCTCAATCGTCGGTTTATTGCGTAGTCAAATGTAGATGAAGTAAACGCGATGCAAAATATAGCGTATCGTAACCATCGTAGACCGCATAAGATACCGATCGGCAAGCATCGTGGTATCGAATGCTCGCCGTTAGCGGATCAGCACGCGATCAGCGGTCCCCCTCATTCGAGTGAACACTGTTCAAGGGCTTTCTTTGTTCAAGGCTAACATGTCGGTCAACTTCAGGAGCGTCTTCGTGAGTGATCCCGTGGACGAGTCTTGTGCCGCGCTACTGACCCAGCACGGTATTCCGGTTACCACGAAATACAAGCTGCCGAAGGATGAGCTGATCAACGAGCTGCAGGTAGGTAGATGCAGTTGCATCAATTAGATCAAATGCTGAGTAATCTCCCCTTTGTAAAAAACTGAACTAACCGGAATCGGGAGCTCGTCTTGCGAACGCCTTGCTCGAATTATGAATTGCAATTGACTTTTTGCACTCTTTTTGCCGATGCGGCAACATGCTGTTTCTGCGTTCGCTATTGAATCGTAACAATTGAGATTACATTCCGCGCTTCTGGAAAATCCTACCGCGTGTTTGCGTACCCGTTGTTGAATAATATTTGCATCGAGTTCGAAGTTTTTAGTAGCGATCCTGGAATGGAGCAAAGTGGATAATAGGATTTAACCCGGCCGGACGGAATGTAATTGTTTATATTATTGCAATTGACGAAGGGAGTCGTGCGGGCTGCAGAGCGAAGCTCAATTCTCGTGGTCCAATCAAAATAATCCGAAACGTAATTGACGCAATTGGCGCTTGTAAAAAGGCTATCAAATTGCTCGAGCAAACAATTTACTTTCCAAGCTGCAGCTGACCTTATTCCTGTTATTATAAATTTCCTTATCAGTTTTAGACGGAACAATTGCAAGATCGTTCACACCGTGCGTAGCGAGCGATTCATAATCTGTCTCGCTATTTTCACAGCTTCCTCTACGAGTACATAAGTTCTTCCGAAAATAGCAACTCGATCAATCGACCTGAGCGAGAAATAATCACGCGGGAAATTTTTATTCCTCTGGATCGAGAAAAAATTTCATACCAACTCCAATCCATCTTAGGGCGAGGCATTCTCGACCTAATGCAACGTTACGAGCGTGATACGCATGCAAGCAGCATGTGGGGCGCGTCTTGCTGTCTCTCCCTCTCTCCCTCTGCCTCTCTCTATCGGTTCTTCGGTCTTTTTTCTTTCCTTCTCACTCTCTCTCCCTCTCTCCCTCTGCCTCTCTCTATCGGTTCTTCGGTCTTTTTTCTTTCCTTCTCACTCTCTCTCCCTCTCTCCCTCTGTCTCTCTCTATCGGTTCTTCGGTCTTTTTTCTTTCCTTCTCATTCTCTTTCTCTCTCTCTCTCTCTCTGTCCAGCTCTGTTCGTTTCTTCTCTTCTTAATTGCTCGCATTCGAGTCGGCCGATCCGGTTATATCCAGTCGAGTCGGCCGGCGCGAATACCGGTTAGCTCCAACGGGTCGTTGTACCACCAGTTTGCGCACACATGGGCGTCCGTACAAGGAGATCTGCTCTATCCCGCCTCCGCGTTCGCGTTTCTCAATAGATCTCTACCTCGCTTCGGTCATGCACAATTTCTTCGCTCTTTCTCCCTCGTTGAAGCACGTCCGCCCGGTCGCATTTCATTTCAGCCACGGAATATGCAACCGAAACCGAAAGAAAATCTAATGCCGCACCTGTGTTCACGATCGGCTCGATCTGACGCGACCGCGTAAGCTCCCTGGCCAAGATACGAAGATGAAAAGAAATTATCAAGGATTCCTGCACGCAGCTGCGATCGAGAAAGCCTCAGATACTTTCTACGTAAACGGTAGAAGAAAAACTCAGGGAGAATGAATGGATCGAAAAGGAGAGATCGGGAGATCCTCCAAATACAGTTTTTATTCAGAAAATGAGAATCCTTTTGTCGAAAGCAAACCAGTTAGAAGAAAATAGGGATTTATCTACCGATGCTGCGAATTTCCAATCCTGCCGAAATCAGATAACGATGCTACGGTTGTGGAAAAGTCCTTTTATCGTTTTCAATTTCCAGTATGTTTTCATCCTATCTCTCTCCATTCTACTTCTCGCGAGGAGCATGAGCAAAAATCGAGAAAATATTACTCATCCGCTGATGGATTGTATTATTGCCAGTCTTGCAAATATTTTTGCGTCGTGTGTAATCGACCGGTGTGTATACGGAATATTTTCTGAACGTGTTTCGTTCAATGTGCACGTTACATAATGTCGTTTCGCGATATCTTGTCTTCGTATCAATCCCATTTCACGGATTCGTTCCAACGTGCACCGATTCCCGGAGTAGGCGCCCATGCGACACAAGTATCCCTATCCGCCGAGTTTTTATGTGGCTAATTATACTGATTAGGCGTGGAACACATTTCTCTCAGCTTTGCGCAAGTTCAATAACCAGTTTGCACAAGTTCACAACGGCAGTCTTTACAGCGAGAACTCCCCGACCGAACCGTATTATTACTTGTTACTTAATTACATAGTCGTTTTAGATAAGCTCCACTTCTCCCGTTCTTTTATCCCTGGGAAATAGAAAGGTGTAAGCTCGGGGGTCCATTCTTTCCAAAAAAAACCCAACATTCTGCGTGACAAAATAAATTTCACATTTAGGATTAAATAAATACTAATAAATTCAGCTGGGAAGTTGCGCAAAGTAACAGAATCTTGATATTTATACGCTTTCAGAAATGCGAAATATATTTTAGTTATGACCGAGATAAATCTCCTTAACAATGCATATTTTCTTCTGTCAAACAGAACCACGATGCCCTCATCGTTCGCTCGGAGACGAAAGTTACAGCGGACGTGTTTGCCGCCTGTCCAAATCTGCGTGTGGTTGGACGTGCCGGTACCGGCGTCGACAACATTGATCTAGTAGCCGCCACGCGTAAAGGAGTCATCGTGATGAAGTACGTATCTCAAAATCTACGATCTTTCACGTCGCAATCCCCTATTTAATCCCGCGCGAAGGAAGTTTTGTAAGAACGCATTAATCGTCACGCGAATGAATCTTTCTGACAAAGAACCGCTCGAAAATCCTTATTATCTCGAAAGAACACTCGGTGACACGAGACGTTCAAGATAACCGACCGGAAGGGACCGAGTGTCAATTTAATTATTCCTGAGCTGAGCCTGACAAGATTATTGAAAGCCGTATTATCTAATCGCGTCGTTTTCCTTAACAATTTCAGCACCCCCGGCGGCAACAGCATCAGCGCTTGCGAGCTCACGTGCGCTCTGATTTCCTCGTTGGCGCGCAACGTCGCGCAAGCGGCGCAGTCGCTGAAGGAGGGCCGATGGGATCGAAAATTGTACTCCGGATACGAACTGTCCGGCAAAACCCTTGCGATCCTCGGAATGGGTCGCATAGGGCGCGAGGTCGCCCGCAGGATGCAGAGCTTCGGCATGAACGTCGTGGCGTTCGACCCGATCCTGAAGGCCGAGGCAGCTGCCGAACTTGGCATCAGGAAGCTCAGCCTGGACGAAATATGGCCCATAGCCGACTACATCACTGTTCACACGCCGCTCATACCGCAAACCAGAAGTACGAATCGTTTGCCCCCTCCCCCCCTCTCTCTCTCCCATACAGCACGAAAACATTTCAGAAATATTTCAGAAGTATTTCATCTGACAGATGAAAGCATCTCATAAACATTGCAAAATGTTTCTGCAACAGTTATGAGACAACTCTGGAATAGCAAAATGTCCGCGACACTTGCATTCAAAACCTTATAGAAAGGTTGCTGAAAGGTATAGATCAATCTGCAACCTTTCTGAAATATTGCCGAAAGATTATTAAAATAGCTGAAATCTTTTTGATATATTACTAAAGGTTAATTGAAATAATTTTGAAACTTTCCTATGATGTTGCACACAAATTACAAAGCTCTTATTAAAATCAATTGAAAATACTTCAGAAATTATATTTAAATTTATTATACGAGTATTCAGAAGATTGCAAATACTAAAAAGTTATAATAAAAATTATATATAAAATGTATTTATTATTTTTATTGTACGGTTTTATTTAATATTTGCAATCTGATTAATATAATAAATATGATTTCTGAAATATGCTTAATGAAAAAAATACATAATATATATAAGATGTATATAGATATGCATATATATTTATATATATAAGGTATATAGATATACACATACATAGCTAAACCAAGTATTCACCAAGTTTCCCTTTAAAAAGCGTGAATTGTTGGCACATTGACAAAGAGCCATTCTTATATTATATATTTTCCTTTTTCTTCCTCCAAATAGTTGATTAAAAGGAAACAATTATATAGATATATAATTCTCTGTTCAACCAACACTTATATTTGAAAGAAAAAAAGGATACGTGAAGATAATGCATTTTTTTGTCAACTGGTTAGCTTCACTAAAGATCGAATACTTGGTCTAGGTATATATATATATATATAATTTTACTTTTTACAATATTCACATTTTTTCAAATTTACTGCATGTGGTAGGTTTTAGAAACATTTCTGTTGCAACATTTCATATGACATATTGCGGAATCCTTTCAGAAATGTTGCATATGAAATGTGAAATCTTGAAATGATTTTAAAACCTTCCTGAAAGCTTTCTGTATTAATCGGTGCTGTATGGGCTCTTTCCCTCTCTCGCTCTTGTTCAGTTAAGATTTCATTTGCGAACAGATTTCTTAGTAATCTCGGAAAAGATTGAGCCTATCGAGGTTATTTAAACAAATTATGCTATTACAGAATGTTCCTCTTACCTGAAAGAGAGAATTTACGTTGATAATCACTACTTGCAGATCTGATCAACGCCACAACCTTGGCAAAGTGCAAGAAGGGAGTGTACATCGTTAACGTCGCCCGTGGAGGCATCGTTGATGAAGAGGCTCTCTTGCATTCACTGAAGGCCGGTCACTGCGGCGGTGCAGCCTTGGATGTCTTCATCGAGGAACCACCGAAAAATCCGATCACTTTGGAGCTTATCAAACACCCGAAAGTCGTCCCGACACCTCACCTCGGTACGCCATTTTACTTCGCTTACGATCATCATCGTTTAAATTTTTGAACTTCGATATTAGTTTCGAGGTTATCGATTTCGATATCGATCACGCGCGCGCATTCGCTATTTTCTAGTGTTTTACTAAAATTTACTAAAAGAGCTTTACGTAGGTGTATTTTTCGATTCTGAGCTTCTCATTATTACGAAAACGTTTTTATATAATGTTTTACATAATTTTATATAATAATCGCGGAACAGTTTCATATATGAGGTTATTCGGAAAGCTTATAGGAATTTTTCAGAGGTTGCTGAAAATTGTATCGTCGCGACATCTGTTAGAGATTTATCAAACTTCTTGGCTCGCCCACGTGAACGGGCGCAGAAATTCAATCGGTTTCTAATAGAGGCGGAATTTGATTCGTGGTACTTTAATAAAATTAGCGTCACATCCCAGGCAGCACACATTGGTTTCAAAACCGTTTCATAAACGTTTTGCCGTAACGTTTCATAACTATTTTATTGAAACGTTTATTTAGGAGAAAAATGTCCAACAAAAAACCGTTAGGAGAAACGTTTTTTTTTCGGCAAAAAAACGTTTTAGAAACCATCAGAAAAATATTTATCAATTCTATATATCAGTGCCTCAAAGATAGACAGAGTTAAGTCACATTTTTGTAAAAAACTAGATTTTTATATTTTATGAATTACTCTCTAAAATTTCGTATAAGTGGAATCTCACTCTTTTGAAATATCACTTCAAGTAATAGTGATCTCAAAAGTTTCAAAAAAAAAGAAGAAGAAAAGAGTATTGGATCGGTTTTCCGGATGGTTATTTATAAGGTGATAACACAAATGTTACTTGCGAGAACGTCACGTCTGGCCTGGCCATCTATCGGTCGCTTGGTGAATCAGAGGTGGGAATCACACACACTTGTGTTGATTTTTGTCTCTTGTTCCATAATCGAGTACATTGAAACGTATGATGTAAAAATAATTAATACTCGCAAAGTAAGTAGAAATTACTATTTTTTCTATATTAATTATATAATTTCAAATCAATTTAATAAAACACATTTTTCGTTTCTGTGGAAAGGTGAAAAATACGTTTTTAAAATTGAGGTCTAAAAACGGTTTCTATTTAAACCGTTTCTTAAATGGTACTTTATGTTTCTTAGACATTAGATACGTCTAAGAAACATATATTAGGCTAACATGTGCTGCCTGGGATGTCACGAGAAATAGTGAAGATGTTCAAAGCATCGCATAGCATCGTGTTCGATCGTTTGCAGAAACTGAGTTACGCGATTCGGTATAATATTTGGATGCCACTAATATACAGGGTGTTTCCTAAGTAAGTAGACAAACTTAAGGAGGATATTCCTTGGCTTATTTTAAGAAGAAAAGGTCATATAAACATATGTCCTAAACTGCTTTGTTTTCCAAAAAAAAGTACATCACTGTTTTCGTTCACTTTTCGTTTATTATAGAACAGTTTGTATTATTGCAAATGAAACAAATGAAAAACAATAGTAACCAAAAAGAAAAATTATAACGAAAAAGAAAATAGTAACTAAAAAGAAAAATAATAACACCACAGTAACTGCTGAAAATGTCCACCTGCAGCCATGATACACGCCTCAACTCTCCTTTCCATTGATTGACGTACACGCTCAAAAATACCTGGAGTGTTACGTATTTTTTCACATCCATCTATTATGCGATTTCTGAGATCTTCTTCATTTTGAATAGGTGTAGCGTAAACTAAAGATTTAAGCTGTCCCCATAGAAAAAAATCTACTGGATTTAAGTCTGGGGATCTTGCAGGCCATAAATGGTTTGGTCTTTGAGTACCTCGACCGATCCATCGATTGGCAAACTTCCTGTTCAAAAATTGACCATCCCCACTCCATCCCCACCGCTGTTGACTCGTACTGCAAAAGCACGCTATCCGAAAAGTGAACGAAAACAGTGATGTACTTTTTTTGGAAAACAAAGCAGTTTAGGACATATGTTTATATGACCTTTTCTTCTTAAAATAAGCCAAGGAATATCCTCCTTAAGTTTGTCTACTTACTTAGGAAACACCCTGTATACAAACATTCTAATATATTAATGTATAATTATTTGTATAATATTTGAAATAATAATTTTAGCAGAGAGAAATCATAATATTTATTGGATTGCAGGTGCCAGCACGGCGGAGGCTCAGCAGCGAGTGGCAGTGGAGATTGCCCAGCAGTTCCTGGCCCTGTCTGGCAAGTCAACGGAGTACGCGGTCACCGGCATTGTGAACGCGCCGGTTCTGTCCGCCGCAATGACGAGCGAGAACGAGCCCTGGATAGACCTTTCGAAGAAATTGGGTCAGCTGGCCGGTCGCTTCCTCAAGGGCAAACTGAACACAGTCGTCCACAGCCAAACCGTAGGCAGCGGCATGCAGGATAAGCAGTTCATCCACACCGCCGTTCTCGTCGGCATACTAACTGGACAGACGAAAAACGGCCTGAATCTGGTCAACGCGCCTACTCTGGCGCGGGAAATCGGCGTGGAGTTACAAGAGAGTCACGTCGAGGCTGACAACAAGGCGGTCGTCGTGAAAGTCGGAGAACATATCATTAAAGGTAACACCATGAGAAAACTCTTGAGAAAACTTTGAATTATTTTAAGTGAAATTAATTAAAAAATATTTAAAACATAAAAATATAATTATAAAATATTAAAATTCACAATATACACTTTCGCATCTTCAATTGCACGTTTTACATAAATCGTCATTAATCACATCGCAGGAACCGTGCGCGGCAATGCGCTACTGCTGCTCGCCCTGGACGACGCGGTCTTCGCGAACGGCATCGCGCTCAGGGACCACATCTGCCTGTACCGCGCCAACCGCGTGCAGGATCTCGCCAACATCGTGAACGTCTTCTCGTCGAAGAGCATCAACATCCACAATCTGAACGCCAATGGCAGCTGGGTGATCATACAAACCGATCAAGAGGTCTCGATTCCGGTACACGAGATCGAAAGCTTCTGAGCGCTTCCGCGAGTCTTCCTCGGGGGAAACTTATTCACGTATGAGCGATCCCCGAGGAGATCGCCGGGGCACGCAGGAAGCTCGGCCTTCGATGAATGCAGTATTGCTTGATCGCTACGGCGATCGATATGGCGGCAAACTATATATTTTTATAGAAACGTGCGTTCTTCCTTGAATCGCGCAAGAATTCCCATTCGAGAAATCATTATTTATTATCTGACCGAAGACAGGCGATTAGGGGGAGGTAACAATACTAATATGCGCTACGATAAGTATTTTCTTTCACTTTCTTTTTTTTTCTTAAGGAGATATTCTGTAAAATAAGTGGTAAACTATAACTCCTTTCAATAGACACGGCGACATATTTTAAGTGTTATTAAATAAAGAGTTGCGGTTTGTATATGTACGCACGCACGTAGGAACGTAAGGAAAGGTATGCATACATATATATATATACACGTAAAACTTGTCTGTATAGATATTTATATTTTTGTATTACTAGAGATTTTGTTAATAAAAAAAGATCACATTATCAAATCACCGTTTTCGCCTCTCCGTATCATTAACACTGGAAGGATCTACGAGATAAGCAGTAGAAACGAATGGTCTCCTGTACAAAAGGGATAATAATACTACTCTAAGCGTACAAAAACCTGTGAAGCTACCTCGCTGCATACTAAAGTATCGGTCAAAAGTTTTATAAAAAAATATATCTCCGTCTCAAGAACGGTACATCCGTGGGCCGAGTTCAGCGATTCAAAGCTCCCTTCCAATGTTAAAACATGTAACAACAAATCTACCTTAGTCACACTGATCGTTGGCGGTATCGCCGCTTCTTCGTTCGCCAGCGAATACGCGCTCTGAACAACACGGAAACGCACTCTACATCCGAGAGAGGGTCGATGAAGTTCTTTGGTTTGTAATCAGATGTTTCCTTGCAATCGCCTTCGTGTAATCATCGTGTTCGCATGGTGCAACCCTTGCAACGCTAATTACAGGGACTTAAGAGAAGAAATTAAATTGATTATATAATAGAGAGCGCAGTAGAAAATCGCGTTTTTCTCGCTTGTATGTACACTTTGTGGCGCTTCCAGAATGTGCTACTACTAGAAATACACGTGAAAACTCAAAAGAATATATCGGTTCAGAAACTTAGAAATAATTTTAAAAATTAATATATATATATATACACATTACAAAGAAGAGGTGGTGTTGCAACACGCTAACTGTAAACCTCTGCGCAAGTGCAGAGGAACGCAACATAAAGCAGTACACAGATAGAAAGAATACAACCGGACTATATATATATATATATTGTATAACGCACTATATTGCACAACGAAGCCGCTTATTTCATAAATATTAAATAGAACTCACTCAACCCGTCTGTGTCACGCATCTCTCGCAACTCGCTAATGTGTCATACAGACGGGCCAGTAATGATGACGTCGCCTTATATTCTCTCGTAACTGTCGGCGCGACAACAATTGAAAGTGAAGACGATGCCGTCCTGCAAAACAGAGAAAAGGATAATCCTCTCGATCGAGGAGCGAAGCGCCAACGACGAAGCCGTTTCTTCTCGGAAACCGTCACAACCGTTCCACTTACTCTGACTAGCGAGGGAAGCTCACACCAGAAGTCATGATTCGGCAACATTTCCCACCCTGTCGCCCCTCTCAGCGTCTTCAGTGCTATAGCACCGCCGATGAAGTATATCCCAGCGAACGTGAAGAACAGAATCACCAAGACGGAGCCGGTGGACAGTCCCTTCTGCGGCTCTATTTTACACGCGTACGGCGACGATAGATGAAAGAACTGCAAGTCATGTACGTGACTCCTCTGTCTCTTTGGATCTCTGTTCATGAACAAAGGTTGTTCCTAGCTATTGTTGCTGATCTTATACTCACGTATTCTTTCGCATTGAAGGATTCTATTCTGAAACTCGTCTCGTTGTAATTGACGCATACGATATTTATGAATGACGTAACGTTCCCATGATGTATCTCAAAGATTGGGAATTTGTTAGTGCTCGACAACTTCATTCGCGTTTCCTCTACTGTCCCGAGATTTAATGTCTTATTTGCCTCCTTATTGTACGCGCACAACTGCAAGTATGCGATATTTTATACGTTTTGTTATTAATTTCTATTTTATGCCAAGATTGAGTGGAATTTGTGAGATAAGAACTAGATCATCATCATTAAGAAAGGGATTAATTATTGTAAACTAATGCAGTTATAAAACTTTAACTAAAGCGATTACAAAATAGCGAGTGCGTTAAACTTTGAAATCGTAATGCTCATAAGTGGAAAATCAATATTTAAGTAAAATATTGCAAAAGTACCATTTAATGTATAAACACATAATATTTGCGGTAAGAAATAATAAACTACATAATCATAGATTCAATTAACGTTAAGTTAGAACTTACCGAAACTCCACTGCCACTTGCACATGTTGTGCTATCAGGACCCATCGTCATCGGTACATTGGTGCATGGGTGAAAGATTGCTGTTGATGTCGGTGATGTGTCGTTTAATGGTCTAAAAATTGAAGAATCAAATAATCTTTCACAAATTATCATATACACGTACTGCTTACATCTGAACACAATTCAACAGGTGGATATGAGAGGTGAAGACAATGCTGTACTTGGGAAGCAGAACAGAAACCGTATTTAGATTTTTAGGCAAAAAAGGTTGGGTTTTTAGGCAAAACTCTTTTTCCTAGAGAAAAAGATGCCTCCGATGAATTCTTTCGCTTATCAGGCACGGAATGAAGGTTTCGTTCGAGCGACATGCATGACGCGAGGACAAAAGAGGCAGTCAAGGAACGAACGGAGGTTAGGCCGACGAATAATTTACCTACTTTTCTTTAGCGAGGGCGGTCAAATTGTAATACTGGCCATCCGGCAGCAAGCACGTGCACGGTCCTACTTGCGTGCATTCCGACGACGTGCTGTCGCAAAACAGTATCACAAATAACGCAAGCGCGATAAATATCGCGCTACGACTACACATCTTCCTACGCGGTTTTGTTTTCGTTTGACGGTCGCTCCGCACTCGAGCGTATCGAAGCGACATGTCGACGATAACGCTGCCGTCAGATGTCACCCGCGCGGAATTCCGAGGCAAATGCATTTGTAGAATTCGTAGTTAAAGCGATCCTGGAGTCGTCTGTATTACCGGCGGAATCGGTGATTTTCCTGCATTTTTCAAGAAATATATCTTTTTATTGAATTCACAGAATGAAAAATCCTTTTCCACGATGAAAGTACACACAATAATGTAGTGTGGAAAATAGGACTTAACTTTCCAAATGGAAAAAATCACAATTTTGATTTTTTTTCCATTTGGAAAGTTTTTTCCATTTGGAAAAAAAAATCACAATTTTGATTTTTTTTCCATTTGGAAAGTTAAGTCCTATTTTCCACACTACATTATTGTGTGTACTTTCATCGTGGAAAAGGATTTTTCATTCTGTGAATTCAATAAAAAGATATATTTCTTGAAAAATGCAGGAAAATCACCGATTCCGCCGGTAATACAGGCGACTCCAGGATCGCCTTAAGTTAGATCGCTACGTTCAAGTGAAGATTGGCAACGAAGTATTTCATCGCGTATAGATTTTGCCATAAAAAATGCAAGAATACAAAGTATTGAATTACTGAAATATAATATTATATTTGCAGTATTTTAATACAAAAAATATTTCCAGACAGACGTACGACAATATATAAATATTGATGACAAGGTTTACATGACACAATACTTTATTGCAATTTTATGAAATCACAAAATCAATCATCCTTCTATTGCGTTACAATTGGATCGTATGTACAATATAACCTGGAATTGCAATGAGGCAGACCGGTAATACGCAGGAATAACTGACTGAACGAAAAATATTCAAACGGGTCGCTCGAATATCTTAACGAAAAAACTGATAAATATAATCCACGAGATTATGTTACGACAAGTAGATTAATATTCGCGGATACATTCGCTAAGTCTAATAGTGACGCATCCACGTATTTTATTAAAACGCGATTAATCACAACTCAATAATTTTTTCCCCTTCTATATTCACAGCACCTCCCTCAACATGCACACATACATACAAATACTGATATGTACGTGTATACACACACCCATGGCATTCAGCTCTTTTCCTTATCCTTCAACGTTTTTATCTTTCGGCCTAACATGTCGTATTTCGAGGAAGATGGTTCCGTTTCCTGGTCCGTGTCGGAAGTGCAATCACTGTCACTAGAATCCTCGTACGTGCCAAGTCCGGGTAATATGCCGATACACTTGAGTCCAGTCCCTTGGCTCACCTTATTCAATACGTTCTTATCATTTTGCTTGTCCGCATCCGGAGGAACGACGTCCGACGTTGCCTCGCTAGAGGTTTTCATTTCTTTAGCGGTTGGTTCGCTTTCAGACAAGGATGTTTTCCTCTTAATTCCTTTATGGGCTTCTCCTGTAAGGAAGAGAAAAAGGGAATTATACATTTACATATTAAATAATTAGTATTAAATTAAATTATATAAAATAGTACATAATAATATACATATATGTGTGTAATTAATAATTAAATTAAATGAGAAATATATATATAATTTTATCTTATAAGATCTTTTTCCTTACCTTGCTTCTGCTTGTCGGATCGTTTTACCACAACGCCTATACCTGGCAATTTTAACTGCGAACGGCTGCTAAAAGGAAAAATTAAAATTAGATACTTTTTATTCTTAAATTATTTAATTATTTAGAATATTTGAGTTTATAATGTAATATATAGCTTCGAACGTGGCAGTACCTTCCAGAAACAGTACTTTTACTACTGACATGTGGGTTTTTCAATTCCTGTTTCAATTTTTCGTTTAACTTTTGTTCCTGAAGCGAAGCAACTGCGGCTTTAAAATCCCGCATCTCCTTCTCCTCTTCAAGATTCTTCTTACGTTCCTCCTCCATTTTTGTTCTGTCGACCAGATCCAAAAATTCTACTTCATCATCATCCAGTCCTTTGATCATGTTCTCTGAAAGGTCAAATATATCAGTGCATCAATTTATGTAGATTAATACAATTATTTATAATACAATTATATAATATAATATAATATAATATAATATATAATATAATACAATTAATACAATGCAAATAGCAGCAGAAATATAATTAAACTTGAGGCATCGACAAAATTTTATTTTTCCACCTACTTAATTTGTGAGCTTCCTCATACTCGATGTCTCGTTTATTCTTCTGTTCCTGTAATCTCTCATACAACGATCTAGGATCGTACGTTTCCTCTGGAGCTTCTGCAAATCATTACACAAACATCATGTAAATATAGAATGCTCCTTGAAGATACGTCAATATTTGGAATACTCGCATTTCAACACTCGATGATTATTATAAAATAACAACTGATTTCCACACACACAATCTAGATAAAATTATAAGATAATTTGATAAATTATATATTTTTCATAAAATCCATTTGAAGAGTGACAAATCAATCTAACCTAACGGTTGATCGGCAGTTCGTACACGTTCCCACTCCTCTTGTCGCATCCGCCGTTGCTCGGTGATTTCAGCCTCTGATATGAAACCTGAGCTCATTTTCGCTCTTCAATAAATAGCTTCGTCGTTTATAAAAACAGTTACGGGTATTGTCTCCCCTACTCGATATACTTTTTTTTTGTATGTACACCTCGATAAGGACGATGTACGTGTACTCGTACTTTAGTGGAACGATCTAAAACTCGTCGTGCACATGATCAAATGGAGACGGAAATTTTTAAATACTGTTCGACATTAATATTATTTATTTTTAACAATATCACGTAAGATGGAAAAACATTTATCTGATGAAAGCTGTTCACAATTCACTGCTGTTCACGGATACATCAAGCAATGAGCAATCGTCGAGCATAGTAGAGCAACTTCTCAATTTTCTATTGGCTAAGACACGCGCATACGCGAAATAAAGAAAATCTCTATTAAGGGGATGCTGGAATTGCTAGTGAACTATTTTTTCACTATAGCGATGGTAATTGCAGTTTCGAAAATTCTCTTTATTGCTTGTGCAGAATAAAAAATCCTTTTCCACAAATGAAGTATAGATAGAAAGAAAGTCCGCTCTACAGGACTTTATATTCAAAATGGAAAAAAGTTAGAAAAGACAAATGCAAGTTTTTAACTTTTTTCCATTTTGAGTATAAAGTTCTGTAAAGCGGGCTTTCTTTCTCTCTATACTTCATTTGTGGAAAAGGATTTTTTATTCTGCACAAGCAATAAAGAGAATTTTCGAAACTGCAATTACCATCGCTATAGTGAAAAAATAGTTCACTAGCAACTCCAGCATCCCCTTAAGGAGAACTATTTTTTCACTATAGCGATGGTAATTGCAGTTTCGAAAATTCTCTTTATTGCTTGTGCAGAATAAAAAATCCTTTTCCACAAATGAAGTATAGGTAGAAAGAAAGCCCGCTCTACAGGACTTTATATTCAAAATGGAAAAAAGTTAGAAAAGACAAATGTAAGTTTTTAACTTTTTTCCATTTTGAATATAAAGTCCTGTAGAGCGGACTTTCTTTCTACCTATACTTCATTTGTGGAAAAGGATTTTTTATTCTGCACAAGCAATAAAGAGAATTTTCGAAACTGCAATTACCATCGCTATAGTGAAAAAATAGTTCTCCTTAAGGGGAAGCTGGAGTTGCTAGTGAACTGTTTTTTCACTACAGCGATGGTAATTGCAGTTTCGAAAATTCTCTTTATTGCTTGTGCAGAATAAAAAATCCTTTTCCACAAATGAAGTATAGATAGAAAGAAAGTCCGCTCTACAGGACTTTATATTCAAAATGGAAAAAAGTTAAAAACTTGCATTTGTCTTTTCTAACTTTTTTCCATTTTGAATATAAAGTCCTGTAGAGCGGGCTTTCTTTCTATCTATATTTCATTTGTGGAAAAGGATTTTTTATTCTGCACAAGCAATAAAGAGAATTTTCGAAACTGCAATTGCCATCGCTATAGTGAAAAAATAGTTCACTAGCAACTCCAGCTTCCCCTTAACGCAATCTGATTTCTTTCTCCAACTCCTTTTTAATCTGTTTCCTCATAAATTGAGTTACGTGAAAATTAACTATTAATAATTGCCATTTGGGCGTTACAAGCTAAAAAGAAGAACGACGGCTGACTTGCCATTGAGTAATACTACTACCTTCATCCGTCACTGAAGACCGTGGAGGCTCGTAGCGGATATTCTTAGAACTAATTGTTTTGCCACCGTCCACACGAACGCTGTGAAGTGAAACGATCGAGTTGCTATTTTATGAGACACGCCAAGTATCAACTAAGTAGTTGCGAAAAAATTAGTTTCAAGAAAATCTGTGAGCCACTACTGTTTTTGAGTGAAAGCGAAGGTAGTCAGCAATTTATTAAAATAACTTTATTTTTAAATAATAGTAAAATCCAATAAAATACGACAAATTATAACAAAGTCCAACGAAATTTTATATTAAGTTTATAGCGAGACTTGGTTATTATTTAACATAAATAATAAATCATTTATACAATAACAGTTTATATTTTCAAACGTGTCTTTTATAAAACATAATTTATATTTAATGCAAACATAGTCGGTATCAACCCGCACTGTTTAACTGTAGGAATATCGCAAGCACTTCTCGCTATCTGAATAAAATCAGATATGAAAAATTCATTTATAATACTAATAATCTGTTTACATATAGTGATGCACTGTAAAAATATCCATTACTGCCGTACTCCACAATTTCCTAATTAATTAAGATTACTTAAAACTTCATCTTCCCTTGTTGAATATTGTCATAAATCTCTGGCGTCAAAAGCTGATAACCAAGCTTTGGGTCCAAGTAGTACAGTTTGTCTTGAATTTTGTGTACATTGTAGGCTTCTTCTTGCAGATCTTTCTTTTTCAGCTTAAACGTCCCTGCAAATCGCAAATAGATACTTAGCATCCATTTAACATAATTATAATCTCGTTCAATACATTGACACACTTGCTTCGTACCTGTGAGATCAATTTTCGTCAGAATCCTGATAAATTGCGGCCTGGCATAGGCAGGTAATTGTTCCTTGATATCGATTGCTAATTTCTGTACATCTACTGTCCCATTTTCGTCATAAATTGCAGCCATTCCCGCTTTGCCTTCAGCACCTTGAACCTATCAATAATTGTTAATATTGTAATGCTCTTATTTACACCGCGTTCTTGTGAAAGATTAATTTTTTTACTATTTAACATCGAGTGTACAATCGGTTTTGTAAACTTAATTACTTCGTGATTGTAACACAATAATTTTAAGAAAAAAAAAAATAAAGATAGAGAGAATTTGAAGAACTAAATGGCAAAATATAATTACCTCGACACCATATATTATGCAATCTCGATAGTTGATTAAATTACTGACTATTCCTTCAATTTCGGACGTCGAAACATTTTCTCCTTTCCACCTGAACGTATCTCCTGTTCTGTCCTTAAAGTACAGATACCCAAATTCATCGGAAACAACGATGTCCCCTAAATAATTAAAATAAATTAAATTAAATAATTAAAATAAATATTTAATTAATTAAAAATATTAAATTCACACAAAAATGGTCTAATATTGACAATGGACGTGATTCTATGTGGACAGATATTCAATAAATAATTATAAATTTTTAAAGTCTGAACAATATTGTAGAAATATAATCTTGAATTTTTATATTGTAAGATTTGAACAATGGAACTATCTGAACATCGCAAGCAAGTGAAATGCTAATGAAAACTCACATAGTTTCAAATTCATTTTATCATGTGTTATTTCATCGAATTATCGGAGGTGAAATTTTATTTATGCATACCTGACAGAAAAGCGGAATCGCCTTTCTTGAAAACATTGTGAACTACTTTACTCTCAGACGCTTTCCGATCCACGTATCCTAAGAATGCCCTCGTCGGATTGTTCGGCGCAATCTTCCCAATAAATACTCCAGGCTCGTCTGTATAAACGAAAAAGTGAAAGATTAGATCTAGATTAAAAATTGTCGTACAGAATTGTTGGCGTAAATAGCAACGATATCCATGAACAAACGTCTTACTTGAGACATAAAAAATCGTACCCATTTTATCATATTAAAATTGATCGACTACATTCTTGATTGTGCATGACAAGTTATCAAAGTTTTGCTACCAACAAACAAGAACAAATTAATTATCGATTCTTTTATCGCATCGACTTACTTGGCTCGCAAACTTGACACAGTCCTTTAGAATTTCGTACGGGTTCTCCATCTTCGTTGACCTTGATAATAGATATGGGATAGATCGACGGAATGATTCTCGAAACGAAACCTATCGCACCCATCTTGTTGTCGATATTGACTGAAAAGAATATAAAAATATTTTGTAGTAACTTACAATTTATTATCAGACAAATGTCTATCACTCCACTATCTACAACGACTGATTAGCGCCAATCATCACTCTTTCGAAGATATTTCAATAGAAAATAATGCCAGTATTATGAGACGACGTATCATCGACAGCAAATGAGTCATCGGCAGCTTGATAATATATGTTATATAAATATTAATCTATATCTTTACACATGGATTTAAAAATATTAAATAAAGTACATTTTATACTCACTGATGTTGGCATTGCCCTCGGTTGCGCCATAAAATTCAAGCACTTTCGGAATGCCGAATCGCGAAACGAATTCTCCCCAGATCTGCGGCCTGAGACCGTTGCCGAAAATCATTCTAACGTTATGCTCCCTGTCCTCCTTTTTAGGTGCCACTGCCAGGATGTAGCGACACATCTCGCCTATGTATTGCGCGATCTGGCATTTTCCAAAATGCAAATATAACGTGCGTGAGAAATCGCAAATTACTGGAATCACTCTTTATTACGAATTAAGAAATTACACTCACGGTGCACTTGTACTTGATGCAGTCGCTGAAAAATGCGCTCGCTGAAAACTTCTTCCTGATCACCGTTGTGTGTCCGTGCAACAAGGCCTGTCCGATCGCCATTACCCCGCCGGCAGTATGATACAGCGGCAAAGGTGTGTACATTCTATCGGAATCGCGCAAGACCGCCATAAAATGTACGGCACCCGCGATAAAAATATACCTGCAAGGATGAATGATCCGCGTTTGAGCATCCCGATGCTTCTTGCGTCTCAAAAGTATCTCTCTCTTTCATCTTGAGATAAAACAAAACTATTCACCTCGAATTGGTGATAACAGCTGCTTTGGGAAGACCCGTAGTGCCACTCGTGTAAATGTACAACAATTTATCGTTATAACAACCCTTGTCTTGTATCACTGGTGGTGTGGCAGACGTATCTGCCAGGAGAGCGTTCAAATCTTTCTCCTTTAACCCGATTGACATCGTATTTGGGTGATTCCCGAATCTATACAATACCAGTTTAGCATCCAACGACGAGGCGATGTCTACCACAGCTGGAATTCATAATTTGAAAGAGTTAGCAGCGATTAATGGATGATGATTATGTTTTAAATTTGCTTATGTCTGTGCGCATCGCATTTACAACACCTGGATACAAGAATACACGGAAAATAATAATTATAACGCATTAATTATTTCTTTTAATATTTTTCGTATGCTTACCATCAAAGAATTCTGCACTGTATATAAGTGCCTGACACTTCGCAATATTGATACTATGCTGAAGGCTAGTCTTGCGAAGATTGGTGTTAATTAAAGGTGTTATCACACCAACCTTGCTCAAGCCAAGCCAAATTGCGACGAACTCCGGTCGATTCTCCAACAGTAAAGCAACCACGTCTCCTTTCTTGTAACCGTGCGTTTTAAATATTGTTGCGATTTTGTTACTAAAGTCCTCCACCTGTAATAATAATAAAAAAATTATTTAAATCGTTAAATTGTTTTGCGAACCTTGTGAGATCATAGAGCCATCAGCTTTTATAATATGTGTATATATTTATATTGCTATACTGTATTTCTTGGTTCGACATTATAATTTACAAACTATAATTATATCAGATCTAAGCTCTTTTTAAATTATTGCAAATTCTGTGAATATTTTTCGTAATTTTGTACAAGTAAATTTCGTAATATTATCTTCTGTAAAAGTACATTTTACCTGTTGATAGGTCCATTCCTGTTCTTCAAACACAAAACATACTTTATTAGGATGACGATTAACATATTGTCTAAATATATCGGCAACGCTTCTGTCTTTTCTTGCATGATCACGTATGGACCACAACATTCTAATATATCCTATAAGTCCTCTAAAAAAAGAAAATAAAAGATATTTTATCATTCTGACGAAAAATTAGTTATTTTACAAGAAATTTTATTCAAATATTGTTCAATTCCACTGCACAATAAATTACTTTTTACTTAAATATCATAATAATGTAATGTAAGTTTAAAATATATATACAATATCTAAACTTTTTATTTTATTCATTGTTTCGCGCGTATTTTATTATAAGAAATATTAAGAGATGTTTTTTGTCGATATTATATAAAATGAATCATTATGTACATAGAATCGCATGACCGTAAGATTCTCTGCCTTCTCAGGGACAATAGAGAATGCTATTCACTTAATAGTACAAAAAAAAACTATTAAGATGTAATGAGATGATGAGAACACAGAATGTACAATTACGTTAGAAAATACACGTTGAGAAGACATGTAGTTGGTTTGAACTTTGTTCCATGAAGGATATTTCTACGATTATGATTATTTTCTTGAGAATAACTAGATTGATCCAACTGATCAGTTTACGGAACAAAAATTCTTTCCCTCTTACGCTCTGAATCATAAAATATTTTAAAACATCGCGGCCGTAGCCTCAGCTGACCTAGATTATCCGGTCACGGCCATGGCCGCAATCATGTTCATGGTCACCTATACAATCGCAACTGTGGCCACAGGTACAATCACACGACGATCAAATTATTAAAGACATGCAGCTAGGGAAGCATCGAGAGCACGCTGCTTCCGCGTTGATATATTTGAAACGAAATAACGTAAGATTACATGTTTCACGTTTTTAACTTTTCGGAATAATTTGCTTTTTAGCAGCCAAAAGATTTCTCGAATCTACGAAACAAAATTAGAAATTGATAGCGAAATATTGAGATAAAATGCATATTGGCATTTGTATATATTATATTTTATATATTACTTGCATATATTTCTGTAAATAATCTAAATAAGTTCCATACTGACTTGATTTTACTCTTTCACCTACTATCTCCTACTCCTACTCTACTCCTCATCTTCCGGTGAAAGCTGCTACACGTATTTTTGCTACAATATTTTTCTGCACTCACGATTGTCCATACGTGCGCACGCTTTCTGTTGCTTCCTCGACAATACTGATTATACTTTGACATTTAAAAAGAATTACTAGTCATTTGAAAGGCAACGTAATAAATTAACAAATCAAGAGAAAAAACAATATTAACATATTTTTCCTTCTCTACGAGTTCACATTTACATTCATTGAGTGTTTGTCACATGTTTAAAAAACAATCGTATTCGCATCCGGTTGGGTTGCACGCATTGACGATCAGCAATTGCTAGTAACTACTGCTGTTTCATTTGGGAGTGCCATGCAAAGTCTCGGACGCTAGAGAATTCTACATAACTGCTATTCAATTATTTTCATTCTTTTTATGATAAAATACAAGTAGAAGAAAGTATTAAATTGATTTGATGTGATTTAGAAGAGTTTAAATTTTACAGATATAATGCAAGTTTGTACAACGTAAAACAAGTAGTAAAAGGATATCAAAAATAGATATTAAGTTACAATATGAGACATGAATAATTCACTAAGATCAGTGCCGTGATATTTTTCCAGTTTTCATATATAATTCGTTATAATATTGTCGATTCTTAAATTCTTGTAAAATATGACAAAAAATTTAAAAATGTTTTTAATGCATATAAGCATTCACTGAATACCTGGAAATGAGATGTTAGATGGAAAAGTGATCATTGATCAATTTTTTTGCAACTTCTCTACAAACCGGTTTATAAGAATGCGAAGTAGCTTCGTAAATGCATAAAAATGTAGGTACTATCATTCAAGGATACTTTTTCTATTTAACAATATACGGCCTAGATTATTATTCTGAAAAGAAAAAAATTAATTTTCTGAGTCAGAGAAACTTATCAGAATTAAAACAGTATAGAATATTCTGTATACAGTACTGAAAATGTTCATAATTGATTTGTTAAACAACAATTTGCTTATTAATCAAGACCAAAGCACAAATGCATTTGTATTATAATATCTTGTGAATAATTCTTAAAATTGAGATGTCGAGAGAGCGGGAAGTAGGTCTACGCGCTTACGCCAATGCTTGTCTGTGTCTGTTAACTGAAACTACATGGGATGGAAATCGGAGACGCCTTTCTGTTTTCACTTGCTTCTTCGCGTGGCTCTCAGTGGCGTAATCTCCAATAATCTAATCGCTTACGACGCGATGACAGATACGCAATTCCCAGACGAATTTCCTTGCCTAATATCTTCAAGCTGATACAGATATCTCCTTGCTTATCAAACCCCGTATTAAGTGCTTGTTCCAATTTCATTTCTCTTTAACCACCAGTTCCCTTACGTACCGAGGAATCAATATGAAATAAACAACTAACGCACTCACTTGCAATCGCGCGGCAAAGTCCTGAAGGCGACGTAGAACCATTTCATACGACCACCAGCAACAAAATAAGCGACGGAGACCACCACGAGCAACTGCACGAGATAAATCGGACCCATGTAGATCACTATTAACGCCAGGACGCCGGCAACAGCTGCCAGCAGCAACATCATCAGAGCTAGGCGACGCAACACACGGCCAACCGCTCTCCAGCGATCTCTTCTCGCGAAATCTCTCTCCGAGCGTCCCACTGGTCCCGTACTCGCGCTCGTACTGGCATTGGCACGTGCGCTTGGTGAATCCGATGGCGCGTTTACTGGGCGCCCCACTCCGCTGGCCAATGCCCTCGCGTCATATCTGTCAGCGTTGGAGTCACGCTGCGATGCCGGCGCCGATGTCAACGCCGCGTCCGGCGTCGACCTCGACGCCGACGCTGATGCTGGTCGCGAGTGCGCCGACGAGGACACACCAAAGCCACGCTCGCCACGTTCAACGTCCTGCAACAGAGTGCAAGTTCTTGAGGATGACATCGAGTGACGGAGAAATTGCCGCAATGCTCCTTTGAGATACTCGTGAAACCGCTTAAGGGGAAGCTGGAGTTGCTAGTGAACTGTTTTTTCACTACAGCGATGGTAATTGCAGTTTCGAAAATTCTCTTTATAGCTTGTGCAGAATAAAAAATCCTTTTCCACAAATGAAGTATAGATAGAAAGAAAGTCCGCTCTACAGGACTTTATATTCAAAATGGAAAAAAGTTAGAAAAGGCAAATGCAAGTTTTTAACTTTTTTCCATTTTGAGTATAAAGTCCTGTAGAGCGGACTTTCTTTCTATCTATACTTCATTTGTGGAAAAGGATTTTTTATTCCGCACAAGCAATAAAGAGAATTTTCGAAACTGCAATTACCATCGCTATAGTGAAAAAATAGTTCTCCTTAAGGGGAAGCTGGAGTTGCTAGTGACCTGTTTTTTCACTACAGCGATGGTAATTGCAGTTTCGAAAATTCTCTGTATTGCTTGTGCAGAATAAAAAATCCTTTTCCACAAATGAAGTATAGATAGAAAAAAAGTCCGCTCTACAGGACTTTATATTCAAAATGGAAAAAAGTTAGAAAAGACAAATGCAAGTTTTTAACTTTTTTCCATTTTGAATATAAAGTCCTGTAGAGCGGACTTTTTTTCTATCTATACTTCATTTGTGGAAAAGGATTTTTTATTCTGCACAAGCAATAAAGAGAATTTTCGAAACTGCAATTACCATCGCTATAGTGAAAAAATAGTTCTCCTTAAGGGGAAGCTGGAGTTGCTAGTGAACTGTTTTTTCACTACAGCGATGGTAATTGCAGTTTCGAAAATTCTCTTTATTGCTTGTGCAGAATAAAAAATCCTTTTCCACAAATGAAGTATAGATAGAAAAAAAGTCCGCTCTACAGGACTTTATATTCAAAATGGAAAAAAGTTAAAAACTTGCAGTTTTTAACTTTTTTCCATTTTGAATATAAAGTCCTGTAGAGCGGACTTTTTTTCTATCTATACTTCATTTGTGGAAAAGGATTTTTTATTCTGCACAAGCAATAAAGAGAATTTTCGAAACTGCAATTACCATCGCTATAGTGAAAAAATAGTTCACTAGCAGCTCCAGCATCCCCTTAAGGGGATCCTGGAGTGGCCAGTGAACTCCGTCGCGGCGTCTGAATTACCGGCGGAATCGATGATTTTCCTGTATTTTCTTTTTATTGAATTCACAGAATGAAAAATCCTTTTCCACGATGAAAGTACACACAATAATGTAATGTGAAAAGCAGGACTTAACTTTCCAAACGGAAGAAAATCACAATTTTTTATTCAGCCACGATTTCACAGGCATACGTAGGCACGAAATGATTACGAATCTTTCTGCACTAATTACTTTTACACTAGGCTTCTAAACTCATTTCTAAAAGCTTCCCCATATGCTTTCATTTTGTTCCGTCCTTGCGATTATCGAATTTTGGCCACACAAACTGCAAAACATTTATATTAAGAACATTAATGTACGAGGTGACGTCACAATAAGCCGATAATAAAACTGTAAATTTCTTTTTGTCGTTTTTAACATAAAGTCGAGTTTCGCTCGGTATATTTCTTTGTATACTTTAATCGTGGAGAAGGATTTTTCATTCTATACAATCATTAAAGAGTAATTAGTACAGTAAGATCGACCAATTCCGCCGGTAATACAGACGACTCCAGGATCCCCTTAAACGGATGCGCTGTATCATGATATTCCATTCAATATTTTTAGCGTAAGACCAATGTAAGGTAAATGCTCTCGGAGACTGTGAGTGTACCAATTCTATATGTAGGTGAGATTAAGCGGATAAGATATTCGTGTCTGATTGATTCATTCAGTAATGATTTCCACTTCCGTTCTGCAGCTTTCTAATCTCCCGTTATTCTTATTTCCCGTTATTATTCAGATCTTGCGTTCCTTTTTATATTTAGTAGAATTAATTAAGTGTTCTCAGTATTCGTTTGCACTCTGTACAACTTTTTAATCGTTGGTGTTCCACAGGTTGCACACGAGGAGAACACGTTTCTTTTTCTTTTCCTTTGCCCACGGAATATTTTTAACTCCCCGATTATTCCACACGTGGAACGCTGTTATCAAGATTTTCCAGTCATTGCTTGACTGGAGCAAGATTTCTAGTTTAGCCGACTACTTTCTAATAATTTAGTTTCTCCTTTACATACTTCTAACTGTCGACCTAGTCAAGTTAAAACGTTCTGATTTTATAAAGTGCCATAATAATCACTGATCTTGCAAAACCGCGGGACATATATGTATGTACATTATTATATATTTACATGTACAATGAACTAGTGAACAAACAGATAAGAATAGATATATAGCAAAAAGCTAATAACTACTTTAGTTAAATTATACTAGGCGCGACGATAATTATTATTATGCAACATGAATAAATAAATAACATTTGCGAGAGACGAGATATGTTACGATTGCACACATTTCTTTTTATAATAATCAGCATAACCATATTACCAGCTTTAAAAAATTTCTGTGACGCACCCTCAGACCATGCAAAGTCATACAAAAAGACAAACTTCGCTTGAAGGTGCTTTTTCATGCTGACGCTCGACGCTCATTTTTAGCGTCAAAACGGGTCACGTGATCAAAATTAACGCTGGATAATGGTCAATTTTGATCACGTGACCCGTTTTGACGCTAAAAATGAGCGTCGAGCGTCAGCATAAAATAGCACCTTAACATATACTGAAGCATTAATTAACAGATAACGGCGTACCTCTCCACTCGATATTTTAAGGGGGGAGCCTGCTTTAGAACGTTGAAAATAAGGTATAATTTTACGAATTTTTTTTGGAGAAACTATACAGCGGATCATTATAAAACTTTGATGCATTTATTAGTACATGTTTAAAGATAAAAAAATTATTTTTTGATTTGAATATATCGCCTGTAGAGGTCGTCCTGGAGGCATCTTAGTGCAGCCGGCATTGTAAATTGGTGAGCATTCTCCTGCCTCCAAATTTCATCCAAACTGAAAAATTGAAATATTTTCTCGTTATTTATGAATTCCCATCGTCGATGAACCTTTAATATTCATAAAAACATTAAGTTAAACAATTATTTTTGCATGAAAAAGTTCAAAACCTTTGCCTAAAAATCGTACTTTTTTGTTCCAAGCTCCACCATTTTGGCACTTTTCAACTTTTTTCTTCTCTCTTTGGTTCATCGACGATGGGAATTCATAAATAACGAGAAGATATTTCAATTTTTCAGTTTAGACGAAATTCGGAGGCAGGAGAATGCTCACCAATTTGCAATGCCGGCGACGCGGCTGCACTAAGATTTCTCCAGGACGACCTCTACAAGCGATATATTCAAATCAAAAAATAATTTTTTTTATCTTTAAACATGTACTAATAAATGCATCAAAGTTTTATAATGATCCGCTGTATAGTTTCTCCAAAAACAATTCGTAAAATATACCTCATTTTCAGCGTTCTAAAGCAGGTTCCCCCCTTAAGCGACGTCGTGCATGCAAAACAGCTGTCAAAACATCGAGCCAAGCACGTGGTGCCACCTAATGTCACGTTTGACGAAACATCGTGCGATTTTGGTTAAGACGTACCGCGCTTCTTCTCCTCTCTCGCATAATCGCATTACATTGCATTCGGCCTCGTCTGTGCATTCTACTTCAGCCTGAAGCGTTTCTGGGTCGTGCGCATTAGCGTGGACAGTCGTGCGTGTACTTACTACGAAGATACGAGCGCGTCTCCACGCGACGACACGCGCTTTAAACGGCGCTAGGACGCATTTCTGCAGGACTCGTTTAAACCGCGTGTTTACCGCGCCACTGAAACCTGTCGCGTTCCGATTGCCATCGACGAGCGCTCTCGACCACTTTGCTTCGCAGCCGCGTTAACCGACGATCCTCCGTGCGCGTCGCTGAACCGACGCGAGCGAGGATAGCCGATTCCCGGCTATGTTCGCGTAAGTGGCAATCACGCGACCGCCAGGCTCGCAGTTCCTCCCGTGATCGATAACACGACGATGCTGCTACCTTCCGGTAAAACCGCTGTCCGGTTAGCGAAAATGCTGATTACTGACCCATTTCTACGCAGCGTGTGTACGTAAATACGGTTGTTTATCTTCTCGTACGCGTCTATGAAGCATTATGTAAATTCTAGGACAGATGGATATCTTAATCGCGTTTCCACGTGCGTTACACGCACACACACTACACATACCCAGTAAGCAAAATGTGTGCAACTGCCAGCGGATTGGCAACGGATTACTGCAGAAGTTGATAGCAAATTGGCATCCGTTATGTCCGCGTTAGGAGTGATCTGCCAGCAGAGCCTGCTAACAGACTCTGACAGCGGATTGGCGGCAGAAACCGAGCAGGATCTGTTAACGTTTGACGGCAGATTGACGGCAGAGACCGAACAGAATCTGCAGCTTTTGGCCATTCATATTTACGATATATTAAAGCATGTGTTTACTTTTAACACACTATAAATTGTTAAAAGAACGCATTTGTTTGTTTGTTAAATTAAAGTACATTTGGCTTGATGTGTCTTTCTGACAGTTCGTTGCATAATCTCTCTCTTATTGTTAATTTATTCTAATCCGAAGTCCGAATTTTGCTTTCGAACTTCAGATTGCTCGTGGCGTGCGTGAACTGCATGGACGTTGTCCATGGGAGCCTCTGTGCCGCAAGTGCAAAACTTTTCAGAAAAATTAATATTATCATGCCAAGGCGCGTATATTAACTTATATAACTGTTAGGCTAAATGTTAACATCGAGTAAGAACTCGACGTGTGCACCGCATAGCGGTGCGGAGCGAAAACGCATATTCATAGCCGTGTAAATTTGAATACTGTCAAAAGCTGCAGATCCTGTTCGGTTTCTGCTGCCAATCTGCCGTTAGATTCCGCGCGCGCAGATCTTGCTCGGTTTCTGCTGCCAATCTGCCGTTAGATTGCGCGTGCGCAAATCTTGCTCGGTTTCTGTCGACAATCCGACTTCGAGCCATGTTTGCGGATTCTGCTCGGTTTCTGCCGCCAATCTGTTCTTAGATTTTGTGAGCAAGCTCCGTTACATTTCTGGCACCAATTTGTCGAATTAATCGTTAATAACAACTTCTGTATCAAATTTGTTGTCTTTTGGCTGGCAATAGTTGATAGCAGATAGTTAGCATCATCTGCTTTCGGCAGACTTGGCTATCTGGGTACATACACAAGAAATAAAGATTTTTTTTAACTATTATTTATCGTTCCTCACTGTTCTTTCTTGATTGCAATAATTTATCAGTCTATCCTTGATTTATCTTCGATTATTTCATTATTCCTTATTTTTAAGATAAATGATCGATTATCGTAGAGGCAACATATATATCATGAAATAATTGGAGCTTCTTGCGCTCGTCTATGCCAACGTGACTTTCGGATTCCCGGGAAGTGCGAAACGTATGCGGGGTCACGATCTGATTGCATAAACTTCGCACGCATTGTGCGTTCAATTACAATCGTGATTCAGCAACAAGTGAATTTCGTTTCTAACCGTACGCAACATTATCGCGGAGGCAAGTGCAGTGGCAGGGTTAGTTTCGATTTGTATTACGAAAAAAAGTATTGTCAACAAGTTCTGGTAGACACCGGTATTCATAGTCCATTCTTGTAATGAGGTATTGTCAAGTATTAATTAATTGACCGATCAGATCTGATTGGTCAACAACAAGTGCCTTCAGATCATATTTAGACGATCTTATCAATATAATGACGGACTCTACTTAATATTCACGATTATATCGAGTTGTGACAAAAGTCCATAGCGTTAATGTTTTTTTTAATGAAAAAAGATGACAAGTTCTCTGGAAAGATGAAATCATGAAGCTACGAAGTAGCAAATGTTAGTGGGACTAGGCGCATATGTAGAAAATAAATGTATATATAATAATTTTGTTAAAATAACGCTACGAACTAATTGTTACAACCCATAATCAATACATAATCGATATTGGCAATAAGAACGTACTATCGCTAAACGCAATTATTTCACGCGCACGTCTCCAATAAGAAATTTTGTTTCCACCATGAACAATTTAAAAATAACAAGTAAAATTGAGATGATCAAAATTAGCAAAATTGGCGGAAGAGGAGAGCAGAAGATACTCATTCAGCGACAACGAGCTCTAATCTGACAGAAGTCATTTACTTTAAGTGCGCATCTCTGTACTTTCCTTCCGCCACGATTCGAAAGTAATAAAACCGAGACTATCGAAATTGGCAGTGAGAGGTGGGGGGACCAGCAAATTTATTTTGCGATAACGAATTCTCTAGCTTGATAACGGTCAACGAGAACCGGTTTTTATAGCGACGAATTTGTAAAACCTGTAACTTGCACGGGTGTTAAGTGGTGCTCGGTGTGCGTGTGTGTGCGTCTGTGCGTGCGCTAGGATTGATTCCGCGTCACGCGAGTCGTCAATTTTTCTGTTTCTTTCTCTGCGAGCACGAAACGGCCGAGCCATGCATGCAATTAGTCACGTAAACGGGAGAGACGATAAGAAGTCTCTTAAATACGGCAGAAATGTAACTTCTGATTAGATGCGAGCTTCAGCGTACGTGATTGTATCTGTCAGGTGTTTTACTCACGTACAGAACGGTTCATGGAAGACGAACGGAAATTATACGCACGATTCGTTGAACATTATCCTTGTGGAGAAACATTAATTTTTTTAAGTGGCGCAAACGCTAGCGTTTCATTGATTATACTCACGCGATCCTTGTCGCCCATTTGTGCGATGTTCGTTGCATTGTTGTTAATCGACATCTTCGATATAGTGTCTGCCATGTTTTAATCTTAGAAAACTGCACAGCGATATGTGTTTTTATATATATTTTTTGTATGTGATTTTTTATATGCAACGTGCATTTGTTTTTTGTGTCAGTTGAAAGAACATCACGTTCGTATGATTTGCAAATAAAATAGGAAACGTGTTTATATTACGTATTGCGCTTTACTTTCTTTATGTTTTGTATAGACCTTGTGTCTTATGTTATACTGAGAATTAACGGGTTTTGCGGAAAATGGCATCTCAAGAATATAATTCTCTGAATAACAGAGCGCTATTATTAATTACATATACCATAACGTGTAATTACAACTTAATTGCAAGGGTAATTTATATGTATATTTTTCTCTTTTCCATTCAAGACTCAGGTTCTTTCAAAGTAACAAGGTTTTGAATTCTTCACGTGTAAAAAGACAATTTTCTATGAAATATTATTGAAACATTATTTTACAATACATTATCATTATCATGAGACACTGCGACATTGTACACTGTAGCCTATTGTAATATACTGGCATTTTAAAAAATTAAACACCAAACAAAAATGTTTCGCGTCGCGATGATCCAGCGCTGTCGCTCTTGAATCAAGCGAGAACGTTTTATTATATTTTATCATTACATTCAATCTTAGCGACACATCTTCTTATAGATCTTGTCATAGATTATAGTGTTTAAAGTGTTTCTTATCAATTTGGAATCAATTATGTTATTACATAAGCAAAGATTGATTTGAATATCAAAGGAAAAACGTCCATTTTAAATGAGATGAATCATAATTGCACTTGTTTTTATGCAAAATTTTATATGCAATCTTTGATCTATGTTAATCAGATAACTGTTCACACTATCGCGATACTCACGTTTTGCAAATGCACGTCACATACACACCGTATGCAGTTTTCGCGGAGCACAAAATTCTACAACGCGGAAACCCGGACGTTCTTGCGTGCACGGCAAGAAACGGGAGAAAATTCCGTAAAGGAGTAACGTAAAGCCTTTTTCCGTGCAGTCAACGGAACAAGTGCACTGTACGCAGATACAGTAACCGATTCGATTCCTGTTAGTGCGCGGACTAAAGTGACCTAGCCGCGGCAAGTCGGTTAGGCCGCTCAAGAAAGCGGCCTCTCTCTCCTTCGTTCCATGTGCATGTACCGGTTTTCTTACCTTCCGCTCGTCTGTCCTCTAGCTATGTTGCCTCGTTTAATAAGAAAAACAAAATTATAACGCGAATATCGTGACACGTAGAAAAACTACTTCAAGAAACTCCATAATTATACATTTCCGTGAAACTACGAATAAACAGCTGCAATTAATGTTAGCGACTATATTAGAAGCAACAAGTTTGATAAAACTGCAAACGGGGAATTTATATAAAAGATAGCAGCATATATTTTCTTCCATGCAATACATAAAAATACACGTTGCTACTTTGAAAGTACATAAACACTGAAAAACTTTGGACGACTGTCCTAATAAAAAGTTATATTGCATCCATAATGTAGCAGAGTCAGCTAGAGAGATAAAAAGAGAGAAAGGAAGGACACGATAATTGCTTTAATTCAATGAATACCGCATTGAAATCTATTGAGACCCAAACGCGTCTTGTTCTCGTGATAACTGACCTTGTGACAACTGACTTACCGAAAATTATGCTAATCCTTCCGTCATGAATTTTAGCTGAAGTCGCGGTCCGCCATTTTCAAGGTTTTCTTAAGGATCTCTTAGAAATAATTTTCAATAATTGAGGAGCCAGCCTAATACGCATGATAATCCATGCTGTGACGGAGAGTCGTGCATTCCACTTCATCAATCTTCAAGGTATTCGTCTTCACGTTGATGTCCTCCTCGAGCTGCACCTGCGTCCTCAGCAAGTGGCGTAGCGACGCTTCTGCCTGCAATTCGCGTTTCGCATCGGTGAGGACGACGATTCGCTTGAAAAAACAAATGTTCGAATAGACTATAGAATTATGCCGTAACACGAACTTCGCAAAGCATCCGTTGCAGGTTCGCCGCAACGTTCCGCAACTCGTGGACCTCCTTGACGAGATTAGCCTCGACCAGGTCCTCGGTAAGCTCCGTTCCTGGACGTTGATGTCGGTATCCGAGTCTCGCGTGAGCCAGAGCCATGTAGCCCTCCTTATCAGCTATGGATTTCTTCATGTGCGTAATGTTGCTGGACGTAGCAGCGATCTGTTTCACTATCTGCGAGAGAAGTGATTACACGATTAAGTGACGTGATAAGGAAGACGTCGATTGAGTATAAAAAAAATATAAATTAATAAGAGTAATAAAAATATAAATTTATTAATATTCGAAATTTCCAGTTTGTTATTACTCTTTCTCTTTTCTTTCCTTTTCTTTTCATGTACCTCCGAGTGCTGAAGTTCCAGCTTGATTTTGGCTTCTTGAGTTTGTTCGATACGGCGCTTGAACGCTTCATTCGTGACATCTTTTTGCTTATTTAAATCGTCGATTATTCGCTTAACCATCTTATCGACGTAACAGCGCAATCGCTTCGCGCTATTAACTTCTTTGTTTGCATCAATAACGTTATTATTCGTTTGCTGCTCCCATTCACTTAACGGTATCCTACATTAATGCGACACTTTTTATCATACAAGTAGGTAAAATAATTGATTCGAAATTTCTCTTTTTAGCATATCTCTGTTATAATCAATTACGTGTCGGTCTATTGTAGTTTCGCGTGCAAATAACGATATACGCGAAACTAAGTTGATTTATATATTATTCGACGTGCGGTGCAGGAAGAAAATCGTGACTCCGACGTAACACGCCACAGAAATAATAATAAAAATGTGTACGAACAATAATAAATAAGTTACGACGTACATTACACACACATATATAAGCGCAAAAATAAAAGTTGAATTTTAATACTTCATATCTCTTCACGTACGACTTATCGTGAGGCGAGGTATCGTGACACGAGCTCAAATTGAAGTCGCTCTCCTTCAGAGCCACGTTACGACGATCAATAAATAAATTGTCCTCCTTATTCTCCAGATCGCGGTCGATGCAGTACAACACGGACTTCAGTTTTCTGATTTGCTCGCAGGTTTCCTCGAAAATTCGGTCCAACGAGCTCTCCGCGGTCTGTATCACTTCGCGCTCCCTCAGCAACTCCCTCTCAACGTCATCGTGAACCAAGTCGATACCCAATCTATTTTCCCTGCAACATTATTTCGGAGAATCATCAGATTCTTCTCGTCAGCGTGTAATCGATGATCGCAGGCAGGCAAGAGAGAAAACATATATCTGTTTGTCATGAATATTAACAACCTGGCAACGAGACACTTCTCGCAGATAGCTAGGGCATTCTCCCTCACGGATTTCAATGCGTCCACGAGCCGTTCTTTGTACGTCAACAATGCGTCGATCTCCAAAACGACATCCCTCCTGATCCGCAGCAGTTCCTTCTGTCGGAACTCGATGTCGTCGAGTTTTGCTCTCAGTTGGTGATCCGTCTCCTCCTTATTCGCCCTAACGATCTCCCTTGCCAACTCGCAAACGCGTCTTCCCTCGGCCAACAGTCGGTCCGACGATTCCTGCTGCGCCTTGGTACACCGGTGCCTGATTATTGCAATTAATATCGAGTAAATAAAGTTTTTATTAAAATTAAATTAATTAAGTAAAATTAACTTCATTAACATTAAGTAATAAAGTTGCAATTATAATGTTAAGTATTGGGAACACGTGATTGTTCTTCTCATTATATTGCCCGTCATCGCACGCATAAATAAAGTTCATGAGCAGCGACAACTTTGACGTAGTCTTGAACTTAAATTTCATGGTGCAGCACGTACGACTATCGGGATTGATTACGGTGATTGTGGTGTAACAGTCAATTCTCCTAACGGGCTTATCAAGTTTATTACCCTTCGCAGTCGTGCACAATGCGCACATTACTGCATAATTACGCACGCGTGACTTTCTAGCTACCTGAATTGATTGTCGAGATGCCATTCGGTCAGCGTGAACCTCGCGGGGTGGGACGGCAGCTGCGCCGATATACAATCTACGTTCGTTTTGGTTTTCGCCATGCCGCAACGCGATTTCACCTAGCACTTAGAAAGTTTGCTCGCAAATTAATTAAGTGGCGAACGCATTTCGACGCAGACGATTCGTGAAGAAGCCATTGTCTCTCTTACACGCGTTTGCTCGTTCCCAAGGAAACCCTCCCCTTTCTAATTCTACATGCAATCGAATGGTAACGCGTTTCCAAAAAGAAAGAAAAAAACATGAATATCAAAGAGAAAAGATAAACTTTCAATTATTTACGAATGTAATGGAAATTTGTCAGACGCGAGAGGATACGCAGTCCTCTTGAGATGACAAACCACGAAAGAAATCTCTGTATTTTCGAGGATAGAAAGTGTCTAGGTCTAGAAGCGCTTCGAAGCGTGACTTCGACCGTACCCTGTAAGCAATACATAATAATTGCTTGGGTGTATCGCAGAGAACCTGAAATCAAAGATATGATATTCTGAATTTCATCATAAATTGCGTAACGCCGTGAATTAAGGGGATGCTGGAGTTGCTAGTGAATTATTTTTTCACTATAGCGATGGTAATTGCAGTTTCGAAAATTCTCTTTATTGCTAGTGCAGAATACAAAATCCTTTTCCACAAATGAAGTATAGATAGAAAGAAAGCCCGCTTTACAGGACTTTATACTCAAAATGGAAAAAAGTTAAAAACTTACATTTGTCTTTTCTAACTTTTTTCCATTTTGAGTATAAAGTCCTGTAGAGCGGGCTTTCTTTCTATCTATACTTCATTTGTGGAAAAGGATTTTTTATTCTGCACAAGCAATAAAGAGAATTTTCGAAACTGCAATTACCATCGCTATAGTGAAAAAATAGTTCTCCTTAAGGGGATGCTGGAGTTGCTAGTGAACTATTTTTTCACTATAGCGATGGTAATTGCAGTTTCGAAAATTCTCTTTATTGCTAGTGCAGAATAAAAAATCCTTTTCCACAAATGAAGTATAGAGAGAAAGAAAGCCCGCTTTACAGGACTTTATACTCAAAATGGAAAAAAGTTAAAAACTTGCATTTGTCTTTTCTAACTTTTTTCCATTTTGAATATAAAGTCCTGTAGAGCGGACTTTCTTTCTATCTATACTTCATTTGTGGAAAAGGATTTTTTATTCTGCACAAACAATAAAGAGAATTTTCGAAACTGCAATTACCATCGCTATAGTGAAAAAATAGTTCACTAGTAACTCCAGCTTCCCCTTAAAGATGTGAAAGTTCGTAAAACTTCGTGGTAATCCTTCTAGATGTTGCTATAGTATCGTCGGGCGTTTTCGTATCGACATTTAGTGGAATCTTGCTTATCGACATCATATGTTAGCTCCAGCGACGAATAACAAATGTAGAGTGATATTGTATACCAAAAATATATGTAATAATTGTAATAATTGCGTATGCATGTATGACTACAGTAAGATGAGTATACATTATTACGTGTGTTGTTAATCGCAACGGTGAGAAAAACGAGACGGAATTATTTTTAAACAGGTTAATATGCACATTTAGAGTTTCAAAAGATGTATAATGTATAAATCTATCTCAAAGAAATCAACTTCTTTACTTTTTTGTCAAACATTTATTTTATATTATGTGAAATTAATATTAGTATAATATTAACATTTATATTAATATAATTAATATTATAATATATATATTTTTTTTTAAGTTATTAAACAGAGATAAGAATGTGAAAAAGATGATTACATATTCAAGCCTTCCTTACGACTCAAAGTTACCAAAATTTGCAGATCACTGTCTGCGTACATTTGCATTTTGCTGATCAGCCTCCATGTCGTCGCTCGATTTGAACAAGCTGAAGAAAAGGCCGTCGGAGGACTTCAAACGGCCCAAGAAAAAGGTAGACCGATTCGATGGATTGTCCGAGGAGGAAGTGCAGAAGTATACGCTGGAAGATTACTTGGAGATGGATCTGGACATAGTTTTCGTTGGAATCAATCCGAGCTTAATGGCAGCTCATCGAGGCAGGTATTACGCGGGCCCTGGCAATCACTTTTACAAGCTCCTGCACGAATCAGGCCTAACGCCAAGAGCCGTCAGCTCCGAGGAGGATTATAAACTCTTGCGGTACGGCATCGGCCTGACGAACATCGTGACGCGGCCCACAAGGTCCTCCGCCGATCTCAAACGAGCAGAGATCAAAGAGGGTTCGAGGATAGTCGAGGAGAAACTGAAATTGTACAAGCCTAGGATCGCGGTATTCAATGGCAAGTGTATCTACGACGTGTTCGCCGACGTGACCACCCGATCCGCATTTTGCTTTGGATTGCAACCTGAGCGCATCGGTGACACGGCGATTTGGGTGACACCGTCGAGCAGCGCGCGATGCGCCAATTGGCCGCGAATGGTGGACAAGTTACACTTCTACACGGCGCTAAAAAGGTTCCTTGGTTTTCTGAAAGGCGAGATCGTCGACGTCGACATGAGTGAATTCCGATTCGAGGGCAAGCACAAACAGATTGTGCCCAGCACTTCGAAAATGTGGCGGCGCAAGAATATGTCTATTTTCTTACACGGAGGTAGAGTCGTTAACAAGAACACACTGTGTCAGGACACATCGGAGGAGGATATCGCTGCAGTTCATGGAGCAGAATTTTTGGCCGGCAGATCCAATCACGAGAGGCACGACGAGGAAAACGGGGATGGTTCTGCAAATGAAAACAGTCAAGGAAATGAAAGTCGGGCACGAGTTGGTGAATCTGTAAAAGAGACCGAGGAAAATGGCAAAAAGCTGGAAAAGCTTACTGCTTCTAGTGATGTCGGTGATGGGACAGTGGTTACCAATAAAGCAGAGAATAAGGAAGCCTTCAATGATAATAGGAAAGAAAGTTGTCATGGTGCGGTCGACAATACGCTGGATCATGTAAATAAAGTGAATGGTAAAAAGAATGATGAGAAAAATGAAATATGTATATCGGCTACAATTATTCGCAAAACTGCAAAGACTTCAAGTAATTCGAGAAACAGAGATTCTTCATTAGATTTCGTAAACTTAATCAAGCAAAGATTATCTCAAAAGAACGATAACAATACCGATTAATTAATATTAATGTACGTGAAGTCCAAATCCTTTTCATCAAGCTAATATTATTTTAATAGCATGTTTATACGTAACTATACACATTTTATTTTTTACTATTTGATATTTAAAATTGCTAAGATATTTATTGTAATTATTACAAGCAAATAAGAAGTAATAAATATAAAAATATAAATACAGATACATAAATTAAATCCGTGAAATAGTAGTAGGTCTTATCTGAGTGTTTCTTTCCCAATTAAAAATCTTCAAATTCACCATCAGCATCTATCTATTGAGAAAGTAATATTGATTTCTCTTTAATTAAATTCAGCTTTGTTAATCTCTCATATATTATTTGCCAAGAATTTATTATTATTATTATTAACTAAAAAACACATTAAATAAATCTAAGTCTGAATCATTCAATAAATATTAGTGTAAATTGTAAAAAAAGAAATGTATGCGATCTCACACTTGTCTTAATTCTGGGTGAAGTGCTCGATGTAGTAAAAAATTCGAATAATATTGAAATTACATAAAGTAAGTATGAAGCGTTTGTATTTTTATAAATCATTTACAGTCTCTCTTTCTTTCCTTGTCTAACTTATCACTAGGATAGAACTATACATATAGATAAAACTAATTATCTTATCACATGTACATTAATGAAACACAACATATAAATATATGATCCCATTCATACATATCTTTTATACTTCATGATTTTACCGTCCGAATCCGCCGTCAGAAAGGGATGTTACTTTTTGTTGTATTATCTTACCATAGCCACCTCGTCCACTGTCAAAGTCAGATCGATACTCATCCCTTACCTTGAAGAGCAAAGTAACAACGTATTATATCTCAATCTAATATTTTTATCCCAATTATTGAAAAATACTAATTTAAATATAATTACTTGTCCTCCAGTCTTGCCACGACCGTACTGTCTACCTTCAATAAAGCCAGCGTCCCAATCAGTCCGAATTATCCTGTCATCTAAACGAGTGCCGTTGACGTATCTCATGCAATATTCGGCATCGAGTCTCAGATAATACTCAACAAAGCAGAAGCCACATGGTGTCTTCTTGTACTTGTCCAAGCCCATAATGATGCGTCTGATATCGCCGCACTTTGAAAACAATTCGTATATCTGCTCCTCAGTCGTGTAAAACGACAGATTGCCCACGTACATAGTCGACGAGTTCCTTAGAAGTCGGTCTTGCTCAGCCCTTGAACCCTAGATGAGAGAATATGAACTAAATCAGTAATTTATAATATATTGTAGCTAAATTAATTTAGCTGTATAATATAATAATAACAAGCTAATTAGCAGTACATATTTTTACTAAATGGGTCGAGGTTAACTCCTAAAAAACAAACCTTGAAATGTTGATCTCGGTAGGAACTCAAATCGACGGATTGTGAACTATTTGCATTTACTTTAATCGACATTTTAATTAGCCTCGCGCGTCAACTGCTTGTCGCAACCTATCACAATTTTGTGGAACAAACAACGTATACACGCACATCCGAGCGTTTCGGGATGCAAATGTAGTCCCAAGAAATCCCGCTATGCGTCTCTGCGATCTCCGAGAGAAAATGAGGGAGTAGTACGACTCAACGGCGAGTGCGCCAATTCAGAAACATTTTCCATTTCCAACTAGTACGATGCGATTAGCCATGCGCGATGAGCGACGTCCAATGAGAGCTCCGCTTTTACGTCCCTAGCCCTAAGAGAGCTCTCATTGGATGAGCTCATCGCCCATCGCGTCCAATGTGCAGTGGCCACTGGCCGATGCCAGTTTAGGCACTTTACAGCATGCTACAGCGCACCCACTCCATACGTTGTAGCATGCTGTAAGGTTCCTAACTGGCATCGCTGGGCGCGTCGATAGCCATTTCTTTTCTGGAAGCCATCCCGTGTGGAACGTGATCGCTGCCCGCAGCTGTAATATATCGAGTAAGTATGCAAGAAAACCACGTGCGACTAAATTTGTATAATATTTCGTTAATGTTCATTTAATAGCGACTTACTATTGTAACTATTTTGCATTGAAAATGTTGAACATATAAAAAATCGTAAGCGATTTTTGCGTATTCTAACCTAAATACACGTTATCATCCATGCTGTACGAGTGTTTCCCATAATATTTCTTTCTTCTCTGCTAAAGATTTGTTGAGCAAACTTGCGTAGAGTTAATATAAGTATCTGTGTAGAATATTAAATAATTGAATAGTTTTTATAAACTTGGCTGGTATATTGCAGGACTATTGATATATAGAAAAGTATCATCCACCATGCAACTACAAATTCGTGCACAAGAAACGACCATTGTCGAATGCCAAGATGATGAAAGAGTAGAAAATATCAAGGTAAATGCCCTTAAAAGTTAGATTAGGTTATAAATGCCCTTTAAGTAATATTACCCAGATAAATTTCATGTCTAAATTTATACTATATACATTTTCTGGGAAAACTAATGCAATACTGGTGCACACTCGAAGCAATTTTTTGTTCCACTTTTGTCAGTAAAACATGAAACATTAAAATATTAAACATTAAAATGTAAACTAATTTTCAAAGTGGAAACTTGCCACCAAAATTGCACTCGATGCAATTTCCTTGCATCACTTTTATCAGTAGAACATTGAAAATATGTAAACTAATTTTCACAATGGAACACTAAAAGTGCACTCAGTGTTGCACTGGTTTTTCCAGTGGAAAATTATTATTTTATTAGTTTAGTTCTTAAATGTACAGCATTACATGATATCCTAGCATTTGTTCTTTACAATGCTAGATAGAGCAATAATGCAAAAGTAAAATGTAAATTCTTAAAGGAGTGAAGGTAATCATAACTTTGACTCTAAAATGAATTCCCAACAAAATTATCTGTATAAGAAATTGCATGTACATGAAGCTTTTGTACGTTTCTCAGTCTTGAATAAAAATTGATTTTTTTAAATAATTAAATACTTATCAAGGCCTTTAGTCAAAATTCTGATTTGTTGTAAACATGGTTAGCAAAATTATCTTAAATTTGTAAGTGATTTATAGATATTTTAATATTAACCATATTCAAGTAATCCCTATTGATTTCCAGGAGAAAATTGCATCTCTTCAAGGCATTGAAGGCGAATTCAACCTTCATTGCAACGGAGTTTTATTGACAAATGAAACTTGCGTCAGTGAACTCCCATCAAGCACACTCGAATTGACTGTACCCTTATTGGGAGGTAAGTTAAGGAAGAAAACATAGCACATGTTTACTGTAACTATAAAAATAATCGTTTTTAGTGCAACGTTACAGTAAAATCTTTTCTATTCTTCAATTATTTTACTTCTTAAAATTAATTTTCTTACTCTAGGTAAGGTTCACGGTTCCTTGGCGCGTGCTGGCAAGGTCAAAGCTCAAACACCTAAGGTAAACTTATCTTTTGACTAATCAAATGTGTCTGATATAAATATTACAAGTAAAACTATTACCTCGACTTTCATACGAAATAATTGCCTTTTTTTAAATCTATATGTGTAAAACTAAAATCTATGTGTCTGTGTTGATAGGTCGAGAAGCAGGAAAAGAGCAAAAAGAAGACTGGCCGTGCTAAACGACGTATCCAGTACAACCGTAGATTTGTCAATGTTGTACAAACTTTCGGCCGCCGACGTGGACCTAATGCCAATACGAATTCATAAGGAAACATGTATTACCAAACTATTATGATATCATTTGTTATAATAAAATGAGAAAGTGTCATAATTGAAGTTCCCTGGTCTATTTCTATATATCACTTCTGTCGTTCCTTCTTTTCCCAATTATTTTATCACACATATATTAATGAAATATACAAATATATGAGATCCTATTCATATAATATTATATATTACATTTCAAGATTTTACAAGAATCCGAATGCACTATTATTACTCTTGTACTATTTTGTCATGATCAACTTGCCAAACCAGATCGATATTTATCTCGATTTCTTGCGATGAACACGTTTCTAATCTCTTAATCTACTAAGGGACAGGAATCCTCTCGTGACCTTTTCGTCACAATTATGTGGATTTAATGTTCTGAATTCTGCAATACTTCAGATAAAAATATTTTCTTCACTTTTAAATGGAGAAAAATTTTTTTCACATTAATGTAACGTTACGTATATATAATTATATATACTATATAATTATATATTACTAATTAGTAATTATATTCTTATTGTGTTTCTTGTTTCGTGTCTCTATTCCAAAGTTCATCAACTTTTATCTTAAAGTAGCGTGTCGAGAAGTCAAAGGGCAAGAAGCAAAGAGCATATTGTAGACTAGTACTGTATTTAATCCTATAGACATATTTAGGAGTAGAAATATCGTCTACTTTCAAAAAAAATATAATGTATTAATTAATATTTTCTTATACTCTCTCATTTATGTACGTAGTTTTCTTATCAAAGTAGCCAACAAAATGCAAGATGTCAGTAATTGGTAAAGCAGAAAATTATTTTTTCGGACCAGTTTCTTGATGCAGTTTCAGATCTTTCAGTTGTTTAAGTAATCGTGCACTTTCTTCGGCCGCAGTACTTTGAATGTCCGTTAAAAAAGTCAATCTTTCATTGAACGTGGTAAATACCTCCTCCCACGTTAAGTTGTCGTCTCCTTTATTCATCTTTTTCGTGTTTGCGGCAGATCCCATCTTTGCGAAATCTAAATTATTTTTTAAGAAAGCTGAAAGCTTATCGACATCTCGAGTCTGCGAAACTGCTGTACCAGAAGCACTTTCGTCACAGTTGCTTTCTCCCTTTATTGCATTATCGGAATGGAACATTCCCCAACTTGCATCTTCTACTTCGCCCTTTTTAAGTTCCACCTTTTGATCTTGCATCAACGTTAAAAGACTCTCATTACCAAAGCGGCGGGAACTATTTTTCATGGACGCATCCTGAAAATACAATTTGTCAAGTAATTAAAACTGAAGAGATACAGAAGAGCACTTGCGCATTCGCGAGCCAGCTCGAGCGAACAGTTCATCAATGTTTTGTTAAAAGTATGATACATTACCGCATCAGACCTATATAGAGAGTGATTCAAGTCCACACTGGTACTGTCGCACTCGGAAACTAATTCATCGTACAGTGTCTTCTGGAACTCGTGGAACAGCCTCGTGGACTCAGCAGACTTGTTAAGTACACTCGTATCGCAATCTGGCGCTTTCGCGGCTTTATTGCGTTCCGTGTCTCCTTTCTTGGAAAATGCGGCAGCATTGCGCGGGAAAGATTGGGCCTGAAATTACGGCGGGACAATGTATCGATATGATCGTAACTGCATTCCTCAGTGCGTTGATGCATTTGCCTGAGCATGTCTTACATCTTGCAAAGAAGGTAGAAATGGTGTCGCTGCTGTACCAATGTTGTTGAGATTTGCCATGCGCTTTCGTTCACTCTCTCGGAATTTTCTCTTCTCCGACTTAGACAATCCGGACACACAGCGTATTACTTTGTACTCTGCTGATTTTGCCATCGCATCGTATGTCGGTACTTCCGGGTCCTGCGACAAGCAAGTTGAATGTGAGTTACTCGCAGTATTAATTTACCTTCGAGTCGACACTGATAAACTGTTCGTAATATAGATGTCTCTTCAGTATGCTGTATACCTTGTTCCAATCCTCGCTAGGAAAGTGCGAGTCTCGGTGATCTGCGGTCACTGTGGATGAGGTTGCTCCTTGGCTGCCTTCAATATCCACATCCTGCACTAATTTCCTGAGACCCTCGGAACAGGTTGCGATGTGTTCCTAAAATTTTAGAAATTCATGAAGCTAGTCTTAACATAACGCACAGAGAAAGAGGGAAAGAGAAAAGGCAGAAAAAGATTTATAAAATGTCTTATATTTATTAAAGAATTAAATCGATATAAATAAATAGTGATATATAAATTTTAGAATTTTAGAATATTACATAAAATAAGAAAATAATGATTATTATGTTTCTAAAAATATCATTATATTAATTTATTACCTTGAGACGATCCTTATCAACTATATGAGTACTGTCTAGTGGACAGGTTGCCTTATTCGTCACTACAGAAGCTACAGAGCTTTTCCTGCACTTTACCACATGATCGTTGAGTTTGCATCTACGAATGCGATGTGCAGGGTTGTAAGGACAGGTGACTATGAGCTGTGATTCCATTATGAGATTCACAATTCTGGAAATCAGAATTATTAAATCATGTTTTGGTAATTATTGCATATACTTTTATGTACACACACTTTCATGTGTGTATATATATATATATATATATATATATCATTGTCAAGTTAAAAGATTAAAAGAAAAGTTTACTTCTTCCGAGCTTTGTCGACTTTGGACACATGTAACGATCGGCAAGAGCAATCAACAAACTTATCATGAATTTTACGTGGACTCCTCAATGTTTTCTCTTTAAACGAACTTTTCACGTACCAAAGATAAAACTTGTTTCATTAGTCAACTATTCTACAAACTTTGGAAACTATTTTATAACTCTCGAAGCTATCTACGTTTCAGAACAAATCTACGATAATCATATCATATTTACGTCCAGTTTAACGGTCAAATTATGTAAAATAAGTACAATCTTACCGAGACAAAGGAAAAGGGAAACCACAGCGTGATAGAAAGAATGCTAGTAAAAACTATTCCCGCTTGAAAACTCGAGTACTTATTTGCAGCGCGATCTATGTTCGTCTAAAGATGCGTTCTGGGCCGGGATTCTGTAACTCGTTATCGATAGTTTTCGGTATCGTTAAGGGGATGCTGGAGTTGCTAGTGAACTATTTTTTCACTATAGCGATAGTAATTGCAGTTTCGAAAATTCTCTGTATTGCTTGTGCAGAATAAAAAATCCTTTTCCACAAATGAAATATAGATAGAAAGAAAGCCCGCTCTACAGGACTTTATACTCAAAATGGAAAAAAGTTAGAAAAGACAAATGTAAGTTTTTAACTTTTTTCCATTTTGAGTAGAAAGTCCTGTAGAGCGGGCTTTCTTTCTCTCTATACTTCATTTGTGGAAAAGGATTTTTTATTCTGCACAAGCAATAAAGAGAATTTTCGAAACTGCAATTACCATCGCTATAGTGAAAAAATAGTTCACTAGCAACTCCAGCATCCCCTTAAGGAGAACTATTTTTTCACTATAGCGATGGTAATTGCAGTTTCGAAAATTCTCTGTATTGCTTGTGCAGAATAAAAAATCCTTTTCCACAAATGAAGTATAGATAGAAAGAAAGCCCGCTCTACAGGACTTTATATTCAAAATGGAAAAAAGTTAGAAAAGACAAACGCAAGTTTTTAACTTTTTTCCATTTTGAATATAAAGTCCTGTAGAGCGGGCTTTCTTTCTATCTATACTTCATTTGTGGAAAAGGATTTTTTATTCTGCACAAGCAATAAAGAGAATTTTCGAAACTGCAATTACCATCGCTATAGTGAAAAAGAGTTCACTAGCAACTCCAGCATCTCCTTAACTAGCGATAGCCAATGGCAAGGACGACCTTGGAGAAAAGCGTGGCTCTCATAGGTTGTCGCTAGTTAACTATACCGAAAACTATCGATAACGAGTTGCAGAATCCCGGCCCTGGGCTATACTTTACGATCGATAAAATTATTTGATCTATTTTTTATAGCTGCACTGCTGAACTGGTGCAATGAGTTAGAGTGAGAAAGAATATACTTGTCTCACTTTAACCATAATGATTGCATCATTTATTGTTATTCCTTCCGCCAAATGCCGTGTTGACATTAAGCTTTGTTTACATATTTTCTTAGCTGCGTGCTGCTTACCGATGGAAAAATGAAATAAAAATTTTGAAGAAAAACAATAGATCGTATTTGGAGAAAATCTCAAAAAAATAAATTATATCGTAAAAATGATTGTGATTTGCCATTTTGCATCATATATGTATATGGCGGTTAGGTTATAAAACAGCGCAATGCGAGTTCTATCGATACTCGATTCGATTTAGACTCTCGATTAGTGAAATCGAGATTCCGCCGATACAACTTGCAGCATTTGTCGTTTGAGGTGTCAGGTTGTGTCGGATCTACAAACGGTAGTCTCTTATAATAACAGTGAGAACTAACTTCGACAGCGTAAAACTCCTCGCAAAATATGGTACGTTACAAATTTCGCCGCAGCTTCGACAATACGTAAATTCAGCTTCGCAGCTGCACCTGCGTTCTCGACTTATCGTTGTAGGTTACGTGAGAACTGCAGTGTCATCAAGAGAATCTAATGTTTCTTATAATTGATGAAATATAAATAAATTTTTGTAATGATTAAGTGCTTGATAGCGTCGTCGTTATTGCATGCATCTAATAATGTAGCAGATGAAGAAGAAATAATTATCTTGATGTATTGGCCCTATTGACAACTCACGAGTTTAATTCACGAGAATCTCTTTATTAAAATTTCGTTTTGCAGTTCTTCTCTCAGCGATTAGTTTATCTATGACGGGATAAGAGTACAACAAATCGAAATATCGATCACAATAAATTACTATATAATATTAATTATTTTTATAATATATTTTTTTTATAATTTTATAATTTATAATTATAATATTTATTATTTAATTAATATGTAATGTTTCAGTTAATGTTTATCGTACATCTGTTATTTTCCAGGCACGTAGATACGACACTCGTACCACGATCTTCTCGCCGGAAGGCAGACTCTATCAGGTCGAGTATGCTATGGAAGCTATCAGTCACGCTGGTACCTGCTTGGGGATACTAGCGAACGACGGTATTCTGTTAGCGGCTGAGAAGCGCAACACCAACAAGCTGTTGGACGAGGTGTTCTTCTCAGAGAAGATTTACAAGCTGAACGACGACATAGTCTGCTCCGTGGCCGGCATCACCTCGGATGCCAATGTCTTGACAAACGAATTGCGCCTCATCGCGCAGAGATATCTGCTCCAATACGGCGAGGCCATACCCTGTGAACAGCTCGTCTCGTGGTTGTGTGACGTTAAACAGGCGTACACCCAGTACGGTGGAAAGAGACCCTTCGGCGTCTCCATTCTGTACATGGGGTGGGACAAGTACTACGGCTACCAGTTGTACCAGTCGGATCCCAGTGGAAACTACGGTGGCTGGAAGGCGACGTGTATCGGCAACAATTCGGCAGCGGCAGTATCGTCCTTGAAACAAGAATATAAGGAAGGGGAAACTACGTTGAAGGACGCAATGGTGCTTGCCATCAAAGTGCTCTCGAAAACGTTAGACATGAACAAGCTGTCCGCTGAGAAGGGTAAATAAAAGCTCTGTTTAATAATTTTGCAATTAGAAATTGCGTTACTGTTTCTAAGTCAAGATTGAACTTGAGATAAAATTATAATTGTTACATCTGATGCATAACGACATTATTAATGAGAATTCTCTTGCTTGCAGTGGAAATGGCGACGCTGACGCGCGAGAACGGCAAAACGAAGACGAGGATACTGCCAGCGAGTGAGGTGGACGCCTTAATCGCGGAACACGACCGGCTAGAAGCATTGGCGGAACAAGCGAAGAAAGAGAAACAGAAGTCGTAGAATTTTATATTAGATATAAGAGCGAGAGGGAAAAGTGTATGTACACTGCAGTGGCGAAGTTTAATATATCAAGAAGGAATTCGATTTTGCAACTTACATTTTTGCATTGTGTATTGTAAATTATCCCCCTTGTCACGGAGTTAATTCGCATTAACGATAGTACCGTGACTAGAAAACGATATAATTAACAAATTAAATGTTTTTCGATATATATGTAATATGTGTTATTTCTCGCTTCTTTCTTTTTCCATCTTTTTTTTTATTTCAGCGACACGATTGAAGTGGCCTCAAATAATAATACTTAACTTTAGTATATCTTGTTACATGTCAGCATGAACCAACTTTTAACTCAAATTATAATAAAATTAACTAATAAACTAATTAAGTTCATTGCATTACATGCATTGCAGATGCAATATTGCCAAGTTACATGCGTTCCCTCGACGAACGGTATCATATGTAGCTCCAAAAAAAAAACGTCAAAAAGTACTTGGAAAAAATCAAATTTATAGTGGAAATGCATTAGGAGGGCTGGGAGATTGTTGGAAAATGAAGAAAAATTGCAAAAAGTTATGTGTCGGATCATATCAACCAGGCTGCCGATGCGGTCCCACTCCCGGGCGCGATCCCACTACTGCCCGCCACGAAGACTTTTGGCTGCTGGGTTTCCCCTCTGGCCCGGTTCGCCTTTCCTTAGCTAACCTGGTCACCCCGGACTCCTCCAGGGTGCCCATATTGATGGCGAGCTTAGTGCGGACGCCCAGTCAACGTGAGCCCCGCACCAGCAGGTGACCCCGACCTCAGACCCTCCAACATAACCAGCCTCCGAGTAGCCGGATTACAGGAGCCGCCACACTCCCAGCTGACATTCTCTTTGCGTTCTGTCTATATGAGCTACCGAAAACCCGATCTTCGATTAATTTCAGGTTAATTTTATAGACATCGTTTCTTGCGGCAACAACCCTTCTCCGGATACAAAACATTGATCTTGCACCAGAACTAAATTTGATAATATAAATACGCTGAAATATGTAATGAAAATGCACGAGAGTGGTAGAACTTGGCGCCACCTCTGCGAGGTTAGGAGAAATTTGTAAAAGTCATCTGATTGCTGGTAACATACCAATGGTGGCAAACCTTTTTATGTCACGTGCCAAAAATTTACAAATAATATTTATCGAGTTGTTGATGTGCTGGGCAGTTTTTAAAAATTAATAGAAAATTAATTATATTTATTGAGATAAATTTCCAGCTGCTGGGCCTTGTTCCTACAGTAGACTGTGCATTTGTTGATTATAGTTTCTTTCATGTGTAAAACAAAATTTAACTTGTACATATTGTAACAATCAAAAACATTTTAAATAATTTCTAAGCGTATAATAAAATGAAATTGTAAACCGTTGACGTGCCACAGGTTCGCCTCTACTATTATCGGAGAGGAACCTGAGAGCGGCCATGCCCCTGTATTTTGTGTAACGCTGTTCGGTCGCTGATTCGAGCGCCATCGCATCCACTTTTTGTGGATGTCGAGAACTACGAAGCCACATCACTTTCGCGCGGTATACATCCACTTTACTGTCGATAAGTAGTTACTCGATCGGTGCGAATGTGCCAACACATTAACAAACTGCTGAAAAGCGACGAAAATGACATATGTTAATAACAATACGCGCATAGAGATGTGTTCACATCTATTAAGATATGTGTATTCGTATAAAAAATACAAAAATACGCAAAAATACACAATTCTAAGAAGAATTTATATAAAATATTATTAGGGTAAGAGGTACAGTTATTGATAGGGATACAGTTATTGACACATTAAGGGAATGCTGGAGTTGCTAGTGAACTATTTTTTCACTATAGCGATGGTAATTGCAGTTTCGAAAATTCTCTTTATTGCTTGTGCAGAATAAAAAATCCTTTTCCACAAATGAAGTATAGATGGAAAGAAAGCCCGCTCTACAGGACTTTCTACTCAAAATGGAAAAAAGTTAAAAACTTGCATTTGTCTTTTCTAACTTTTTTCCATTTTGAATATAAAGTCCTGTAGAGCGGGCTTTCTTTCTATCTATACTTCATTTGTGGAAAAGGATTTTTTATTCTGCACAAGCAATACAGAGAATTTTCGAAACTGCAATTACCATCGCTATAGTGAAAAAATAGTTCTCCTTAAGGGGATGCTGGAGTTGCTAGTGAACTATTTTTTCACTATAGCGATGGTAATTGCAGTTTCGAAAATTCTCTGTATTGCTTGTGCAGAATAAAAAATCCTTTTCCACAAATGAAGTATAGATAGAAAGAAAGCCCGCTCTACAGGACTTTATATTCAAAATGGAAAAAAGTTAGAAAAGACAAATGTAAGTTTTTAACTTTTTTCCATTTTGAGTAGAAAGTCCTGTAGAGCGGGCTTTCTTTCCATCTATACTTCATTTGTGGAAAAGGATTTTTTATTCTGCACAAGCAATAAAGAGAATTTTCGAAACTGCAATTACCATCGCTATAGTGAAAAAAATAGTTCACTAGCAACTCTAGCATCCCCTTAACTCTTTTAACTTAAATTTCTCGTCACATGCACGACGCTCGTACGCAAAGTTTATATGCTCGTACAAAGTACCTTTTCGCCAACAGATTTACTGAGTTATCTTAGATTTCTGTCATTGCGTTTCGAAGCGGCCAGCAAAAACATGCACTGATCTATTCGGAGCATCGCCAGGAGTGGGTCAGTGGTTGCTTTTGCTACCGCTTCGAAACGCAATGACAGAAATCTAAGACAACGCAGTAAATTTATTGGTGAGGGAGTACTTTGTACGAGCATATGAACGTTTCGCACAAGAGCCATGCATGTGTCGAGAAATTTCAATTAAACACATTAATGTGTCAATAACTATATCCGTGTCAATGATTGTATCTCTTACCCTACCCATACAGCACGAAAACATTTCAGAAATATTTCAGAAGTATTTCATCTGACAAATGAAAGCATCTCATAAATATTGCAAAATGTTTCTGCAACAGTTATGGGACAACTCCGGAATAGCAAAATGTCCGCGACACTTGCATTCAAAACCGTATAGAAAGGTTGCTGAAAGGTATAGATCAATCTGCAACCTTTCTGAAATATTGCCGAAAGATTATTAAAATAGCTGAAATCTTTTTGATATATTACTAAAGGTTAATTGAAATAATTTTGAAACTTTCCTATGATGTTGCACACAAATTACAAAGCTCTTATTAAAATCAATTGAAAATACTTCAGAAATTATATTTAAATTTATTATACGAGTATTCAGAAGATTGCAAATACTAAAAAGTTATAATAAAAATTATATATAAAATGTATTTATTATTTTTATTGTACGGTTTTATTTAATATTTGCAATCTGATTAATATAATAAATATGATTTCTGAAATATGCTTAATGAAAAAAATACATAATATATATAAGATGTATATAGATATGCATATATATCTATATATATAAGATATATAGATATACACATACATAGCTAAATCAAGTATTCACCAAGTTTTCCTTTAATAAGCGTGAATTGTTGGCACATTGACAAAGAGCCATTCTTATATTATATATTTTCCTTTTTCTTCCTCCAAATAGGTGATTAAAAGGAAACAATTATATAGATATATAATTCTCTGTTCAACCAACACTTATATTTGAAAGAAAAAAAGGATACGTGAAGATAATGCATTTTTTGTCAACTGGTTAGCTTCACTAAAGATCGAATACTTGGTCTAGGTATATATATATATATAATTTTACTTTTTACAATATTCACATTTTTTCAAATTTATTGCATGTGGTAGGTTTTAGAAACATTTCTGTTGCAACATTTCATATGACATATTGCGGAATCCTTTCAGAAATGTTGCATATGAAATGTGGAATCTTGAAATGATTTTAAAACCTTCCTGAAAGCTTTCTGTATTAATCAGTGCTGTATGGGTATGTTCATTTAGTTTCAATAAAGCGCAATATCTGACAATTTGTGTTCCTCTGTCTTATTGCTTATTTCTTACTAGCTCTTTTTGTTGCTATACTGTTATTGTTTTTATACGAATGTGTTTTAATGTTATATATCGTTCCTCAAACGTTTGTTTGAAATATCATTTCACATATGGAGTGTATCAAAACTGACGGACGAATACACTCCTTTATAGAAATTTATTATTGATACGTGTCATTGCCACTCACAACAAATTCTCTTAAAACTCATTAAAATAGTTAGTTGCTCGCATGTATTTGGTACCAAAATAATCTAGAGGCAACGTACTATCGAAATATATCAATATCCGAATTTGTTGCTAACTCTAACATGTGGAAAAACATTAGTTTATCACGGATGCTCGAGCCGAGCTGCAAGTTTCTTCAACCGACGTTTACAGAATTAGTTGCTCGCACTCTTTTGGTCTCAAATTGTTCCTTGCATCACAGGCTATCGAAATATATCAATGCCTGAATTTGTTGCTACCTCCAAAGTGAAAAAATACTCGCCTAAGTGGTCGCGGACTTTAACTGTAGCGCCTGGCCATCCGCCACAGTTAAAGTCAAGACGAATTGTTTAAAGAATTAGTTGCTCGCAAGATTTTGGTCTCAAATTGTTCCTTGCATCACAGGCTATCGAAATATATCAATACCTGAATTTGTTGCTACCTCCAAAGTGAAAAAATACTCGCCTAAGTGGTCGCGGACTTTAACTGTAGCGCCTGGCCATCCGCCACAGTTAAAGTCAAGACGAATTGTTTAAAGAATTAGTTGCTCGCAAGATTTTGGTCTCAAATTGTTCCTTGCATCACAGGCTATCGAAATATATCAATACCTGAATTTGTTGCTACCTCCAAAGTGAAAAAATACTCGCCTAAGTGGTCGCGGACTTTAACTGTAGCGCCTGGCCATCCGCCACAGTTAAAGTCAAGACGAATTGTTTAAAGAATTAGTTGCTCGCAAGATTTTGGTCTCAAATTGTTCTTGCATCACAGGCTATCGAAATATATCAATGCCTGAATTTGTTGCTACCTCAAAGTGAAAAAATACTCGCCTAAGTGGTCGCGGACTTTAACTGTAGCGCCTGGCATCCGCCACAGTTAAAGTCAAGACGAATTGTTTAAAGAATTAGTTGCTCGCAAGATTTTGGTCTCAAATTGTTCCTTGCATCACAGGCTATCGAAATATATCAATGCCTGAATTTGTTGCTACCTCCAAAGTGAAAAAATACTCGCCTAAGTGGTCGCGGACTTTAACTGTAGCGCCTGCCATCCGCCACAGTTAAAGTCAAGACGAATTGTTTAAAGAATTAGTTGCTCGCAAGATTTTGGTCTCAAATTGTTCCTTGCATCACAGGCTATCGAAATATATCAATGCCTGAATTTGTTGCTACCTCCAAAGTGAAAAAATACTCGCCTAAGTGGTCGCGGACTTTAACTGTAGCGCCTGGCCATCCGCCACAGTTAAAGTCAAGACGAATTGTTTAAAGAATTAGTTGCTCGCAAGATTTTGGTCTCAAATTGTTCCTTGCATCACAGGCTATCGAAATATATCAATACCTGAATTTGTTGCTACCTCCAAAGTGAAAAAATACTCGCCTAAGTGGTCGCGGACTTTAACTGTAGCGCCTGGCCATCCGCACAGTTAAAGTCAAGACGAATTGTTTAAGATTAGTTCTCGCAATTTTGGTCTCAAATTGTTCTTGCTACAGCTATCGAAATATATCAATGCTGAATTTGTTGCTACCTCCAAAGTGAAAAAATACTCGCCTAAGTGGTCGCGGACTTTAACTGTAGCGCCTGGCCATCCGCCACAGTTAAAGTCAAGACGAATTGTTTAAAGAATTAGTTGCTCGCAAGATTTTGGTCTCAAATTGTTCCTTGCATCACAGGCTATCGAAATATATCAATACCTGAATTTGTTGCTACCTCCAAAGTGAAAAAATACTCGCCTAAGTGGTCGCGGACTTTAACTGTAGCGCCTGGCCATCCGCCACAGTTAAAGTCAAGACGAATTGTTTAAAGAATTAGTTGCTCGCAAGATTTTGGTCTCAAATTGTTCCTTGCATCACAGGCTATCGAAATATATCAATACCTGAATTTGTTGCTACCTCCAAAGTGAAAAAATACTCGCCTAAGTGGTCGCGGACTTTAACTGTAGCGCCTGGCCATCCGTCACAGTTAAAGTCAAGACGAATTGTTTAAAGAATTAGTTGCTCGCAAGATTTTGGTCTCAAATTGTTCCTTGCATCACGGGCTATCGAAAAATACCAAAAACTGAATTTGTTGCTAACTCCAAAGTCACAAAATAACCAGGTACGTGATTGCGCGACCATGTACGACAGGTAAAGGCAGTTATATTGACAGAGTGTTTAAACAATTTGTTACTAATTCGATACGAGGTATAAAATATTTCTTACTATCAGTAATATATATTTTTATATATTACTGACTACACATGCGGTATTAGAGAGATGTAAAGGGAAAAGGTCGGCGGTCCTTAAAGATCGCGTGATCGAAGCGTGCTCGATAGCGGCGAGCAATTAGAAGCGTCGCGGCAAGAATCAAAGGCTTATATTATGTACCATCATACACGTTCAATGCGCGCTCGGAACCTGGTATGTAACGTTTAAATATATTTTCATTTATAGTATGCAATATTTAAATACGAATATGTAATACAAAAATTATTTATTTGATCAACGTGAATAAAAACAGCATTAATTGTATTTAACAGTTTTATTTTCTTTAATTTCTATTTATTAATATCATTGAAGTATAAATATTTATAATATTATTAACCTAACTATACATACACATACTTTTGTGAAATTAATATATATAAAAATATAATTATTTAGCATATTATATATACATAATTATGAGAAAGACACAGTATGATAGATATTGCAACTATCAAAAGTTTTGAGAAAGGTGTAATTAAATTACTATACTTTTATTAAATACTCTTTCCAAAACTTCTGATAGTTAATGTGATAGGTTTGATCGAAAATGTATAATTTAATACATATCTTCGTAATTGTGCTAGCGGCAGTAGAGTGCTAGTGTTTTATTATTTCGACATTTCGTGTCGAAGACATTTGTTGCAGTTCGGCGACCGTTAGGGCCCCGATCTTCTGCAATGACAATATGATATCGTAGTTCCTCTCGAGAGTCTGCTTTATTTCGACGTTCGTTAGCGAGTCCATACCCATGCTGTTTAGGGTATCGTGAGGATTCATTGTACTGCTGTCCTTAATGCCTAATGTATTGAGGACAGCGCTGACAAGATCGATTTTGTCGTCACTGTTCGCTGTTTGATGCTTCTCGGATACTACCATTGAACTTAATATTGGATGTGGTTGTTGCAGGAAGATGTCCATGGTCGCGAGACAACTCGATATCTGTTGCGGCACCGTACCGTTTATGACGGTGTCATTGCCCTCCGTGGATTCTAGAAAATGAGCATACATAACGACACCGTGAGTCATTTAATCATGAAAAATGTATAGTGTAAATATATTAGGTTGGCCAAAAAGTAATTGCGTTTTTTTCCAATAGATGGACATACATGTCTTGAAATGTAACTAACTTCGTTCTAAACCGCAAATTCATTATGTAGGTTAACAACTCACAGTTCAAGCTTGTTTTACAAAAAGAAAGTACACGATTTCGTTAACAATTGTTTGTTTGCCGTCGATTTCAAAATGGAAAATCAAAAAGAACATTTTCGTCATATTTTCTTTTATTATTTCCGAAAAGGGAAAAACGCTGTGCAAGCTCATAAAAAGTTATGTCATGTATATGGCGAAGATGCTTTAAAACTGCGGCAGTGTCAAAATTGGTTTACTAAATTTCGATCCGCAGATTTTAATGTGAAAGATGCACCACGCTCAGGAAGGCCAATCGAAATTGATGATGACAAAATAAAGGCACTGATCGATTCCAATCGGCGTTTAACGACACGAGAGATTGCTGAGAATCTTAACATATCGAAATCGAGTGTTGAAAACCATTTAAAACGACTTGGATACATTAGTAAGCTCGATATTTCGGTACCACATGAGCTCAAAGAAATTCATCTCACTAAGCGTATTGACATCTGCGATTCTGTTTTGAAACGTGAGGAAAATGATCCATTTTTGAAACGTATGATAACAGGCGACGAAAAATGGATCGTCTACAACAACTTCAAACGAAAAAGATCGTGGAGCAAGCGTGATGAACCTGCTGAAAGCACTTGAAAAGCAGATATTCACCAAAGAAAGATTATGCTGTCAGTCTGGTGGGACTTTAAAGGTATTGTGTATTTTGAGCTGCTTGCAAGGAATCAAACCATTAATTCAGACGTATACTGTCGTCAACTGGATAAGTTAAATGATGCCATCAAACAGAAACGTTCAGAATTGGTGAATCGCAAAGGTGTTGTGTTTCACCATGATAACGCTAGACCACGTACAAGTTTGGTCACTCGTGGAAAATTGTTGCAGCTTGGATGGGATGTGTTACCACATCCACCATATTCGCCAGACCTGGCACCATCAGATTACCATTTGTTTCGTTCTTTGCAAAACGCCTTGAATGGTAAAACCTTTACTGCTGATGAGGATATCAAATCGTTCTTGTAATTGTTTTTTGTTGAAAAAGATAAGAACTTTTTTGAGCGCGGAATCATGAAGTTGCCTGAAAAATGGCAAAAGATAATCAAACAAAATGGACAATATATTGTTTAATAAAGTTTTTGTTTCCCATGAAAAATTCGCCTTTTATTTATATAAAAAAAAACGCAATTACTTTTTGGCCAACCCGATATATACAGGGTGTTTCCTAAGTAAGTAGACAAACTTAAGGAGGATATTCCTTGGCTTATTTTAAGAAGAAAAGGTCATATAAACATATGTCCTAAACTGCTTTGTTTTCCAAAAAAGTACATCACTGTTTTCGTTCACTTTTCGGATAGCGTGCTTTTGCAGTACGAGTCAACAGCGATGGGGATGGAGTGGGGATGGTCTCGCGGCGCCGCAAGTGAACACTCGTTTCAGACTGCGCCGCGCGGCCGCCGCGAGACCATCCCCACTCCATCCCCACCGCTGTTGACTCGTACTGCAAAAGCACGCTATCCGGCATCACTGCTATCACGTTATCTTTGACGCAAACTTTATTAGTTCCTATTAAGTTTAGTAATTTTATTAATTATGGTAAATTACACAAACGCCGAAATGGCAGATATGCATTCCGTATACGGTCTTGCTAATGGAAACGCTCGTCAAGCAAGACGTATTTACAATGACAGATACTTTTTTTTGGAAAACAAAGCAGTTTAGGACATATGTTTATGACCTTTTCTTCTTAAAATAAGCCAAGGAATATCCTCCTTAAGTTTGTCTACTTACTTAGGAAACACCCTGTATATCTGGAACAGCAATTTCCAAACTGAATTTTCCGTATTATATTACCCATGACTAATCCGACGTTTCCGATAACTCCCCATTGGATGGCAAGACCATGCAATCCGTCGGCCTGCCTCCGCTCCACAATTCTTTCCATGATCGAGTTCGCGAGACCGTAGTTAGACTGGCCCAAGTTGCCACGACCGCACGACATGGATGAGAATACGACGAAGTAATCCAGCAACGGGCAGCATTTCCTCGACACCGCGTCCAAGTTCCTCGTGACGTCGGCTTTCGGTGAAATCACCGTCTTCAGATCCTCCTCCTTCATGTTCTCAATCAAGGTATCGCGCAGAATGACCGCCAGATTAAATATACCGCCTACGGGCGCCAGTCGGTTGCTCTCTTCGATTAAACGTTCGGCACCCGCTGTCGCAGTAGCGTCCGCTGTCGAGATCACGACCCGTACACCATTTTCGCGCCACCGGCGCACGCACAGTGCTTGGTAGCCGGTGCGAATGCCCGTGCGCGATACTAGAACGACGTTCCTGGCACCGCGAGTGATCATCCAGTCGGCCAACTCCAAGCCGAACCCACCGAGACCGCCGACCAGTACGTACGACCTCTTCGGGTTCATGTAAGTACGCGATGCGGCGGTCACTGTTCTCGGCATAGGCACTGTACACTCCACCGGCTCTTCATCCCGGATCTTCAGTAATATTTTCCCGATGTGCCTGCCGCTTGCCATGAATTTAAATGCCTCCTGAAACTGCTCTATAAGAAAGACGGTCGAGATCAACGGGCGCACCGTGCCATTCTTGATCCCTCCGGAAACGAGTTCCATCACTCTCTGCCTCTCCGCGTAGTCTTCGAACAACATCTCCAGCAGTATACCGTGGAAGGAGATGTTCTTCAGAAACATCGACATGCCTAAGGGATTATCGTTCCACAAGTCGTACTTGCCGATCTCGAGGAAGCGGCCATTCGTAGCGAGGCATCGTATGCCGGCCAGCAGCTTCTCCTCGGCCAGTGAGTTCAATACCACGTCGACCCCGCGACCGCGCGTCTCCGTGAGGATCAGTTGCTCGAAACTCGTATCCCGCGAGCAGCCGATCTGCCTGTCGGTCAACTGCGGGAAGACCCTCTTGAGAAATTCTCGCTTCTCCAGCGTGCCGACGGTAGTGTAAACCGTGCACCCTAAGTGCAAAGCGACAGCGATTGCCGCCTGACCGACGCCACCTGCACCGCTGTGGATTAATATGCTTTCGCCCGCCTTCAATTGACCCCGCACGAGCAGAGCGTAGTAGCTGGTCGCGTAGACGACCGGTACCGTCGCTGCTTGCTCCAGCGTCCACTCATCGGGCACCTCCCAGGCGAAGCTGAGATCCGCCAGCACGGTAATCGCCAGCGCGCCGGATCTGCAGTTGATACCCATCACGCGGCGACCATCCGCATCTCTGCCAGAGAACTCTAGTCCCAATGGACACTCTTCCGTAGTTAATTTTCCTGGGAAGACGTCCGGTGACAACTTGCCGTTCGCCAACATGACGTCCCTGTCGTTCACGCAAAATATATATTAATCGACATAGCTTTTAATTGGAAGAGCGATGCTCAACGATACTTGCCTAAAATTCAACGATGCGTAGTACACGCTGCAGAGCGCCGTGTCTGGAGATGTATCAGCCTGATAAGAATTCAACGGGCTCTCAATCCATCTTAGAGTTTTTATATCTCCCCTTATCAACGTATTTATGTAAGCGTGCTCCACTTGTGAAGACGCACTGCTCTGATTCAACAGTAAGTGCCGATAGCTACCCCATTGTCCTCTCTTCAACACGTTAGCCACCAGTTCCTTATTGAGCTGATCCGCATAGAATTGCACGGATAAATCAAACTTGGGCGCGTCCTTATCTTGGACGAGAACGTAGCGCACGTTTGTACTGCCGACTTCATATCGCATGCAAGTCATGAATCCGACTAGACCTAGTGAAAAATGATGAGAAAGATGTTAGTTTCCAATATTATATTATATTAAAATTATATTATTATTATATTATATTATTACAAAATTGTGAAGTGTACTTTATACAGCTTTGTGCAAATGACTCGAGTGTCAAAAAGTTCTTGGAAAAATATCTGTTTTTACATGTACGTGATCTCTTATAGTCTTACCGGATAATTCATCGTCCTGAGACACAAGGATCACTTCCCGAGCTTCCTCATCTTCGTTAGCGGACTTTTTTAGCGCCTCCTTCACGCTTTCCAGCCACGAAAAAATTTTCTCCGCTATCCGTATTACGATCGGCTTTCCCGTCTTCTTCCGTTTTTTAAATAATAGATAACTCTTTCCTACAGGATCAATCTGTCTTCCAGCCAATGTCAGGTTTCTTTCCTTCAGCAGAATTTTCCAGTCAAGTTGCTTGGCGGATTCTTGTAGAAGAATAAAACCTCCAGGCCTCAAGGCAGCCGTTAGATTTTCGAAAACGTGAAAAGATTTATTGGATAAAATATCCGTCGCAATAACAAGATGCATATCCCGAGCAGGAATCGCGCCATGACTCGCATCTTGCGTCACAAAGTCACCGTTTATCTTTGTTTCGTTGAAAACTTCTTTGTAATTGTCGGCCGATGCAATGGACACTTGCAGGTCGAGCTGAAACAGATTTTTTACGAAGCACAGCAATCACACACAGAATATAATAGTTCGTTGTTACTCATTGAAGTCTAATAAAGCACACTTACAATGACCGAGGGTTCCCCATGGAAAATGTCCGATATTAGTGGTGTCAGAAGAGCGTTCGTTTGTTCGTTTGCAACTTCCACCGCCCTGATCTTCGATGTTGCAACGTTCTCGCGCACGATTTGCAGCAGCACAGTGAGCGCGTGCAATTGCCCCATCCATGGATCTCCTGCCAGACTGTGCGGATTGTCGTACCGTACAAAGGTGTACCGTTCATGCCTAGCTTGAGCCTGCTTTCGCCGCGGGGCCAAAGCAGTCCTGAATCCTCTCACCTCGATACCACCGGATTTGATGACGTTGATGTCCTTGTAATTATATACTGGTATTCCAAGCTCCGATAATTTTTCGACGAGTTGTGTATGAAAAACGGGATCGATCGCAACGCGCTGAATGTACGTCGGCATAAACGTCAGTCTGTGAGAGGCCGTGGCTGCGGAAAAGTGGAGCATACTGTCTATGTACGGGATCCACTCGTTGAACCAGTGCAGCGCGCCGGTTGCCCCGTAACTGTCGCAGGATTTAATGCCTTGGAAGATACCACCGTACTCGTATCCTTGCAGATTCAACGTTTTGTAAACGTCTCTAGCATTCATCGGCAGGTTCTCCTTGTCGCTAGGCGGTGACAATGCCGGCAAATCCAACTGCTCCTTCCTGATATTCTTCGACGCGCGTACGTTTCCGGTGACGACGACCGAGTTGGATTCACAGATTTGGAAATGGCCCGTTTCTCTGAAGATGTTTATCAAGAATGTTATCGCGCCGTCTTTCGGTACAATCGTGGCGCGTTGAAAATGCACGTTCTCGAAGACCACCGGCAGTCGTTCGAAATGGGCGCCGTGCATTCGTGCGAAGATCTTCCAGATGAAAACCAGATAGCCAACGCCCGGGAAGAAGACTCGTCCCTCCAGTCGATGTCCTGCCAAGTACGCGTCCGTTTCACTCGATAGATCGACCGTGACGACGTAGTCTCCCGCTCGTCCTGAAGTTATCTCGTGATAAGTGGGCACTTTCCACGTGATAGAGTGGTCCCATTTGACCAGCGATCCGATCATCGGCGTTCCGCGAGCAACAGGAAAATTCACCGGCGGATACAACTTAAGGATGTCGGGTTGTGCGCCGACCGTGTACAGTTTACCTATGTTGGATAGTAGAAAGGCCAGATTATTTACGTGATCTCGTTTCTGGAGACTGATCTTGGCTACTGTCCCGGGTAGCGACCTACGTAGAACCGCTTGTAGCAGACCGTGCGGCGCGATCTCGATCGTGACCGCGTTTTCTGGAACGTGCGTCATCGCCTCGCGGAAGAGCACGGGGGACAGCAGGTTATTCACGAAGTAGGCTGGTGAGCTGAATTGAGCGATCGGAGCGTTCCACGCGGCCTCGGGCACCGAGCTGGAGATCCATTTGGCCGATCTCCGTTTGAAGCTTGGCACGATTCGATCGAGCGAGGCCCGCATCTTAGACTCGGACGCAGCGATGTACTTGCTGTGAAAAGCAAGCCCACAGCTGTCGACCAACTTGGCGAAGATGTTCTTGCTTTTCAGTTGCTCCATGAACGCCCGCAAAGATTCGACCGGACCGGAAACAGTGACCAGGTCTGCGGAGTTATTACAGGCAGGGATGATATCGGGCGGACATATCTTCTTGGCTTCCTCCCAACTCAGGCCGACAGCTGCCATAGCACCTGGTTCCAACTTGGAACTTACAACTGCATCGCCTCTGAAGTAGGCCATTAAGACGGTTTGCTCCAGCGTAACCGTGCCATCGGCATAAGCGCAAGTCAATTCTCCAACGGAGTGTCCGACTATCCCGTCCGGCTGGATGCCTATCGACGTCAATACGTCTACCAGGGCGATCTGTATGGCTACGGTTGACACAAAAGTGTTTGTCACATTTTTGTACGTTTCGTCGGTGCCGTTCAGGATAATATTCATGAGATCGACACCGTAAGGCAGCAGTGCATCCGCACAACGTCGCAGACTGCGCTGGAAAACTTGGATGCCGAGCAGTTGCTTGCCCATACCCGGCCATTGAGCGCCCATGCCGGAAAATAAGAACCAAATAGGACGCTGTTCATCGTTCTTCGTTGTTGCAATTATTTCACGCGTGCTGCCGTCGCCGTCGAATACCCCATAGCCACGGACTCTGTGTTCTAATATCTTATCTTTGTGCACGACACGTAGCAGTGAGAGGAACTCATCGTCTCCCCTGTGCTCCTTCGCCTTCTCCAGCAACGTGTGTACAGCCTCCTCTGTGCGACCCGACACCAAGACCAGCTTGGATGGCAATCCAGTATTCAACGTTGGCGGTAACTTCGGCCTGGGGTTGCTGTGTAGGATGACGTGGCCGTTCGCGCCACCAAAGCCGAACGAGCTAATGCCTACGAAACCGCCGTTCCACGGTGTCGCCTTGTCGATCACGCGTATGCGTCCTTCCTCGAACGCAGGAATGTTCAGATTCGGGATGGCAAAGTGCAAATTTCCTGGGATCACGCCCGTTTCCATTGCGATTAACACCTTGGCGATCGAACAGAGTCCGCTGGCGGGTTCCGCGTGTCCCATGTTGGATTTCACCGAACCGATTAGCAGCGGTGTCTTCCTGTTCTCGCAGAACATCTTATCGATGGAATTCACTTCTTCGAAATCGCCGAGTTCGGTGCCAGTACCATGCGCCTCCACGTAGACCACGTCAGCAGGATCGATCTTCGCCTCGCTGTACACCTCACGCAGCATTTGATTCTGCATCTTGCCACTGGGATACGTGATACCCTGGGGCTTGTAGCCGTCGTTGTTAATTTTTGTGCCGATCACCGTGCCGTATATTCGCCGTGCGTCCTTCGCCTTCTGCAGGTACACCGCCACCACCGCCTCAGACCTGACGTATCCGTCAGCCGCGGCATCGAAAGCCTTGCACTTACCGTCCTGGGACAGCAGATTCAACTTCTGGAAGTGAAGTGTATTCGCCGGTTTCAGCAGGAGGTGCACCGAGCCGACGATCGCGCTGTCGCACTCGCCGGCGCGCATCGTGGCAATCGCGTAGTGCAAGGCGGACAAGCTCGAGGAACAAGCAGAGTCAAACGTGCAGCTCGGCCCGACGAAGTTGAACGCGAAGGAAATTCTGTTGGAGAACATCGCTCTGCAACAGCCGAGCAATCCGTATCCTACAACCAGACGCAAGTTTATCGAACGTCTCGTCTCGCACTAAGAAAGAATTTATAATGCAGAATAGAAGAAATTTTTTTATTAGGGGTGTGATTTAGTTTTGAGGGTTTTTTTGCTCAAAAACGCATGTATTTAAATATGATAATGAATGAATACCGTAATCAAAATATTTTCCTTCGTTTTCTATAACTTTTTCCCATCTTTCTGGCAAGAGATGGATTCCACGATGATAAAATGACTCTTCTTTTCAGTTGATCCATTCGTCGACGAATTTTCGCACTTCTTCCAAATTATGAAAGTGTGTATCCTCTAAAGCGTGTTGCATCGACCGGAACAAATAATAATCGCATGGAGCAATGTCCGGAGAATACGCGGGGTGCGGTAAGACTTCCCATTCGAGCTCTAATAGTGTTTGTTTCACTGATAACGCAACGTCAGGTCGAGCGTTGTCACGAAGAAGAATCACTTTCCGTCGTTTACTCGCAATTGGTGGTCGTTTTTCGTCCAATGCTTGCTTCAACTTGTACAATTGGTGTCGATAACCATCAGCCGTGACAGTCTCATGCGGATTTAACAGCTCATAGTACACTATCCCACCAAATACAGAGCATTACTTTTCAACCGTGAATATTGCGTCTCGGAGTGGATGTTGATGGTTCGCCTGGATCCACCCATGATTTTCTGCGTTTCGGATTATCAAAATAGATCCACTTTTCATCCCCAGTAACAATCCGAGACAAAAGACTCTTCTTTTTTTGCCCGGCGATCAACGAAATGCAAATGTTCAACCGGTTCGCAATGGCACTTTCCGATAATTGATGTCGAACCCATTTCCCTTCTTTCTGAATGTTTCCCATTTCATGTAAATGTTTGGTAACTGTTGTACGATCAACATTTAATGCTCTGGCAAGTTCTGAAGTGGATTGTGTTGGATTTTCGTGCAATAATGCTTGCAAATCTGCATTTTCAAGCTTTCTTGGTTGTCCCGAGCGTTCTTTGTCCTTCACATCAGTATCACCACTTGTAAAGCGTCTAAACCAGTATTCACACGTCTTAATTGATGGGGCAGAATCACCATAAGTTTCCACAAGAATTCTATAACCGTCAGCCGCAGTTTTCTTTTGATTAAAAAACAAAAGCAACGCATGTCGAAAATGCTGTTTCGGAAGTTGCATTTTTACGATGATATAAACACGACTGTTATTGCATCTATTGCTATAATGCTACTAAATGTCATGGATAATGTCAAGACTGTAAGAAACAACAGTTATCGGAAACAGCTATTGGCATAAACTGACACTACAGCCATTTGTTGCAAAACCCTCAAAACTAAATCACACTCCTAATAATTGTACAAACCGTTTACGCTGTCCAGGTCCTTCGACCAAAAATCGTCGGACTCCGAAGCGGAAGCACCGACAAACACGCCAGTACGCGATCCTCTTATGGTTGAAGGATTGACGCCGGCATCGACTATCGCCTCGTACGTTGCTTCTAGCAGCAGACGAAGTTGCGGGTCCATCACGTGTGCCTGTCTAGGATGCACCCCGAAGAAAGAGGCATCGAAAGTGCTGAGGTCTTTAATCTTGCCGGATCTGTGCGGTAGCCCGCACATACTTGCTGGCCAACGGCGCTCGTCATCATTCACCATGTCCATTTGCTTCATTAGATTCTCTTTAAACTCTTCCATATTCGATGACTCGGGAAAACGGCCTTAAAGAACATCACACGTGTTATATTGCTGTTTATCCTGCTTGATTGTTTCTTGATAAATACTTACCTGAAATGCCTGCAATGACAATGTCATCTAGACACGGTATACCGTCCTCCATGTTTTTTCTACGATTACTAATATTCAATAATCCTGAAGTCTCGTGTTCTCAAAGAAAACAAATATCTTGCCCTCTTCTTCAAAAGAAGTTGTTCCACCTTTTCTATTACGTCTATTATGTTACGTTACATTAATTTCAAGAAAATAGACGTTCTAACAAAAAGAGAATGAATTTAAAAAATGCTCATTACCTGTCTGTAAGCTTCACTTCATTTTTGTATACTAATATGATATGTCCGGAAATGCAGATAAAGTTTTTCTTCGGTGGAGCAACGCTACGTCAAGTAACGAAATACCAAAGACGAATAATGGAACTAATAGAGTCCGCTGTTCCATTAATGCTTATATATGTCGTACGGCACCTATCTGTCGCATCATTCTGATTAAATCTACTACCAATAACTGATTCTGCTTCTCGGTTCGCTGGGATGTATCAAATAAAACGAGATCAGATCGGATAAGATATAATAAAATGCACCGCGACTTTGTTTTTTATTACGCAATTAATGACATTATACCGTTATTTTGACCACAAATATTTGTTACGAAATAATCTTCGTAATATCAAGAATTTTCTGGTGCACTTCACATGCGCTGGGACACTTTGTATATTTGTCAAAAAGTTCAATTTTCAATCTTTCAATGCACACATTGTACATATATGTTATACAGACAACAATATTGATAATGTACATATTACATTATAGATAATAATATTATTTGGTTAATGAATAATTTGTTAATAATAACATTATACCGTGTTTCTACTGAATAATAAAATAAAATAAAATTTGACGCAAAAACTCAAACCGAATTTTTTCCAAGACTCACCCAATACGTTACAAATTATCGCACTATATTTTTCCGGAATGCCCTTGACTGACAGAGTTTTTGGTAACAATACAGCGGTAAAGATGTGATGATATCTTCTTGATAAAGATCGAGACGCAAATGTTACGTAAATGTCCGTATTGGATTTATTAATTTTTCTAGTGTACTCTTATTTAGAAAGATAAGAGAGGGTATACTGTTATCTGTCTAACTGAAATTCATCAAATTTGATAGCAACTATCAAATTGGTAAATAATTGATAAATAATTTACTACTTATTATAACTATAATCATCAATAGATAAACCTTCTGAATTTTAAAATACTCATATAGGTATAAGTATAAATCATTTCTGAAAATTTTTCGATTTATTATTATTTTGATTTATCCTGTATTTGCAAATCTTCATTTAGAAATAAATATGCATTTTAAGTTGCTTTCTTATTAGGTACTTGCAAAAATTCGTATGATATTAAAGTTTCTTTCCCTCTGGGTTTTTCCCACTGCTCTCAAATGACTGGATACTGATTCACTAACTTCAAACTGCCCTGCAAGCTTTATATTAGTTCTTTGAGATATGCTTATAGTTCTTATATTAGTGTTTTAAGATAAACTTTCACGTGCTATTTCAACACAGTATAATAAGAAGTGACTAAGTATGCTCTTATTTATTTTATGTATGTTCTATACTATGTATATTCTTTCATGACACAGAATTTTAGTTAAATTCAGAATTCAGTACTATTTAAAAAATATTTATTCAACTACATTTTATTATATATATATAATAGCAATTTTGTCTTGAATTTCACTAAAATAAACGAACTTTTGTTAAACAAACTTTTGTTACTTTGTAACAGTAAACTTTTTTCCAAAGTTTATTTTTAATTAATTACTTGAGAAAAAGGTATTTAAGTCTTCTTTTTTCTTGTATTTAGACAAATCTTAATCTAAATCTGATTTCATATATATTAGAAAATTGTAGATTAAAATATGGCACAAAATCACATCGCATTTTATTATATTTTATCCGATCTTATTTCGTTTTATTTGATAAAATAATATAAAAATGAATAGAAATATAATGGAAATAATGACTAGAGACATAAAGTCTGGATATACTAAAGAGATCAAAGAGAAATTGAAAACTGCGACAAAAATAATGAAACTGATATCAATCAGACTATTGATAAACATTTTGAACAAATGTTATGACTTAATATAAACAACTTTTGATAGGAATGATGGATAAAGATTACCTTATCTCAGCAAAACACGTCGAAATTTTAAAAAGAAAGTCCAGTAGATTTCAGACTGATTAAATGTCGATTAAGATTGAAATTATAAGATAATAATCGATATTGATTATTGAAAGCATTGATTACTTCTTTAGTTACGGCACCGCAACACGAATTCCTCGATATGCACGGTGAGAAATCAGTTGCTGGGGAACACAAAAGAATTTGATAAGTATTTGATAAGTGTATAAAAATGTGATGTTTCATAACGATTTCTACTTGATAAGGCATCAATAATTATAGGAGATTAATAAATAATTATAGGAGACTAATAAATAATTATAAGAGATTAATTAAAATTTTGTTAAAACTTAAACTCAACACATCGCATGATGCGTAACGCAGCGACTTGACGCGGGAGACTAGCGTTACACATTTGTAACAGCGATTTTTTTATTTCATTGCTAAAAAGACAAAGTCTATGTTATCAATATCAAATCAATTTCGGAACGATCTGTAATGAAATATTTTTTGGGAATGACACTGGTTAAAGTATTCGTCTCTTGTATCTTTATTGAATAATTGACTTCCATAATCCCCACAAGATTTACTTAATTAAAAAAAATGTTCAAGAGTTTTATCAAAATATTAATAAAAATATTAATAATAGGACTGTTACAATTTATGCCGTACATTTTCCCAATCCCAGCGTTGTTGTCCTTTATGGAAAATTTCCATGCGAGTTTGAGTATCGATATTCAAGTAATCGTACACGTTTCCCTTCTTCAATGGTGTCCACTTAACCGGAGTCAAATCCGTAACAGCAGGTGTTGGATTTCTAAATTAGATTGATAATTTATTATTCATAAATTATGACCAAGATTCGCCTGTACAGTATTCACAAAAACATATTAATTTAAAAATAAAAATATTAAATTATCACGATACCCCGTTTTTGCAAAATCTGTCCACATTCGCGTAAAGCATTTCATCATCATGTATTCCTTTGAATCACGTTCAAACAATGGCATTCCTAACTCTTTCATTATGTGAGGGCAAAATAAGTAAAATAATTCTGCTGCATGAGGCGCTCCTGCAAAATAACAGTATAGCAAATCATTCTAATTCTGCTAAAGTTACTCGAAATACTGAAAGACAAGTGAATGTTTTTTTTTATATATTATTTCTAAACATATTCCTACAAATAAGCTATTCCTAAACAAGAATCGTACATAAAAATTAAAAAAAACAATATTTCATCGATATAGTAAGTTTCCATATTCGTTGAAAATAACGATATTACATAATCTTATATCAATTACTCGCAGTACCTGGTATTTGGATGTTCATCACTTTTTTCATGAAAGATTCGTCGCTGTCGTAAGAAAACTTATACAAATACGTTGCTTTACAAGAGTTACCACGATTCACTTGAATGTCAGCGATTTTCATAATACCGCGGCAGAAATATTGATCGCCAAGAAAATCAGCGTAAATGTCTAGAGTTTCCTCTGATACTGCCTTATCACCAAAGTATAAAGATCGTAATTCTTGCACTGTGATCGGTATCAGTGGCAAAGTAGGCAGAACTTTGGATAGTATAGCCCTCTTGAAATCAGAATCGATTTGCTGAATAGTATTTTTGCTTAAGTCTGAAATAATTTTACGGAGATAAGAGAACTACACTTTAAATATTATAAACATTTAAATATATCTACGAAATTAGTGACAAAAATATTTCTTAGCATAATGCATAATGTTTGTGATTAATGTTGCTTAATATCACCATTTCACTATGTTCAACGTACTATGTTACATAAAAATTCATACATTGTTGAAGATGTATTTAGCAAAAAAATAGTAAATGCATTTACTTCCAAAAGTATTGCTGCTTACGAGGAATGACCCCTCGCAACTGTTGAAACCCAAAAGAAACGGCACTTGGACTCCACAGTCTACATAATTTTTGAGACGTTTTGGGAAGAATGGATTCGGCATGTCAGAATCCGGACTTGGTGCAAATGCGATGGCTAGATTTTTCTATAACATTTCATTTTTATGAAAATATTAAAATGTTTTCCCGTTTGTCAGCCTAAGCCGAAATGCGAGAATTAAAAATTTCTAATATCGTGATTTTGTAAAGATAAAAACTATAAAATCGCTACCCAAATTATCTCAGTTGTTTATTTCCTTTATAATCCACATTAGAACAAAATATTATAAATTATTATTATTATTATTATAATACTTACGTTTTCCGATAAAAATATCTGCTCTGTTTTTATGAGTTCCTTCGCATCAATCGATTTCAGAAATTCACAGGCGATTTTCGGATCCGTGGTCACTTTACCAAGTTTTTCGGCAAACAGAAGACCTGTGTTTACTTCGCTCGTCCATTCGTTAAAGGCCCATGGATTGATGGCCACGCCGCTTTGTGATATCGCTTTGTGAAACAGACCTATGAAAATATCAAGGAAAGTTAGATTGCTTCCTAAATAGCAACATCACGTCTTCTTGGAAATTAAAGTAAAGATTTCAAAATTCCGAATCAAACCCTATTTTTAAAAAATTTATTTGAAATTAAAGAAAATTGAGAAAAATATGGAATTGGTATATCAAATTTATTCACTAAGAGCTTTTATTTCCCATTTCAGGATATATTAGGGAATGAGCTACAAAGAAAGGTCACTACAAATTAGTCAAGAAAACTATGATGAAATGTACGTTTAGCGATTCTGAAATATTGCGCACATTAATTAACTTTTATTATAACGCGTAATACTAGTTCACCTTTGGTTAATGGAGACACAGAGAGAAAATGTGTGATGGCTCCACCAGCACTTTCGCCGAAGATTGTGACGTTTCCCGGGTCACCACCAAACTTTGATATATTTCGCTGGACCCACTTCAATGCCATGACCACATCTTTCATACCTTGATTACCTGGTGCTACCTCATTGTCAAGATTCAGAAATCCTGTATAAATATTAAATACATTATTAATATAATTAATATATAATCTGATTTCTCGATTAATGTAGTCATCAATTTAAAAGTAACACAAATTTTAAATTGAGAAGTGACTAAAAACACATCACAATCCCAAAAGCGATACTATCGATGTATTCGGACGCTGAGAACTGAACAGATGAAAAACTTATATAATTTAATTTCTCAAGTTCACAAATAAATTAAATACTATTTATGAACAAAAGTTGTTGACGTACCGAGAACGCCTAGTCTGTAATTTAAGGTGACCAGCACCACGTCCCACTGAATAATGTAATCGGGACCGTAGAAGCTCATATCGCCGGAACCCATGGTATAACCGCCGCCGTATATCCATACCATCGTGGCCCGTTTCTGGCAAGGCTTGATATTCTTGGTATATACATTCAGGAAGAGGCAATCTTCGTCGCCGATCAGCTCGCGCGTTATTGGATCTCTCTGAATGGGGATATTGCCGTGCTTCGAAGCGTCTCTGACTCCGGACCATGGTTTCGAAGGCAACGGATCCTAGAACCGAAGGATTGTTTTTGATTCTGTACGACATGACATTTATCTTCGATTAAGACGAAACATGGATATATCGAAAAATAAATTCTACGGCTTGCTTAGTGTGAAATTCGTGTGAAAGAGCCAAACTGTATTATTATATTAACATAGGTATATCATGTTCAATTTATTATGTTCCTTTTTTTAATATTAAGAAAAAACAAAAGAACGATAAATCATAGCACCGCAAAGCTAATTACGTGTGAAAATATGCTCACGTGCAAGCAATTTACATTTACATTTGCATATATTTACATTTATAAATTAATAAATTCTACAATCTTATTCCTATGTTATATTCCTGTCTTTCATTAA